>NC_044560.1:32445-632445 GCF_007565055.1 Rhinopithecus roxellana
CTCCAGACACCCTCAGGAGGACAGGAAGGGAGAATTGGCTGGTGAGAACCTGGAACACCAGGAACCTTCGCCTGGGTCGAAACAGGATTTGCCTTCAGATTGCCTGTGAGATAAAAGAGAGAAATCAAGGTTAACATTGAGATTTGGGGCTTCGGCAACTTGAAGGATGGAGCTGCCATTTACGGAGACTGGGAAGACCCAGGAAAGAGCAGCTTGAAAGATGGTGGGGAACGCGAGTTGGCTGGGTTTCTGTCATGTGTAATCCACAGTCCTGACCAGCCTGGGCAACATAGTAAGACCCCGTCTCTGGAAATGAAAACTGAAAAATTAGCCGAGCATGGTGGTGCACACTTGGAATCTCAGCTACTCGGGAGGCTGAGGCCGGAGGATTCCTTGAGCCTTCAGTTAGAGGGTTAGTGAGCTATGATGGCACCACTGCACTCCAGCCTGGGGGGAAAATAATAAAGAGCCCTGACTAAATACTTGAGTAGCCAGGGAAGTTTTCACAAAGTAAATAATATTTGAGGCACATCTTAGTGAACGAGAATTCCATTATTTCTATTGGGGAATTAAGAGAGTGTGGGTGTAGTTAGTTAATGCTTACTGAACTATCTTTGGAATCTCATCTACTGCTCTATCTTGTCTATCTGTACACATATATTCTATATGCTGTCTCGCTGAGCTTTCGCTAGGTTATGCTACAGTAACAAAAGCCCCAAAATCTTAGCAGCTACACATACAAAGGTTTATTTTTCACTGACATTTCCTTTTATGGCAGGTTGACTGTGACTCTGCTCTATACAAGCTATTTTATTGGTTAGATGGTGAAAACTGTGATACTTGGAGATTGCTGAATATGGTATTAGTATGTTCATTCATTCATTCATTTAATAAATATTGATTCAATATCTCTTTTTTTTTTTTTTTTTTTTGAGGCAGAGTCTCACTCTGTCGCCGGGGCTGGAGTGCAGTGGCCGGATCTCAGCTCACTGCAAGCTCCGCCTCCCGGGTTTACGCCATTCTCCTGCCTCAGCCTCCCGAGTAGCTGGGACTACAGGCGCCCGCCACTTCGCCCGGCTAGTTTTTTTGTATTTTTAGTAGAGACGGGGTTTCACCGTGTTAGCCAGGATGGTCTCGATCTCCTGACCTCGTGATCTGCCCGTCTCGGCCTCCCAAAGTGCTGGGATTACAGGCTTGAGCCACCGCGCCCGGCCTCAATATCTCTTTCATGCCAGGCAAGGTCAAGTATTGAGAATACAGTAGTGAATAAAAGAGACAACATCTCTAATTTCCAGGAGCTAATATTGAAAATAAGATTAAACACAATCATAACAACAATGAATATTATATTCATAAATAACAGCTCTAAGACTTTTTAGTAAATCTTTTAAATTAGAAAAATATAAAAGTTATTACAACTAAAATGGCCAGGTGTGATGGCTGATGCCTGTAATCCCAACACTTCGGGATGCCAAGGTGGGAGGACCATTTGAGCCCAGGAATTGGAAACCAGTCGGGGCGCTACAGGAAAACCCTGTCTACAAAGAAATAGAAAATTAGCCGGGCATAGTGGTGCATTCCTGTAGACCCAGCTACTAAGGAGGCTGAGGTGGGAGGACTGCGTGAGCCTGAGAGGTCAAGGCTGTAGACAGCCAGGATCACACCACTGCACTCCAGCCCGGGTGACAGAGCGAGACACTGTCTCAAGAAAAAAAAAATACATATATTCGATGTGTCCTCAAACTATTATGTAGAATACTATTATTTACATCACATCACATGAGCCCTTTCAATGGCTGAACACTTATTTCAGTGCAATCCATACAGTGTTCCTGGGAACTAAGTACACCTAAGAACAATTCAGTATGAAAGAGTTACTGCCTTGACAGGAAGACGCAAAAATTTTTAAAAGACAAAAAATAAATAAATAAAAGTGAAAACTGTAGCTCTGTGAGGCTCAAATAGTATCTCATTCAAGTCACAATGAACATCTAGCAATCATTCTGAACCCCACATAATTCACTTAATACATTTCGCCTGAACGCCCAACACATCTGAATGACCAACACCCTATATGTAGCCAAGAAACAGACAATCATTTTTAAATGATCACCTATGACTCCATCAGCTCTACGCACTTATTTTTTAAATGTTATTCATTTATTTATTATTTTTATTTTTTGTAGAGACGGGATCTCACTATGTTACCCAGGTTGGTCCAGAAACAGAAACAGACCCACACTAATTTCAGAAATCAGATGACAATACAGTCATTCGATTTATGAAAAAAAGTGCCACACGATGCAAGAGGAAAAGGATGGTCTTTTCAATAAATGGTGCTGGATCAAGCAGACACATCCATGTGGCAAATAGTGAATCATAGCCAAGTGGGGTGGCTCACACCTGTAATCCCACCACTCTGGGAGACTGAAGTGGGCAGATTACTTGAGCCCAAGATTTCAAACCAACCTGGGAAACATGTTGCATCCCCATCTCTACAAAAAATACGAAAATTAGCCAGGCATGGTGACCCATGCCTACACTCGCAGCTACTCAGGTGGCTGAGGTGGGAGGATCCCTTGAGCCAGGAGGTAGAGGTTGCGGTGAGCTGAGATCCTGCCACCGCATTGTAGCCTGGGCAAAAGAGTGAGGCCCTGACTGGAAAAAAAAAATTGCAAAAACTAAAATAAAATTGCTGTAAGGTTAACACAGAAAAATCTGTTCATACTCTTACGTTAGGCATTGATTCCTTAAACAGGACACAAAAAGCAATAACCATAAAGGAAAAGATTGATAAAGCATAATTTCATTAAAATTAAGAATCTCAGGCCGGGTGCAGTGGCTCACACCTGTAATCCCAACACTTTGGGAGGCTGAGGCAGGTGTATCACGTGAGCCTAGGAATTCCAGACCAGCCTAGGCAATGTGGCAAAACCCCATCTCTACTAAAAACACAGAAAAGAGCTGAGTGTGGAGATGCTCCCCTGTACGTCCCAGCTACTTGGGGGCTGAGGCAGGAGCATCACCTAAGCCTTGGGAGGTCAAGGTTGCAGTGAGCTGTGATTGTGCCACTGCGCTCCAGCCTGGGCAACACAGTGAGAGCCTGTCTCAAAAACAAAACAAAAAAAGAGTATCTCCATCATGTAAAAACACCATTAAAAGAGTAAAAAGGCAAGCTACAGATTGAAAAAAGGGAAATGTAATATATATATATATATATATATATATCCTAAAAAGGACGCATATCCAGAATAAAGTATTACAAATCAACGGGAAAACAAGCATATCCATGAAAACCGGACAAAAAGATTTAACAGGCCCTTCACAAAACAGGACATATAAATGGCAATAAAAGACACTCAATCTCAATGAAACCACACTGATACATTACTGTACCCCTACTAGAATGGCAAAATAATTTTTAACTGACAGGTATCAGCAAGGACGTGGGGTAACAAGAATATCCCTGTTAAATGGTTCAACCATTTTGGGAAAATGTTCAACAACATGTAATACTAAAGATTATCATTCATATACCTCTAAAACCAACAATGCCACTCCTACAAATATACCCCAGTCTAGTAATGTTCTATTTCTTGATCTGCGGTGGTTCACTTGGTAAAAATTCATTACCTTTTGGTTTTTTGTTTTGTTTTTGTTTTTGAGACAGGGTCTCACTCTGCCATCCAGGTCAGAGTGCAATGCCATGATCATGGCTCACTGCAATCTCAGCCTCCTGGGCTCTGGTGATCCTCCCACCTCAGCCTACTGGGTTGGGATCCCACCACACACAGCTAACTTTTGTATTTTTAGTAGAGACAGGGTTTTGCCACATCGCCCAAGCTGGTCTGGAAATCCTGGACTCAAGTGATCTACCCACCTTGGCTCCCCAAAGTGCTGGGATTACAGGTGTCTACTGCGCCCGGACCACCCGCACTTTTAAAATAGTGAACTTCTGTATACTTCAGGACCTTTTCAAAGATTTCTTTGACACAAAGTTCTCAGAAATCTTAAAGCTAGCATTTCACAATAGAAAAAAACAGCTCCTGGTTCACTGCTGAAATTTTACTAATAAAATTTAAAAACAAAAAAAAGCTACTAACGCATATCAGCTCTGAACAAAGATGAAACACTACCAGCAGATCTTTCTTTAACTTCGTGACACACTGGGATTCATTCTTTCGGCAAAGAAAGGATGAACACTCTAACCCAAAGAAAAGAAAAGACTTCTTTTCCAAAGTGGCTCTAGCAGCAAAAGACAGGAGGAAAGCAAGGAAACCATGCCAAACATCTCGGTTAACTCTTCGGTGAAAGGACGCCAAATGACAGACAGACAGACAGACAGGCACAGGGAAATCACAGCAACTCCTGCAGTGCAAACACCAACCCCACAATCCATCCGACCGGAAATCCTGCGGTTAATTTGAGGCTTGCCCCGCTAGTCATGAGGTGATTCAGTGATGGCCACAAACGCTCCTCATGTGCATCCTGGACCTGGCACACCTGGCTTGCCCATCGCCAGCCTGGAGACACCGCCAGGAGCAGAATCCCGGAGGCCAATAAAGACTCCAACTTTGCAAGCAGAGGGAACCGATTTCTGGACTCGAAGGTGGGGTCCGGGGTCAGTGTCCTCTACAGGATATAGGAGGACGTGCTCCCGAAGCTGCTCCGTCCCTCCACCGCCTGCGATGCCACAGAACACCCGCCAGCGAGTTTCTTCCCCAGTGCGCACCAGAGGTGGGCTGCCGGCGGCAGCCGCAGGGGAAGAATGGAGCTCAGGGAACTCAGGCCCCGGCCGTGCACCCCCCACACCCACCACCCCTCCCGCAACAAAACTTGCCACGGCCGCGCCTCAACCCAGCTGTGCGCCCCGCGGGTCCCGGATTCACCGCCCGCACAGCCTGGCCGGCCGTCCTCACCTCGGAAACGCTGGGTGGACTTGTCCATAACTTCTCATCCACAGGACAGCGGGCAGCCGCGTCGCCGGGCCTCGGCCCAGCTCCTGGCGCCGCAGGTCGCCCGTCCCGCGTTCCAAAAGCGCCATGCTCATGCAGTAGCTCAGGCAGCCACGCGACCCTCACCTACCCCTCCCAGTACCGCCGCGGTCTCAACCGCCAGCCAGCCCCGCGCCGCCGCGCCTGCGCCCCACTGGCTTCTCAGGATCCGGCTTGGCCGTGTCAGCAGAACCCAAGGCGCAGGCGCGGAGGAGCCTTAAAGGGACCCGGCCGCCTCTACTGCATAAAGGTTCGAGCAGGTTAGGGACTGCGCGGTCGCAGAGAAGGAGTAACTGAGGGAATGGACCGAGTGCCGCGGGGACAGGGAAATCCCTCTATCCCCTCGCCTCTCTGTCAAGGCACCAGCCCACGACTCTGCAAGTCGCTGATTTCCTCAGCCGCTATGGAAAACAGTCAAGATGACAGCATCATCACTCATGAGACTGTTGTGACCACACAGGCAGAGCACTTGGCAGGGGACCCTATGTGCAGACCGTCTTCAACACATTATACTCACTGCACGTGTGAGTCTCTGGGAGGGGCACATGGGTCTGCCATCCCGCGGTTTGCAGCTGGTTAAGGAGGCGGTGCTTCCAGGGAGAGGCCATCTGAAGACCGAACCTTGCCATGCGCCCCATTAGTGCCACAGGATGGCAAGGGAGATTGAGCATGGGCTGGGGGTTGGAGGGCTCTGGAGGGAGCTTGAAGCACGGATAGGACTTGGGGTGGTGTTATCCGGGGGAGGGGGCCAGAGAAGTCCAGCGGTGGAGACAGTATGTGTGGTGCATCCACGCAGTGGCTGGAGCATCCAGCGGCAGGACGGGGGCGTTCCACCCTCTCTCCGTTCCCTCGTTCCTGCTCCACAAGGCCATGTTGTCCTCAGAGCTGAGGGAGAGCAAGTCCTGAGAGTCGGGGAGACCTAGGGAGGGCACAAACCCTGGCCTGACTGTGGCTACCCTGGACTTGATCATCTGTGCTGGGCATCAACCAAAAGAGCATAAGCAGAGTGGGACATGAACGTTGTGCCCTGTGGATTACCCAGCTTTCCCCTACTCCTAGGGCCTCAGGCCAGGCTGTGACCCGGGAATCTGAGAGAAAAAGGAGCAAACTGCTTTCTGAGGCCAAGCACTGAATTCTCAGAGCCCAGGACAGGGTCTCTAACCAGGCATGACAGGCCCTCCCTGCAGTCTGTCAGCATCTGGAGTGTCAGGGCTACCAGGAAAAAGCCCAGCAGAGGCAGCTGCAGGAGCAAGGGGCAGGGGAACACGGAGACTGCTGGGGGTTTCTGAGTCTGCCCATGACTGCCTGCCAGCCTGCTTGCCTGCAACAAGGCTGCAGGTGAGCTGAAAAATGAGATTGACTGCCACTGGGCAGCTGCCCACCACGGGTCCGGCCCAAAGCCTCTCACACCCTAGGCAGCATTGGTGCAGCATCCTCAGCCTCGTCACTATCGATATCTTGGGTGGGACAAATCTCTTTCATGTCAGGTGGCGGGGGTGGGCCATCCGTGCATGGTAGAATGTTTAACAACATCTCTCACCTCTAACCCCGAAGCCTACCCCTTGTAACAACCAAAATGTCTCCAAATATTGCCAGATGTCCCCGGGGGTGATGGGGCAAAATATGCTGCTTAGAAATACCGTCCAGAATAGTGCTGTCAATAGAACTCTCTGACATGACAGAATGTTGTATGGCCACGTATGGTTGATGAATGCTTGAAATGTGGCTACGGCAACTAAAAAACTCAATTTTCTTCTTTTTTCTTTTTTTTTATTTTTATTTTTATTTTTTTTCCGATGGAGTCTCAATCTGTCACCCAGGCTGGAGTACAGTGGTGTGATCTCAGCTTACTGCAAGCTTTGCCTCCCAGGTTCACACCATTGTCCCACCTCAGCCTCCCAGTAGCGGGGACTACAAGTGCCCGCCACCATGCCCAGCTAATTTTGTTTTTGTATTTTTTGTAGAGACGGGGTTTCACCGTGTTAGCCAGGATGGTCTCGATCTCCTGACCTCGTGATCCACCCACCTCAGCCTCCCCAAGTGCTGGGATTACAGGTGTGAGCCACTGCAACCAGCCTTTTTTTTTGTTTATTTTGAGACGGAGTCTTCCTCATCTCCCAACCTGGAGTGCCGTGGCATGATCCTGGCTCATTGCAACCTCCACCTCCGGGGTTCAAGTGATTCTCCCACCTCAGCCTCCCAAGTAGCTGGGATTACAGGAGCATGCCACCATGCCTGGTTAATTTTTGTATTTTTAGTAGAAACAGGGTTTCACCATGTTGGTCAGTCAGCTGGGTGTGAGCCACCACACCCAGTCTGAATTTTCACTTTTTAAATTTTTAAATTAAATTTTAAAAAAGCCAGGCACAGTGGCTTATGCCTGTAATCCCAGCAATTTGGGAGGCTGAGGAGGGAGGAGTGTTTGAAGCCAAGAGTTCAAGACCAGTGTGGGCAACATAGTGACACCCCCCCATCTCTACCAAAAATTCAGAAATGTTGGGGACTTGTCTAGCATCCTCAGGGATGAGATCAGGGTTGCTTAGGAACCCGGGGAGGTGAGGTCTCAGAGGGTGGTGAGGGCACAGAGGAAGGGAGTGGAAACCTAACTCTCAGGCATCGGTCCCCTACCCTTCCCCAGGCCAGGCCCAGGCCCTGGCCCCCAACTAGGGACAGTTGGGAGGTAGAGGTGAGAGGATCGCTTGAGTCTGGGAGTTCCAGGCTACAGTGAGCTGTGATGGAGCCATTGTGCCCCAGCCTGGGAAATAGAGCAAGAGTGTGACTCAAAACAAAACAAAACAAAACTGAATAATAAAAAATAAATGTTGGCCAGGCGCGGTGGCTCATGCCTGTAATCCCAGCCCTTTGGGAGATGGAAGAGGGTGGATCACGAGGTCAGGAGTTCAAGATCAGCCTGGCCAAGATGGTGAAACCCCATCTCTACTAAATATACAAAAAAAAAAAATGGCCAGACGTGGTGATGGGCACCTGTAATCCCAGCTACTTGGGAGGCTGAGGTGAGAATTGCTTAAACAAGGGAGGCGGAGAATGCAATGAGCCGATATCACACCACTGCACTCCAGCCTGGGCGACAGAGCGAAACTCCGTCTCAAAAAAAAAAAACAAAAAACAAAAAAACAAAATTAGCTGGGCGGTCTGGCGGGCGCCTGTAGTCCCAGCTACTTGGGAGGCTAAGGCAGGGTAATAGGTGAACCCAGGACGCGGAGCTTACAGTGAGCCGAGATCGCACCACTGCACTCCAGTGTGTGCGACAGAACGAGACTCCATCTCATAAATAAATAATAAAATAATAAATAAAATGTTAATAGGCATATGCAGCTCAGGGCGACCATATTAGTGCAGACCACACGCATAAGGCTCAACTGGTGTTATGCCCAGACGCTGATTTATTCTTCAGCACCCCCCAGCTCAGACCTCCCTGGCACCTGCTCAGGAGCTCGTTGGCACTCCGCAGCCGCTGCACCTTGCGCTGGGCGTCCTCATGGGCCTGCATGGCACAGTAGGTCTTTTCCCGCAGGCGCTGCAGTTGTTCCTCTAGGGCCCGCCGCTCACTCTCGCTGTCGCTAAGCTGCTTCCGCAGGGTGCCCAGACCTGGCTTGCCTCATAGCGCCCACCCATGTTCTGAGGCTTGGGGATCACAGAGTCTACCGGGGTCCTGGGAGGCCTCCAGAGCCCACCTACTCTCTTCTGGTTCCAGGGATACACACTGGCCTACGCTAGGCGGGGTCCAGGGCCTGGACCTGACCTGGGACAGGATAGGGGCCTAGGCCTGAGAGCCAAGCTTCTGCTCCCCTACTATGTGCCCTCACCACCCTCTGAGCCCTCACCTCCCTGGGGTCCCGGACAATTCCTGTCAAACTCCCCCGATGCGAGACAAACCCCCAGGCCCCTTCGTCTCCTGGGTTCTGACCTCACCCCCAGGGCTCCCAGACCCCTCCCCTTTGCATCCTGGTTCCACTCTCAGACCCCTCCCTACCCTGGCTCTGCCCCTAGTTCCCGAGCTCCTCTCATCCTAGGCTCTGATTCCCCTTGCTAGAACTTTTCCCAGAATCCTGGCTCTGTATGACCAGGGACATGTCTCCCTCTCTACCATGACCCTAACACTGCAGCAGTCTCCTCCCTCCACCAGCTGCCCAAGCACCCCCACCTCTGGGCTCGGCTTCACCGCAAGCTCTCGGTCACCTCCTTCGGGGTCATGACACCCTCAGACACTATTTCTCAGGGCTCTGGCTGCACCCTGCGGCGCTCAGACTCCTCCCCCGGACCCTGGCCCCGGACCCGCCCCCGCCCCCCGCTCCCGCCCCTACCCGGAGGGCGCGAGCCCCTTCCCCCTCCCGCCCCCGGGCCTCTGGCTGCGCCCAGAACCCTCAAGCCCCTTCCTACCTGGATCTGCAGCTGCCACTTGTGCAGGGCGGAGTGGATTAGGGCGAGCTTGGAGGAGTCTGAGCAGGCCGGGGAGAGGGGCCTCGGCGGGGCGAACGACCTCGGCCTGGCTAGGAGCGCCGCGGTGGGGACGGGGTCCACTGGCCCGAGAGCCCCCGCAGGCTCTCACTGGGGGACACTTGGAGACGCTCAGCTGGACGCGGCTCTCAACAAAGCACAGGATGGCCTGAGGGTAGGGGAGGGAGGCAGGAGGCCACAGAGTTAGGAACCGCGGGGTGAGCTGGTAAAGATGCCCAGGCGAGGCTGCGGGCTGCCTCATGCCAAATGCTCCCTTCTACAAGAAGCCTCCCTGATTTCACCTCCTCCGCTTGCTCAGTCCTCAGCTCGCCGCTGAGGCCTCGGATTTATTGCGAAGACATCATTTGGCGCTTGCTCACAGGTGGGCTCCGAAAGGGCCGTGCCTCCCCTCTGACACTGGGGGTTCCCCAGGGCAGGGGCTGGGTGAGCTAGCAGGGGTGCTGAGCAGCTACAGCCTGGGCTCCAGGCCCCCACCCATTTGCAGTTCAGTCCCAGGTCAACGAAAGGTGTGGTGGGGGAGCCCAGGACTACCTGGCAGGGCCCTGTCTTCCTGCCTCTCTGGGCTCACACCTGTGCCAGGTCCCTTAGGGTCTGCTGTAGCCCCTCTCCGTCCTCTGTCTCCAGGGCCGCCTGCTCCTGTAGCCCCACGGATTCCTGGAGTGCGGTTAGGGAGACAAAGGGTGGTCCAGGTTCTGTCTTATCTGAAACCTCCCTTTCTCTTCCCTCCCTGGCTCACCACTGACCAGGTGGCCTCTGAAGCCATGTCCATAGGCCAGCCACCTGGCCCGAGGAGCAGCAGGCCCGAGGCCCTCACTGAACAGACCAGGCCCAGAGAAGAGCTGTGTCCTGCCCCATGTCACATAGTCAATTGGAGGACAGCTGGACCTAGAACCCAGGCCAGGCCCCACACAGAGGGGTGACCAAACCAGGCTGTACCCTGGGGTAGTGAGTGTCCCACTGGTGGGAGAGGGGGAGTAGCTGGGTTGCCAGAGGCAGCATCTGGACCTGGAGAGCGCGGATGGGAGTTCAAGTCCCGATTCTCCTGCTTACTTGCTCTGAGACTGGACAAGCATTTCCCCTCTTGGGCCTCAGTTTCCCCATCTGTGTCATGAGGATTATGCTACAGGGCTGCTGGGAGAAATAAATGGGATGGAGGAGGTGAGTGTGCTTACCACGAAGACTGCACACCTGTGAGACCTGAACCTGAGTGTGAGTGGGATGCTGGGGGTGGCCCAGGCGGCCCAGGCAGCCCAGCCCTAAGCCTGCATCCATGGATCTGGCCGGTACCCCATCCCACCCTGCCACATCTCGGGCAGCTGCGTCTCACCAGGGCCTCAAGCTTCTCGGTGATGTCCTTGTTGACCTGATCCTTCTCCAGATTCTGCTTCTGAAGACGCTCCACTGCCAGGCCCAGCTCTGTTACTCTGGAGTTGGGGGAGCAACAGAGGTGAATAGGGGACCACCCCTGCCTCTCAAATCCACTAGCTCTGTGTCCACCATGCTTCTCCAAACCCGAGGCAGGGACCCTAGCATCCACCTCCCTGGCTGTGTGACCTTAGGCAAGTCCCGGCTCCTCTCTAGACCTTACACTTCTCATCTGTGAAACAGGAATGAGCTTCCCACCAGCTTTATCTCATGGGAAAGCACTTGAGGACTTGTCCAGGTGGCAGGAGTAAGGGGCACAAGTTCTTTTTTTTTTGTTTTTTTTGAGACGGAGTTTCCCTCTGTCATCCAGGCTGGAATACAGTGATGTGATCTTGGCTCACTGCAACCTTCACATTCTGGGTTCAAGCGATTCTCCTGCCTCAGCCTCCCTCATAGCTGGGATTACAGGCATGCGCTACCACACCTGGCTAGTTTTTGTATTTTAGTAGAGACAGGGTTTTGCCTGTTGGGCAGGCTGGTCTTGAGCTCCTGACCTCAGGTAATCCCCCTACCTTGGCCTCCCAAAGTGCTGGGATTACAGGTGTGAGCCACCACACCCGGCCACAAGTTCTGTCATCAGAGGCTAAGCTGTTTGTGATATACACTGGGCAAGTGCCTTCGGAACCTCAGTGGGGTGCCTGGGAAGACTGGCTGAGCTCACAGAGGAAGGCCCTGTGCCTAGTGAACAGAAACTCCCTTCTCCCCAACCCTCCAGTTTTACCTTCTGCAGGGACGCCTGCCTTGTGCGGCACCCACCAGGTACCCACCTGGCACTGAGGTCAGCCTTGTCCAGGTCGCTTTGCATCTGCTGCTGGGCCAGGTCCTTCTCGCGGAGCACCTTGTCCTGCAGCTGCTCCTCCAGCTGGGCCTGCAGCAGGGCCTGCTTCTCCAGGGCTGCCTCGGTCCGGCTCTCTGCCAGCCGCAGGCCTGTGCTCAGTCCCAGGCTTGCCTCCTGGACAGCTCGTGATGTCCGGGCCAGCTCCCTTTCCCAGCTGCAGCAGGTCCCTTGGGGAGAGAGCACAGGCTGGCGATGGGATGGGGCTCGCTCCCAACTACAAATTAAAACTATGCTGGGGCCAGGCGTGGTGGCTCACACCTGTAATCCCAGCACTTTCTTGGGAGGCCGAGGCAGGCAGATCACCTGAGGTCAGGAGTTTGAACCAGCCTGGCCAACATAGTAAAACCCCATCTCTACTAAAAATACAAAAATTGGTGGGGCATGGTGGCACCCGCCTGTAATTCCAGCTACTTGGGAGGCTGAGGCAGAATTGCTTGAACCCAGGACATGGAGACTGCAGTAAGCTGAGATCATGCCACTGCACTCCAGCCTGGACAACACAGCAAGACTGCGTCTCAAAAAAAAAAATAAATAAAATAAATATAAAAATATATTAGGCTGGGTGCGGTGGCATGCACCTGCAGTTTCATCTATGTGGGAAGCTGAGGCAGGACTGCTTGAGCCCAGGAGTTTGAGGCCAGCATGACAAACACAGTGAGACTCCATCTCAAAAACAAAACAGGAAGAAAACAACAACAACAACAACAAACCCTACACTGGGATGCCATTTGTCCACTATCAGATTGGGAAAAAAAAAAAAAAAAAAAGGGTCACATAATACACAGGGAGGGGCCTTGGGGTAACAGGCGCTCCCCTACACAGCTGGTATGAGGGTGAGTACAACCACAAGGGAGGGCACTGGGGTAGAGTTCCGAAAACTATGCATGCATAGGACCTTCCCACCAGCTCCTCCTCTAAGAACGTATCCAAAGATATACCCCAGCACAGAGGACATGACTTGTGGACAAGGAGGTTCACTGCAGCATTGCTCGTGTAAAAAATCCTGGTGACAACCTGAATGTCTATCAAAAGGGGACTGCTACTAAGTACATGATGGTACATCTATTCAGTGGAACACTCTGTGGTCAAAGAAAACCAGTGAAAAAGTTCCCCCGGTCTGACACAGAGTCACTTCCCAGTTAAAACTGGTAGGTGAGGAAAGCGTCTTCAAGAACTGTGAAGATGAAATTTTACCAGGCGCATATACAAAAAAGTGTGTGTGTGTGTGTGTGTGTGTGTGTGTGTGATCTGCTTTATTTGATTATATAAGATAACCCTGGAAGGTCACTTAAGAAACTGATAGGCCAGGCGCGGTGGCTCACGCCTATAATCCCAGCACTTTGGGAGGCTGAGGTGGGAGGATCACCTGAGGTCAGGAGTTCGAGACCAGTCTGGCCAACATGGCGAAACGCCGCCTCTACTAAAAATACAAAAATTAGTTGGGTGTGGTGGCTCATGCCTGTAATCCCAGCTACTTGGGAGGTGGAGGTGGGAGAATCGCTTGAACCTGAGAGATGGAGGTTGCAGTGAGCCAAGATCGTGCCACTGCACTCCAGCCTGGGAGACTCTATCTCGAAAAAAAAAAAAAAAAAAAGAAACTGATAATGCGTCTCATAGTAACTTGGTGGCCAAAATAAAACAGAAAAAAGAAAAAAATTGTATATATAAAAAGAAAAACAAGCTGATAATGCTGCTTGCCTCCAGGAGGGAAGGGGAATATCTGGGGTCAGCGGGGAGAGGGAGCCGTTTTACTGTGTACCGTTTTGAAATGTGAAGCTTGTGAACATGTGACTTAATCAAAAGTAAAATATAAAAATATTAAAAGGCTACTTAAAAATTTTGGTTTTGAGGCCGGGAGCGGTGGCTCAAGCCTGTAATCCTAGCACTTTGGGAGGTCGAGACGGGCGGATCACGAGGTCAGGAGATCGAGACCATCCTGGCTAATACGGTGAAACCCCGTCTCTACTAAAAAATACAAAAAAAAACCAGCCGGGCGACGAGGCGGGCGCCTGTAGTCCCAGCTACTCGGGAGGCTGAGACAGGAGAATGGCGTCAACCCGGGAGGCGGAGCTTGCAGTGAGCTGAGAGCTGGCCACTGCACTCCAGCCTGGGCGGCAGAGCAAGACTCCGTCTCAAAAAACAAAAAAAAGAAAATAGAAAAAAAAAATTTTGGTTTTGTTTTTGTTTTTTTTTGAGACGGAGTCTCTTTCTGTCGCCTAGGCTGAAGTACAGTGGTATGATCCTGGCTCACTGCAACCTCTGCCTCCCCGGTTTAAGTGATTCTCCTGCTTCAGCCTCCCAAGTAGCTGGAATTACAGACATACGTCACCACATCTAGCTAATTTTTGTATTTTTAGTAGAGACAGGGTTTCACCATGTTGGCCAGGTTGGTCTTGAACTCCTGACCTCAGGTGATCCACCTGCCTCAGCCTCCCAAAGTGCTAGGATTTCAGGCATGAGCCACCACGCCTGGCCTTAAAATAAAGGACAAATGTATTTTAAGGCCAGGCATGGTGGCCCATTTCTGTAATTTCAGCACTTTAGGAGGCCGAGGCAGGTGGATTGCTTGAGTCCAGGAGTTCGAGACCATCCTGGGCAACATAGCAAGACCCTATCTCTAAAAAAAAAAAACAAAAAAAAATTAGCTGGGCATAGTGGTGCACACTTATAGTCCCAGCTACTTGGGAGGCTGAGATGGGAGGATCACTTGACCCTGGGAGGTCAAGCCTAACGTGAGTTGTGATTGTGCGACTGCACTTCAGCCTGGGCGACAGAGAGACACTGTATCAAAAAAAAAAAAAAATGTATTTTAAGTCCTGTAATACAGGTTAAATCCTTTCCTTTCCTTCCCTGAATGAACTATACCACTGGTTATCCCATAGTAAGCAGGGAAAGTGCCTCATTCCGGAATTCTAATTAATATACAAAGGAGTGACTAAATGAGAAGCTCATAGTTTTGCAGCCTCTGATGAGTGGGTTGGATCTCGAAAAGAGAGACACCAGGCGTAGGGACATCCCGATGGAAGAATACATTCTACTTATGGAGTCTTGACTAAAAAAAAAAAGAAAAGAAAAGAAAAGCAAGCAGAAGAACCTGAATCTGACCTAGCTTTAGATCCAACATCCAATTTACAGGAAATACATGGGATAAAGAACCATGTTAATTGACATCACAAGGATGCAACCAGCAAAATCCAGACCATGAGAATCTCCGAGGACAATTGGCCCAGTTTCCTGAACAAGTAAGTTAAAAGGAACTTAAAAGACAAAGCAGGGGCCAGGCACAGTGGCTCGGTCTTGTAATCCACACAGAGGGGTTCAGGCCGTTGCCGGGTTCTCCTCCCCTTTCTCCAATGCTCAGAACCAGAGCCGGGACCCTCTCGGCCACACCTCACCCCTTTCCACAAACTTCACCCTGCACAAAACAGTCTTTCAATTTTACTTGCCATTCAAAAGGGAAGGAGGCTGCCACTAAGCCAGAGATTAAAGAAGTTGACTGTCTCCCCTAGCAACCGCTGCCCTCGGACCGCCATTCAATTTAGTCTTTCCAGGTTGCTATGGACACGAGGGAGCCCAGGGGTTCTGTCCTCTGGAGCCAAGGGAGGCGTGGCCACTCCCTCCTTTCCATTCTGGGCTGCACCTACACCTGCTTCTCAGGGACAGCAAGAAGGGGGGACCCCCATAGGGGGCCTCCTCTCTTGGCTGGGAGGTGGCCTCTGGGAGTTCCTCAGTTTCCCTGCAGGACATGCAGTCAATAGGACACAGACCTGACCCTCCCTCCACTCCCCATGCCAGGGGTGCTGCAGGTTTGGAAAGATCAGAACAATCTCGCTGACTGCCCCCAACCCAGCCCACCATGCCAGGGAGTGCCGCAGGGGCAGGCACTTGCCACCTGTGGCCATGGGGACAAGGGGGTGGCAGGGAAAGAATGTTGCCCAACTGCAGAGCCCTGGACCAAGAGTCTCATCCCAGCACCACCACTGACCTTGGGCCTATCATGCCCCTCTCCAGGACGGACTTTTCCTATCTGTGATAAGGTGATCTCCAGGCTCTGAAGTTCTCTGGGGACCCGCCCTCCAGGAAGGGCCTTTGCAGTCATTCCTGTTCCGCCCCTCCCTCCAGGTGGGGCCTCATTCAAACCATGGTGGATAGAGGACAATTGAAGCAGTGGGCGCCCTCTGCGTGCCATTTGGGGCCCCCTTAGCCACAGGAGGGAGCTTTCCACACTAACCCAGACCACCTGTGCTGCAGTCCCAGCGCCAGCTGCTGTGTCCCAGCAGAGGAGGAACCTGTCAACTCCCACCTCTTCCCTTCCCTGCCAACTGGGGGCAGAGCTAGCTTCAGAAGGTGGCATTTAAGAGGCAGGCCCTGGGGGTGTGGCACTGTGCCATGCATGGGCCCAAAGAAAAGGGAGGGCTGGCTCAGGGCCCCATCACCACTGACAAGGCAAGACTGGGGCCAGCATGCCCTACACACCCGCTGCAGACCCTGGGAAAACTAGCTCTCCACTGTCCTGATGCTAGGGGCCACTGCGGGCCGCCTACCCGGCTCCTCTACAAGTCCCAATTCGTCGGGGGTTTGTCCAGCCAGGCAAATCCCAGGACACGGACACGCCCCACAGTCACACACAGGAACACACACCCTCCTCCCAGTGCGGGCTCCAGCCTGGACAAGCCCAGCTCAGGGGTCCCACGCCAACCCTAGCTCTGCCACTACCACACCAGGGGACCCTGGGCCAGCCCCTGCCTCTCTGGGTTCCTTCCAAATTGTGGGGGCCAGCTGTGCCCTGAAATCCCTACCCCAGAGTCTCTTCCCGTACGTAGGAAACAAAACTTCAGAACTTTGGTTTTAGACTGGGTTAGTCTAGAAACCAGAGCCCCAGGGCTGCAAGTTGGAAGACCTGGTGTCTAGCCTTAACTGGCTGTGTGCCCCCAGCATGGTGCTTCCCCTCCCTGAGCTTCTGTTTTCTCCTTTGTTAAATGGGATCATAATGGTCCCGAACTTGGTGTATTAAATGTGAAACACTCAGCACGTACCTGGCACACAGTAGGCACTCAATAAACAGTAGCTACTATTAATACGCTACTGCCACCTGCATGCCTCCCATCTGCACACATGCACTCGGTCCCACTTGCAACTCCCTTACCAATCTTCAGCCACCACCAACTTCCCAGGGTCACCTCCCGGCCACCTGGAGGCCCAAAGCAGACAGTGCATCAAGAGCATCCCGCACCCCTGGCACCGGCTCACACCCAGCTCCCGCCCCAGGCCGTGGGACCCCCACAAGCCTGCAGCACGGGTGATGTGAAACCTGCCTGGACATGAAGACAGGCCTGCTTCTCCTTCCTTCCCTGCCTGGAACCCATTCCAATAGGCAGTGGCAGCAGGTCTTGTGGCTGCCCCAGATGGCCTACAGAACACCGCAGATGCCCACACCAGCCTCGAGCCAGCATCCAGCCACCGCCTCAGCCCCAAGGCCCGTGGCAATGGTAGCACAGGGAGATGCCCAGAAACTCAAGGGGCAGGAATCTCTAGGGATCTCGTTCTCTGTGTCCCGCACCCCTAACAGGCCTGGGACAGACGGGAACAAAATGCCCCTTTGCCAGGCACTTTATTCTATTATTTCCTATTATTCACACAACTCCACGTCCCATTACAATCCCCACTACAGAAAACAGGCTTGAAGAATGTAGTAATTTGTTCAACGCCACTCAACGTGGCAGAGCCTCAATCCAAGCTCAGGCCAACCTGACACCAGGGCCCATCTTTTGCCCCGTGTGTGGGCCTGATCTAGATGCCTCCATGCCCTCAAACCAAGGGAGCCCTGGCCTAATCCACCACATGGGCGGCACCCACCCTCTCGCTGACCACGTTGTACTTAATGGCGAGTTCATCGCGCTCGGCACCGCTCTGGGCAAGCAGGTCCTCCACGCGGGACAGCTCCTGCTGCAGCAGCTGGCTCTCCTCCTGCAGTGACAGCAGCGATGCCATCTCCGTGGCTGGCAGCGGGACTGGCAAGGGACAGTGGGCACATGGTTGGCTTCTGGGTCCAGTGGGACATCCTCCCCTCATGGGGAGGGCAAGAAAACCATCCAGGCTCCTGGGATGAGCCCAGGTGGGAATGGCTGCAGCATTAGGCCTGCAAACAGAGCTGAGAACAGGGAGGAAGGCAAGGAGGGGATACAAAGCTGGACATAAAGTGAACACAGCTCCAGCTAAAGTGTGGCCCAGCAGGTTTTGGAGCTGCAGGAGAGAGGCTCAGTCTAGGAGCCAGGAGACCCCTGAGTTCTTGCTCCCTCCTTTTCCAATTAGTATTCTTCTCTGACGCCTGTTTTACTTATCTGTAAAATGGGTGGGGTAGGCGCGGACTCACGCCTGTAATCCTAGCACTTTGGGAGGCGAGATGGGAGGATCACCTGAGGTCAGGAGTTTGAGACTAGCCTGGCCAACATGGCGAAGTCCTGTCTCTACTGAAAATACAAAATTAGTTGGGCATGGTGGTACATGCCTGTAGTCCCAGCTACTTGGGAGGCTGAGACAGGAGAATCACTTGAACCCGGGAGGCGGAGGTTGCAGTGAGCTGAGATCGCACCACTGCACTCCAGCCTGGGTGACAGAGCGAGACTCTGTCTCAAAAAAAAAAAAAAGGTAGAATAGTAACCAGATCCTCCCAGAAAAGCATCAAAGCCGCGCTCGAGGGAAGAGCTTCATGGAACTTTAAAGGCGAGGACTCAGGATAGCGCAGGTCAGGTTGTGAGGAGGAGGAGAAAGAGAGAAGAGGGAAAGAAAGGCCAGCGGGAGAAGCGCGGTTGTCCACCTCCTGTGGGTTTCCCTTCTACCCTGGGAGAACTGGACATACGCCCCAGGTGTCAGGGTGAAGGCCCCCGGAGTCTCTGTCTGGGGCTCCAGGGCACCAACATCCGTGGCGCTCCCAAGGAGGGGGCCCGTCTGTAGCTTGTCAGTTGAACAGAGACAATGGTTAGAACACCAACACGCCATCACGGAGAGCTGCCAGCACACCAGCTGCAACTGACTGTGCCAGTTCCCAGACCCTCAAGCCACATAACGACACCATGTGTGCCACCCGCTGAGAGAAGCAGGGACCATCCGCCTTCCTGCCTACGTGGGAAATGCATGGACAGCACCATCCACTCAGACTTCTGCAAAACCCTGGTCTGAGCTGAGCTGCCCTCTCCCTATATCTTGGGTTCAACCAGCTCACACCTTCCCCGGGTGGGAATATGGGATTTGGGGTTCACATCTTTGCAGCAGGCTACAGGCACACATGGAGGGGATGCTCAGCCCTTCCTTCTAGTTGTACCACATGCGAAATAAATCTGGACAAATGACATCCCTGAGCCTCCGTTTCCTCATCTGTAAAATGGGTTCTTCGGTCATAAGGTTGTGCCTGCCCCACAGCGAGTTACAGTCATGATCATCATGGTGACTGCTCAGGAAAGGGACGTGCAAAGAGGTAAAATGTGGGTGGTGTCTGTGGAGGGGAGCGGATGGGGGTGGCACTTGGGCTCTCAGGCTGGGAGAGGTTGCGGGTGACAATCTCCCTGATGCGGGCAGGCAGGCTGGTGGTCTGAGCGTCCTGGGCCAGTTCCCGCATGCCCAAGCCCTTCTCCTGGCACAGGACGCTGCTCTCCAGTGTCTGTGGGAAAAGCGAGAGGGTCTTCAGGGGACCTGGGACCCAGGGCTCCCTGGCCTCGGGGGGAGAGCCAAGTCCTACTGCCCAAGATATGGGTCCCCAGGAGCCCCCTCAAGCTGGACTGAAGCCTGGGAGTTAGAATCCAAAAAATCCCCGTGGGAGGAGCCTCTTGTGCGCTCCCCGCCCCTGGAAGGCCACCCAGGGCCAGAGATGCGAACCAAACCCCACAGGCAACTCCCAAACCCCACTGAGACAGTCCAGTGTTGGGGGCTCCAATCTGGCTCTGACCCTAGATGGATGAGGATCCGGCTATGCCAGAGGTCCCCTGAACCCCAAAATCTGGAAGTAGGGACCCCCCTTCTCCCAATCCAGGGCACTGGGATGAGGGAGCCACAGCAGGTGCACCCTGTGTGTACCTCTGCCCCCCGTCTTGCCAGGAACTGCAAGCGGGGGCCTCTTATTTCCCCCCACCACCACACCTCTCCCACCCCTTGACCCCCAAGTTGTACACACCTCTCACCACTCCTGCTAAGTCCACGCTACCCTGCCCCAGACAGGGTGGGCATAGCCCCCAGGACCCACCTGGATAACCGTCTCTAGTGTCAGCTCCACCTTCTGTGCCCCCGCCAGCCCCAAGCTCATGGAGGGAAGGCTGTGGGCACCCGTCCAGTCCCCTTCTCCAGGACCCCAAGACTAGATCAGTCAGCAGGCGCCACAGCCGGGCTGCTGTGCTGAGCACCAGGCAGATTAAGCTTAAATCCGGCGGCGCCCCCATGTGACCACCGGGGTGGGAGGAGCGGAATGGGGGCTGAAGGGGGAGGGGATGGGAAAGGACAGGAGAGGAGGGAAGCAGAGGCGGGGAGCTGAAGGAAGAGGACGGATAAAAAGAGGGGAGGAGAAGGGAGAGAAAGGAAGGGAGGAGAGAGAAGAGGGAATGGGAGTTGAAAAGGAGGGAAGGTACCTGGAGGTCAGGACCTCACACACGCTCCACCCTCCGCAGGTTGCTGGGTCCTAGAGCCCTCCAAGCCCAGGGGATGGGGTCAGTAGCCATGAGACAGGAAAGGGCAGAGTCCTAAGTCTTCAGGACCATCTTTGTTGGCCCAGAACTGGGGTCACATGGTTAGCTAAGAATGCAAGGATTTACAGCATGCTGGGAGTAAGTTTTCCCACAACAGGTGTAGGGCAAAGAATGCAGGCTGTGAGGTCACCCAGACCAGGCTAGGCACTTAGTTGGGCATGAGCAGTCCAGCCTGGACTGATGAGCATTTATGCAACACCTGCGGCATTCCTAGATGTGACCTAGACACAGTGGTACAGCCCCGACCTACAAATGCCCCAGCCTTCCCTTATTGGGAAGCTTCTGGCCCCTCCACACCCACCCCAGCCCCCACTTGCTGGGTGCACCAGCGACAGTGACTTTGCCTCTCTGAGCCTCAGTGTCCTCTTACGTAAGATGTGATAATATTGGCACTCACCTCATGGAGCTGTCTGGGGATGAAACAGAATATCGTGTGTGCATAACCAGCACATGACACGGTGCTGGGGGGTCACAGGGTCAACACTCAAGAAATCCTCATGTCATTCATTTGAAAATCCAAAAGGCACAGTCCCGGCCGGGCGTGGGGGCTCAGGCCTGTAATCTCAGCATTTTGGGAGGCCAAGGCAGACAGATCAGCTGAGGTCAGGAGTTTGAGACCAGCCTGACCAATATGGTGCAACCCCATCTCTACCAACATTACAAAAAATTAGCCGGGCGTGGTGGCGCATGCCTGTAATCCCAGCTACTTGGGAGGCTGAGTCAGGAGAATCGCTTGAACCTGGGAGGCAGAGGTTAGAGTGAGCCGAGATCGTGCCACTGCACTCCAGCCTGGCGACAGAGTAAGACTCTGTCTCAAGAAAATAAATAAACAAATAAATAAATAAAAATAAAAAAATTAGCTGGGGCATGGTGGCATGTGCATGTAATCCCAGCTAGTCAGGAGGCTGAGGCAGGGGAATCACTTGAACCCGGGAGGAGGAGGTGGCAGTGAGCCAAGACTGTGCCACAGCACTCCAGCCAGGGTGACAGGGCAAGACTCTGTCTCAAAAAAATAAATAAATAAAATAAAATAAAAATAAAATAAAATAAAATGAGACCAGACCGGGCATGGTAGTTCAGGTCTGAAATCCCAGCACTTTGGGAGGCCAAGATGGGAGAATCACTTGAGCCCAGGAGTTTGAGACCAGCCTGGGCAACATAGCGAGACTCTGTCCTACCAAAAACAACAAAAAAATGAGACTGATAGTACCTGCCACACCTGGCAGGTGGTGAGCTATTAGCCAATGGTGGCCGCTGTTCCTTTCGTCATTAGCATCATGTGTCTGGGCTCCTGTCATTAGAGTTGTAAGCCCTGAAAAAGGATAGGAAGTGCTCACTTGAGCAGCTCGGCTTTTAAGACACAAGTCTGCTGAAGTTCCCAGTCGAATAAAGTTCATTCCTTCTTTAACCCGGTGTCTGAGGAGTTTTGCCTGTGGCTTGTCCTGCTTCACTGCTACGCCTCAGCCCTCGGCCTCTGGGTGCCCTCTGCTCCATGCTGTGCCCCAAAGGGGGCATATTCACACTATCTCATTAAATCCTTACTTTAACCCATTTCCAGATGAGAAAACTGAGGCTCAGAGAGATTGGACTCTCACCTACTCAAGGTGACATGCTTCAGGGGAGTGGTAAGCCCAGAGCTCATTCCACTTTGACCAGCAGCCTCCCAATAAGTGACTGAAGGGCAAGGCCGAGGCATTTGCGCTTTGAGGTTCTACTACTGTATTGAGGTCAGACCCAGAACGCCACGGTGCTGTCCAAATGCTCATCAGTCCAGGCTGGACCGCTCATGCCCAACTAAGGAACCTGCCTCTGCAGATGGAAAACAAGAGACAGGGCAGAAAAGATAAATGTTGCCAAGTTGCAATGGCAAGCAAGCCAGATTTGGGCAAAACAAAACCAGCCACTGGCCGGGTGCAGTGGCTCACGCCTGTAATCCCAACACTTTGGGAGGCCGAGGCAGGTGGATCGCTTGAGATCAGGAATTCTAGACTAGCCTGGCCAACGTGGTGAAACCCCATCTGTACTAAAAATGCAGAAATGAGCTGGGCATGGTGGTGGGTGCCTGCAGTCCCAGCTACTCGGGAGGCTGAGGCACAAGAATCACTTGAAACTGGGAGGCAGAGGTTGCAGTGAGCTGAGATTGCACCACTGCACTCCAGCCTGGGTGACAGAGCGAGACTCTGTCTCAAAAAAAAAAACTAAACTAAACCGGCCAGCAGCAGAGAGCTCCCACTACAAACCACAGGGATGCCCACTCTTCTGCCTCTAAGTAGCCTCCAAAAATCCCCTCTACAGGCTGCACACCTGCCCACCAGAGCAGGGGGGAAGCCACAAATACCACCGGACCAGCATGTCCAGCCCTGCACGCCCAGCTCAGCAGAGGGGGCCCCAGATGTCCTTGGGGGACTGAACTGAATTATTCTGTGCCCTCTCCTGACCACGGCCCTAACAGTTGGGGGAAGGGGACAGGATATCAGCTCCTGGCACTAGATGACACCCACCCTTGGCTCACCATCCCCAAAGTTCATAGTCCTGCTGGGTTCTGTGGGTTCCAGGAGGTCATATCTGAACCCTGTGTATGTGTCCACTGCTTCCACCCAATTCTCGAAAAAAAAAAAAAAAAAAAAAAAAAAAAGGCTGATTTCCTCTTAGAAATCTGGATGCTAACAGCTTCAGCACCTGGCCACCTGGACTCCAATCTTGGCTCACAGACCCTGTACCAGAGTCTTCACTTCCCTGAGCCTCAGTTTCCTCATCTGCAAAATGGGATAATAATGGTGCCTGTTTCTAGCATGAGCATTAAATAAAATACCCTGTGCTAAGCTATATGCCTGGATATGCTGTGGCAGAAACTGCAATGTGCTCACCACAAAGCATTTCCGATTCCTCTTAGGAATATGGCTAAAAGCTATTTCCCAGACTCCCGTGCAGTCAGATATGGCCATGTGGTCAACTTCTGGTTCACAGAATTCAGACAGAAAGAAAGCGTGCCACTTTAGGCTTGGCCCATAAAATTATCTCTCTCCTTCCTGGTCCATCAGCTAGAAGGAAATAACTCCAAGGTCCTAGGGGATGCTGGAACCACAAGACAGAAGGGATCTGGGTCCCTGGGTCACCACATAGATGGCCACCGGCCAAACACCCAACAGGACTTTTCATGAATGAGAAATAAACTTCTACTGTGCTAAGCCTCTGAGGATTCAGGGTTTCACTATCACATTAGCTAGTGTTACCTTAATTACTACCAGCAGTTAAACAGCGGGTAAGTGTTGGCTATTATTACTGTTATCATTACTATCATGAGTATTATTGACTCTTTCTAGTACCCAAGCTAGAACCCTGTGCCTTGTTCTAGATGCTGAGCCATTATTTGGTGACCAAATACAGAAGAGACACCCTTTGTACCCTTCCCTCCCCACTACTACCCTCCAAACCTGCCTTTTGCCAGGGTTAGCGGCAGGAACTAGCCAAAAAGCTCCTCCAAGATTACTCATTTCAAACATAGCAGCAGCTCTTATCCGCTTACCCCTTCTTTATCCTCCTGTTGCTGACTGGAAATTATGACAAAAATATTGAACCAACCACGAGCCAGGCCCTGTGCCCAAAACGTTACATCTGTCCCTTACCTGCTTTAACATTCCCGGCACCACTCTACTCACTTTACTGATGACCTAGGCATGCCTGATTCCAAAGGGTTTTTGATTTTTTTGTTTGTTTGTTTTGTTTTGGAGATGGAGTCTTGCTCTGTCACCCAGTCTGGAGTGCAGTGGCATGATCTCGGCTCACTGCAACCTCTGCCTCCTGGGCTCAAGCAATTCTCCTGCCTCAGCCTCCTGAGTAGTTGGGATTACAGGTATGCGCCACTGCGCCCAGCTAATTTTTATATTTTTAGTAGAGACAGGGTTTCACCATGTTTGCCAGGCTGGTCTCAAACTCCTGACCTCAAGTGATCTGCCTGCCTCGGCCTCCCAAAGTGCTGGGATTACAGGCATGAGCCACCATGCCCAGCCCAGAGTTTTAAATAATAACAGCAAGCTGGGTGATCCCAACACTTTGGGAGGCCAAGGTAGGAGGACTGCTTGAGCCCAGGAGTTTGAGACCAGCCCTGGCAACATAGTGAGACTCCATCTCTACCAAAAAATACAAAAAAACTGGCCTGGCATGGTGGCATGCACCTCCTGTAGTCCCAGTTCCTTGAGAGGCTGAGGCAGGAGGATTGCTTGAGCCTGGAAGGTTGAGGCTGCAACGAGCTGCGGTTGTGTCACTGCACTCTAGCCTGCGTGAAAGAGCAAGACCCTGTCTCAAATAAACAAAAACAGGAACAGCAATGGGTGCCATCCTGCAGCGCCTGCTGTGTGCCTGGCACCACCCCAGGACTCCGATGTGTATTACATAAGCCACTGCCTGGACTGCTCAGTGGCTCCCCAAGGGTCTCTCTGCTTAGCTGCTCATCCCCTCACCCCACTCAATTTCACACAGTACAGGTCATACCCCTCCCCTGCCCAAAGCCCTCTACTAGCTCTTACCGCACCTAAAATGAAGTTCAAAGTCCTTCCATGGCTCACAGGGCCCCCCAGATCTGGCCCCGCCCCACTTCTCCCACCTCATCTCCTTCTCTCTCCCCCTGGCTCATGGCCTTCTTTTTTTTTTTTTTTTTTTTGAGGCAGAGTCTTGCTCTGTTACTGAGGCTGGAGTGCAGTGGTGCATGATCACAGCTCACTGCAACCTTCCGCCTCCTGGGTTCAAGCGATTCTCCTACCTCAGTCTCCTGAGTGCTGGGATTACAAGGCAAGCACCACCACGCCCAGCTAATTTTTGTTTTGTTTTTTTGTTTTTTGTTTTTTTGAGACAAAGTCTGGCTTTGTCGCCCAGGCTGGAGTGCAGTGGCGCGATCTCCGCTCACTGCAATCTCCGCCTCCTGGGTTCACACCATTCTCCTGCCTCAGCCTCCCGAGTAGCTGGGACTACAGGCGCCCGCCACCACGGCCGGCTAATTTTTTGTATTTTTAGTAGAAGCAGGGATTCACCATGTTCGCCAGGATGGTCTCGATCTCCTGACCTTGTGATCCGCCTGCCTCGGCCTCCCAAAGTGCCGGGATTACAGGCGTGAGCCACCGCGCCCCGCTAATTTTTGTATTTTTAGTAGAGATGAGGTTTCACCACATTGGCCAGACTGGCCTTAAACTCCTGACCTCAAGTGACCCACCCACCTTGGCCTCCCAAAGTGCTGGGATTACAGGCGTGAGCCACCACACCCGGCTGCTCATGGCCTTCTTGATTCCTCAAACACCAGGCATGCTTCCACCTCTGGGCCTTTGCACTGCCATTTTCTCTCCCTGGTACACTCTTCCCCCTTCCTCTGCACAGCGGACTCCCGACCAGATTTTAGCTCAAAAATATCACCTTCTGAGGGAGCTACCCCTGACTCCCAGCTAAAGAGGTCCCTCCAGTGGCTGTTCTGTTTTCTCCAACATGTATGTTGTCTGTCTTTTTTTTTTTTTTTTCCTTTGAGACAGCGTCTTGCTCTGTTGTCCAGGCTGGAGTGCAGTGGCAAAATCATGGCTCACTGCAGCCTCGACCTCCTGGGCTTAAGGGATCCTCCCACCTCAGCCTCCTAAGTAGTTGGGACCACAGGTGCGTGCCACCATGCCTGGCTAATTTTTTACTTGTTGTAGAGATGAGATGTTGCCCAGGCTAGTCTCCAACTCCTGGGCTCAAGCGGTCCTCCCATCTCAGCCTCCCAAAGTGCCAGGTTGGCTTAGTTCACTGCCACTTCCACATGGCATGGACTAAGGCCAAAGCTCCACGAAGAGCTGCTGAATGAATTAATGAATGCGAAGAGCCAAGTAATAATGTAGGATGTTAAATGGAAAAAGAAATGATTCCCCTTGGCTCTGGCTGGGGTCATGTTGGGCCACAGATGGTGTCAGCCACAGACGGGGATCACGGAAGGACACCAGCCAACACATCCAGCATCTGCCGCATCCCAGAAGTTCAGGGTGAAAACCAGGCCGTGACCCCCACAGGGGCCACCTGGGTGGAAAGGGGGCCTCCCCTCCAAGGGCTGAGAGAAAGACTGGGGAGGGGAGGGTTAAGTCAGGCAAATGTGCGCCGGTGGGGAGCCTCCGAGATCCAGGGGTTGACTCCTGGAGTCTTGCCTGAATCCCGCTGGCCTCTGCTTCCGCCACAAGATCTGTTTATTAAGCACCTGCTGTGAGCCCAGCGAAAAAAAACCCAGAAATCTCTGTTTTCTGGCATAAACAGACAGATGGCACCGTGAAGGCCCCTTCCCCAGGGTCCCCATTCCCCAGTCAATCATCTTCCCGAGGGAGCTGTGAGCTGGTCACCAGAGGGGCAGACATCCGCCCCAGCACGGTCTTCAGACTTAGGTTTGTGTGAAAATCAGGAGGGCGCTCATTCAAAATGCCCACTCCAGAGACGCTGCCGGGCCCAGGGGCCTGAGGCCGCATGGTGAGAGGCGCAAGCGGTGCAGGCCCCCATCCCCGCACAGCATCCGGCGGCCCTGCCTTCGTGGCCAGCCCAACTGCGCACTCTGGGCCTCAGTTTCCCCATCTGCATAATGAAGAAGTTTCCAACTCAGCAGGGCTGCAATGAAAACGAAACCAGGTCCCACACGAGGAAGGCAGTGCAGGGCGGGGCCGCACGCAGGAGCTGCAGAGGGCATCTGCGGGGGACAGCGGCCGTCGCAAGGACCAATCACCGCACAGAAAGCCAATCACCGAGATGATTCTTGCCAAGGAAGGCGCTTTAATAGGGTGCTGCAGCGGGGGAGATGAGAACTCAGTCTCAAATCCATCTCCCTGGCCGACCAAAACCAGAGGTTTAGATGGCAGGGAAGAAATGTAACAATGTGTAAGAAAACAGGAACTAGGGAGGAGCAAGGAAGCGATCATGATGAAGGAGGGGGTCCCAGCATCTCACTGTCGGCATGAATTTCTGTTCTTTGACAGCTTTCTTGAGAGGCTGTTTCCTGAGGAAGGAACTCAGATAAAACAAATATTAAGTTTCAAGCTTTAAGACCAGAAAGATCCATTTCTAGGTTTATCCAAAAAAGCTACATATGGGACTATTGGGTGGTTTTCAGACCAAGAAAGAAAAAGATTATGCAGACCAAAGTCTGACATTAACCAAAGCAAAAACATACTTTTCTGACCAATAGGATGTATGGGGCCAGAGAACGACCATACTATAAAAGAATTGTTTTTTGTCCTGAGCATAGGGGAAGGATGAAGTTGCACCAATTAAGATGGAATTAAGCTACAGATGGGGAAAAATCTGGATTTTGGTTCAGAGTCCTGAGGTCTTCCTCAAAAGTCTCTTTCCTTGAAAGAGGAACCCTGTCTTGGTTTCTGCATCTCTCTGAGTCCTTTCGGAGGTTGGGGATGCTGAAGTCTTGGTGCTTGGCCCCCTCTAACCCTGAGTACCCCCGTCCCCCCCCCCCCCCCCCCGCAGGGCAACCTGGCCCAGTACCCAGGCCCCAGCTCCGGCGACCATTTCCCCCTACTTTGCTCCTGGCAAAGGCCATTTCTAGGTCAGTTGTGAGGTACAGGCAGGACGGAGCAACTTGGTCTGAGATTTTTGGCCCTGAAAGGCCTTGAGCCCTGTGGTCCTGCAGAACCGCTGTCTCCCTCTTTTGGAGAAAGCAGGGAGGAAACGACCTGTGTGGAGGGAATCGAGGGCTGCACCTGCATGGAGGAGCTGAGGCAAGCAGGGCAGTTCCGGTCTGTCAATATAAAGGACATTTGTCATTCAAGAGGTTGGGCCGTTATTATTAATTTTGAATTTTGTCAATACAGACTGAAGGGAAGTTTGTCTTCTTGCTTGTAGGAACCTCACAAGACCTCCCATCTTATATTCCAGGGAGAATTGCTGTGTATTACAGGAACACATAGGTGAGACTGCTGTTCTGACCTGCAGGCCTCGATGCCCTGCACAGGGGCACCAGAGCACCGGCAAAGCCCTTCCCATACAAAGAGCAAGCGTGTTATGTCTACAACCCAAGGGCACCAGTTCCAAGTACAATTTCTACTTGGCTCTGTGAGCTGAGTACACGTTCACCCCAGCACAGAAATTCTACAAACTCCCATGAATGCTATACTGAAAAGCAGGGGCTGGCCAGGTGTGATGGATAACACCTGTAATCCCAGCACTTTAGAAGGCCGAGGCAGGGCAGATCATTCGAGTCCAGGAGTTGGAGACCAACCTGGGCACCATGGCAAAACTTCAACTCTTAAAAAAACAAAACGACCACCACAACAACAGAAATAAGAACAGAAATGAGCTGGCTGTGGTGACTCGTGCCTCTGCTACTCCAGAGGCTGAGGTGGGAGGATCGCTTGAAGGAAGACGCCACCAGATACAGTGAGACTCTGTCTCAGGGAAAAAGACAAACAAACAAACAAAAAGAGGCTGTGTACGAGGTGACTCTGGGGACAGCGGAAAAACACTAAGGTTTTCAAGTGGTGTTAAAAGCCAATAGGCCTTGGGGATCATTGAGCAATCCACACAACAGGGAAGCCTCCATCCCTGAGCCCCGCCTGCCGACAGCACTGCAGCTAACATGAGAGCGAAATGCATTTCAATTTAGATCAGGGAATTCCTTTATAATACTCTTAATTCACGTTTTGGTGAAGCGGTACGCACAGTGGAAGGCTCCCCTCTTCCTGTGGGTTTGGGTTTTACCTTGAAAGGGGCTGTCAGAACAGAAGTTTCAGGGAAGGGGCCAGAGCCCTGGGGACTTTCCTCAGGTGATGGTGATGGAAGAAGAGGCGCGGCAGGACAGGAAGGCTCAGATAAGAAAGACTGTGCAGGGGCAGGAGGAAAAGGAGCAGTTGGAGGCAAAGGAGACAAAGCCTCCTCAGTATTTCTCAATTCAGAAAACATGTCAGTTTACCTCCTTCAGCTTGCTTCCTCAATGGAGACAATTTTCTCAGTTCTTTTAGAAATTTTAAAATTTAGAAATTTCTAGGTCTCATTGGAAGTAAGTCTCCCATTTAATTTGTCTGGTTCTAAAACCAAATTTATCTCTTTTTTTTTTTTTTTTTTTTTTTTGAGACAGCGTCTCACTATGTCACCCAGACTGGAGTGCAGTGATGTGATCTCGGCTCACTGCACTCACCGCTTGCTGCATGACAGCCAATAACTTGAGGGACGAGGTGTAGGGGCAGGGGAGGTGACTTTATTCCAGAGAGCCACCAAACTGAACAGATAGTGAACTAATATCCTAAAGAACCATCTTAAATTAATACGATTTTCAGGCTCCTGATACGTTAGGGAAGGGAGGAAGAAGGAGGTGGTTGAGGTGATGGGGTCTGACAGTGACAGACTTATGGGCTGCAGTGAGAGCCCCAGGGGATGGTGAAAATTCTTTGGCCTTTGTCAGGTCACACTGCTCTTAGAAATCTTCAACATAACACTGTTACTTGTGTATATCACCTCTCTGCCTTCTCAGCAGTTAGTCTGGGGAAGGGATTATTATCATCTGTGCTTTAAAGTTAAACTGTAAGATAAATCCCTCCCATAGATAGCTTGGCCTATGTGCAGAAATTTAAAAAAAAGCCGTTAGCCTGAAAGATATCACCACAGGGTAGGAAGGGTTAGGAGCAAAATGCAGTTAGTCATGCTAGGCCTTCTTTTCATTGTTATATATTTAATCTACTTGAACACATAATTTTAATTTTTTGTACTTTTTTTTTTTTTGAGACAGAGTCTTACTCTGTCACCCCGCAGGATGGAGTACAATGGCACCATCTTGGCTCACTACAACCTCTGCCTTCCAGGTTCAAGCAATTCTCCTGCCTCAGCCTTCTGAGTAGCTGGGACTACAGGAGCCCACCACCATCCCAGGCTAATTTTTATATTTTTAGTAAAGACAGGGTTTCACCATGTTTTCCAGGCTGGTCTCGAACTCCTGACCTCGGGCTCCCAAAGTTCTGGGATTACAGGCATAAGTCACCACGCCCAGCCTAACCAAGATTATTAAACCATTCGAATTTGTCAAAACAGTCACACCGATTTTTAAAAAATAATGTAATGGGCCGGGTGCAGTGGCTCACACCTGTAAACCCAGCACTTTGGGAAGCCATACCGTGCGGATCACGAGGTCAGGAGTTGGAGACCAGCCTGACCAACACAGTGAAACCCCATGTCTATTAAAAATACAAAAATTAGCCGAGCATGGTGGTGTGCATCTGGAAACCTAGCTACTCAGGAAGCTGAGGCAGTAGAATTGCTTTAACTCGGGAGGCAGAGGTTGCAGTGAGCCGACACCGCACACTGCACTCCAGCCTAGGCGAGAGAGTGAGATTCCAACTCAATAAATGAGACTCCAACTCAATAAATAAATAAATAAAATAATAGCGTAATGAACTTGTTCATCTCTTTATATATTAAATATTTACATGATTTAAATTGTTCAAAAGCATCAAAAATTCCTCTCTGCTATCAACTTCATTTATTTTATTGTACCAAACTATGAAGACCATTAATTTAATCTACAGCTAAATCTATTATTTTTTCATGTTAGAAATTCAACAAGAAAATGTTTCCCTATTGAAACTTCGCATTTCAAGCGTAAGTAGGCTGGGCAAGGTGGCTCACACCTGTAATCCCAGCACTTTGGGAGACCAAGACAGGTGCATCACTTGAGGTCAGGAGTTTGAGACCAGCCTGGCTAACCTGGTGAAACCCCATCTCTACTAAAAATATAAAAATTAGCTGGGCGCGGTGGCATGCACCTGTAATCCCAGCTACTCAGGAGGCTGAGGCAGGAGAATGGCGTGAACCCGGGAGGCGGAGCTTGCAGTGAGCCGAGATGGCGCCACTGCACTCCAGCCTGGGCGACAGAAGGAGACTCCGTTTAAAAAAAAAATTTTTTTTGCCGGGCGCGGTGGCTCAAGCCTGTAATCCCAGCACTTTGGGAGGCCGAGACGGGTGGATCACGAGGTCAGGAGATCGAGACCATCCTGGGTAACACGGTGAAACCCCGTCTCTACTAAAAAAAAATACAAAAAAAAAAACTAGCCGGGCGAGGTGGCGGGCGCCTGTAGTCCCAGCTGCTCCGGAGGCTGAGGCAGGAGAATGGCGTAAACCCGGGAGGCGGAGCTTACAGTGAGCTGAGATCCGGCCACTGAACTCCAGCCTGGGCGACAGAGCAAGACTCCGTCTCAAAAAAAAAAAAATTTTTTTTAGAGACAGGGGTTTCACTCTGTTGCCCAGGCTGATCTCCAACTCCTAACCTCAATTGATCCTCCCTCCTCAGCCTCCTAAAATGCTGGGATTGCAGATATTAGTCACCATACCTGGCTTCATTTTCTTATTTTAATTTTATTTAAATCATTATTAATATTATTGTTCCTAAGATAATTGGGGCAGTGACTCCTTTAACATTTTGGAGACCTAATTTTTCTATTCACTTCACCGAAAGAGTATGGCAATTTGTTTCATGAGAAAATATCCTGTATTTATAAAGCAGGAAAATTCCTTCCACCAAACTAGGGGGCATTCTCAAGAAATGAACTGTGCTAAGTAACATCACTTAAGGTGAAAAGAGAGGTCCATGGTATCTGCTAACAATGTTTATCAGTGAAGGAAATAAACGGAAAAATATGAACATCATTAGATCCTTGGAGGGCCTTCGTTGCTGAAAATCTGAGTAATATTGTGATACCATTTTGAGTCCAGCAGGACATTCTCTTTCCAGGGCATGTAACAGTGGTGGGTGAATAGTTTCTTTTCATTTATTTTCATTAAGGGTTGAACTTCCTTAATGTTCTGGAGATTATTAAATTTGATTTGTATGATTGTGAAAAGTGCTTATATTGCTGATTCCATTGCTTTTATGTGATCATATAAATCTTTTCTCTCCTTTCTATAGTGTGGTTTAAACTTAATCCTTAAAGGACATGTATTTGAATTTTTCAGCTGGTTAGAAACCTGAAGGCCGGGCGCGGTGGCTCAAGCCTGTAATCCCAGCACTTTGGGAGGCCGAGACGGGCGGATCACGAGGTCAGGAGATTGAGACCATCCTGGCTAACACGGTGAAACCCCGTCTCTACTAAAAAAATACAAAAAACTAGCCGGGCGAGGTGGCGGGCGCCTGTAGTCCCAGCTACTCGGGAGGCTGAGGCAGGAGAATGGCATAAACCCGGGAGGCGGAGCTTGCAGTGAGCTGAGATCCGGCCACTGCACTCCAGCCCGGGCGACAGAGTGAGACTCCGTCTCAAAAAAAAAAAAAAAAAAAAAAAGAAACCTGAATACACCAATCAAAGAAAACTGCTCCTTACATGCTACAGATTTAGTTTTCTTCCTGTACTATGTCTTTTAGATATAGTAAATTTGTTCAAGCCAAGAGCTCCTATGGAACAAAGTTGGGTGGAAGGGGGGACATTGAGTAGTAAGATCACTCTTGCAATAGAGATGCCACTCTTGCAGATATTGACAACTATTAGACCCATAAAATTTTTAACAAATATTGGAAAGACAAGATATGAACAACTTGTCACTGCTGCAGTCTCAAGTATCAGGAAATACCATTATTCTCAGGACAATAAACAGACAATAAAAAAGACTCACAGACCAGATTAGCTGTCATGTATCACCAAACAGGGAGTAGATCCTTGTCAACACGCCCCAACAGAGATTGTCCCCAGAAATTCACTTCATAACCTCAAAAGCAAAAACCCACACTGATGGCAAAAAATGATGCAACAATGAGAGAGAGAGAGAGAGAGACGTGTTCTATAGCCATACTTAGTGGGTAAAAGTCAAAGAGCTCAATTTCTGCTCATGATACTTAATAGAACATAGGGAACCTGAGCCAATAGCTCAATGGGCTCAGATCTGCACCAAGTGGCTGTGGGATGCAGGATTGTACTGTCTCCAATAATATGTCCCATATGGACTGATTTTTTTTTTCTTCTTTTTTTTTTTTAGACAGACTCTCACTCTGTTGCCCAGGATGGTGTGCAATGGCACGATCACTGCAACCTCTGCGTCCCGGGTTCAAGCGATTCTCCTGCCTCAGCCTCCCGAGTAGTTGCGATTACAGACACACACTACCACAAAACCAATTAGATACTTCTGGGAGTTAAAAAGAGATGAATTTACAGTGTCATTTGAGAAGGGGTATTAAGGAATTTGCCAGGGTACTGACCCGTGTCAGGTGTAAACCGCAGGTTGAGCGAGAGCTAAGTATTTTATGTCCATGAAGGTGATCAGTGAGGGCCTGAAGAAAGAAGGACAGGGGAGGACACTGGCACCAGAAATAGGAAAGGGCTGCTTGGAGGTGGGAAGGATGGGTCGGGGTGCTATCTAGAAAATTGCCTGGCAATGGATGTAGGATGTGTAAGCGAGACATCAAACAAGAAGCTGTCTTTTAAATAAGTCTGAAGAAAGACAAGATATGTAAACGGCAGGAGACAGTAGGGGAACTGGACCCGGCTCCACATAAAACTTCCCGCCTTATACTTCAGGGAGGATCGCAGCGCCGATCGGCCAAGACAGGTGAGACTGCGGTTCTGACCTGCGGGCCTGGATGAATGTGCGCTAGGGCACCTGGGCGCCGGCAGAGCCCTTCCCCTACGCAAAGTAAGCGTGTTATGTCTACAACCCAACGGGGACAGGAAGAGCCCCAAAGGCCTTGCATTTTTCCCAAAGAACAGCGCCCCTCTGCGTAGTTTCTACCTCGCTCTCGGAGGTGAGAACACATTCCCCGCTAGCACAGAAATCCTACAAACTCCTGTGGGGGCTGCGGTTAGAAGCAGAGGCTGCCTAAAAGGTGACTGGGGGCTAGAAAAATACGAAGATTTTCACGGAGCATGAGAACCCCAGAGATTGGAGACCTTGGACCAATCTCTGCAAAAAGCGGCCCCTCTTAGAAAAGAAAGAGCTGTGCAGCCCTCGTTCAAGATAGCTTGTGTTAAAACCGCTGACACTTCTTTCACCTCTAGAGAAAACGCGACGTGCTACTTTCTACTGCCTAGGCACCCACTGTAACACTAAACTTATGAAGCCTTGACCCAAAACACAAACCAAAAATAGAAAAGGTCATTCATCAGTGTACTAGTCTACTTTTTAAACTACAAAAAGCCAGGGGAAAGCGCGAACGCAGTCCCCCACTACCACAAATTATGCAGTCGAGTTTCCCACATTTGGGGAAATCGCAGGGGTCAGCACATCCGAAGTGCAATGGATAAGCCTCGCCCTGGGAAAACCACCTTCGTGATCACGGTATCTCCCCTGCCAGGTAAGTATGAGTTCCTGCCCGGCCGCCCCGCCACAGCCTCATACGTCCCACCCTTTACACTCACGGTCACTTGCCACGCGCACTCCCGAGCCCTTCTAGCCCTGACACACAGCTGGGATTCTCAGGTCCGACCAGCGGTCCTGAACCCGTTCCATGGCATGGAAACTCCTTCGTGGCGAAGCAGCAGGTGGCCAAGCAGCAGCCCCTGCGCTGCCTCATCTACATAGAAGTCGCCCTACCCGTGATGTCACCGACAGTGCCTTTCCCAGTCCTCGTCTGCCTTTCTGTCACTCAGCCGACCAATCCGCTGCTAAGAGCCGGCAAGGGGAAGTGACGTCTGCCTCTCCCTTTTTTCCTCCCGCCCCGGTGTCTGTTCTCTCCCAAAGAAGCAGATCCTTAGCCTGTGTTGCGGAGACTTTTCCGCGGCCAGATGGATCCTGGACACCCTTCTTCAAATAATGGCTTTTAATTCGCAAAAACTCTTGTGCGGGACGTTTAGGATTACAAAAGAAACCGGTTCTCTTCACACCCTTATCCTTGTGATGTAGCATTCCGCTTGAAATTGGAAGACGTTTAATATCAGAGAGAAACCATATTTATGAAAGAGGCAGGTCAGATGACTGCAAACCAGCCTTCCTTACTGGTTTTATCACTGGTAATGTTATAAAGACAGTTGTCCAGTTTCATGAATCTTGTAGGGTTTATTGTTTTGTTTTGTTTTTTGATGTTGTTGTTGTTTTCCAAATTCAGTTTTGTAGAAAAACATGCTGCCCCAGAAGAGATGATTGGACACTCTCAACGTGGTGTTGGACTTTGTCATCTCTTGCACAGGCATGTCCAGACCTTTGTCCTTAACTTATGTTAGTTTTTTATATTCTGCAAAGGCAAAACCAAAATCATCCAAATTTGACACAAATACCCGGGATACATCTTATTTGAGATGTTTAACAAATGTCTGGATCATCTTTTCTTACATATTATGCAGGAAACACTGTGAAGTAAGCAAAGTTGGGCTGCTCAAGTCAAAGACCATTTGCATATTTAGAAGTAGATTTGAGACAGGAATAATCTAGGTGGTCACAGGATAACAAATTTTAGGCAGTAGATTTACATGACTTGAGGCTATGGGCTGATTAAGACGCTGAAAACCCAGGGTGTGGACCAAGCTGGCTAAGACTGGACCCAATGTGGTGCTGGATTAGACGTAGGTTTTACCTAGGCCCCCATTATATGCTCATTAACATACTAAATCACACACCCACCAGTGGCATGACGGTTCTGAGATCATTATTTGATGTAAAAATGGATGGCACCACAGTTCCGAGAAATCTCCACCTTTACCTGGGAATTTTCATGAATATTCCACTCCTTGGTTGAAGAAACCCATCAAGATGAAACCCCAGAACCCATTGTTCTGTCTTGGATATGCCCAAACTCCCCTTTCTTGAGTGTGTGCTTTTTGCTTTGCGATAAGTCTCTTCTTTCACTATTTGCTGACTCATCCTTGACTTCATTCTTGAGGTGGTGTCAAGAGCCTGGACACCACAGCTGGGGTCGAGATCCCACCAGTGTCCGGGAACCTCTCCCAGCTCACCAGTATCAGATTCTATTCCATTGCTCAAATCACAAAACATGGAGTGGAGAGTTCTCCTTTATGGAGACCATAAAGTAAAGATTCTGTGGGATGGTGATCAGTTAGGTCACTGGAAGGCATAGCAAAATATTGAAAATGAGGGATTAGGTGACAGTGTAGTATCTGCTGAATACTAAATACTTGATCCGGGCCCCATTTCCTGGAGATTGACAGGGAGACACATTGTCCAGGCAGTAGTGGAGAAATACTTTCTGGTATCTGACCAGCCTTTGTGGAAAGAACTGGCACCATCCTGCAGATGTAACCGCCTGATGGGTTCTTCCTGCCTAATATACACACAAAATCAATTCATGGAGACCACAGCATTGCAGTAAAGAGTTTCATTGACACAGGCCAGCCATGACATGTGGGAGACAGAGTTGTTACTCAAATCAATCTCACTGAAGGCTTGGAGGTAATGGGTTTTTCAGACAGTTTGGTGGGGAGGGGGCTAGGGCTTGGGCAGTGCTGATTGTCGGGGATGAAATCACAGGGGTGTGGAAAATGGCCCTCCTGCATTGAGTCAGCTTCTGGGTGGGGGCTAAGGGACTGGTTGATGTTCGGGCCAAATGGTGCCATCCAGTAGTCAGAAATGCAAAAGCCTGAAAAGACATCTCAAGAGGCCAATCTTAGGTTCTACAATAGTGATGTTCACAGCAGTTATTGGGGAAGCTGCAAATCTTGCGACCTCTGGAATAATGGCTGGTAATCATTGAACGAGGCATACATCTTAGTAGAGTTCAGGCCTCTTTCATCCTTCTAACTTGGTGGCCTTTCATGAGTTTTACAGGGGTAATTTAGTTTTGGGGAAGGTTATCATTGAAACCAATCTTTTTGACTGTCCCCAACCTTTTTGGCACCAGGGACTGGTTTCACAGAAGACAATTGTTCCACGGAAGGGGGTGGTGGATGGTTTCCAGATGAAACCGTTCCACCTCAGGATATCAGGCATTAATTACAGTCTCATAAGCAGTGCACAATCTGGATCCCTCACATGCGCAGTTCCCAGTAGGGTCTGAGCTCCAATGAGCATCTAATGCTGATGCAGATCTGACAAGAGCTCAGGTGGTAATGCTTGAAGGTCTGCAGCTCACCTCCTGCTGTTCGGCTGGGTTCCTAACAGGACATGGACCAGTACCTGTCTTGTGGCTCTGGGGGTTGGGGATCCCTGATTTAAACTATAAACTCCCAAAGACAGCTTGGGAGAAATTACACAGGAATGAGCAAAGACAGCTAGCCTGTGAGGCTAAAACCAAGATGGGGCCAGCCATGTCAGCTTTCTCTTATTGTCAGAATTTTGCAGAGGTAGTTTCTGAGGGACTGTACTGGACACTTGTTAAATACATGAGACAGATTTTATTGTATGTACTACAATAGGCAAGAGAGGCCAGCAGAGAACTGAGCTCAACCTCAAATACAGCAGGAGGAGTTGAAGATTATAGCCAATTGGCAAGATAAGAAAGTCAGTGGATGGAAAATTACTAAGAGGAACTTGAATAGCTATCAAAAGTGGTTGGGAGGACTCTTGCTAAACTAGACTCAACAGTATTCTTTTCTAAAACTGGACTTGGCAGGCCAAGAACTAACAGAGAAAAGGGCTCAGAGGAAACTACCAAGGTGTGGTGAACGATGGAGTCCTTGTCAACTCTACACTGAAGCTTCTGCAAATAAACAAAGACCAACCAAATGGAAAAAAGCAAAGGCTATTTATTCCGAGCTTGCTATAGCAGGGAGTCAGTCACTGTGACTTGTGTTTTGGCAGAGACTTGAAGGCAGTCAGAAGGGTGGGAAAGCTGTTTAAAAAGAAAGGCTTCAGGTATGCTTGGACTGGAGGCTGTCAGCATGGCGAAGCTGTAGATAGATGAAGAAAATAAAAATATTTTACCCCAGAATGTATTTCTTTGGCATATTTTAAGATGGCTGTCAGAGAGCCAGCAAACAGAAGTAACTGCAAAACTGTCTTTTGTAGGGGAAATTTACACCTGCAGAGAATCTGCATTAATCTGGCCTTACCTTGTCAGGATTGAGAAATAAAAGTAAGCCCTAGGCCCTACAACCAACTGAACGGACTCCCTCTTTGCTGACAGGACCTCAGAGAAAACTTGAAAGCTGTTTCTGGCTATGGCAGGCTAGGAGGTTGCACATGCCCCCTTAAAACCCCTCCCTCACTAACTGCCATTATGAGGTAGGAGAACAGCAGAGGGAATTGGAAGTTGGATAAAAGGCAGAATGAGTAAAAGCAGAAACAGAAGCAAGGTGATGGGGTGGGAGAGCAAGAAGCAAGATAAAAGGCAGAAGTTGAGCAGCCAAAACAAAAAGTAAGATTAAAGCAAGTAAGCCCGGGCACGGTGGCTCACACTTTTAATCCCAGCACTTTGAGAGGCCAAGGAGGGCAGATCACCTGAGGTCAGGAGTTTGAGACCAGCCCGGAAAACATGGCAAAACCCCGTCTCTACCAAAAATACAAAAAATTAGCTGGGCATGGTGGAGCACTCCTGTACTCCCAGCTACTTGGGGTTCAAGGAGCATCACTTGAACCCGGGAGGCAGAGGTTGCAGTGAGCCGAGGTTGCGCCACTGCACTCCAGACTGGGCAACAGGGCAAGACTCTGTCTCAAAAAACAAACAAACAAACCAGAAAAAAAACAGCAAGCAAGGACCCCATGGCCAGCAAGTTCCAAACCAGTAAAGGGGCAGCTCCTGAGAGTTAGGCATTGAGAAAAAAGTATCCTTAACATGACTCCATAGGATAATTAGCTCATTACAACTCATGCATATGGACTGCATATCATGCATGTACTTAAAAGTATGGGATGGAGGCAACGTGCAAGCACACAAGGGCCAAAGTAACTAAGCAACCCACCTATCAATCAAAAGACAAACACTGGCTAACGACTGGGCATCCCTGTGAAGAGAAGAAAAACAACCACATATAAAAAGACCCAGAGTACACCAAACTCATATGGATCTCATCTCCCAGAGGTCAGCCCACTCTTCCTACTCTGAGAGTGTTCCTGTGCTTAGTAAATTTTTGCTTTGCTTTGCTGCTTTGTGTGTGTCACGTGCAGTTCTTTCTTTGGGACACCAAGAGCCTGGAAATGCACAGTACCCTCTGGTAAGAATTAGGATGTTTTTCCTAAGGGTTAACAAACCAAGCCTTTGGAAAGACTTGCTTCACTACTGTTACCAACCAACAGCCTGATGCTTTCCCTCCCTTTCGTGGTTTTGACAAAACAAGCAAGCAGCATTCCCTCCTAAGAGACCGTCGACCTAGGAATGATTCTGGCTAGACTACAGAGGATGTACAGTGAGGGCTTTCATGTCCTCTGCTTCAGCTTTTGACTCCACTCTCAGATGATTGCTAATGCCACCATTTTATGAACATGGGCCCCATGGAGAGGCACGAAGCTCAAATGCACATCTGCACATTGTTCCTCTTATAAATATTCATATTGGGATATGATTTGGTGCTGCTCCCCTGAAAGACACATTTGAAGAACGGACTCAAATTAGAAGCATTATAAGCACTATAATGTAGCAATGGCTCATCCAGCTCTCTACACTATAGAAAGATCTGTGGTGTAGACATTTCCACAATGACCAAAGATATGTGTACAAGAATGGTGACTGCAGCATTCTTTGTAATCCTAAAACCATGAAACCAACCTCGTCTCAAAAACATTTTTTTTTTTTTTTTTGAGATGGAGTCTCGCTCTGGAGTCCCCTCCAGGCTGGAGTGTAGTGGTGCGATCTCAGCTCACTGCAGCCTCCACCTCCCAAGTTCAAACGATTCTCCTGCCTCAGCCTCCTGAGTAGCTGGGACTACAGGTGCGTGCCACCATGCCTGGCTAACAAAAACATTTTGAAAAGGGTTAAATAAATCCTGCACAAACTGAGGAAAAATACTGTTTTCAAAAATGATGGAGAGGATCCCTGTCATGATGAATGATTCCACTGGTCACGTTATTGATAGAGCAATCGCGAAATCCAGGCACATCCTGGAGGTAATACTGGACTCCTACTACTAAAACATGAAAAAATGGACGCATGTAAATTACTCGTATAAGCTTATAACAGACTGAATTAGAATTTTATCACACCAGAAGTGGGTTCCTAGGTCTCTGTCTCAGGATTCCTGGCCCTGGTCAACAGGCTCGGAAGAGGCCGATCTGGAGGACAGAACGGAAGATCTAAAGGTTTCCAATCTCATGATGTGGAGATGTTAAAAGCCTCCGATCCTAAGGTCCTACTGTGCCGGGGAGCGAGTGTCTCGAGCTGGATCCAGCCCTGAGCCTTCATCTGGAGAGTTCTCTGCACAAGTTCAGAGAGCAGGACAACCCGCAGCAATGGTTCTCAAGAGGGGGCAACTTCGCCCTTCACGCCTCTCCCATCCTCGCTGGGACACGAGGCCACGACTGGGGGAAGCGGGGAGGGAGAATGTTAACCCCCCGGCATGTATGTAGTCAGCGGAGGGACGGGTGCTGCTAAACACCTCACAACCCACCGCGGGAGGGCCCCTCCCCCGCCCCGAAGTAGCCATTCGGCAGAGGTGGAGAAACTCGCGTGTAGATCAATGCCCACGCACTTGGCCGGTGGAAAATCACTAATGGGTGACCAATTGGATTTGAGGCTAAAACTCCAGCGTCAGAGGGAACTCTGGAAGTTTTGTCCGGAGCAAACGCAAGGGTGGCGTTGCCTTCACCTAAGATGGGAAAATGGCAGGTGTCACAGGTTGCAGGGGAAGGTGGGAGACCAGCTGAGGGCCCCGGAGCTTTCCTGGAAAGAGTTTCCCATTCCGCCCGTCTCGGTTTCTGCATCCGTCTGATTCCTTATGATGTTGAGGGTGCCGGGGTCTGGGTCCTTTATGATGCAGAGGGTGCCCCCGTCTCACCCCCGGCGCCTCCCGGCTCCCGCCGCCTCCTGGCAATCTGGTGCGCGGCTCCGGACCTGACGACCCGCGACCGCCTCGTCACTTGCTTCCCCTCGCAAAAGCGCATCTCTAGTTCAGTGGTGAGCTGCGGCCGGGTCGCTGCAACTCGCTGCAGGACTTGGGACTCCTGGCCTTGGTGTCCCTCTCGGAGCGCTCGGTGTGTCGCCTGCAGGCTCTCTTTTTTTGAAGAAAGCAGGGAGGGAAGAGCCTTGTGAGACGACTCCTGGAGCAAAGAGCTGTGGAGGAAACAAAACAAAAGCTATTTCCCCACCAAAAACCACCCTTTGGGATTGCAGAGAGCTGGCAGGAATGGTGGGGGGCCCTGCCCACTTGAAACTTTGTCTACTGGGCCTGGATCTCTGGGTGGCCTAGGCTGCTTTGGTCCTTCTTGAGCTGAGCTGGGCTGGGCTGGTGAGGGGCGTATTGTCCTGCCATCTAGTGGCGAGTTCTGGGACTGCAAGCTATAATGGCCCAGGCGCTGCCTGTAGTGGAGCCGTCCATCCCAGGGCGGTGGCCCCAAGCCCCTGGTCATGCCACGGAATCACCAAAGGAAGGTTAAAAACTACATAGGCTCCAGACTCACCCTACACCTAGTGAATCAGAAATCCCGAGGCCTGGAAATAAACATTTTAGCTTTAGCATGTAGATTCCCTAGGCCCTATGTCAAAACTCTAAATTATTGACTTTGGAGTAGGACCTAGAAATCGGAATTTTTTTTTTTTTTTTTTGAGACGGAGTCTCTCTCTATTGCCCAGGCTGGAGTGCAGTGGCCGGATCTCAGCTCACTGCAAGCTCCGCCTCCCGGGTTCCCACCATTCTCCTGCCTCAGCCTCCTGAGTAGCTGGGACTACAGGCGCCCGCCACCTCGCCCGGCTAGATTTCTGTAATTTTTTTAGTAGAGACGGGGTTTCACCATGTTAGCCAGGATGGTCTCGATCTCCTGACCTCGTGATCCGCCCGTCTCGGCCTCCCAAAGTGCTGGGATTACAGGCTTGAGCCACCGCGCCCGGCCGAAATCGGAATTTTTAACAAGAGTACTCCGGTGACTCTTGTAAGCAGCTTGACTTGAACACCACCAATTCAGCTGCCTGCAAGATAAATGAGGCAACTGTGGGATGTAGATTATTTTAAAAGCTGATACAATAGTCGGTCATATTACTAGAAAAAGTCCAGGTTAAGGGAGGATAGCAGTTAAAAACAACTGGGTTCAAATCCTACTTTTGATATTACTAGTTATGTGACCTGGGGCCAGTGTCTTAACTTTTTCCTGCCTCTGTAAAGTAGGGATAAGAGTACCTGTCTGCCAGGATTACAGCAAGGACTCAATTAGATGGCAAGTAAAGGGCACAGGGCCTGGCCCTTGGGAAATGGGCCCTGTATTGCAATTCCACTGCTTGGGTCTGTTTGGGAGCACTGTGTCCTTATTTCAGTGATGTATTTATGAGAGGATTGTCCAGAGAAGGAGGAGATGGAAGGGGAGACCATGGAAGAAGGACAAGGGGCATGGAGTAAGGCTTGAGGGTCTGTAATGGGGTTGGGGGAAGGAGATGTTTTGGGAGGGAGGCATTTATGCTGCTTAAAAAACATAACAGGCCAGGCGCGGTGGCTCACGCCTGTAATTCCAACACTTTGGGAGACCGAGGCGGGCAGATCACCTGAGGTCAGGAGTTCGAGACCAGCCTGGCCAACATGGCAAAACCCTGTCTCTACTAAAAATACAAAAATTAGCTGGGCGTGGTGGCAGGCTCCTGTAATCCCAGATATTCAGGAGGCTGAGGCATGAGAATCACTTGAACCCAGGAGGCGGAGGTTGCAGTGAGCCAAGATCATGCCACTGCACTCCAGCCTGGGTGACAGAGCAAGACTCTGTCTCCCCAAAACAAAACAAAACAAATAACAGAGAGTCAACATGGAAGAGGGACCAGGAGGTAGAGTGATAGGAAGTCCCCGTGAGCAACTGGAACTAAGAAGGGCACAGGCAGACTCAGTACAGTGAGCTCACAGCCACAGGAGCCTGCAGGCCAATGCTGCGTGAGAAATCTGTTGGGTGCCATAAAGCAGTGGTTCCCAACTGTGGCTCTTATGTCCCTCATGGAATGTGACCTGATTTGGGGAACATGCAGATGAGCATTTGCAGGAATATTTATTTGTATATTTATGTGCATACTTGGCACATAGAGGCACACATGTCTGTACCCACATCTATGTATTAGAAAAAAGAGCCAGCGTCTTAGGCCTGTGGTTACACAGACATGGGCAGTGATGTCAGGTCTGGGCCCGATTTAAACTAGGCAGCTATTATGCCAATAATAGTAGAGCTGGTTCTGGATGTGGTTGGAATAGTCAGGGTGGTCTTGAGGAGCCCAGCCTCAGAGGAACTTTCTGCTTGGGTTTGGAGACTGACGTCAGTAACCTGGACTGGCTTTCCCATGAGTGAGGACTCCATCCCAGGGCCCTCACTCTTGTGTCACCAAGAGGGTGTCTGCAAAGTTACATTTTTAGCAAGCCAGTCTGAAGCTTCTGGTGACCTCGATTCTGGAGTTTGTTGGGGTAAATGACCACAAAATCAAATGAACCCGCCCACCTGACACGCGCCTCCTGGACTCTTTCACTCTTGTTTTGTTTGTATTTCTGTTCTTCACAGCACCTGCTGACACGAGATGTATGTGTTTGTGCATTATTTCAGGCCAGAGCCTGTTTTGTCAGTAGATCTATTTCACATAGTGCTGGCATAGGGCACACACCCATCAAGCGTTTGTTGAATGAATAAACGATGGAAGCAACTTTGATAAGACTTGCTCCAGGTGTTTGTGGATACCAGTTGTATGCCCATCTATCTCTGCGAGGCTCCTGGAAGAGCATCTTGCAGCAAGTGTACCAGGGCTCTGTGCTGTCAGGATGGTGTTGGCTCCATCCTCTCGGCTCTGGGCTGATCTCTATCCTGAGCTAGAACTGGAGTGGTCCTGGAGAGGAGCCTGGCCAGAAAAGAGCCATGTGGAAACCCTGTGAGGAAACCAAAAGAGGGGCGACGGTCCTGGGGCATCCAGATGGTGGCATGGCAGTGAGGAGACACAGAGCCATAACTTGCCCACAAAAGCAGCCTGGCTTCTGACTCTGCAACTGTCACAGGCTCAAAGGGACAGCATTGTAACCAAAATGCAGATTCAGTTGCTCGCCACTTGCAGAGTCTAATTAACAAGAGCTAGGTATGGTATAAAGAAAGTGACTTTTTATTCCAAAGCTAGCATAGGGAAAGAAGTACAGGCTTCCTGCCTTAAAGGGTTCCGCCTTGCCTTTGGAGCAGAAGAGGAGTGCTTTTAAAAGGGGCCCACACAGGGGTGGAAGTGAGTGGGGGAGTGGGGTGGTCCACATGATACTTTGGTGCCTTATTTACTGGGACTCGAGTTGGCATCTTCATGGGCATACTTTGGGTCATCAATCAACTGTTATCTATGGAGGCAATCTCCTGGTGGGTGAGAGTTTTGCTCTGGAGATTCTAAGCACATGGTTAGGTGAATTTCCCTGTAGGCAGGGTGTGGTGAAGAGGAGGTAAAAGGCTATAATTGCATTTCTAAAGAGCTAAGTAGGAAGTGGAGAACAGGGAGAAATGGAGAAAAGAAGAGAAAAGAATAAAGAAAAATAGTAACTCCTTGTCTTTTTCCTGGAAAAATGGGGGCACTTGGTTACTTATCTCTAGAAGCAAGACTGGGTCAATTAAAAAAAAAAAAACAGAAGAATTTAGGATTCTTTCATGCTTCCAAGTTGTTCTGTGTAATGCAGATACAGTCCTTAAAATGCACGCGAGAGGTGTGTGAGAATGTGTGTGGTGTAGAAGCTGGGAGAAAGCGTGGGAGTCACCTCAGTGTCAAGGCCAGTGGACGGTGAGTCACTTACCTGGGAATCATCTCCAGTCAAGTGGACAGTGGATCCCGTACCTAGGGATCTTCTCCAGTCAAGTGGACGGTGGGTCACTTACCTGGGAATCTTCTCCAGTCAAGTGGACGATGGGTCACTTACCTGGGGATCTTCTCCAGTCAAGTGGACGGTGGTTCACTTACCTGGGGATCTTCTCCAGTCAAGTGGACGGTGGTTCACTTACCTGGGGATCTTCTCCAGTCAAGTGGACGGTGGTTCACTTACCTGGGGATCTTCTCCAGTCAAGCATGTGGAATCCAATTCTAGTTGTCTTTAGCTGGTGATGGGAGTAGTGTGTGAGACTCTTACGGGCTGAATTGCATGCCCTCAAAATTCATATGTGGAGTACCTAAGGGTGTATTTGGAGATCGGATCTTTAAAGAGGTAATTAAGTTCAAATGAGGTCAGATGGGTGGGCCCTAATCCAACATGACTACTGCCCTATATGAAGAGGCGATTTGGACACACACATATATGGAGAGGCAACCATAGATGGACCACAAGGAGAAGATGGCCATTCGCAAGCCAAGGAGAGGGGCCTCAGAAGAAGCTAACCCTGCTGGCACCCTGAGGTTGAATTTCCAGCCTCCAGGATCATAGGCGAGTCCATGTCTGTTGTGCAAGCGCCGTCGCCTGTGACACTTGATTATGGCAGCCCTAGCAAACTAAGACACAAAGAAATGGGAATGGCAGAGTGGCGGTGGTTAGCGTGTCACAACCAAACCACAGAAAGCAGGGGTGGACGTGGCCTTGGAGACGATTGGATCTGAGAATAGATTAGTTGTCCTTGCCCCCCTCCCCGATCTAGGTATCCGTCTCTGGGTGGGCCCCATTCTCTCAGGCATCTCCTTGCGGGTGGGATGCGGCAGCCTGCAGCTCTAGGACCCATGTACAGCTTCAGATCCGAAAGAAAGCGGCAGCTCACCTCCACCTGCAATTCGAAGCCCTGTCAGAAAGGATTCTGATTTTCGCCTTTCAGATTTGGAGTCTACTCCTGGGCCTTTCATCATGGGCAGGGCTGCAGCGCTGGATTCGTCCAGCCAGGATCCTGCGACCTCCCTGAAGGCGGGGTTGGGGGTGAGGTGGGGGCAGCAGGATCCTAAGGGTACCGAGATCAGCGGCACCCCCACCTCCAAGGACTTCACAGAGTCGGGGCGGAGCAGTTCCCTGAGGCCAGCCAATTGGGAGGCAGTGGTCTCAGCATTTCTCCTCTCCATCCTGATTCGTTTCCACCCAGGAATTTCCCATGAAATCCAAACCACCAGGCGCGAGGCGGCTTCCCACGGGGAGGTCCCCGGCCGCGGCGGGGGCGCAGGCAGGCGGGTCCCTGTGAGTGAGTGGCGTGGTGGTGGCTGGGGACGGCCATGTGGCGTCATGGTGATGGGAGGGTGTCCATTCTTTTTCTTCCTTCTCTAGGACTTGAGGTGGGACGTGGAGGAACAGGGTCCCCTCCTGGTTTGTCCACCCGGCCCAGACCTCCATTCCTCACCCAACCTACCGCTTCAGAGCCAGGAAAAGACCTCAGAGAACATCTGCTCCAACTCCACCAAGGCTCAGACAGGGTAAGGAGTTGGCCCCATGTCACACAGCCTGGTGTATGTGGCAGAGTCTGGGTGACAGTCAGCCCCACCAGGTCTTCCAGCTCCAACCTTGGTAAGAAGGGGAGGAAGGCTGGCACACCCAGCTGCTGCCAGGCACTGCCACTAATGTGCTGTATTAGTGGCAGGGCCCAAATCACTTGCCCAATTTGGACGTGGGCAAGTTTCCAAAATGTCCTGATTGTTTCTTGTTGTCTATTTTTTTTTTTTTTTAATGATGGCCTGTAATCCCAGCACTTTGAGAGGCTGAGGCAGGTAGATCACCTAAGGTTAGGAGTTCAAGACCAGCCTGACCAATATGGTGGAACCCCGTCTCTACTAAAAATACAAAAACTAGCCAGGTGTGGTGTTGCATGTTTGTAGTCACAGCTACTTGGGAGGCCGAGACAGGAGGACTGCTTGAACCTGGGAGGCAGAGGTTGCAGTGAGCTGAGATTGTGCCACTGCACTCCAGCCTGGGTGCCTGAACAAGACTCTGTCTCAAAAAAAATAAATTAATTAAATTAAAAAATAAAAAAATGGTGATGATGATGCAGGTGTGGTGCAAGATTAGCTACTGTAAGTACTCACCAAACTAGACCTTTCTAAGTCCCTAAATTATTACCTTGTTTTAAGTCAGGAGCTCACGGGCCGATGGGGCTGTCTTTACCCTTTAAACCTATAATTTACGAGCAACATTCTTCTAGGCAGAGGGTGTGGATCCAGCTTCCAACTGTGCAGTGCTTAATAATGAGGAGATCTTTTCCACCCTGGGGACATCTGGCTTCAGGAAATCTTACTGTAAACAGCTGGGTGTGACCAGCCAGCTTTAGGGCCAGGGCTGTAATGGCCCAGTGGGTTTGAGCCCAGACTCCGCAGAGAGCCGGTCTGCTGAGGCTGAGGTCCTACCTGCCACTCACTAGGGTGGGACACTGGGAAATCTATGGAACACTCCATGCCTCAGTTTCCCATCTGTCCAATGAGGAAAACAACGCTTATCTGAGATTGTTGTGGAGATTAAATGGGCAAAACCACACACAGCTGTGATTCTCAATCAGGGATGATTTTGTTCACCCGGGGACATTTGGCAATGTCTGGAGAAATTTTGAGTTGTCCTGACTGGGTAGACAGATGTTGTTACTGGCATCTAGTGAGTAGAGGCCAGGGATACTGCTAAACATCCTATAAGAGTGATCTGGGCTTGATGCGGTGACTCATGCTTGTAATCCTAGCACTTTGGGAGGCCAAGGTGGGAGGATTGCCTGAGTGCAGAAGTTTGAGACCAACCTGGGCAACAAAGCGAGATCCTGTCTCTACAAAAATTAAAACGAAACAAAATAAAACAAAAATTGGCCCAGAATGTCAGTAGTGCTCACTGAGGAATAGTGGCGTAAAGGACAGTGTGATGGTCCAATCAGTATTGTTGCTTATTAGTCCTCAGTTCAAGGTTGGATGTTCCTGAATTCTCAGTTCTGTTTCTGGCACTTATGTGAGCTGCTGGGTGCTTGGTCTTACGTTTTTTCCCCTGTCTGAATATCACAGGGCTCCTCTCCCTTGGAGTCTGCCTACCCAGCCCCACCTGCAGGGGAGAGGAAGCCTGTATTGGTAAAGAGGAGGCCTCCGCCAGGCCACTTTAGAGGATCCACTGGCTTCGAAAGTCCTAAGAGCTGCAGGGCACTCTTGGGCTGCTGTTCTATCACCTCTTAAGAGCTGGAAAATCAGTGCATGCATTGTGTCCTCAGCCCATGAGGCCTGAGTGGGCTGACTCCACCCTTGGTCAGCTTGCAATCCTATCCAAGCCAGTGGGATTCCACCCTGAGACTTTGCTAGAACCACCTGGCGAGAGGGTCTCTCTTGTGCAGGGGTTGCTGGCTAAGACAGTGTTTGTCTTGTGGCCATTTTGCCAACAAATGGGGGCAATCTTTCCAAAAATTAACTGGTATATAGGACAGCAAACCCAAGAGGTGAAGAAGACTGAGCATCTTGAAAGCATCATCGGACACCCTGGCACCAGCTGTGTCCAAAGCCAGCTGTTGACCTTGACTGTTCTTTACATATGCTGCTTCATTCCCATTTATTGTATTTTCAAACCATTCTTTGAGTGGGGTTTCAGTCACTGGCCACTGGCTGTGTTAGGCCATTCTTGCATTGCTATAAAGAAATTCCTGACACTGGGTAATTTATAAGAAAAGAAGTCTAATTGGCTCATGGTTCTGCCGGCTGTATAGGAAGCATAGTGCCGGCATCCCCTTCTAGGGAGGCCTCAAGGAGCTTCCAATCATGCTGGAAGGCAAAAGGAAAACAGGCACATCACATGGTAAAAGCAGGAGCAAGAGAGAGAAAGTAGGGAGAAGGTGCCACCGTTTACAACAACCAGATCTCACGAGAACTCACTCACTGTCACGAGGCTAGCACCAAGAGGATAGTGCTAAACCAGTCATTAGAAATCGACCTCCATGATCCAATCACTTCCCACCAGACCTCACCTCCAACACTGGGGATTACAATTCTACATGAGGTTTGGGTGGGGACAAATATTGGAACTATATCACTGGCTCATATAGAAATTCTACCAACCCTTCAGTATTTTGTTTATCTATCTATGTTTTCCTGGAGCCTTAATTTTTTTTTCCTCCTTAGCCAGATTGGAAGTTTCTTGAGGGCAGGGCTTGTATAGTAAACTCAATCCCCTCTGGATGCTACGAGGCAGCACAGTTCCGTGGAACTTTCTGTGACAATGAGGATGTTGTGTATCTGTGCTGTCTGGTACAGCAGCCACCCACTAGCCACCTGTAGCTACAGAGCACCTGAAATGTGGCTAGTGTGACTGAGGAACAGAGTTTTAAATTCTAATTTAATTTTAATTCATAATTTGAGTAACTACATGTGGCCCATGGCTGCCATATTGGCCGGCACAGCAGGGTAGCGTCTTGCATGGGCAGCTGTTGCTCTTTGAATTTGTATATGTTTCTCTGTTCATTTGCTTAACAGACAACAAGTGTGTGCTGGACACTGGGAAATGTGGTCCAGGAGCAGTCACAGTCCCTACAGACTTCCCACAAATTACCGTAATGCAAAAGTGAGAATGTGGAATGTCTCAGAGGAGACCCAGATGATAGCCTCTGGAATTCAGTGGAGATCCCTCGTGGTCCAGAGAGATGTTGCGGGAGGGGTGGGACTGTGTAAGTCTCCTCAAGGGCGATTAGTCAAACACCGAGATGAACTGATCCATCTGCGCTCTGCTGAGGAGCCCTTCTGGGATGTAAGTCCCCATCTGAGAGGCAGCTGGAGGGGACAGGGCCTAGCAGAATAGGGTTAATGCAGCCAAAGTTCAAGTTCTGGCTCTATTAGCAGTGAACACTTGGGAGAGTTCCTTCACTCACCGACTCTCATCAGTATAATAGTAATAGCATGAACCCATCGGGATGGTTTTAGTATTAAAAGAGATACTTGTGCAAAGCCTCAGCATACAGTAAGTGGTTGGAACAAACATATGCACAGAATCTTAGCTGCCAATTATGAGGACTCAGCTCTCTCCTCCTGGGGGGGAGGGCGCTGTGAGGCTTAGAGAGACTCAGGGAGACCCAGCCCCTCACTTCCCCCTCGCATGAAGCTCTACCCTTCCCTGGGGGCTGGGTCTTCCTTTCTTGACTCCCCCCAATGCCAGGGCTGCCCGGGGTGCCGGAGATCAGCCACAGAAAGAAGCTCTGACTGGTTCAAGTGAATCGAGGGGAACCAGACATTTCCCACCGGCTTGATGAAGCTGCTCTCCGGATTCATTCGCTACCACTGGGAATCAGCAGCACATCTTGCAACCAGCGTGGCTGAAAACAGGCATCTTGGATAGATTCTACCTGACATCTTAGTTGGCAGCCAATCAGCTGTGTCCTGGCTACCCTAGTGCCACCTCATAGGTCCATTACATCGGGCTATAGCCTGATAAATCTGATTTAGCCATGAGCCAGAGCAAAGGGAAAGAGCGAACCGTTTGCAGAAGGCGGGGCCTCATGTCCAGGCGTAGCACTTAGGAAGTACTCATTACATCCGGGATGACACAGATGCCTGGGAGCCAGGTTGAGGGTCCTGGGAGGGGGCAGAGGTCCAGCAGAGGATCTGCTGCCTGGCACCCCTTCTTTACCCTCAGGAGATGAGCCCCTCACCCCCAGCACTCCAGCCTCAGGGAGTTCTTTGTAGCTGTGGGGCTCTGCCCCTCCTACCACAGGACCTTTGCACACACTGCCCATGCTATCTAGAATCCTCTCCACCTGCTGAACTCCTGCCCACCCGGGCCTCACCTTCCCTTTTCTATGTCAAATCCCCATGTGAAAAGATATGAAAAGCCCTCTGACTACCAGCTTACCTCTGCTGTCAAGACTTACTATGGTTGTCTGGCGGTGGTGGCTCACACCTGTAATCCCAGCACTCTGGGAGGCCGATGTTGAGGGGGATCACTTGAGCTCAGGAGTTCAAGATCAGTCTGGCAACATAGTGAAACCTCTACCAAAAAAAAAAAAATTAATCAGGTGTGGTGACATGCCGGTAGTCCCAGCTACTCAGGAGACTGAGGTGGGAGGACTGCTTGAGCCCAGGAGATTGAGGCTGCAGTGACCTATGATCCTGCCACTGCACTCCAGCCTGGGTGACAGAGCAAGACTTCATCTCAAAAAAAAAAAAAAAAAAAAAAAGAGAGACTTAGACCACAATGACACTTGGTGGAGACACTTGATGGATTATTTAATTCATGTCTGTCTTCCCCACCAAGGGGATAGTGGTTGGGCAGGATTTTTTCACCCTTTTGTCTCCAGCATCTAGCTCAGGGACTGCCTGCCTGCCTGCCTGGGATGGTCTTGCCCCAGATCTTTGCAAGGCTGGTTCCTCAGAATTTAGGTCTCAGCTCAAAAATCCTCAAGGATCCCCCGCCCTCTACTTGAAGTCTGGATCACACTTGTCACTATCTGAAATCAATCACCTTGGCCACTGCTGTGTTTCTTATCTCCCTTCATGACCTGTGTAAGTTCTGCCACTGGATCTCCAGCACCAAGGACCGGCCCTCGTTCCCAGGAGGATTGACTAATACAGTATCTGTGGTCAGCCTAGAGAAACTGGCCGTCCCCAGTCTGTCTTTTAGTGACTTCTAACTTTCTCGTGTCCTCCCCATTTAATACACACTTCCAGAGTGCTCGGCCCCTGCCGACATGAGCAATGGGCAGGGCGTCCAACTGGGTTCCTGCCCCATGAGAAGCACACAGCCTGGTTTGGGGAGGTGGGGCTCCATCCGGGCTGTTCGGATGCCTGAGTGGAGCCCACAGACCAGCCCCCACCTTGTGTGGTTAGGGCTGTGCTAGGAAGGCCGATCTGTGTGCCATGACCTTGGAACTCGACGTGAGATCACTGGACCGGCAGCAGCACCTGGAAGCTTGTTGGAAATGCTGATCTCAGGTGGAACTCCAGAATTCCCACACTGCACCTGCACTCCCCAAATACCTCCCCACCAGACGATCCCAGGGCTTGGGGCAGTCCAAGGAGCACCTGCCAGGGCGCCTGGGGTCCCACCGCTAGAGATCCAGCCCAGCAATCTGAAGATGTAAGTGCCCCCAGGAGGAGTGACAGAGTGACACAAATGACACAAGGGGAGGGGACGTGTCAGGTGTCCCCTCCTACTGCAAGTTCCCAGGGCTGAAGGCAATGCCCCCACAGGGACTTTTCTAGACACTCCGAGTGCACTTGAATTGCATTTTGAGTGATGCTACCTGCTAAGGTAAATCCTATGCTGGGAGGTGGGGGCAGGGGGGTTCACTAACATTGCAGGGGGGCGAGGGTTGGAAGAGTGTGTAATTATGAGGATGAGCCTGGGATTTGGAGGGAGATGGACTGGGTTTGGGTCCCTGCCCCGGGATGTCTTAGCTTTACAGAGCTGGGCAAGCCCCTCCACCTTTCCGATCTCAGCTTCTCCATCTATGAAATGGGTTCATAATCTCACAAAGAGGCTGCTGGCAACACTAAATGAGAAAACACAGAAAAAAGCCCCCTCCGCCATAAAGTGCTGTGCAGTAGTATTTATTGTTACTGTGTTAAAATTCACTCTCGGGGAAGTGATTTGGGGCCATGGCCCTAGGAACCGCGTCTTTGTTCACAGTCATCCCATTTCCTCTGCAGCCACAAAAGGCCTGCGTGTGTCAGGGCTCGGGAGATTCTCCTCGCTGGCCATCGGCAAGAATGCCAGACTCAGAGGCTGCCATTGCCCACAGGGTTTCTTCTCCTTTCCATTCACAGCAGGAAGAGCCCTCCGGAGCCTCGGAATGCAGAGTGGAAGTGGTGGTGCCCAGGACGCATGGGGCTCTGATGGGCAGAGGGAGGTGGGCCTGAGCATGGGCCTTCTTCTCCCCAGGTCAGAGAGGCCTGGGTGCCCCTGGAGGGAATGCTGAGGTCACCTCTGGCCAAATCTTCCTGTTCTGCCAGGACCCAGCCCTGTTCAGTGACATCAAGCTTTTGGATCCCTGTTCTGGGGCCCTCCTCCCTGGCCGGGCCCTTCTCTCCACTTTATTGGGTCCAGATTGTTGTGTGGCTTCTCTCCTCCTCTGCGGCCTGAGGTCCGAAAAGAGCGATGCTGACAGACAGACAGATTTCTCAAAGAAAGGTCCTGCTCAGCCAAGGACAAAGGGGCCTCGCAGAGGCTCCTGGGGGTGAGAAAGCTGAGAGTTTACCAGGCAGGTGCCTTCTGCACTCACAGGTACAGGCTGCAACAGCTTTCCAAGAAGCACATCCACTTCGTCCCCAGGTCCAGATGCCACATCGCCCTGCAGGGACCAAGACCACACACAGGCTGCTTGGACAGGATGTAGTGGGTCACTGTCCTGGAGCTGGCCCCTCTGTAGCCTGTGACAATCAGCTCGAGTCTCTCTGCCAAGTCTCCGCCTTCTGTTCTTGCCCACCCTTGAAGCGGAGTTGACATTTTGGGTTTTTCCAGCAGACAAAGCTCACCCAATCTGACACTGTGGAGGTTGTTAATTTAACAACCAACCCGGCCGGGCGCGGTGGCTCAAGCCTGTAATCCCAGCACTTTGGGAGGCCGAGACGGGCGGATCGCGAGGTCAGGAGATCGAGACCATCCTGGCTAACACGGTGAAACCCCGTCTCTACTAAAAACTACAAAAAACTAGCCGGGCGAGGTGGTGGCGCCTGTAGTCCCAGCTACCTGGGAGGCTGAGGCAGGAGAATGGCGTGAACCCGGGAGGTGGAGCTTGCAGTGAGCTGAGATCTGGCCACAGCACTCCAGCCTAGGTGACAGAGCGAGACTCCGTCTCAAAAAAAAAAAAAAAAAAAAAAAAAACCAACCAACCCATCCTCATGTTGAGAAACCAGCTCCAAATGCTCACCTGGCTGTCAGGGATAGGGAGCCTCATGGGTGAAAGAGGGATATGATGGCATAATTTAAACCAAAAGAGACATTGGCGGTTACCCGTGTTGCCCCAGGCCTGCTGGCCTCCTACTGTGAGTGTTTCAGGTAATTCCATCTCTGCCAGTGACCTCCAGTTGTCCACTTGTCCCCAGCAAGATCGAACCATGTAGCTGGCCATTTCTGACAACTTGGGTTTTGATTTGAACGTTGGTTTCAAATCATCAGCTCTGCGTTCAAGTGCCCTGCTACAATTCTGGCTCACTCTGCAGGAATAAGTGCCTGCTTGGGCGCACTGCCATTGCTGCCTCCCAAAAGGCAGATTCTGGGGTCCCAGCTTGTCCAGGCTGGATGTGGCTTGGGAGTGACCTGTGGCACCAGGTTGGAGGGAGGTCTCACCTCTCCTTTCTGAGCTGTGGATTGCAGCTTCAGGACCCTATGGATGAGGCTGAATGTCATGAAGATAATGGAATTTGGAGTCTCAACAAAGCCAAGCCACATGCCAGAGATTCGCCACCTAGGGCCCAGGATCAGAAGTGTGTCCTTAGGAGGCCAAACATCCACCTGTCTACCAACTAGACATTTGGTCTCAGATAGCAAGAAAGGCTGTGCTTATGTGGTTAGGGGAACACCATGGTCTTAGGCATGAGAGAGGTGTAATTCTCAAGTTCATCAGAGCTTGGCTTCCCCCATGAGACGAAACAATTTGCCAGGTTGAAGAACACATGCTTTGAGGGTTCTCAGAGGCTGACACCTGTTGTGAATCTTGGAAACTCAAGCCCCAGTGCAAATGGCCTCAAAGGAGATCAAGCATCATGGTTCCAACAAGAGACTCGCTTTGATAACCCGATGTGTAAGTAGAACAGCAATGCATCGGTCCTTCCCTAATCATCACATGGCTGTCATCTGGTCAATGAATTGAAGCCCAAAGGCTTGGGTCAAACTGGTTTTCAACGCTGTGCTCATGGGATTTATATGTTTCTTGAGCCCTGTTGGGGGCCTCTTGGCAGGTCTGAACATTAAACATTTCTTTTCCTCCTTTTGCACACTGCTCCAACCAAAACAGAGTTGGAGAGAACTAGCTCTATGTCATTTCTGTGTTGTAAATGGGAAATTAGCTACCCCATAACTTCCCATTGTCTCCTGAGAGGTTACAAAGTGTGTTACAGATATTAGCAAGTGTTAATCCTCACGATGTCCCTGGGAGGGAACCAGAAGTATCATAGATGAAGACATTGAGGCACAGAGAGGTGAGGCCACTGGGAAGAAGCCACACAGCATAACAGTGGCAGGTCAAGAAAAGGGCTGAGGTTCTCCCCACCAACACCGAATGATTTTGATTTTGCTCTGTGGAGTTTGTGTCTCGGTTAGGACATTGGTGAGCTATGTCACCTATGTTTCAGGTGACAGGGACATCACAACAAAGGTTTGCTGGGTTAACAATGTCCAGCATTTCCCTGCCCTAGACCCCAAACTCCTCGCCACACTCCATACCATTGTCATTGGGTTCAACAAAGCCAAGACACAAGCCAGAGATTCACCATATGGGGCCATCGGTCATCCCTGATCCTGTTATCCCAATAGCTTTCATTCTGGTGATAGGATATCTGCATCTCCTAGAAATGTGGCTGCTAAGCCCCACCCCTGCACAGATCATTCACCGGCTCCCCACTCAGCGTAGCCACTCCTGGGTGAGTCAGCGAACAGCTCTTCAATACGTCCACCCCCATGTGTCACGGAGTTTTTCAGGTGGAAGGAATGATCAGCCCCCATTCTGCATTCTCCCAGGAGAGATTCAGTGAGACAAGTCAGGACCCAAGTTCTCAGTCAGGGAGGGTAAAGATGCTGCAGCCGAGAGTCCCCCAACCCCCGCCCTGTCCGATGTCTTAGCAAGAGGCAGCACTTCCTGCACCGGCTCTTCTAATGGACTGAGTGCTGGCGTGTGGGGTTGGGGTCCCCCCGCTCCCCCTGGAAGGGTGTTTTGGGAAACTGTGGACCTCTTCCCACCTTGGCAGCTCAGTTTAAGGCTCCAGGGACTGCTTGGCTGCTCCAGTGATGGTCACTCTGAGGTGGAGCCTGTGTATCTTGGATGGAGGCAGGGCTGGACACTGTGACAGGTCCTCTGGGCCAATCTCCAGTTAAGCAGGAAAGTCCATGGCCCACCCAAGACAGGTGGGCTGGTGTCTTCTCTCTCCTGGGAGCTGTGGAGCTGAAACCACACAGTCTGTTGGGATATTGCCCAGGAGCAGGGGACATCCTCAGCCTGCGGCTGCTATGTACAGTGGGAACGGCACCTGGGGCCATCTGGCTTCTCTTCCTTCCTGGGTCTCCCATGTAGGGTCTGGCGGAGCCACCAGTTCCTTACACGTTGGTGACCTCCAGGCTGTTGTAGCCTTCCAGACGGCACTGTTCCAGCCTGCTCTGGGCGTCATCGTCTCCGCAGTCTTCGTTTTGAAGAGAGCCATAGTCATCATGGAAATCGGGATCTTTGCTGCTGAAACCCCTTCCTATCTTCCCCAGGGGCAGCTGAGAAGACAAGAATATGATCAAAGGACAGGAAGAAGAGAAACAAGAATTAAGAATGAAGTTCTGGGAAAGGTCTCCAATTCTAATTGCTGTGTGATTGAGTAACTCACTTAACCTGTGTGTGCTCCCCCTATTAGTAATAATACTCCCTGCTCAGGGAGGCTGAGGGGAGTCTGTGAATGACCCTTAGGGAAGAGCTTTGTGTCCCCCCGCCCCCGGAAGGATTCAGCTGGTTACCAAGGGTGAAGACAAATATCATTGGTCTGATTATTCCTGATTCACAATAGCCTCCTTCTTTCCTCCTTGGTGGGTGGAGAGTTGAGGAAGTGTGTCCTGGAGACTACCTGTGAGAATGTCTGAGCAGGCCCATGAGGTCTGACTGCCCTCCCAAGTCAAGGAGACAGCCTGGTGTGGCAGAAAGAATGTGCGTTTTGGAGACTCATAGACCCAGGTTCAGATCCCTGCTCTGCCACTTCCCAGCTGTGTGACCTTGGACAAGTCACTTCCCCTCTCTGAGCCCATTTTCTCAGCTACAAAATGGGAATGGTAGTTTCTAACTCCCAGGTTTGTTGTAAAAAGTAAAGTCCCACCAGTCTGGCCAACATGGTGAAACCCAGCCTCTCCTAAAAATATAAAAATTAGCTGGCTGTGGTAGCGAGCTCCTGTAGTCCCTGCTACTCAGGAGGTTGAGGCATGAGAATCACTTGAACCCAGGAAGCAAAAGTTGCAGTGAGCTGAGATCGCGCCACTGCACTCCAGCCTGAAAGACAGAGTGAGACCCTGTCTCAAAAAAAAAAAAAAAAAAAGTCAAGTCCCATCTGCAAAGCACATAGCAAGTGCTTGCACCGAGTAGATACTTGATGAATAGTAACTATTATTATCACACACAGTAGGCCTTCAAAATACCTCTCTCTTAACTATTATTATCACACACAGTAGGCCTTCAAAATACCTCTCTCAACTGTTATTATCATACACAGTAGGCCTTCAAAATACCTCTCTTAACTGTTATTATCGCACACAGTAGGCCTTCAAAATACCTCTCTCTTAATTTATTATCGCACCCAGTAGGCCTTCAAAATACCTCTCTCTTAACTGTTATTATCGCACACGGTAGGCCTTCAAAATACCTCTCTCAACTGTTATTATCATACACAGTAGGCCTTCAAAATACCTCTCTCTTAACTGTTATTATCGCACACAGTAGGCCTTCAAAATACCTCTCTCTTAATTTATTATCGCACCCAGTAGGCCTTCAAAATACCTCTCTCTTAACTGTTATTATCACACACGGTAGGCCTTCAAAATACCTCTCTCAACTGTTATTATCATACACAGTAGGCCTTCAAAATACCTCTCTCTTGACTGTTATTATCACATACAGTAGGCCTTCAAAATACCTCTCTCTTAACTATTATTATCACACACAGTAGGCCTTCAAAAATACTTCTCTCTTATTGCACACATCTCTGTGTTAAAGTAGTCACTTTAGTGCTTTGTAACTATTTATTTGACTGCATTTCTTTCCAGACCAGTGTTTCCCGATCTTCTTTTTTTATTATTATTGCTCCCTAAGGAGACGTTTTAGACAGTTTTTTCCTAATTGCACCCCTGCTGTGAAACTTTAATGCCACAGACATACTACGCCTCTGCTTGTGTACCATATGTACATTTGTGCTTTTACACAGAAAGAATAAGAATTTTTGCCACTGCCTCCACCCCCCACCTCCACCAAAACAAATTTTCGCTCCTTTGGGGGCAATATTAGTTCCAATTACTAGAGTGCATGTTCTAGAATGGAGCTTCTTAAGGGTAAAGTGGCAATGTATTCATGTTTATGAATGAATGGGGATCATACATTCTTCAAATGGAAGACGTTGTGGACTACCCAGTTCTGCCATCTGTGTCTGTGCATTTCCATTGAGGAATCTGTGTCAGTTGGAGTCTGTGCAATCGGACCTGAATTGCATGTGTTTTCATACTGTTTGGTTGGAGTCACCAGAGGTTCATCTTTGCTATTGGTCACGTCACTGAAGTCCCAAATCGAAATCAGTGATCAGGGCTCAGAGTTTGGGGCTGCACTGGAACCCTGTGGACAGCCTGGCTGAATGCAGGATCCACCTCACACCAGAGATCTCCTTTTCCAGGAGGCCAAGGTGGGTCCCAGAATCTGCATGTTCAGCAATAGTCCCAGGTGACTCTGATGCAGGCAGGTGAGACCTGCACTTTGAGATCCAGGCGCTACTCGAAGCCCTGCGGGGGCTTTGTGCACTGTACCCAAAGCAACGTGAAGGTTCCTTGAAGGTACGTCCTGGATGCCCCCGTGACCCGGCCTGGCACTCCAACTTCACAGGCCAACACAGGAGCCACAGAGCTCCTGGGAGGAGGAAAAAAGACCTGCAGCTGGGAGGAGAAAAAAAGACCTTTTCCGGGCGTGCAGGACCCACAGGCAAACCCATCGAGTGACTTACCCGGCCAGCTTTGTACTTGAGACCGCTGCTGTTCTCTTCCTTTCCTGCCCGCGTGACGCTGGAGGCCCTGCCAGGGGGTGTTCCAAAACGCTCAGCCTCCCGGATGCCTGTGGAGCTGGGGAGAGGCCCATTTTGAGTCAGCAGGGGAGGCTCAGTCACTTCCCCAGAGACATACGCACATTGGTGACAATGACCACAGCTGCTGAGACCGACTGATTCCCTCTCACTTGCCATCCTTGTGCTCAGCACTTAAGTAGTGTGATTCTCACAACGGGCCTGGGGCTTGGGACTGCCAGCCCAGCATTATAGAGAGGGAAAGGAGGCCAGAGACAGCAAGCAATTTGCCCAAGACGACACAGCTGTAAGCAGCAGAAACGGGCCTCCGATACTCCAAAGTCTTGCTCTTAACTCTTCAGTGTACTGCGAACCTTACTGCAACAGACTAGAGATGAGTATCTCAGCATGATAGCTAATTAGCTGTGCTTGGAGAAGCATGAGGAGTCTCCCCTGCTCTGAATTTGCAATCTGTGTCGCCCACCTGACTTTCTGCCTGAAGTTGCCCCCATGACTCCCTTCTTTGTGCAAAAGCATTGAAGCTTCTGTTAGAATAGGATTTGGCCAACTACAGCCTGCCTGCAGGTCAAATCCAGCTGGCCGACTGATTTTATAAATAAAGTTTTATTGGAACTCAGCTGTGCCCATTTGCTTACGTGTTGTCTATGGCTGCTGTCTTACTATAAGGACAGAGTTGTAGACTTTTGACAGAGGCTCTCAGATCCTAACATATTCACTATCTGGCCTTTTACAGAAAAAGTCTGCATATCAATGCTGTAGATAAACAGAGTCGGGACAAGAGGGCTGGCCTGGAGCCAGAAGTCACTACGGAGGTAAACTCATTAAAAGAAATGAAACTTCTAGCCGGGCATGGTGGCTCAGGCCTGTAATCCCAGCACTGTGGGAGGCCAAGGCGTGTGGATCACTTGAGGCCAGGAGTTTGAGACCAGCCTGGTCAACATGGCAAAACCCCATCTCTACTAAAAGTACAAAAAGAATTAGCTGGGCATGGTGGTGCACACCTGTAATCCCAGTTACTCGGAGGCTAAGGTTGAACCTCAGGAGAATCACTTGAACCTGAGAGGTGGAGGTTGCAGTGAGCTGAGATCGTGCCACTGCACTCCAGCACAAGACCCTGTTTCAAAAAAAAAAAAAAAAAGAAAAAAAAAAAAGAATCTTCTAGCATCCTTTAAGCTGCCTCAGAGAAGTTCTTCGTCTTCTGGGGCAAATTTTGCTGAGAAAGTTCAAGGGAGGGGAGTGGTGTGTAGGAGACAGCACTGATTGAATGGCAAATGAGCTACGTTCTCAAACCCATGGGTTCCACAGGCTTCCACATAACAGTGAGGCCCTTGCTCAGTGGTGGGTCAGGAAATGAGGTCTTCACGAATGGACCCTCTCCTCCACCTGGAGACGAGATTCCCCAGGTCCAGTGGGGAAGCAGCTGTAATTGCAGAAGCCACAAAATGTAAATTCAGGCGGCTGGCTGTTTGCTCTCTGGTACAGAGGGGTGCTGGAGCCCCAGCTCATGGAACACGAGCAGTCATATGAGCCTGGGAGAGCCTCAGGGGTCCCATCTCTTATTTTCACTGAAGAAGAGACAGAAGACCAAAGAGAGGGTGTGTCTTGTCTGAAGATACACAAGACACCTAGTGGCAGGGATGGAAATTGAACTTGGGCCTCTGGGATGAAGGTCTAGACCACGGCCTTCCCACCTTGGGATTTAGGGTAGGACAGTGGTCGCACATGTGGGCTCCATGTCAGCAGCCTGGCTCGATGCCTCAGCATAGCCTGGGCTGTGTGCTGAGCAGAGTGGGGTTAATAACAGAACTTCCTCCTTAGGTCACTGTGAGGACTAAATTAGGGGATACACACAAATACACACACACACACAAACACATATGCACACACAAAGACACATACACACAAATACACACAACACACAAATACACACACATGCACATATACACACATACACACAAACACACATATACACACAAACACATATGCACACACATACACAAATATACACATAAACACATACAAACACAAACACACAAATACATACACAAATAAAAACACGTATGTGCACACACATACACAAATAAACAGACACGGCCGGGCGCGGTGGCTCAAGCCTGTAATCCCAGCACTTTGGGAGGCCGAGATGGGCGGATCATGAGGTCAGGAGATCGAGACCATCCTGGCTAATACGGTGAAACCCCCGTCTCTACTAAAAAATACAAAAAACTAGCCGGGCGACGAGGCGGGCGCCTGTAGTCCCAGCTACTCGGGAGGCTGAGACAGGAGAATGGCGTGAACCCGGGAGGCGGAGCTTGCAGTGAGCTGAGAGCCGGCCACTGCACTCCAGCCTGGGCGGCAGAGCAAGACTCTGTCTCAAAAATAAATAAATAAAAAAAATAAAAAAAATAAACAGACACATGCACACACAAATACACACACATACACACATACAATATGCACACACACAAATACACACAAACACATACACACACAAATACACACATACATATGCACATGCACACACACACATACACACGCAAGCACACATACACATATACATATATACACACATACACAAACACACACTAACATACACAAATACCACCTAAACATGCACACATACACAACACACATGCACACACACATACACAAATACACAGACACATACACAAATACACACACAAAAATACATACACACATACATATACACACATACACAAGCATACACACACGCATACACATATATACACACATACACAAAAGCACACACAAACATACACAAACACCACCTACGCATACATACACACACAACACACATATATACACATACACATACATACACACAAACATACACACACATATACACACAAACACACAAATACATACACACACACATCCATACACAAACATACACACACACACAAGCACACACACATGCACATACACATATATGTACACACATACACAAATACACACATACACAAACATACACAAGCATCACATATACATACAGACATACACCTACAACACACATATACACACACATACACAAACACACGTGTACACACAGACACACAAAAATACAAACACACACACATATACACAAACACACATACACACGGATATATACACACATATACACACAAACACACTCATACACAAGCATACACATATACACACAAACACATATACACACATATAAACACACAAACATACAAATACACACATATCTACACACACACACACACACCCATACATATACACACACACAAATATTAAGCTCTGAGTAACAATAGCAAGAGTAATTGCTACAATTACATCTTACTGTGGCCAACCAAGGCTTTGGGGACACAAACCTGGTCGTAGTTCCTGCTCAGCCGTTCCCTCCATATGTTCTGGTGCAAGTAGAACACCTTACTGGGCCTCAGTTTCCTTATCTGTACAATAAAGTCCAGTAAGCAGCCCTCGTCTTTTTTCTTCTCTGAGCGAGGGTCTCGCTCTGTTGTCCAGGCTGGAGTGCAGCGGTGCAATCTTGGCTTACTGGGCTCAGGTGATCCTCCCACCTCAGCCTCCCAAGCAGTTGGGACTACAGGTGCACACCACCACACCCAGCTAATTTTTGTATTTTGGGTAGAGACAGGGTTTTGCCATGTTGTCCAGCTCCTGGGCTCACGTGATCTACTGGCCTTGACCTCCCAAATTGCTGGGATTACAAGTGTGAGCCACTGTGCCTGGCCAGCCCTGGTCTAAACAAGCTACCCTATGCATAGAAAGTGGTTGTCTTTCTGTAGACAGAGAAGTACAGCGTGACCTTGGCCTCCACTGTGCCAAAATATCCTCCCTCCTCATTTTTTCCACAGTGGCTGAAATCCCCCCATCTAGGCCTTTGGATTAAATCCCATGAAAACATAAAAGCTCCAGGGATAAGCCAAGCACAGGGCCAAGGTCTTTGGAAGCTTTGAACCGACGTATTAAGTATTTCTAGTCACTTAGACCTCAAGGAAACGGTACACTGGAAGGAGAACTTTTGATGAGGGAACGTTGTGGAGAATGGCGCATCTCACTGGAATCTCCTGAGTCAATGTAGGGCACCCCGGGCACTAAATTGGCATCGTGGTGCAGGAAGGAAGGTTGGGGGGTGGGAGTCAACCTCTGCCAGCCGGGCCAGCCTGAGCATTGAGTCTCAACCCATTAACCTAGAATTTACAAGACTGGAGAGGCACAAGACGCTGTGCTGGAGAAAATGAATGGAAAGGAAAGAGTACTCGAGGGCCACCCACTGGGTGCTGGGCACACTGTCAGCTCCTTGCCACGGTGGCTCAGCAAACCCTCTGCAAAGCCCTGGGAAGAAGGGGTGATCGTCCTTATTGCAAGCTGAAAAAACCGTGGCTCTGAGAGGGTAAGGTTTTTGCCTAAAATCACACCGATGATGGTGGAGGAGCCAGAATGCAGCCTCAAAGGCCCCACTGGGCCCCATCGCACACAGGCCCACGCCTCTGGGCACTGAGCTGGTCCAGTGATGGGTCAGAGATGGTTTGAGGGTGGGGTGGGGCAGAATCTCATATGAGCTCAATGTGTCCTTCCACCCGCATGCGGGTGGCCTGCTGAGTGACCGGAGAATAAATGTTTTCCATCGCCTGTGTCTTGGGAAGCCTGTCGGCTGAGGAGGTGGGACAGGTGACAAGTTTCTCTTATTCTTTGTGTTTGAGGGTCAAGTCTATTTGAGTTTGTAATGGAATTGTTCTTCTCCATTGAAATGCTAATGAGAACGCTGGAGCTAACTGACAGAAGGGGACTTCCAGGCAGCTACTCCAGAGGAAATTGTTGACTGCACGGAGATTCTTCTGTCTCCAAATGAAGGCAAGGGCAGAAGCTCTCAGTTCCTGCTGGGCATCTATGTATCAAGCAGGCTGCATACAGTTTGCCTCCCTGAACCTTTGGAACAAAGCTACAAGGTCGGTATGGCTCATATTCCCATATTACAGAGGAAGAAACTGAGGCTCAGAGAGGTAAAACCTAAAACCACTAGCTCATGTTCAACACAGCAAGAAAGCAGTGATGCTGGGACTCGAACTCACATTGCAGCCATTGCCCTGCAGAGGAGGAATGGGAGGCAGTAGTGGTGGGGCTAAGGGTGGGTTTGGAATAAATCACTAATATTTATATTATTGGGTGTCTTACGGTGTACCGGTTCCTTTGCCAATTGCTTTATGCATTGTCTTATCTCATCTTGCCATCAACTCTTTGAGAGGCAGATACTGATTACCATACTCATTTTGCAAATGAGAAGAGTACAGTTCAGAGAGGTTAAGTAACTTGCCCAAGGTCACACAGCCAGGATCAGTGCTGCTGGGGTCTGAACTTGGGTTGCCTGGGGCTAGAGTGCCACAAGGCATTCTGGATGGATTTATGTCTTCACTTAGATGTCTATGAAACCAGTTTCTTGCCTGGATGGGAGCCAAAGCCTTTCTTTGATGAGCAGAGACCCTCAGAGATCTATTAAAAAAGGGAAAGAGAGAAAACCTGGAGTGGAAGCAGGCCCTGGGCTGGAACTCCACACCATCCACCTATGAGGTCTTCACCCATCTCTGTAAGCTTTGGGAGAGCAGGACATGGATCACTCAAGTGCCTGTGCACAGCAGGTGTTCAATGATTGTGGAGGGTGGCTTTTATGGCAAAAGGGGCACTATTCCAGCCTAGATCCCAGGGGAGAGAGATCAGTTCCAGAAAGAGCTTCTGACTAGGAGTAGAGACCTGGGTTCCAGTCCTGCTATGGTTCCAGTCCTGCTCCTCTGTGTGTCCTGTCCCTGACTCTTGTTTTAGTGACAAGACATATTGCCTTCAAGGCACATTTGGGGACTGATCATGCATTTTCATCAACATTTTTGTCTTGACTCCTCCAATCCCCTGGCAGGTGCCTTTGGGAAACCTCTGCTCCTTGCTGCATCCTTCCTGCCCACTGGTTTTATTCTCCAGGTCCTTAATGCACAGTCCTATGACTGATGCATTGTTGGCGCTGGACCAAGGATGATCGGGCGATGCAGGAAGTCAGTGTGTGTCAAAGCAGATACCACGAGACCATGGCAGAGACTTCTCCTTGGTGCCTTTGGGTCATGTGCATTGTCAAAGTTGTGGGAGGAGGCTAGAGATGATGTCATATTGGGAGCCATAAGCTCCTGGTGAATGTGGAGCCTGGACAGAGTCATTTCCCTCTTATCTTATCATTGGGAGGTTCATTGCTTCTGTCTCATTCTTGAAGGAGTCCCTGCCCTACCACAAAATAAGAACCCACCCTATTTGTCCCCACCAGGCCCTTCTTTGGTGCTCCCTAACTAGTCTTTGACAGTCCTGAACACACCTGTCACCTTGTGGGTGGTCAAGGGTTTAATCAGATACACGAATGCCTGCTAATATTTAGCTAGAGCCATCTCTCCAGGGCTCAGAAAAAAGTTTGTTACAGATCATGTGGCTCCAGAAGGGAGGTCAGGGAAAGAGGATAATTCTGAGGAGAAAAGGCTTTTCCCTGTGTCTTTTGATTCATGGCTCCTGGAAGAGGGTTTTGTTTTGTTTTTCTGTTTTGTAGAGATGGACCCTCGCTCTGTTACCCAGGCTGGAGTGCAGTGGCATAATCATAGCTCACTGCTGCCTCACACTCCTGGGCTCAAGTAATCCCCAGCCTCAGCCTCCTGAGTAGCTGGGATTATATGGTGCATTCCACAACCTCCAGGTAATTTTTTAAATTTTTAGTAGAGACAAGGTCTCGCTCTGTTGCCCAGGCTGATCTTGAACTCCTGGGCTCAAGTCTCCTCCTTCCTCGGCCTTCCAAAGTGCTGAGATTGCAGGCATGAGTCACCATGCCTGGCCTAAAATAGAGTTCTTATCAAACATTGTCTCCATAAGAACCACCCCAAAATGCTAAAAATGTAGATCCCTGTGTTCTGTCAGCAGATACTGGTCCTGCAAGTCTGAGGCAGGACCAGGGAATCTGCATTTTACAATAGCTTCAGTGATTCTGCTTCAGGGGTCTGTGGGCCTCACTTTGAGAACAGCGTGGGCGTCAGCCTGCCAGTAGGGAAGAGCAGCCCAGGACACCTGGACCCTGCCATACCTGCACAATTTTTCCTTAAGCCTCAGTTTCCCCACCTGTATAACATGGGGAGTGGCCCAGCTGCTCCCTAAGGCTCCATGTGGTTTGGGGGTTCAGCACTCAGGCCTGAGTTAGGGAGCCCCACAGTGAAATCTGGGCTCTGTCAATGAAATCAACAAACCTTTAGATAGGCTGATTAAAAAAAAAAAAAGAACAAAATTCAAACTCAGATCACTAAAACCAGGAGTGAGTGAATGAGAGAATATGACTACCAACTTTACATATACGAGGCATTATAAGATAAAAAGTATATGATCAACTGCATGCCACCAAATAAGCTAACCTAGATCAAATGGACAAAATCCTAGAAAGATATAAGCTACTGAAACTGCCTCAAGAAGAAATAGAAAATCTGATAGACCTCTAACAAGTGAAGAGATTGAATTAGAAGTCAAAAAGCTTCCCAGAAAGAAAAGCCTAAGACCAGATGGCCTTCACTGGTGAATTCTACCAAATGTCTAAAGAATAATGAACACCAAACCTTCCAAGCTTTTCCGAAAACCAGAAGAGGAGAGAATACTTCCCAATTCATGCTATGAGGCCTTTATTACCCTAATAACAAAATCAGACAAAAACGTCACACGGAGGGAAAACCATAGACCAATATCCCTTGTAAAGATAGATGCAAATTTTTTTCAACAAAATACTAACAAAGTTAATCCAGCAATACATGAAAAGGATTATACACTGTGACCAAGTGAAATTTATCTGAGGAATGCAAGGTTGGTTTGACATATGAAATTCAATCAATATAATACACCATATTGATAGAATAAAGGTCAAATCTAGGATTTGCCACTTACTAGCTGTGTATCTTGGGCACATAGCTTGTACCTTTGAAGAAGTTTCTCCATCTATAAAGGAGGGATAGTGCTACTGATCTCTTGACGTTGCCAGGAGGATGAAATTAGATAGTTCACACAGCAAGTGTTCAATAAATGGTCATCTAACCCTAAGTGCATCATTTTAAGAAGAGAATCCACTGGGATGGGGACTGGTTTAAGCCCAGGTGTTCATTCTCTGGTCACTTTTCAGATGAGGGTACTAGGACAGGTGGGCTGATGTGGTCTGCTCACCTGGTCCATAAGCATCATTAATATGCTCATTCCTGACTCCAAACCTTTGTCCCCACATTTGCCCCACCTGGACCAACCAACTCAACCTATTAGGCCAATGCAAGTCCTCCCAGCTACACTCCACCTGCACGTGGCCTTTCTTTACACGTGCACTGCTTGCTGTCTCTTCTCTAAACACCTGGGTGTGTTTGGATTTAACATACACTTAATTCAACATCTGACTGCTCCTCTACCTCTTTCTAGTCTATGACCTTCAGGCGAAAGCACTTTGCTTCTCTGAGCCTTGGTTTCCTGATCTGTAAAAGGAGACCGCCATGGTGCAAAGAACAAATGAGAGGCCGTAAGTGATGGGCCAGGATGGGGAGCTGGACCATCTGCCTCCAAAGCCCTGAGCTATACTGTAGCCAGCAACCAGAGCCCGGCCCGTGCTCACTTGGCTGGGTGGAAGACGGCACTCATCTCCTCTGCCAGGTGTCTCCGGAGGATGTGTTTCCCACTGGGGATGCCCAGGGCAGTGGCCATGGCCTCAGCGTTGAATGTCGGCTCCAGCACCAGCACAGCCCCATGGACGCCGCTGTTGGTCAGGTTGTCTGCATACTCCTGGGGGCAAAGGCAGGGGGCTTGTTAGCCTGCAGTGGCCATGCTGCTGACCTGAGGGGGCTGCAGTTCCAAGTGGGGCTCTGTCCCCAACAGCAAGGGCTTGACCCCCTGGGGACCAGTTAATTTGCTGGTGAAGATGAACCCCTCCCCAGTTTTTTAGAGCCACAAGGGCAGAGACCTCCTGTTACTGAGATGGCTCCTGACCCTAGCAGGAAGTCATCAATATTTGTTAAATGAATCTCAACCCCACAGTTGCTTAGGAGAGTGGGGCTGGCACAGCCTCCCTACCCCGTGTGAGAAAAACATCATGACATGGGGCTTCTATTTGGAAGGTAAGCAGTTCCCTCCTCCTGAGTGACAGGAGGCAGGTAATTCTTGCTGGGCCTGGGTTAAGATGCTCCAGCCCACACAAAGGGGATATTAATTTGTGTGGGATTTGCCCATTGATTTGCATGAAATCTGCATATTGATTCATGTGCAGATTTGCATAAGATTTGCATATAGATTTGCATGGGATTTGCATGTATTTGAGAGCCATCTTGACCTCCACCATCACCCTCACCTTCAGGTCGATGTCTCGAACCCACTTGAGCACCCGCTGGTTGGTCCACACCACGGGGTCAATGTTCTGCGTCTCGCAGCGGGCCCGGCGCTCCTGGAGGGCCTTGTGGGGAGACAGTAGGTCACTCGGAGGGACAAGGGTTCATGCAGAGGGCATGTGTGGAATTGGGGCTCCCCGCACCTGTTTTTTTCCCCCATGACAGAGTCTTGCTCTGTCGCCCAGGCTGGAGTGCAGTGGTGCGATCTCTGCTCACTGCAACCTCCGCCTCCCAGGTTCAAGCAATTCTCCTGCCTTAGCCTCCCGAGTAGCTGAGATTACAGGCACTAACCACCACGCTGGGCTACTTTCTTTTTATATTTTTAGTAGAGAAGGGGTTTCACCAAGTTGGCCAGGCTGATCTCGAACTCCTGACCTTGTTTGTGATCCACCCACCCTGGCTTCCCAAAGTGCTGGGATTACTGGTGTGAGCCACCAGGCCCGGCCCCTGCACTTCTTTTTACATGTAACTGCTACGATCTCCCACATATGCCTCCTTGGCAGACTGGGGACCGAGGCCAGGGTCCGTGTCCTTGTCACTCCCTGTCCTCAGTGTGGCATGGGGAAGGCACTGCTGCTGTCCTCACTCCAAAAACAGGAAACTCTGACTTTGCCCAGAGCCACACAGTTGGCACATCTTGGAGTCTGAATGAAAATCCATGTTTGGCTGATTCCAAGTCGTCTCTAACCACCTCGCTGCCATATCGCAGGCTTCCCTGGGTCCCACAGGGACTGACCCCAGTGCACACAGTAGGTACACAGCAAATGCTTTTCAGTTGGTGTTTGAGAAGGGGGACAAAGGGCTGGAGGGTCCTCTCTTCTGTCCCTCTTCTGCCCCTGTATTGTTGGGCTCTGACATCACTCTAAGAAAAGTCAGCTACCCGGACTACCAGCCCCACAGTACCCAGCAGCTCAGGCCCCTGGCGACCTCTGCAGCAACCCGCGCCACCTCCCACCTGAAAGCCAGCACCCGACCCAACGGGACTCTCAGCAAGTCTGCTGCTACAGATCAGTCCTCCAGGCCTTCACCACGCTGTTCCCTCTGCTGAGTTGCTTTTCCCCTCATGTCTTCTACTGATCCCTGGGGTTCCTCCTTTGGGTCTCGATTTAGTTGTTGCTATCTCTGGGGAGCCGTCCCTGAGCCTGCTGGAGGCTTCTTCTCTGGGCTTTCTTTCTTCTTTCCTCTTTTTTTTTTTTAAACAGTAAACACTTAAAATTTTTTTTATTTTAATTTTGTGAGTATACATAGTATGTGTATCTTTCCTCGGTATTCATAAAACCCTGGGCTTCCCTCACTGGGACAATCTCCCACAATATTGGCACCACCAGCTTCCTTGTGGTTCTCTCTGGTAAGCTGTTAGCTCTCCAAGGATGAGGGCTCCCATTTCCCCTGCACTGAGCACAGTGCCTGGCCCGTGCCCAATAGGGGGTTGTTGGAAAGAAGGAGGAAGAGAAGATGGCTGGCTGGATGGATGGATGATGGATGGATAGGTAGATGGATGGACAGATGATCAATAGACCTTGGATGGCTGGATGATGGGTGGATGGGTGGACAGATGGATAGATGGGTGGTGGGTGGACAGATGAACAGACAGTAGATGCCAAGGGGGGAGGGGCGGGCAGTGGAAGGCACCCCCTGCCCCGCACCCCGGTCCTCACCTCCCTGCTGAAGTTCACTTGGTACAGCAGCTCGATCCCCAGCAGGATGCTGACCTGGTGGAACTTCTTGGACACGTTCAGGTGCTTCTCCAGGTCTCGCTTCATCAGGGAATTCAGCATCCGCCCATCAACCAGGTGGTTCTGGAAGGCCTGGGAGTACTGGGACAGGCCGATGTCATTCAGCCAGGCCTTGGCCACCCAGTGATGGTCCAGCTCGGCAGCTTTGGACAGGCTGAGGAGGAGACACAGCCAGAGAGTGGATGGGTGGGAAAAGGCAGCAGAAGCAGAGGGACTGGCAGGGATGGGTGGAGATGCAGAGAGAGGAAAAGCAATGGGGTGGGGGGAGTACCAAGAGATCCACAGAGACAGACATGGACAGGGATGAAGCCGAGAGATCAAGAGGGAAAAAGGATAAAAAAAGAGACAGAAAGAGCAGAGATGGGGAGAGAGGTGGATGGAGGAGGGAGACAGAGAGAGAGAAAGAGACACAGAAAGAGAGAACAAAGAGAGAAAGAGACAGAGAAGGAGAGAGAGAGACATTGAGAGAAAGGAGCGAGGGAGATAGAGAAGAACCAAGAAGAAGAGGTAGAGAGAGAGACAGAGAGACCGAGACTCAAGAACAGAAAGGGATCAACAGAAACAAACCAAAGGGAACAGGAGGAGAGAATCCCACACACAGATGCAGCGAGGGTGAGAAGGCGCAGGAGAGAATCCCACACACAGATGCAGCGAGGGTGAGAAGGCGCAGGAGAGAATCCCACACACAGATGCAGCGAGGGTGAGAAGGTGCAGGGGCGGGGAGCAGAAGGGCCATGTGTGGCGGGAGGCAGCACCTCTGGGGACCCCGCCCCTCCACCTAAGCCCCCCTCGTTTTCCTGGGGGCCTCCACAGCATCCCCAAGACCCACAAAGCCTGGGCTTGGCCCACCTGATCGGTGCATCCCTCCCCAGTGCTCTGCGGTCTGTTTTCCTGTTTCGGGGATGTTGGGTGTCCACTCAGGTGGGCCAGGCAGGTCCTAATCATGCGTGAAGAAGGCAGAGCTGCCGTCCTCGCTCTACAGATGGGATGTTCCGACTTTGCCTAGAGCCACATAGTGGCCTATCTTGGAGTCAGAATTAAAGTCCACGTTTGACTGATTACAAACCCTCTCTCTTACCACTGCACTGCCAGGTCTCAGATTTCCTTGTGCCCCACATAGAAATGACCCCTGTACCAGACGGGCGTGGTGGCTCATGCCTGTAATGCCAGCACTTTGGGAGGCCAACGCGGGCGGATCACAAGGTCAGGAGATCGAGACCATCCTGGCTAACACGGTGAAACCCTGTCTCTACTAAAAAAAAATACAAAAAATTAGCCGGGCCTGGTGGCAGGCACCTGTAGTCCCAGCTACTCGGGAGGCTGAGGCAGGAGAATGGCGTGAACCTGGGAGGTGGAGGTTGCAGTGAGCTGAGATTCCGCCACTGCACTGCAGCCTGAGTGACAGAGCGAGACTCTTTCAAAAAAAAAAAAAGAAAGAAAGAAAGAAAGAAGGAAAGAAAGAAGGAAGGAAGGAAGGAAAGAGAGAGAGAGAGAAAGAAAGAAAGAAAGAAAGAAGGAAAGAAAGAAGGAAAGAAAGAAAGAAAGAAAGAAAGAAAGAAAGAAAGAAAGAAAGAAAGAAAGAAAGAAAGAAAGAAAGTATACAGCAAGTGCACAAGTGCTTGAATTTTCAAGCGGGTGAAAGTGTGGCTATGCCTGGCTGTCATTCTGCTGCTCGCCACACAGCGGCAGCCTTGCAGAAGGAACGAGGGTCAGCACATCCCACCTGCAAGGGACTTTGCAAAATGCCCCAGGTCTTACAGGTGGGAGAGCGTTGGTCTAAGTGCGAGGTGCAGGGGGCCACAAAGGGACAGTGGTGTATGTGAAAGGGACAGTGGTGGGCTTGCAAAGCCACTCCATCCTGCTCCTGGGGCAGCAGCCAGAGACAGCTGGTCACGCCACCCTCCTGCTGAGGGTCTTGGGTGGGTCCTCTCTGTCCTTCCTGCCTTCATGCCTGGACATGCATTGAGCCTGCTGTGATCACCCTGCTGGGGTACATGCTGCCATACAGTGGGCTCCTCTTCCCTCCTAACCCCCTCCCCTCTTTCTCCAGGCACTCCTGTCTCTGTATTACCCATCTCCAGGGCTCTGGAAGGCACCCTTGAGGGAGGACTCCCAAATTCTCCACTGTCTTCTGAGCATCTAAGCTCTGGGCTCTTTTCTGAGCTCCTCTTTCTTCTCTTAGCCTCTAGCTGCCCTCTTAACGCCGCCTGGCTGTCACAGACATGTCATACTTAATGGCTCAGTTGTTCCCCTTCACTGTCAGTGTCACCGTCACCCAGGGGCCCTTCTCTGTCACCCAGCTCCCAAGCTGATAGCCCATCCTTGTCTATCGGTTACTCTGGTCAGTGCATCCTCCGTCCCCTTCTCTCCTTGTCCAGCTGTAGGCTGCAGCCATCTCTGGTGTGGGTTTCTGCCATTTCCCGCCTTTGCTTTCCTTCTATTCCACACCCCGCCAGGACCGCCAGGGGGTCCTTTAAAAATATCAGCCTGATCCTGCAGTGGCCTGCTTAACACTCTGTGGCTTCTCTTTGCAGGAATAAAATCGCAAGTCCTTTGAGTGGCCCACAAGGGTCACCCGCAAACGGCCCTGGCTGACTTCCCCTCCCCCAATGCACATGGGGCTTGGGCTCCTGGGGGCCATTTCCTGGAGGCACTGAGCTCTTCATCCTGCATTCCCCTCCCTGGTCCAGCTCCTTCCAGCCCTGCCCAGGGCTCAGCCCTCCTCATCCCTTGGGCGTCTAATCTCCCTTTTCTCTGAATTTGCTGTCTTAAGTTGCCCCCAAGTCTGCTCACTGTCCCTAGTGCTTTCCTTCAAAACTCTAATCACACATTGAATCTTAGCAAGTAACTGGTTTGGCCACTAGTTTATTTTCTCTCTTCTCCACCTTAGCAGATAAACTCTGTCAGGACAGAAACTGTGTTCACTGCCCAACAGCACAGTGCCACGCACACACTAGACACTGAATGAATGCTTGCTGGAAGAATGGCTAAGCGGAGGATGGGCTTGCAGCTTGGTTTCACTCTGCTTCCCTCTGCCCATCAGCCTCCCAGAACCACTTGGGTCTGCCGGGCTCACCTGTCTCCAGGCCTGTTCTCTATCCCACCCTCTTTCCCCGGTGAACTCCTATCGACTCTGCAGAGACGTCTGGGCTTCTGGAAGCCTTCCAAGACGTCATGCTGGGTCAGGAGCTCTTCTCTGTGCTGAAAGCCCTTGGGAGTCCCCATCCCTGGACCAGTCACACTGTAGTTCATGGTTACGCATCTGGCCAGCTGCCTCACTGGATGGTCAGCTCCTGGCGGGCAGGACTCGGGGGTAGCTTATCTGTGAATGTCCAGGGTCCCTTCAGGCTCAGAGTTCACACTCACCAGTGTTTGTCTCATCGTTGAATGTGTGGATGACAGAGCAGGGCTGGGTGAGCAGGTCATCTGCCCCAGTCCACCTGGAGGCTGCCCAGCTGGTGCTCCTGAACTGGAAGCTTCTGGTCCAAGACTACCTCCCTTCTAGGATGAAAAGGTCCTGGGGCAGTCCCCCTCCCAGTCCCTCAAGGGCTGGCCTCAGCCTTGTACAGAAGGATCCTTCTCTCGGGCAGGAGTTGGAGCCCACAGCCCTCTGAGTCAGAGGCCACTGAGCCAGGTTTGTCACTGATGGAGACTAGAATGACCTCCTCTCCTTTCTGAGGCAAGAGTTTGGTCAGCAAATCAACGGTGCAACAAGAGTTGCGGTGGAGAGCTGGGGAGGGGGCACCCCACTTAACCTACTCAAGAGAGGCCCATCCATAATCAGCGATCTCCATCTGCGTGCCCACAGTTAATGTGCTCCTGCCCTTCAGAAATGTTCTCTTTTCATTAACGGTGTCCCCATGGGGCCTCAGCTTGGTGATACGTTCCCAGCTGTTGGTTTGAGCTATTTATTGTAAGAGCCCAAGTTGAATAAAACAGCATGATTTTAAAAGGAATTCAGACATTTTATAAAATTTGTCACTGCCCCATCCCTGGACTGGAGCCAGATTAGACTCTGAAATCTGAGAACAGGCACAAAATTTAGATATTGTCTGGGTCACGGCACAGCACGGAAAACAGGAGGCTGTTCTGGTTCTACTACTTTTTAGCCCTGGGACCTTAAACCTCTGGGTCTCCGTTTTCTCCTCTGTAAAGTGGGGAGACTCGTGCTTGCCTCATGGAGTTGTAGGGACTAAAAGAGAGGAGAATGCAAAGCTCTTAACACAGGGTCTGGGACACACCTAGTGTTCCACAAACAGTAGTAATAGAAGCGGTCACTGTTCTTGTTTTTAACACAAAGGCAGCACGGGATACTGGAAAGGCAGCTGACTTTGAAGTCAGGTTTTTTGTAGTGTGACTTTATGCTCATGATTTCTCTACATCTAATTTTCGCCAACTTTATTTTTGAGACGGAGTTTTGCTCTTGTCACCCAGGCTGGAGTACAATGATGCAGTCCCGGCTTACTGCAACCTCTGCCTCCTGGGTTCAAGCAACTCTCCTGCCTCAGCCTCCTGAGTAGCTGGGAATACAGGTGCCCACCACCACGCCTGCTAATTTTTGTATTTTTAGTAGAAATGGGGTTTCACCATGTTGGTTAGGCTGGTCTCGAGCTCCTGATGTCAGGTGATCCACCTGCCTCAGCCTCCCAAAGTGTTGGGATTACAGGCGTGAGCCATCGTACCCGGACTTCTCTGTCTTTAAAATGGGAGTAAGCATGTCTATCCTGCATTGATGTTGTGAGGGTAAATAAAATGGTATCCATAAGGGGATGATGGGTTGGCAAGGGGTTGGTGGGTTTTGTCATTGATATTTTGTAGATAAGGTGACCAGTCCCAGAAAGGAAAACATCATGCCCGTGGTCACACAAGATGTCATGGCTGAAAATGGTCTCAAAGATGAACTCATTTAGAGTTCTTACCCCCAAGTCCATGGACCCCTGAAAGTGGGTGGGCCAGAGTCCCACCCACCAACCCAATGCAGTGAAAAGTTGTGAAGTTTTGTGTATTTCTTCTAGAGAAAGTGTCAAAAGCTCTTGTTAGATTCTTAAAGTGGCCATGATCCTCAAAAGTTTAAAAACCACTGTCCTAATTTAACTCTGTTCACTTCTCAGGTGGGAAAACAGTCCCAGAGAAGGCAAGGTCATGTGGCAAACTGGAGACAGGCCAGATTCCCACTGCGAATAGAAAACTTGAAATAAGGCCTCTGCCTCCACCAGGAAGCCCTAGGGGTGTCTAAGGGCTGGACTCCATGATCTCTGGGACCACAGACTCCTGGTTCCTGGAGGTTAACAGGGTGCCACTGTTAGGGATTAAATGTTTCCCTCCGCCCTCCCCCTCCCCAATTCGTATGCTGAAATCCTAACCTTCGATGTAATGGTATTTGGGTCTGGGGCCTTTGGGAGGTGATTAGATGAGGTCATAGGGGTGCTCTTCTTGATGGGATTATTGTCCTTACAGGAAGAGATCAGAGACATCACTCTCTCCCCATCCCTCTTCCTTCTTCCCCATGTGAGGACACAGCAAGAAGGTCGCCTTCTGCAAGCCAGGGAAGAGAGCCCTCCCCAGGTCCCAACCACGCTGGCATCCCGATCTTGGACTTCCAGCATCCAGAACTGTGAGACGTAAGTTGTTGTCTAAGCAACCCAGGTGGTGGCATTTTGTTATGGCAGCCCAAGCAGACTAAGACAGCCCTATTTAGGGGGAACCCAGGCAGTAGCCCAGACTCCTCCTCAAGTTTTCAAGAGGTGAAGCCGTCATCCCCACCCTGTTCAATGAACACAGGTAGTGTTTATGAACCCTGCTGGTTGTGGGGCAAGGGGGCAGGAGGGATTTCCAACTTGGGTGACCAAAGATGATGAGGGGATTCGGGGATGGCTTTAGGGGATTTGGCATGGAACTGGTTAGGAGGTGGGCGCTGAGTGTAAGGTGCTTTTGGGACCCTCAGGAGGGAGAGCCCAGCAGGGATTGCCCTCATGGCCCCCCTCCTCATCCCTCAGCCCAGCCCTGTCTCAGACGAGCCAGCGTCCTGATGGTGTCAATGAGGCCTGGCACCGTCTTGCTCTGAGTTGCTCCCTAACTTTCTGATCCAGTCTCACCTCAGTACTTTCTGCCACCCTAGAGTCATGCCAAGGGCCCCTCTCCTGCACACATATGGATTTGGTTTTCCTGTTTCCAAACCAGCCGATTTTCCACTCCAAACCCTGCTTCTAAAAAAAATCCCCTAAGCTCCTTCTGCAAATTATAGCGCACACCACCAGGTTTGATTAATTAACTACACAAAAATGATGGAGAAACCAGTGAAGGACATAATTATGCAAAACAAAAGTGTCAGATTTACAAAGCAAGTTCCTCCCCTCTCCATATTCTCAGAACGGGGTGGGGCGGGGTGGGGGTGGGGGTTCCTTCCCTTTACCCTGTAGCTGCCCCTGCTCTACAAATTTTGCTCACAGAAAGTTGGGAGAGAGGCAGGCAGGCGGGACGCAGAGCAGGAGTGGTATGAGAGGTGGGGGTGGGTGGCCTGCAGGGGTACACCTGATGGGAAGGCCCTGCGGCCACTCCTAGGTATGCTTGCCAAGAGAAGCCCCCTCCGCCCGGCCCGCTCCTCTATGGGAGAGGTTTCACTAAGCCCATTCATGTCTACTTGATCTCTGTCTGCCTCGGCTCTGCCTTGCACCGTCTTTCCTCACCCTGGAATGGTAAGAGCCAGGAGCAGACACCATTGCGGCCCAGTGTGCAGAGCCACTTGGGCTGGTCCCAGGAGGCAGAGGAGTGCTGGGGGGCTTGTGAGGCTCCCGCATTGGTTGCGGGTATACTAGGACCTTTGGGGCCTCTCATCTTACCCATGTGTCTGTCTCTCTATGGAGGGGGCTGGCCCAGAGCAGAGCTGGGGTGTGCCCAAGCCCCCTCATCAAGGGCATCCCCGGACCAACTTAGTCACACCCTGATGTCCCCCACCACCGGCCCAGCCCATAGTGCCCCGCTCACCCAACCTGTGTGACCAAATGCCTCAGGATGACTTTTCTCTCTCCTCCCTTGGGGCCCCTCGTGGTGGGCTCACCTGCGGCCTGCCTCGGCGTCACGGTAGTCCTCGATGGCCAGGCGCAGCTTGCGCCGGTGCAGAGAGCTGCATACACCCAGGCCCAGCTGCAGATCCTCGTCACTCAGGCTCAGCAGCACCTGCCCCCCGGGGAGGGAGTGTCATATGGGGGCTGGGACAGCTGCCAGCAGGGTTCCTGCCCTAGAGGGGGTCTGTTGGCATGGGGTTCCTTTGTCATCTGCTGCCCACCTTTCATACAGTGGGGCCAGCGCACATGGAAACCTCTACAACTCTGAGGCGGGGTGGAATCCCTGTTCAGGCAGAAACAGCCCTTTCCCTTTGGCAGGTAAAGGAAGCTTGGGTCCGTTTTCAGGATGAGGCAGCTGAGGCTCAGAAAGGCTCTCTGCCTTGCCAGGGAGGCACAGTGATTGAGAAGGTACATCGGAGACCGATTGCATTGGCTAGCTCCTAGATTGCACCTTCCTCTGACTCCAGGGTAGGAGTGGGGGGCAGGCCAACTTCTGGGTGCACAAAGTTCACAGAGGGCGTGGGGGGCATCTCATAGGAGGCCCGGAGTTGCCTACCTTCCCACTCTTCACGTTCTCCGCACAGGCCTTGACGTACATAGGCATGGCCATCACCACCTCCAGCCAGGCCTGGACGGTGCCCGCCTTCCAGTGCGACATAGGGGTGGTCCTCACCAGCTCCACCTGCTGCAGCCGGTCCATCTGCTCCTCGCCTTCCGACAGGCTGAGGCTCTGCCGCGTGGGGCTGCACTGGCTGTCCGAGTCTGCAACACACAAGTGCAGGCCGTGTTGGGTGACGAGGTTGCCGGGGTCAGGGGCTGGGCAGGCCGCACCCCTGGGAGGCAGAGGATGGTGGGGACATCCTCCTGCCATGCATTTCTTCTCTTCAAAATCAAAGTGGCTTTTGGTGTTTTTGTTTTTCTGCCCTTGTCCCCATTACAAAAGTAATCTATGAAAAGAAAAGCAGAAAAACTTATCCCAGAAAAAAAAATAAAACAGAAAATGACAATCACCCCATGTGACTGTGAAAGGAAAATAGATTTTGGGACCCCAAACTCATCAAGCCAAAGGGAAAAGTCAAGCTGGGAACTGGGTCACACAAACCTGCCTCCCCGTTTTGGTTCCTAAATAAGATGGCTACAAGATGAACAGCTGCACACCTCCCTCAGATTTTGCCCACAAGGAAATTCCTAGTGAGCTTCCAGATATTTACCCTAAAGCATTTCTGTTAAAATTCACCATGGCAATATAAATGGATAGCTTATCTTTACACAGTATTCACCCCTCTGCTCACCTGGCACAAATGCATATCTGATTATTCCCCTGTCCCATTTATCTTTATCTTATGTAAAAACGCCAATTCCCTGCATTTTCCGCATCTGTCTATGTTACCTTATGTAAAAATGCAGATTCACTGGGCCAGACAAAGGCATGAATGATTATTTCCCCCACCCCACTCTTACATGAAACTGTGTACTTCTCAATATCCTTTCCCCTTTAAATTTGGAGCCCACAAAATCATCTTCGGAGAAAGGCATAGACCTGTCTCCGGGCGCGCGTCCTTAACTTTGACAAATACATCTCCTAAAATGACTGAGACCTGTCTCATCCTTTTCCTCGATCGACACCACCTAGAGACAGCAGCTGTTAAATACTCTTTGGGATACAGAAAAGCCATACTTACAAACACACACAGACCCGCTTGCTTCCGGGGTGCGTGCATTTGAGGTGTGTGCATTTGTGATACGTCTGTTCACTTTCGCTGTGGAAGAGATCGTTCCATCTCCATAGAGACCTGCAGTACCTTTGGATGGTGCAGGATTCATCAGAAGGAGGCTCCATAATTTATGTCACCTGCCTCCCACTGATGGACATGGAGGTTGTTTCCAATTTTTCACTATTGTAAACAACACAGCGGCCGTCGTCTTTGGGCAACTGGGTGATTTATTTTTGCAGGATAAATGGAACCCAGCTCCATTCCTTCATACACTGAAAGCTGTTTCTGGAATGGCCCTCACAGACCAAAAAAAAAAAAAAAAAGTTCATCCACCAACATTTTCTAACCCCACTCTTCTATATATGGTTGGTTGCATCAATGCCTGGTAAATATGCAAAGTTCAGGTTATGGAGACTCAACTGAGAGGGGAAAAGAATCTCTCTAAAACAGGGTTCAATAAAAACCTAAACAAGCCAGGCGCAGTAGCTCACGCCTGTAATCCCAGCACTTAGGGAGGACGAGGTGGGCAGAAAGCTTGAGTTTCAGGAGTTTGAGATCAGCCTGGGCAACATGGTGAAACCCTATCTCTACCAAAAATACAAAAAAATTAGCTGGGTGTGGTGGCGTGTGCCTGGGGTCCCAGCTGCTCAGGAGGCTGAGGCAGGAGGATCTTTTCAGCCAGGGAGGTGGAGGTTACAGTGAGCCAAGATCATACCACTGCACTCCAGCCTGGGTGAGAGACTGAGACCCCATCTCAAAACAAAACAACAAAACAAAACAAAACAAAAAAACCACACACCCAAACAGACCAACTCAATACCTTGAGAAATGACAAGTATTTAAATATACCTCTGATTGACCGGGCACAGGGGCTCTCATGCCTGTAATCCCAGCACTTTGGGAGGTTGAGGCGGGTGGATCACCTGAGGTTGGGAGTCCGAGACCAACCTGACCAACATGGAGAAACCCCATCTCTACTAAAAATACAAAATTAGCCTGGGTGGTGGCACGTGCCTGTAAATCCCAGCTATTTGGGAGGCTGAGGCAGGAGAATCGCTTGAACCTGGGAGGTGGAGGTTGCGGTGAGCTGAGATCACGCCATTGCACTCTAGCCTGGGCAACAAGAGTGAAACCCTGTCTCAAAAAAAAAGAAATTACAAAAATGAACAAAAAAACCCTCTGATTAGAAATGACCCTGCTGAAATTGAATATTATAAATCATTACAAGGATGTAAAAAATGCTTATCCATCCAAATAGACAGGACACAAAATTAAAACGATAGGTAAACACAATGTTCATAGTTACTGCCTTTGTGTGCTGGGGAGAATATGGTTATTTTCTTCTTGTTGTATGTCTCTGTATTTTCAAAGTTCCCTAGTAAACATGTATAGTTTTATAATAAAAACTTTGGAAAAATTAAAAGCTAGGAAGCAATATGAATGGTTATTGATGAGAGTTTGTTTGAAGGAATGACGCTGCATTCATATGTTGGAATATGTGCAATGAATAAAAACTCCTGTCATGGGAGAATAATTTTGTGGGGAAAATGTCCACTACCTATTGCCAAATGAAAAAGGAAAACACAGCTGAGCACAGTGGCTCACGCCTGTAATCCCAGCACTTTGGGAGGCAGGTGGATTGCAAGGTCAGGAGATCGAGACCATCCTGGCTAACACGGTGAAACCCCATCTCTACTAAAACTACAAAAAAATTATCCGGGCATGGTGGCACACGCCTGTAGTCCGAGCAACTTGGGAGGCTGAGGCAGGAGAATCGCTTGAACCTGAGAGGCAGAGGTTGCAGTGAGTCGAGATCGTGCCACTGCACTCCAGTCTGGGTGACAGAGCAAGACTCCATTGCAAACAACAACAACAACAAAAAAAAAACAAAAAAAAAACCAAAAAACACAGCAGGCACAGTGTAACTCTGACTGTGGTTTAAAAATTATATGTAGATGTAAAGTGTATAATTATTATACATACATGTATGTGTATACAATACACTAGATGGATAAAATCTAGTATATAAAAATATATAAAGTACTAGATGGATCCACATGAAAAGTCTGTCTGTGGAAAGCAGTGATAGGTAATTGTGCGAGTGTGTGTGTGAATGTGCATGTGTGAGTGTGTGAGAGGATTTGTGACTGTGTGCATACTTTTCTGTCTCCTAAGTTTTCTGCATAGACTGTATTACGTTTGATGTGGAGAAAAAAGAGAGCCTAGAAATCTCACTTTTTCAAGTTACAAACTCCCTCCCCACAACGCCTTCCCTCTCTCCATTTTAAACTCCCCGAGGGACTCTTTGAAAAGGGTTGCATCCACTTGGGGACCACACACTCATCCATCATTCCCATCCCCACCAAAACCTATCTCCCAAACACCTTGTGCCTCAGTTTCCCCCTGTGTAAAGCTGACCCGGTACTGTTCTCTGCTGCCTGCCTCCTCTGTGGGCTGCTGTGAGGACTCAGCAGGGGGGAGTGTGACGGGGCTGTCCGTGCTGGGACAAGTACAGGTTGAGAGGTCACTGCCAACATTATCATGTTTCCCTTCTCAGTGGCCCCAAGCCCTTTGTTTTTCCCAAGGAAATGGCAGAGGTTGCAGAGAGCTCTGTGCGGGTTGCCCGTTTGAGTGACCTCCTGTTGCCATGGTGCCCAGGAATGGGGAAACAGCAGCAGCTGCCTCTGCAATTCTGCCAGGGCCCCAGGTTCCTGCCGGTAACAGGGCCGTCAGGCCAGAGGTGCAGGCCGGCACCCAGTGCTGGTGCCCGGCTCCCAAGGACCGGTGTGGCTTGCAGGGAAGTCTTTCAGATCAGGCACAGGGCTCCAAGTTCTATAGGGATTGGAACAGGCGTTGAAACAGGGCATCCTTCCTGGATGGGAGAGAGCTGAGAGCCCCTGGGAGGCCTCCAGCATGGCTGGCTTCACTCCATCTTATTCCGCTTGCTGAGTCTCACTTCTGTTATGTGCTTCTGGGAAGATGAGAGGTGACGTGTGGCCAAATCTGGTTACCCAAAGTTCCAAGACACAGCCCATGTCGTCCATTTGGACCAGGCTTTGGAGTTCAACAGACCTCAGCTTCCGGCAGATTTCTTGAAGCCTCCGTTTCTCCATATATAAAATGAAAATAATGAGAATATCTGCCTCGTAGCTTGAAATGAATGTTATAAACTCTGAATGCGAAGCTATGGGAGTGTGAAAGTTGCAGATACCAGGATGAAATCACTTTTGTCAGAACCAGAAGAATTAGAGCTGGGAAAGCATGAAGGAGAGGAACTCATGCTTGCATGTCTGAGATAAGGACTGTCTCAAGGACTTTCTAAAATAGCCCCCAAGAAATTCCCTCTTTGGAACTGCAGCAATTCAGATAAGATGTTCTCCAAAGAACACTGCCCAGTAACGACATCTCCACCAATGAACTGACGCCAACTCCCGCTTTGAGCCTCCAGAGCCAATGAAGTCTGTTTCCAAGCAGCTTATGTGAACTTCTCTCTCTCTCTCTCTCTTTTTTTTTTTTTTTTTTTTGCCAATAAAAGCTTCCCTTTGCTGTCCCCTCTCCAGATGCACCTATAGCTTGCCATGGCTATGCTTCCAGAGTCTAATCCATTTTTCTTACTCCCAAATACATTCATCATATAGGAGATATTTTTTCTGATGTCTCTTTTTTCAGGCTGACAGTAGGCACTTAGTCAAGGCTGGCTATTGTTGGCAATAAGGGGCCCCCCTCCTGGGGCCTGGACACTGTTTGGCCACACCTAGAATTCAGCTGCAGCCGCCTCCTTCCCACTACATTCCTGGCTACAGCTTCGGTGCCTTCAGAGGGAATAAGTCCTCCTGGCTGTCCAGTCTGGCAGGGCAGAAATTCACTGTCCCTGCTGGACTCCTACCTGGTCAAGGTGGGAGGGGTGGGGCTCTCAGTGAGGTGAGGGTGGATCTGTCCGTTCTGTGCCCAGGTGGGTGGACGGGGGGTGTCTGCAGCCCTTGGCTACGTCTCCCAAGAAAGGCAGCTAAAGGGGCCTGGGAAGGAGAGAAAGGAGATGGGAGCAGAAGTTGGCACCTCCTCCTGAGTCCCCCAGAAGAGGGGAAGAGTCAAAGAACAGGGTTTGGGGAGAGAAAGGGTGCCCAGATGCAATAAAGATGCAAAGGTACATTGAAAGGAGGAGAGGGAGAGAGGGAGTCGAGGGTCAGAGAGGGGATGACAGATACGTGGACACAGAACAGGCAAAAGTCTTGTGTGCAAGTGTGAGCGCGTGTGTGTCTTTGTGAGTGTGTGTGGGTTATTTTCTGTAGTGAGCAGGCCTCAGGGCTGTGAGGGGAGCTGGCTTTACAGCTCACATTATTTATGGAGTCCAGGCCCTAGGAATGCCAGAGGCCAAGCTGGGTTCATGTGCGCAAACCACATATTTTGGTTTCTGCAAGACAGCTATTCACCACCCCTATTCACCACCGCCTCCTTTTCCCCCACCCCTGAGGACTGACCGCCAAGGAGACGACGTGACAGAAGGGCTTAGGAGGAGTCTAGGGGGGCCTTGGGGTCATAAACCATTAATTAAAGGCAGTTTCCAAAATGCAGGCATTATGGGGCCAGATTTTATGTCCGGATTCCATCAATCCTGGCTTTTATTTCCCTCCTTCTCAGTCTTGAGAGCAGGAATAACTCATGTTGATGGCCAGGCTGCTCAGCAGAGGGGCTGCCGAGTCGGGGGTGCTGGCTGAGTCCCTGGTGGAGTCTGAGAAGCTACCACTAAAAGGCAGCCACTCTGGATCCTTCTAGAAACTAGAAAGACTGTGGACTTTGGAATGAGAGGCTCTGTATCCTTCCACCCACCCCAACACATATGCACGCATGCACACACCCACCCCGCAGAATGTTAGTACTACTGAGTGTGACCGCTGAGGTCTCCCCTAAATGAGACATTACAGAGGCAATTCTGTTGGCCCAGCATCAGGGTCAGCAGGCTACTGCCCCTGGGCCAAATGCAGCCCTCCCTCCTCTTTTTCTAAATAAAGGTTTTATTGGATCACAGCCATGCCCATTTGTTTATTTATAGTTTAAAGCTGCTTTCATGCTACAATGACAGAGTTGAGACGTTGAGATAGGCCCACAAAGCCTAAAATCATTACTATCCGGCCCAGTGCAAAAAATCACATAGAGAAATCCCTGGCCTAGAGGTTCAGAGGTTGTCACGGCAATATGGGAGCCCTCGGTTTGCATCCCAGCTCTGTGGCTTACCAACCAAATGATCCTATGGAAGTGTTTCACATTTTCTCAACCTCGGTTTTCCCCTCTATAAAATGGGGATGATAAGAACGCGTAATCTCACAGGATGGTGTGAGGATGAAAGGAAATGATGTGTGCAGTGTTCAGCCTTGTGTCTGACATACAGTGGATACTCGGTGACTGAGTGGAGGCCTCTGTCCCCTGCGGGCTCATGTCACTTACTGTCCAGACTGCTCTGTCCAGTATGGCAGCTACAAGCCACATGTGCTTACTGAACATGTAATGTGGCTAGCTCACATTGAGAAGTGCCTTAAGGGCTGGGTGTGGTGGCTCATGCCTGTAATCCCAGCAATTTGGGACACCAAAGTGGGTGGATCACCCGAGGTCAGGAGTTCAAGACCACCCTGGCCAACATGGTGAAACCCTGTCTCTACTAAAAATACAAAACAATTAGCCGAGCGTGGTGGCACATGACTGTAGTCCCAGCTACTCAGGAGGCTGAGGCAGGAGAATTGCTTGAACCCAGGAGGTGGAGGTTGCAGTGAGCTGAGATTGCGCCACTGCATTTCAGCCTGGCCAAAAGAATAAGACTCTGTCAAAAAAAAAAAAAAAAAGGCGCCTTAAGTACAAAACACATACTAGAATTTGAAGACAGTACAAAAAAAAAAGAATGTAAACTATCTCATAATCATTTTAAAATTGATAACATATTGATCATATTTTGGGTATACCAGTTTAAATAAAATGTATTATTAAAAGTCATGTCACCTGTTTCTTTTTACTTCGAATGTGGCTAATAGAAGGTATAAAGTTACACATGTGGCTTGCATTAGTTTCGACTGGACAGAGCTGGTCCGGATGGAAGATTATTATTATTATTATTATTATTTTTTTTTGAGACGGAGTCTCGCTCTGTCACCCAGGCTGGAGTGCAGTGGCCGGTTCTCAGCTCACTGCAAGCTCCGCCTCCTGGGTTTACGCCATTCTCCTGCCTCAGCCTCCGAGTAGCTAGAACTACAGGCGCCCGCCACCTCGCCCGGCTAGTTTTTTTTTTTTTTTTTTTTTTTTTTTTTGTATTTTTTAGTAGAGACGGGGTTTCACCGTGTTAGCCAGGATGGTCTCGATCTCCTGACCTCGTGATCCGCCCGTCTCGGCCTCCCAAAGTGCTGGGATTACAGGCTTGAGCCACCGCGCCCGGCCTAGAAGATTATTTTTTCTTTGGTTTGTTTGCTCGTTCCATTACCCCCTCCCTCTGTTGGTTTGGAAGTTAAGCTTTCTATGTTTCTGATTTTAGTGTAGTAGTTGTAGTTCTCAAAGTGTGGTCCCTGGACTAGTAGCATCAGCAACATCTGGGAATTTAGCAGAAATGAAAATTCTAGAACTGTACCCCAGATCTCCTGGAACAGAAACTCTGGGGGTGGAGCCCAGTGGTCTGCTTCAAAACCCACCAGATAATTCTGAGGCATTCTCAAGTTCTAGAACCATGGCCTTAATGATTACCCTTGAAAAGTCACTATACCTATTTATCTTAATAAAACCTAGGGTTGTTCAATATCCTAATGCCATCCTAAATAGTACGAATGATTTAAAATATATTAATTCTGATCACTCCTCCTGACTTCTATGCTACCACATCCAGGATTTTAATTCTATCCTCTTTTAAAACCCCATAATTTAGACATTGTCATGATGACTATTTTATACTGATAACGTTTGCTTAAAACAATTCACTTACATGTTTACTAATTTCTTTGTTCATCATGTCTTCTTGTACCTCAGACCTTCCTTCTGGAATAACTTTTCTTATTCCTGAAGAACATGATTTAAAAGATTTTTCAATTAAAAGTGTTTTGGTAGTTAGCTGTTACAACTTTTGTCTATCTGAAGAAAGTCTATTTTACCCTTGCACTTCAGAGGGTTTTCCTGGGTACACAGTTTTAGGTTGACAGTTTGCCTTTTGTTTTAGCATTTTGAAGACATTGTTTCATAATCGTGGATCTTTATTTCTGCTAAGGAGAAGTCCACTGCAAGCCTAATTGTTCTTTTGTTAGCCACTTTTAAAATTTTCTCTTTGTCAGCCAGGGCGTGGTAGCTCATGCGTGTAATCCCAGCACTTTGGGAGGCCAAGGCAGGTGGATTACCTGATTTCAGGAGTTCGAGACCAGCCTGTCCAACATGCTGAAACCCCGTCTCTACAAAAAATACAAAAATTAGCCGGGCGTGGTTGGGGCAGGGTTGGGGGTGGCGCCTATAATCCTTGCTACTTGGGAGGCTGAGGCAAGAGAATTGCTTGAACCCAGGAGGCAGAGGTTGCAGTGAGCCGAGATTGCACCACTGCACTCCAGCCTGGGCAACAAGAGCAAAACTCTGTCTCAAAAAATATTTTTTTTCTCTTTGTCCTTGGTGTTCTGAAGTTTCATTACAATGTGGCTAGATATGGATATTTAAAATTTATTCTGAATGATATAATTGTGCTTCCTGGATCTCTGGACACCTATTTTTGAATATTCTGAACCGTTATCTCTTACAGTATTACCTCTTTTCCATTCTCTTTGTTCTCTTCTTCTGGCATTCCAGTTAGACATAAGTTAGATTTTCTAATTCTATTTTTTCCTATCTTGTGACCTAGCGCTGTCCAACAGAGCTTTCTGCGTTGATGAAAATCTGCTATAATCTTCACTGACCAAGAGGATAGCCATTAGCCACAAGTGGTTATGAGCTAATAAATGTGGCTAATGGGTGGTGCACGGTGGCTCATGCCTATAATCCCAGCACTTTGGGAGGCTGAGGCGGGAGGCTTGCTTGAGCCTAGGAGTTCGAGACCAGCCTGGACAATATGGCAAAAACACATCTCTACTAAAAATATAAAAAATTAGCTGGGCGTGGTGGCGGGTGCCTGTAATCCCAGCTACTTAGGAGGCTGAGGCAGGATAATCGCTTGTACCTGGGTGGTAGAGGTTGCAGTGAGCTGAGATCGTGCCACTGCACTCTAGCTTGGGTGACAGAGTGAAGCTCCATCTCAAAAAAAAAAAAAAAAAAAAAAATGGCAGAGGTAAAATTTGGCTGGTGCAACTGAAGACCTGAGTTTTAGTTATATTTAATTTTTATTAATTCAAATATAAATCCAAGAACAACATGTGGACTAGTGGCTACTGTATTCAATACAATAATTTCTCCTTTAGTTTTCATCTCATCTCTGTGCATTACATTCTTGGTAATTTCCTTAGTTTTTTTTTTTCCATTTTTAAAATTGTCTCTTCACCTATTTAGTCTGCTGTTTAACCCACCCTTTTATTTATTTTTAATGTTATCAGCTATATTTTTTTTCATTTCTAAAATGTTTTATTTGTTTTCTCTTTCAAGTTTTCCTGGTCTTGTCAGACAGTTTCCTGTTGTTTACTCATGTCTGTGATTTCATGTAACATTTCCTTAATTATTTTATGCATAATATTTAGTATTTTGTATTTGGTATTGATAATGACTATATCTGAAAAGACCTTAGAGGGTCTAAATTTGCTGTTTGTTTTGGCTGACTTTCACCCCTGCTGAACACATATTTGATCTTAATTTACGGGAGTCTTTAGGGTCTAAATAGCAGATGCCTTTCTCCAGAGAGGATTTACATTAACGTCTACTGGGGTGGGGAAGACAAGAGGAGTGGGGATGAGACCTGGGTCCAGGGGCCACTTCATGCCCCTTTGAAAGACTCTGGTTGAATGACAGAGTCTCCAGCTCTATTCTTCCACTTTGCCATATCCCAAAATTTAACCCCCTGATAACAGTCCTGATAGCAGCATTTGCCTCTAGGACAACCTCAGCTTTTGCCTTTAGTGATCACTCACTGCTGCTGTTCTGGTGTTAGCTTACAGCTTTCGGTTTTTGTCTGTAGACATCTTAGGGATTTCCCTTATTTTCTGTGAGACCAGAAATGCATTAAAAAGTATGTTTCATTCCAGATTTATTGGTTTTGTAGAGGGAGGCCCTTCCAAATATGTCTTCCCCCAAGCTGCCCTGAGTGGCTGTCCCTCTGGCTGTGTGCACTGTCCACCCAGCATACTGCTTTCTGTTGGCACTGCTGTGCACGGCCTGTCCATCTGCCCTGCCACAAAGTGATTGCCTAGGTCATCAGCCAAGTCTTTCCACATTTGTATTACCAGGGCCTAGTATATGGAGATGTCCAATGTCATCAGTGATGGTAAAAGTCCAGGTTATGGGGAGTACCATTTCCTTTCCCTTTCCCCCCAGCTCAGCCCTTCCCTGTTCTACTTGTTTTGACATCCAATGAAGATGAGATCATTATTCACTTGGATATTCCTTTGGGAAGCCTCAGTTTCTCTTGCCTTCCCCCAGGAATAAAGGGGCAAAGGGCACATTTCAGATGGAAGTGAAGGCTCAGAGGGGTCCACTGATATTTCCAGCAGGCTAGTGTGGGAGCTTGGCCTCAACCCCGAATTCCCCACCTCCCAGGGTAGAAGAACCTATGTGAGCAGCCTGTTCTTGGATGCCTATGCTTGGTTACAGAAGAACATTGGCAAGGATTGCTCAAACTGGCAAGAGGCAGGATGGTGTGTGGGGTATGGGAAGCTACTCTCGAAGGCTGGGAAATGACTCCTGGCCCTGCCTGCCAGGCTGGGGAACTTGAAGCCAGCCATGACTCAGAGTGAGAGACAGACACAGAGAGAGACAGAGAGACAGGCCTAAGCACCAAGACAGACTTGATGGGATCCAAAGGCCTGTGATGGGGAAAGACAGGCCGATGTGGACATGGGTGTTGCCACTGAACTTGGGGCTCTGTGAGTCTGTCCATCCTTTAGGCTGCTCTACCAAACCCTACGGTGTCTGGATATTCATTCTACGACCAGGGACACTCATGCCTAATGCTTACTAAGCTACCAGGGCCTCTTGATAGCACAAGTGGCATGGAAAGGCGGGATGGAAGGATGATAGACTTTGATGGGGGTGAGCCCTGGGCTGGAGTGACACAGGCAGCCTGGAACCAGAGCTGATGGCCGGACAGGCCCAGTGCATCATTTCACCAGTGGCTGGTAGAAGCTCTGAGAAGCTTTTGCTGTGTACCACTTTCCACCATTTTTGCCCTGAAACAGTCCCTCCTCCACATAGCCTGAGGTTGACATTTGCAACTAAAAGGGGCTGAACAGGCTTGAGTCCACATGCCTGTCTAGGATCCATTCAGAGCGAGGAAAGGTGCTTACCTCCGAAGAGTTTGGAGCATCCTGGCACTTGCTGCTCAAATGGCATCATGAATGGGGCCACCTGGGCCTCTCACTTGGTGGGATTCAGAATTCTAGGGCTAGAAGGTGCCCTCAAGGTCATGTAGTCCATCCCTCAGCCTTGCGGTAGGGCTGGCACTTAGAGGAGGGAGCCCAGTCTACTTGCTCCTAGAGCGGTCTTTAGACCAGAGACATCAGCTACCAGGGAGCTGGTTAAAAACGCAGAGGTGGATCACTTGAGGTCAGGAGTTCGAGACCAGCCTGGCCAACATGAAACCCTGTCTCTCCTAAAAATACAAAAATTAGCCAGGCATGGTGGCGCGCACCTGCAATCCCAGCTACTTGGGAGGCTGAGGCATGAGAATCACTTGAACCTGGGAGGTGGAGGTTGCAGTGAGCAGAGATCGTGCCACTGCACTCAGAGCAAGACTCTGTCTCAAAACAAAAGAAAACAAAACAATCAAAAAAAAAACACAGAGGCTTAGAGATAAAGGCCTCGTAAATTCTCCTATGCCCACCCTGCATGGAGAGTGAGAGGGCAGCCCTCACTCTTGGTCTCCCAACCCCAGGGAGGTGGCATTCTCCATCCTGGTCCCCCATGCCCCTGACCTCAGAGTGCCATTGGCAGACACCCTTGGCAGCAGCTATGTGAAAGACTTAGAGCTCTAGCATTTTAATTAATTTTTTTCTTCTTTTACTACTTAAAATTTTGAGTCTATACCCAGCCTGTGGCTGAGTGACCCATGCCCTGGGCTTCTGAGGCTCTTTCGATGTCTGCAGCGTCAAGCACATTGGCACCTCCCTGGCATCTTCATCCCTGGGGTCTAATGTGTGCCCGGACACAGGGCTCCCTGGAGCCTGATGGAAAAGCTTTAGCTGTAAATGTGTCCTGTGTGTCTGAGTTGGAGGTGGCTCAGGGAACCAGGCTTCCCTGGAGGTCACGTGAGGTGGCTGGATGTGTCCCTGCACCTGGCTGGGCCTGTTGCTGCCCCCCCTAGGGTCTCAGACCTCAGATAGGGGGGCTGAGCACTTGGACCTCGGCTGCCACTGAGGCAGAGTTGAGGCAGTGAGCTTGGTGAGGGTAGGCTAAGGTTGAAAAGTCCCCTGCTGAATTCCATCACTCCTGAGTCTCCATCACCTGTCCTGTGTCTCAGTTGGCTCCACCATCTCCTATCCGGAGCACTGCAGCTGTATCTCAACACCCTACCTCCCTCTTTCTCTTTCATTCCATTCTCTTCAAGCCCAGAGGAATTTTTTTTTTAAATGGTATCTTCCCAGGGACTTCTTCTGCTCACCATCCTTCAATGGCTCCCTTGTAAAGTCCAAGGTCCTTGCTGCAACTCACAAGCCGACCTTGCCAGCCTCATCCTCAGCTTCTCACCCCTGCCCTTGGCACCCTGGGCTTCCTGCATTTCCCCAATGCCTCTAACTCCACCTCTCTAATCCCTGCACCTGCTGTTCCCTCGGCCTGAACAGCAGCCTGTCGCCTTCCTCTCTGCCTGGCAAAACTTACGTAGGCTCAGGGCTCTGTCTCAATGCTGATTATTTCAGGGACTCCTTCTCTGGTCACCTAGTGTGCGTACTCTACAACCCCCAACACACGCGCGCGCGTGCACGTGCGCGCACACACACACACACACACACACACTCTCTCTCTCTCTCATTAATTCCCGGAACCTTTCCTGCATGACACCTCTCACAGCTGAAACAAACAGTTGTGTAATTATTCAATGAATGTCTGTGTCTCCCACCAGACTGTAAACGGCACATGAGCAGGCGCTGGGCCTGGTTTTGCTCCCTAGACATCTCTAGTCCCTAGCAAGGGCCCAACCACATTTAACAACCGGCTCTTATCTTTTCAAGAGGTACACTGGTTTTAGCATTTGCTTGCCAATTTCCGTGGTGTAAATACTCCTATTGTGGCCAATTTCAGCGACTGGCAGGCTGTCACTGGACGTGGAGTTGGGAAGAGATCCATCTGTGGGCCTGTGTGAGCCAGCCCTGCCCAGCACTGCCTGCAATCGAATGAGCCCTCTAAGTATTGAGTAAAAGAAGGCAGGCAGGAAGGGAGGAACAGAAGGAGGGAGGGAGCAGGCCTCCCTCTGTGGTCTCATATTCTGCCAACCCCACCTTGTCCACACCTCTTCCAGCCACAGCAGGGTTACCTGTGGTCCCTCTTATGCAGCAGATGCTACCATTCTCTTGTCCCTCTGCCTATGGCAAGGCCTCTGAACTTTGGTACTCTTGGCATTCGGGGCCAGATTTCTTTGTTATGGGGCTGTCCCATGCATCGTAGGACGTGTAGCAGCGTCCCTGGCCTCCATCCACAAGCTGCTGGGGAGCATGGAGTGTGGCTGCTCCCAGTGTCCCCAGCCTGCCCTAAGGCACAGAGAGAGAGCCCTGCCTCCTTCCACCCTGGGGCCTCTGTTCTCAGCTCAGACAGCTCTGTTCAGGTAGCCAACTACTGTCAAAACTCCCTGCCCTTGGGAAGTAGCAGGGGAACCCCCATCAGCACCTGTAGCTCCAAAAGCTGAATTCTCATTTTTTAAACACTACATGATAATGTGAAAAAACAACTTTTTATGGCCCAATCATGGCTGCCCTGTTGGATGTAAATGCTTTGCTGACCCCTCAGTCACAAGCCCCATGAAATACATATGAAATGGGTGAAAGCCCTCTGTGGTAGCCCACAGGACCAGCGACAGCCTGGGTGTGAAGAGCATTAGGAGGAGAGCCCATCAGTCACTCACCACTGTAGCTGCTGGGGGCTGATGGCAGGACCCTGGGTGGGCAGCGAGGTGGCACGGGCCCTGCCACCAACCTGCACCACCCCTGACCCCAGGGCCAGGCTGGCCCTTGGGAGGCCCTGGGCTAAAATACTGGTGGTACTTCCCACCCCAACGTGTCCCTATTTACGACATCATAAAGTAAATAGAAAATTCCAGCAGAGCTCTGCTTTTACCAACAATAACTGCTTTATGCTTTTAAAAAATCACATGGGCGCCCCCTCATTTTTGGTGCCACCGTCTTGCAAAGGCCTAAACCTGTGCTTTGTCCCACGACCAGACATCCTGTGTCCAACCTCAGAGGACATCCTCCTCCTCCTTCAGTCCCTCCTCCCGCACTCTGAAAATTTTCTGAAGGGTCAGGGAATTGAGATCCTGGAGTTGGCCAGGGTCCCCCCTGCTCTGCACTCAATTCCTAGGCGGATATTTGACAAGTATTCTCTAATTTTAAGCACTTAGGAGGAAGCTGCTAAGAGATCCAGGGAAGACAAACACATAGTTATCCAATGACAACGACTTTATGCTGTTACTATGTATCTGTGTATCAAAAGCTTTCCTCTTTCTTCCTTGCTAACTTGTTCTACTGCTGCAGCAGCACCCACATTTGGGAAGTCCTTCTGATAGTCTCAGTTACAACTGCAGCCGAAGCCCGTCTATCCCCAGCTGCTGGCCTCCTTGGGCAATCCCCACACTGACTCCTCTTTTCTGATATGTTTTCCTGGCAGGCTTCTCTGCCAGTGGGCAGCCCTGAAAGGTGGATCCCATGAGAAGTAAGGGGGCGGACCTTGATACAGGGGGCCAGGGCAAGAAGACGATCCTTCTCTACGCACCCATGCAGAGGCCGGGCACGTGTGCATCTGTACAGCTCTTGGAGGCAAAGCTGGGGGCGATGGATGCCTGTGGGTTTGAGGATATCAGCTGTGCCCCAACCTCACTTTCACAGTGTTTAGGAAAATATCTGAAATTATGTTGGGTTTCACTAAAAAAAAAATAAAGTAAAATAAACCAACAGGATTGAACTGTGACAAAAGGTCCTTCATCTTGTGTCCACAATTTAATGACTAGTTATTACTTGAACTTTTTCAAGTATAATTAATTAATTAATTAAACTTAATTAATTAATCAAACCTAATCAATTAATCAAAATAATTAATTAAACCTAATTAATTAATTAATTAAACTTAATTATTTAATTAATTAAAATGATTAACTAACTCCCTAGCTAGATTTTCACCAATTTTGCCTCTTGTGCTTGAATGAGCCCCCTCCCTGGCAAGCCGTTCCTCCTTGGGCCTCCAGACAGCCTAGGTTCTTGCTGGCTCAGCCGAGCCTCTTCCGCAGGCCCCATGGACACTGGGCATTGTGATGGCTGGGAGACCCTGCCTGGTGAATCCTTGCCCATTTGCACACCGGGACAGGAACTCACCACTGAGCCGGATGCCAAGCCTCTAGCCCAGGGTGAGGTCATTGGAGGTACTGTCTTCTATGGTATTATCTTGCTTGATTCATGCAAACTGTCCCACCGCTGACCTCCCTCTAAAGGCTTTGCAACTGCCTCCTGGGAATTTCCTAAGCCCGTGGTGAGCGGCTTTTACTATGGATCGCACAAAGGCCAGTTTAGGAGCAGCAAACACGTTGATGAGCAGCATTGAGTTAATTTCCTTCAAAACGAAGACCGCTTTGGTGAGGCCCATGGTGGGGGGATTCTTACAACTTAGACACCTATAGGAGAATGGCAAGGGGAACACTGGCACCAGTTTTGGCTCTTCCAATCACGCCTCATGAAATGTTCTAACTGGCGGTCCGGTAGCGGCAGCTGAGAGGAACAGCGTGTGCACTGCAGGCCGATGCCCTTCTAGAATCTGTTAATATGTTCAGTCAGAGCCACAGCATGGGGCAAAGGATCCTAGGAGGTTTCTTCCCGTTTTGTGATTTAATCTTCTCTCCCTTTGTAGATGACCTTTAATCGTGATCCCTGCTCCCTGCCTTGTCTGCCTCTCTCCAGCCCTCGAATTCTGGAAATTAGAGAACAAAGCTTATTCTAACAGCTCACGGTTTGATCAGCTTCAATTATATCTGCCTGAAAAGTGGTGTCATGCAATAGTCTGTCGGACCCCAATTCTTGGCCTTGTTCCATCACCTTATTTTTCATTTTTTTCGAGATGGAGTCTCGCTCGGTTGCCCAGGCTGGAGTACAGTGGCACGATCTCGGCTCACTGCAACATCTGCCCTACATTCAAGTCTCCTGCCTCAGCTTCCCAAGTAGCTGTGATTACAGCCATGCACCACCATGCCCAGCTAGTGTATTTTTAGTAGAGATGGGATTGGTCAGGCTGGTCTTGAACTCCTGACCTCAAGTGATCTGCCCACCTTGGCCTCCTAAAGTGCTGGGATTACAGGCATGAACCACCGCGTCCAGCACATCACTTAATTTGTCTCCTTGGGCTATGTATGTTACCTCTCGGAGCCTCAGTTTCCTCACCAAAGTCCTCACATGACTTTGGTGAGGATGATGTTAGGATAATTTATCTCATTATCTACATCTGCATCCTCAGCCCTAAGCCCTAAGCCTGGCATATAGGAAGCATTCAGTCAGTGTTTGTTGAATGACTTAATGAGTATACATCAAGTGCCTACCACGTGCCTGGCACAGTAGGCACTTAGTCATGTCAGCAAGTCATATTAGCTTTCCTCATGCCCCCTGCTACCTCCCCTGCCCCCATGAAGCCAGCCTTTGTTCCTATTCCTCATTCTGAGCCCCTGTCGGCATCCCTGGGCAGGCTTGCAGCTGCTTTTCATGCTGATAACTGCACAGCCTCCTGGGATTTCTGGGATACTATGGAGTCACCCTATTGTCAGGCCCGTCAAAATCTTCACCTGAAGGTGAAACCCCCAACTCCCATCTCTGAGTCCCAGATACTCCGGTAGCGACCATAAAAAACAGCTGAGTCACGTGGCTGCAGGCATCTGACCCGGTTCTGTATAGCCCTTGGGGAGCGGGGTTGGGGCTCAGGATTCCTGCAGTGACTCAAGGCCTCCGAGGGCAGTGCTGAGTGAAGACCCCTTTTCCCTTCTCCGCTGCCACTCCCCAAACACTCTAAGCCCTGGGAACTCTTCTCTGGGTTGAGAAACAAGCATGGACCCCTGCTGCCTGGCCATCAGGGAGCGGAGGACAGGAGGGTCCTCCAGTGAAGGAGAATGGTGGTGAATTGAGATGGGCGCCTGCAGCCAGGCAGACCCGGGGACTCCACAAACGGGAAGACCAGGGAAGGTCAGAGCACGAGGTGCCCACAGAGAGAGAATCTAGACTAGAGGTGACAGAGCTGTTGGCCCTGAGACAAATTAGGGCCATGGAAATTTTCCCCCAATGGACCCTACATTAAAAAGAAAAAATTAGTTGTCAATATGAAAGAATTGGGGTGTATTATGTGAGATTTTTGGCTTCTCTAGAAGATCCGGAGCTCTGCAAACACTGGGCTGGCATTGCTCTGAGCAGCCTCGCTAGAGTGAGCAGAGCTGCTTCCTTTTGCTGCGGCACGTGCTGGCCCCACGTGGCCACGTCACTGACCTGCCTATCTGCAGGGTCCCCACAGGCCTCTGAGTTTGCGGCATAGTTGAAATGAGGCGAGTAAGCGTCCAGCCCAGTGCTGGCATCTGAGAGAGCCCACAAGGTGGGTCCTTGTCATTGTCACCCCAATATATGTTTGCAGTGGGTGCTGATCTAAAACAGCAGGTGGTGACAGTAATTCCAGCTTGCTCTGCGAGGTCGTGCAGTCGTGACGGCTAATGCTTGCCTGGTGCTTTACAACTAGGAAGCATGAGCTCACTGCATCCTCCCCAGAGAGGGAGGACTCAAGATTCCCAGGGACCCATTTTACAGATGAGAAAAGTGGAGCCAAGAAAAACCAATCAGTTGTGTGCAGAGGGCACAGCCCGGACTCAGGGCCTGGGTTCTAGCTCTGTAGCGGAGATTTTCTGTCACGTGAGCCCCTGCAGCCCTGAAAGAAGCAGCTGGGATGTCTTGGATGCGTCTCTCCATTTACTATTTTATCTTTGCAACAGCCAATATGTTTTATCTCCATTTCAAAGAAAGGGAAACTGAGGCTCAAAGGGATTTGGTATCGCACAGCTGATATGTGCCGAGCTGGGATTGAGCCTGAGGATCTAGCTCCGAAGCCCAGGCCTTTCCTCAAGCCCCTCCCTGTAGGAGGCTGATCATTTCTGCTGGGCTCAGGGTATCACTAAGATAAGTTTGTTTCTTGCACACACGTGAAGAGATGCAAGGAATTTGGAATTGGTTCACACATTCAAGCTGCCATCAGTGACCCAGGCCTGTTATCTCTAACCCTCCATTTGGTGACAGTCCCTCAAGGTCCTCCTGGCTTGTCTCGAGTCTCTTCCTTGCCACCACAGCTCTAGTGCCCACAGTGACAGCTGTCAGAGGCTGCTTCCTTCCCTCCTGGTCCACATGCCCTGGCCACAGGCTCCACACCACCCCCACAGACATCAGCCTCCTAATAAGGAAGGAAGCTGGCCTAGTATAGCATGGAACCAATTTGGATGTGACTCTGACATTTCTGGCCTGTCCCAGGGAAAGCAACTAGGCAGCTCAGAGCCACCAAAGGGTGATAAGGCACTCTGGAGGGCAGGTGGCGCCAGACACCCTGGCAGCATGGACATGCCCATCCCCAGCAGCATGGACATGCCCATCCCCTGGGTCTCTGTGCCAACAGACTCAGCCCCTCTGTCTATATCTAGGACCTAGGGCAGCAGCAAAATAATGAACACCTTGGGACTGGCATTTCCCCACCAATGCGTGGGGCTCCTCTGCCTCGTGCGGGTGCTGTGCACTGCTTCGGGTCCTTTCTGAGCAAAGGGGATGCTGAGCTAGAGGGGCTGCGACCACACCTGGCCTTGTGCCTGTCACCTCCCTTCTCGAGGCACACAGGGATGTCATATGAGCCACTGAGACTTCTCATGGCGAAACAATGGTGGCATGCTTAGAGATCGCCACAGAACCACGGACAGCACCCTTGAAGCACAGAACAGTGGAGCTAAAGGGCCTGAAGAAGTTGTCTGTCCCAATAGTTCCCAGTCGGTGACCCACCGAATGAGAGGAAAAGGCGTGGATCTGTGGTCACGTAAGTTTGGGAAACACTAGATGGGCAAAGGTAAAATATTTTTCTTCATTGCAGAACTTGTCAGAGCCTTAATAAGTGAATGATCTATATATAAGGGGTGGAGATACGATACAGTGTTTCCAAAACTTACTGACCCAGGGATTTTTTTTTCCCCCTAGTTGAGTCTTACGGTTGGAGGCAGCTCAAAGCAATGACCAGGGAGTCGGGAGCCCTGGGTTCCAGAACCAGTTCAGACACTGATGCCCCGCTGGGCCGTGGACAAGCCCCCTCCCATCTGCAACATGAGGGGAGTGGACAAGAGACCACTGACACCCCTCTCAGCTCCCACACTCTTGCTTCCTCTGGTCCTATTCTGGGCTGGCCCCCGCAGCTTGGGCAAATTGCTGAACTTACCTGGGGCTCAATCTTCTCATCTGTACAAAGGCCCTGTCCTGCCCACCCCACAGGGCCGGCGAGAGGCTGACATGAGATCACCATTGCCATCGTCATCGTCACTGTCATCATCACGGTGGCTAAGGTTTATTGCGCCCTGTGCTAAGCCTTGTATACGTATTGGCCTGTTTCATCCCTGCAGCCACGCTCTGACCTAGTATCTTTTTACCCTTATTGTCCCCATGAAGAAACGAAGGCACAGCAGGTGAAGTCCCTTGCCTAAGGTTACCAGGTAACAAGCGTCAGGCCTGAGGTTGAAACCCAGGGAGTCTGCCCAGGATGTAATCTCTTAACCCTGACCGCCATCTCCCTGTGAACTGTGAATCACCGTGACCTGGCGAGGCGCTGCTCAATGCAGTTGTGCTGTGGTTCATGGCGGAGACATTCATGGCCTTGGTCTTGTCTTACAGACTTCCGGAAGTGGGGTCAGGGGCCCCATTTTCCTATTTCCTATTCTACCAGGGTTAAAGAGGGGCTCATACTGCCCCTCACTGATAGGGAGGAGGAGTGAGCAGGGAAGCTGGGGGACACCCATGGGGAGTGACTCCTCTACCAGGCTGGTGCCCCCCTCCCTTCCTGATCACACCTCAGAGACCCCTGGAGGAGCTTGGAGAGGACGTGCCCCCTGGTTTTCTCACATACTGCCTCTCAGCGGCAGAGATGCTACAGAACCGTCATTCACACTTATTTCAACAAGCGGAATACACTGGAGTTCAGGTCTAAAGGGCAGGGAGGAGGACGGCAGGGAGGAACCCTCCAACACGGTGGCTGCAGCCTTCCCCTTGCCGACCGCCTTCTGCGGCACATCCAGGGACTTCTCGGATTTCACAGGCCACAGGTGGAAAACCACTGTCCTGGTCTGTTTTAGAGACAGCCTAAGGCTCAGAGAGGGAGACCAGCTTGCCTGTGGTCACACAGCAAGTCCTTGACCAAGCTGAACACTGGGAGTCCAGAGCCGGGCTCAGGGGCCCAGGGGGTGGTGGGGCTTCTGGGTGAACAAGACTGGGCCTCCTCAGGAGCCCAAGGGCAGGGGTGGGCAGAGGCCTGCAGGCCCCTCTGTAGCAGCTCCACGTCTGACCACTTCCCAGAGTGCAGCAGCTTGGGCTGACCTGCCTCCAATTTAGGGCTCATGGTTCTGGTGTCCATGGGACATCACTGGCCCCAGACCGAGGCCAGAAGGTCCACCTGACACTTGGCAGAAGTCTCAGTCGGCCACAGGTCAGGAGGGGTGGGATGGACTCAGGCTCAGAACTCAGATCTCACTCAGGTTTGACTCCTGCTTCTGCCACTTCCTGGCTGTGCATCTCTCGGAGACTTGGGGGACCTCTCTGTGCCTGCAGTGTGGGTGCTACTGCAGCCTTCTGAGGCTGGCCTGTGGTATCAGACACTCCAAAATGCCTGTCCCTTCTGCTCAGCAGGGCCTAGCAAGGCCCCAAGCAGCAGGTTGCCTGGGGGCAGCTTGGGGTCTGGCTTGGGTAAGGTTCCTCCCTTACTGGGGGGACCCTGAGGTTGCCCTGGGAAAGTGACCTCAACCTACCTTGTGATGGCCCCAGTGAGTCTGCACTCCAACATAAGGGCACCACACTGCCACCCTCAGTCTCTGCCCTATGTCACCTCCTGCGACTGCCCACACCAGGGAGCTTATTCAACACGCACACAGCTCACAGGGCCTCGGCCTTAGACCTTCTGGTTCGGTAGCTACAGGATGGGGCCTGGGAACAATATCTTTAAAACCCAAGGCTAGGTCAGGTTTGACAACCACTGATTTCCTCGTGGTTCTCAAACCTCCTCTCTTCCTCTTTTCTTCTCACTCACTCTACCACGGAACCTTTCCCATGGACTTGTACACTGAAGTCTGGTGTGTAACAGGTAAGTGCAGAGCCACTGACTGAGGATGGGCTAGAGCCCTGCCTGCTGATTCTTTCCTGAGCTACCGCAACCCCTTGAGGGACTGCTGAGGAACCCCCTTGGGTTCCACGGAACACAGTTTGCAAACTCTGTATTTTGTCAGTCTCTTCCTCTTCTGGATTAAGGGGCTGAACCCTAAAAAGCTGGCCTACTCAGGGCTCGGCCTCATCCTGCCAATGAGGCTTTCATTCTGATGTTCTCTGAAGCTTTCTATTGTTCAGTGGATCCTGAGAGGGGGCTTGGGGCCAGTGGGTGACCTGAGACTGCACAGCAAAGTTACCGAGAACATGGACTCTGGAACCAGACTGCTAGAGGTGAATCCCAGTTCCCTAAGTGTGTGACTCCAGGCAAGAACTTCACCTCTCTGTGCCTTGGTTTGTTCATCTGTATACTGGGGATGACATGTATTTTGGAGAGTTGCTGGAAGGATTATATGAGCGAGTATCTGGAAAGAGCTTAGAACAGTGCTTGGCACAAATTAAATACTGCATAAGTGAGGCAGCCCTGACTTCCAGACCAGGCTGGCCCTGGGTTCTGACAGTAGCGTCTTAAGTGTTTCTATTCAGACCTCAGAAAGACAGAATGCTGTCAGAGCTGGTGGATTCTAGGGGCAAATAACTCAAACCCTCCCTGTTCCGAGATAGAGCAGCCCAGATTCTCTTTTGTAGCAGTGCTGGAACTGCATTTGCACTCTGAGGGCTGGAGCTCACAGACCCTGGCAGTTGGAGGAACTTTACACACACAGCCCGATGACCTGATTTTACCCCAGGGACAAGTTTTGATTTGAGTCACTGTCAGGCTCAAGATGCGTTAAGCTGCTTTTCACAGTTTTTTTTTTTCCTATCTCCCATTAAACTTAAATCCTCAGGTTACAAATTACAAAGAATAGTAATCATCGGGCCAGCCCTTTTCAGTCTCCAAAAATACATTCAGTTCTCATTTCTGAACCTATGAGGTGGGGATGGTAATTACACCCATTTTATAGATGTGTACACTGAGGCTCATAGGTTAAACAACTTGCTTAGAATCAGATGTGGGGCCAGAACTGGGAGTGCTTATCCAGGTATGGCCTGGAAGCCACTGTTAGGCTGCAAGGGTCCTCTGGATGGGGGCACAAATGACTTCCCAAAGGCAAATCTTCTGTTGAGGATTCTGGAAGCACGGCACGCAATTTTACAGATTCTCTTGTATTGGTGCAATTAACAGCTACTTACTGGTAACCATAAATAATCAGGAATTTTCAAAACCTAAAACTCAGAAATGCAAACAAGCTACCAGCCAGCGTTTTCTGGGCACTGTGATTCAGAAGCATGGTTTCTGTACACAGCCTGGCAACGTCCGTCACAAAGCCCTCCAAGGCACGTGCTAGGTCATCAGAGGCCCTGCCATTTTCAGAATGAATAGGCCAAGATTTTCCCTTGCTGCTATGCCTGCATCAATCCCCTTGGGATCATTTTTTTCATGGATTCCGTTTGTTGCCCTATAGAGTACCGTGCTGCATATTTGCATATTTTCCAGCCACGGGGCTTTGAGACATCATGCAACTGTGGTTCAGGTATGAAATATCCATACCTAGGCTGGGTGCGGTGGCTCACGCCTGTAATTCCAGCACTTTGGGAGGCTGAGGTGGGTGGATCACCTGAGGTCAGGAGTTTGAAATCAGCCTAGCCAACATGGCAAAACCCCATCTCTACTAAAAATACAAAAAGTAGCCAGGTGTGGTGATGCATGCTTGTAGTCCCAGCTACTAGAGAGCCTGAGGTGGGAGGATCGCTTGAACCCAGGATACAAAGGTTGCAGTGAGCCGAGATTGCGCCACTGCACTCCAGCCTGGGCGACACAGTGAGACTATCTCAAAAAAAAAAAAAAAAAAAAAAGGAATATCCATATCCCATTTGCCATCCCAGACTTATACCCTCAATTTGCCTGTAGGGGGACACTTCTTTAGTGAAATACCATGACTCTGATATTTAAATAACTTCTTTTTTTTTTTTTTGAGACAGAGTCTTGCTCTGTCGCCCAGGCTGGAGTGCAGTGGCCGGATCTCAGTTCACTGCAAGCTCCGCCTCCTGAGTTTACACCATTCTCCTGCTTCAGCCTCCTGAGCAGCTGGGACTACAGGCGCCTGCCACCTCGCCTGGCTACTGCTTTTTTTTTTTTTTTTTGTATTTTTTAGTAGAGACGAGGTTTCACCGTGTTAGCCAGGATGGTCTCGATCTCCTGACCTCGCGATCTGCCCGTCTTGGCCTCCCAAAGTGCTGGGATTACAAGCTTGAGCCACCACGCCCGGCCGATATTTAAATAACTTCTAACACACAAACTGTTAAGGTATTTGTAAGTTTTGGGCGTTATTTTGTAATGCAGAATTATGAATATACTTTTATAAAGAAAAAGCTGATACGTGTTCCCTATTCATTCTTCATTATCACCAGGTTCTGTAACCACTGGAAAATGGGGCCAGGGACCGGGGCATATTTTGCCTTGCCCAGTGGGGGTCCATCTGGAAAAAGCCTAGAAGCCATCTGGGGAGTCTAGGAAGTCCACTTTGTGAAAATGCAAGTTTTGGAGGAAAAAGCCCAGAGATGTTTGTAAATAATAGACAGGGTCTCACTCTGTCACCCAGGCTGGAGTGCAGTGGCTCGATCTCGGCTCATTGCAGGCTTGACATCCCAAGCTTGAGGGATGCTCCAGCCTCAGCCTCCGGAGTAGCTGGGACTAGAGGCGTGTGCCACCACACTTGGCTAATTTTTGGCCCAGAGGTATTTAAAAAATCATTTTGTCAAATGACTGATGTCCCCCACGGTTCAGGCTCGCTCTGCCTGGATTCCCCAGGAGCCCAGGTTGAGTGACAGGTATTACATGTGTCACAGGTGCAGGGCGGCTCCTGGACTGCAGGCTCATGCTGTGGCAGGGAAGGGTGCCACAGAGCTCCCCAGGTGTGGGGAGCTGCACTACCCCTCAGGATCTGCAGCTCTGGCACAGCTGGGGGTTTGACTGCAGGGCCAGTGGAGGCAATTCTGTTTCTGACTTGGCCAAGAAGAGGAAGGGAGAGCTGGTGCTGGACAGCAGCCGGTTTCTGCTCTGATTCCCCTGCTGATTCCTCTCTAGGGGTGAGCTTTCTGGGCCGGCGGGGAAAAGGCTGATGCAAATAGACTCAGTCACGAAAGTGAGGCAGTGCAAGGCTGTGTCAGAGGCTACCGGTGGGCGAGGGGCCTTGAAACCAGGCCCAGATGACGCTCTGAAGATGCCCCCCCCAGGGAGAAGGCCCAGCTGCTTGGTAGCAGCCCCTCACTGCTCAGATGGTGGAGTGGTTCAGGGCACAAACTCTGTAGCCAAAACTCCATAGTTTGAGGCCCAGTTCAGTTGTCTCCTGGCTCCATGACCTCAGATGAGTTACTCAACCTTGGTTTTCTCATCAGTGACAGGCTGTTGGGAGGGTTAACTGAGTTAATATGTGTAAATTGCACAGCATGGACCCTGGCCTGTGGTAAATGCCTAACCAATGTTAGATACTATTATTATTGTTGTTATTATTGGTTACAGCTGTTTTAGCCTGCCAATGTGGGTAGGAGGAGCACACAGACGGGCCACTGAGTACAGTCATGCAGGTTGTGTACTGAAAAACCAGGACACCGTTCATGTGGTAGCCTGGAGAATGACACCTTCTGCAGTAATGCAGTGCACAACCTGTGCAGCTGGTATGCTGGCCCTGGATGCTCTGGGCAGCCGTACTCCAATTTCTGACTAATAGGTACCATTTGAAGTTGGACCATTTGGAGCAAGGTCCTGGAGAAGATTCTTTTTTTATTTTTTATTTTTATTTTTTGAGATGGAGTCTCACTCTGTCACCCAGGTTGGAGTGCAGTGGTGCAAACTCGGCTCACTGCAAGCTCCAACTCCCGGGTTCACACCATTCTCCTTCCTCAGCCTCCCTGGAGAAGATTCTTTTTTTTTTTTTGAGACGGAGTCTCGCTCTGTCGCCCAGGCTGGAGTGCAGTGGCCGGATCTCAGCTCACTGCAAGCTCCGCCTCCCGGGTTTACCGCCATTCTCCTGCCTCAGCCTCCCGAGTAGCTGGGACTACAGGCGCCCGCCATCTCGCCAGGCCAGTTTTTTTTTTTTTTTTTTGTATTTTTTAGTAGAGACGGGGTTTCACAGTGTTAGCCAGGATGGTCTCAATCTCCTGACCTCATGATCTGCCCATCTCGGCCTCCCAAAGTGCTGGGATTACAGGCTTGAGCCACCACGCCCGGCCCAGAAGATTCTTTTAACGAAGGAGGTACGGTGGCTTTTGAGTGGAGCTACGAAGACCCAAATAAGGTGTGGCCTGGCTTTTGAGAAGGTCCCAGGATGAGGCACAATGGCTAGGATGCTGGCCAAGTCATTCCTCTCTGGGCCAAAGTTTTTGCCATGTGTCCAGCATGAGAGATGGGGTTCATTTTGAGAGGGCAAAAAGGCTTTATTCTTGTATGCCAACTGCGATTGACTGGCCGTGGCTATCTGAGGCTATGTAAAGTGAGAAATCAGAGGCCACTTTGGGATAGGCAGGAAGAGCTCTTCAATTGATTTGTGATGTCTGCATGGGGCCAGGGAGAGGAGAGTAGGGGCATGCGTGTGGCCACACTTGCCCTCCTCAGATCAGCTCAGCGATTCTAATCCTGGCAACCCTTTAGAATCACCAGAGGAGATTTAAATACACTTCGATTCCAGGAATATGGCCTGGCATGAGTATTTTTTTCCCCTAAGGTGTGGTCAGGCTGAGAACTGCTGGGGTAGATGGCCCTAAGTTCCTTGTCACCCAGGGCTTTCCCGGCCTTCCCAATCCTACCACATCCACTTGCATCCTCACTCACTGGCGGCTCAATTTTAACCTCAGCATGCTCTCTGTATTACATAGCTTTATGCTTTCTTCCTGCAGAGGTGGGAGGGGACTTAAAAGCCAGTCCTCCATCAGTCTTATTGCTGGGGAGAACTCTTTTTTCAGTTGGGAGATAGAGGTTGAGGGTACTGATTATGTCAGGCTTTGGGGTAACCTGGGTATCCTCTTCTTGGGACATACAGTGGAGTCTCGCTGGGGGAGGCCTGAGTTTTTTATCTGGGGAGTTCTCTTGGGGCTAGGAAAAGCCTGGCTCACTCTGGCTTCAATCAAGGAAGCCTGTGGCTCCCTCTCTGTCTCCCTGAAGTTCCTCTCGGTCCTCCAGGGAGGGTGGGATCATGGGACGTGCAGAGGCCCACTGAGGTCTGCAGGAAGTAACGTGCCCCAACGCACAGGCTCCTCTGGGGCCTCTGGAAGGAGCTCAGGGGGAGAAGGAAGCAGATGAAAGCTGACTGGGGCCACTAAGCTCCACAATGCAGGGTGCCAGGTGGGGGGTGGTGCATTTGGACCACAGGGCAGCCCTCCAAATTACAGTCAGGGCAGCAGAGGCGAGATGCTTCTGGGAGGCTACCCCGGCTCGGCCCCCCAAGGGCCCCGAATCCAGCCAGCTTTCCTCAGCCCCTCCCATCCCCCCCTCCCAGAACCCAGCCCTGGAAGTCCAAGGAGCAGGTCATGCCAGCCTGTGCCTCCCAGAGGGGCACAGCCTCCCACCCGGAGCCAAATAGAAGCAATCAAATAACATAGAATTCGATAATATTTTAAAATAAGCTTTATTTAGTTTTTTTTTAATATTTTATATTTGCATCCATGCCTTCGAGATACCTTTTCCCACGGGAAAGGTTATTTTCATCTAATGTTACCCATAACTCATTCGCTATTTGACGTAGTTCTCTTAAATAAATCATCCTTTAGTAACTCTTAGAATTATCTCCTAATTTACAAAAACTGAAATGAAAAGGAACTACTAAATCATTACCAGGAGTGGTTGCAATCTTATTTTCTTGTAAGTAAAGGGAAAACAATAAAAATCAACCAAAAACGAAATTCATGGGCGAGAAAAGTATTTTCTAAAATCTCTCTCCATGGAGAAAGGTGCCAGCTCGGGTCACTCCCCCTCACCCCTAGGCTCGGTTAAACAGTTTGGCCAAAGGAGGACAGAAAAGTCCTTAGGAGGGCCTCTGCCTGCTTGCTCTTTGCTGACCTTTGGACCAGGTCAGAAGGAAAGTGTGATTTGCTCTTGAGGCTTTGGACACAATGTCCCATCCCTTCTGATAGAGACACTCTAGCATTTGAAAATCTCCTTGCTTCTTTTTAAGAGCTGAAAATGTTACCGTTAGCAGAAAGCGCAACTACTGTTGTCTAGAGGTGTGGGTTGAGCTGTTAGTTGTTAAGGATGGGCAGAAGCAAAAGAAAAAGGAAATTGAGTTTTAGGCCTTGGGCAGACCTAGCTGAGCAGCTCACACGTCCTCCGTCCCCCAGTATTAAAATGCACACAGTTCCTTTGCTGGTGAAGCCTCTTTGGGGACAACGCCACCCCCGGAATAGGCAGACGTTCCTGCCAGCCCTCCTCTCCTGGGGTGGGTAGGCTCAGGCTGCCGTGACAAGTTGGGGCACAGAGTCCAAGGGATCCTGGGAGGTTCTAAGTGTGGACGATGGAACCAACGAGAATGGGGAGGGTGGAGGGCTCAGTTATTGGACTCTGTGTCCCCACTGTGGCCCTCCTCTTGAAGTGGGTGCCTCCCCTAATGACACCTGCCTGGCCCACCTGCATCATAAACCCAGGACAAGAAAGACACAGCTGCAGGGAGGAACAGATGCTGCTGGAGGCCCCTCGGGGAACAGACTCAGGCCAGGGTCCCACTGGTCGTACCCTTGGATGTGCGGCAGGCTGTCTTGCCCTGAACTCAACCTCTCTCAAAACACAGACCCAAAGAAGAGGATCATGACTGTCAGCACGCTGCTCACTGAGGTCGTGTTCTGTATGTCAGATAAATAAATATATAGAGAAAGGCCCAGAGGGAGGTCTGGGTGGGAAGAAGGTGGAGGACACTTTCATGCATGGGCAGGAGAATGGGAGAGACAGAGAGAGAGGGAGAGAGAAGAGAGAACAGAAAAAGCAAGCTTTGAAATCCAATGGTCCCTGGGTTCTGGCCACCCTAAACTACTTTGCACAGTTGGGTAGCAGCATGATAACAGAACAGACAAGTCAACAGAGACACCCACCTCCCGCCCACCCCATGGAAAAATAGACATTCCAATATTTATGTAATAATTTAGATAGAATAAGTTTTCAGCATTTGTGCAAATAAATTAAACGAAACAATTTTCTTTTTTCTTTTTTTTCATAAAGAAAGAAACGGCAACGCAATTTAAAAACTGGTAGGCCGTTTAAAAGAGCCCGTTTGACCTCTGACAAACCCAGCCAAGACAAGGCCCCTTGGCCGGGTTCCCGAGTCTCTGTGGAGAGCGGACCTTACCCTGACGACGATGGCGTTTTGTGGTTAAAGTGACTTGGACGCACCCCCAGGACAGGGTCTGGTTCCACACGTTCACACCAGGGGGGGCGGGAGGGGACATCAAAAACAGACCACATCCTCTGCCAGACGGGCTCCAAGAGTAGCGGTTTGGACGAGGGACATTTATAAGCACGGAGTGCACAATAGTTTTGTTATTTACAAATACACAGCAGTCCTTCAAGTTTTCAAGTTTCATAAAAAGGAGGAGGGGAGGACAAAGGGGGAAAAAACAAAAACAAAAACAAACCGACGAACCAAACAAAAAGAAAAAAAAAGAAAAACCGAACATTGAAGAAAAATAACAACACAACGGTATCGCTCCAAAGACGACAGAGAGTTGACAGGTTCACACACGGTTTGTGGTATGTACATCAATTACAGAGGTGGCGACGCAGGGGAGAGAGGTTCACACTCGTGTTTTCGCTTGTTAGAGGCGCTCGGCCACACCCAGCACCCGTGTGTGCCAGCGCACACGTGCACACGCACCCCACGCACGGCCACATGCACACCCATGCTCGCTTCCACGCACACCCACACGCACAGACACGCCTGCAGGCAGCAGGCGCAGGGGAGCGCGTATCACCAGTCTGCGTCCTCCTCTATGTAATAATCAGGGGCGGTACCATCAAAGAGGCCTGGGTCGAGGGACTTCCGCTGCTTCCCTCTGGCGAAGACGCGGGAGATGGAGCCGAATCCCATCTTCTCTTTCTTCTTTTTCCGTTTTTGGTCTTCAAGATCCTCTAGTGACTGAGGAGTCAGGAGCCACGTGGCAGAGGGTGGGGGAGAAGGAGAAAGGCAAACTTAGCTGGGGTGCAGACTGCAGTGGATGGGATCCCGGGCAGGGAAGGCCTCTCTGAGCTTTAAGCCAGTGGGGTCAGGGACGGGCTGGGATGGTTGAGAAGCCACCTCCAGGGCTGGAATGCCAAGGTCAGCCCCTCATTCACTGAGCAAACATGGGTCAGTCACAGAAGCTCTCAGGGACAACAGTAAGACCCTTCCAAGATTGCCACGAGGATGTTGCTAAAGACAGGATAAAGACCCTGAGAACAGGCCAGGCATGGTGGTTCACACTTGTAATTCCAGCACTTTGGGAGGCCGAGGCGGGTGGATCACCTGGGTCGGGAGTTCGAGACCAGCCTGGCTAACATGGCGAAACCCCGTCTCTACTAAAAATACAAAATTAGCCGGGTGTGGCGATAGGCACCTGTAATCCCAGCTACTTGAGAGGCTGAGGCAGGAGAATCACTTGAACCCAGGAGACGGAGGCTGTGGTGAGCCAGGATCGTGCCACTGCACTGTAGCCTGGGCGACAGAGTGAGACTCCGTCTCAAAAAAAAAAAAAAAGAAAAAAGGCCGGGTGCGGTGGCTCAAGCCTGTAATCCCAGCACTTTGGGAGGCCGAGACGGGCGGATCATGAGGTCAGGAGATCGAGACCATCCTGGCTAACACGGTGAAACCCCGTCTCTACTAAAAAAATACAAAAAACTAGCCGGGCGAGGTGGCAGGCGCCTGTAGTCCCAGCCACTCGGGAGGCTGAGGCAGGAGAATGGCGTAAACCCGGGAGGCGGAGCTTGCAGTGAGCTGAGGTCCGGCCACTGCACTCCAGCCTGGGCGACAGAGCGAGACTCCGTCTCAAAAAAAAAAAAAAAAGAAAAAAAAAAAGAAAAAGACCCTAAGGATGGTGTCTGGTGTACCACAGGCATTCAGTCCATGTGAGCAGCTGTGGTCATTTGTACTATAATAATATTGTTTAAATAATATTGTTTAAATTCAATTTTCCCACAACTTTCAGGTGCTTCTTAAGGGCTTGTAGGAGGATGTCCATGCACTCGGCCACTGACCGTGGTCACGTCCACGACGCGAGGCCATAGGGAGGAAAGGCGGCCACAGGCCCTGTCTGCCGTGTCAGGGCACTAAGCACACAGTGATATGGGCAAGGGGGCCTGGGAGAGCCCGGAAAATGCGGAGGAGTCTGCAGCCTGTGTCAGCCGAGGACAAGGGCTCGGCACTTGCCCTGGACAGGAGACCGTATGGCCACTGCGGGTTCCAGTTTCGATCATGACTCTACCTGTGGAACCCTGGAAAGCACCCCAGTTGCTCTGAGACGTTTTCTTGTCTGTGACGTGGGAAAACAATATTAGATGGTGGTGGTGGTGGTGGTGGTGGTAAGGTCTACTCTGCCCTCCTGTTAGGGACACTACAGGCATCTGGGTGGTATCTGCAGAAGAGTTTTGCAAACCGCCAAGTGCTTCACACAAAGACATATGGTGGCATCATGTATAACTGGGGCGGAGCTTAGACTAGACTCATGGTTCCCCAAATACTTAGGGATTTCCTGAATTCCAGGCCGCACCTGTACCCGCTGGATCAGAATCTCTAGGGCAAATGGCCCAGGAATCTGCATTTGAACCACTTCCCTGGTGGTCTCCAATGCAGATGGGTGCTGTGCAGACCAACAGGTGGGGACCCCAGGACTAGAAAGAAGACTTCGGAGACCCCTGCAGACCCTCAAATTCACGCTGTTTGTCCTCCCTGCAGCCCCCTCCTCACTCTGATGACAGAATATCGAAAACGTTAAGAATGAATCAAGTTTCTGGCAGCACAAAGAGCCCACTGCCTGGGCTATGAGCTTTTCAATAATAATGGGAATTTTAGATAGAGCTGGCTGCCAGGGTAAGCCATGGCTAGGGCATCAGGACAGAGGACATGTGTGCACTCAGTAGCTCCACAGCCCCGCAGGGCACAGGGCCAGGTGGGCCCAGGTGCTGAGCCTGGCTCAGGCCCCAGCCCACCTGAGACTCTGGAAGTGGCATAAATCCTCTTCACCTTGGGTGTGCAGCATGGATGTGGGCTGAGGGGAACAGAGAGTGAAGTCGTAGTCAAGGTGGGGTGGAGGGAGGGCCCAAGTGGCCAGGGAGGGCACACCTACCTGTACAATAGGGTTGTGCAGGTTCTTCTGAACTGGGCCGGGACTGTCGCCCTGTAGCCAGAGGAGAAGAGGAAGATGAAACAGCAGAGACATGTGACACAGGAGAGCAGAGGTGGCCCGTGCAGTGTGGGGCCTTCCGTGGAAGGATGCCATCCCTCAGGGACCACCCTGCCTCTGAGGTGGGGAGCCCACCTCCCATCTCCTGAAGCAGATACCCCCAGATGGCTTATTGTTGGGGCCTAGAATATCCCCAGAGGCCCTGGGGTCCTCTCCTGCCTGGTCTGGCCTCTCAACCCCCAACATCTTCTGACCAACAAATCAGCCACTCCAGGGCATCTAAGTTCCTGTTCTCATCAGTCCATTGACTTAGAGCTAGAGCTTGGTTAGACTTGGTGCTTTTCATAAAGAAATGTACTTTTACAGAAAAAGTACAAAATAAAGAATTTTGGGACAGAAACAAACTTAGGAGACCATGTAGCTTCTGTCTTCCCCTACAACCAACACAGTGAATCTCTGTTTGTGCAGAGGCAGGCAGGACTCGTTAGCCCTATTCACAGATATCAACAGAGGCAGCAGACAGTCCACTACCATGGAGCTAATTAGATGCAGAGCTACAACTCAAATTGGGGACTGTCAGATTTCTCCTGGCACAGTGCTCCTTCCAGGCAGGAGCTCCAGGGTAATGCACATTTGGTCCTGAGCTTTGGGCTGCCCCAGAAGAGGTCTGAGCTCCTTCCCTTTTTCCTAGGGAGCCTCAGACAGGTCCCTAGGATGGGCAGGTAGGACATTTCCATTGTGTTGCCAGCCCTGCCCTAGGTGGGTGCGGAGGGAAGCCTTAATAGCCTGCGGGGGTACAAAAGCCTTCACTACATCCCAGAATCAGTCTGTCCTGCCTGGAGCCCACAGATCCTTTGGATCAAAACAGTCATTACTAAGGAGATGCCTGGTGGTTATTTCTGACTCCTGGTGGTTATTTCTGGAATTGCAAGCATAATGCCAAAGTCCGTCAACCTTCTCCAACCTCTCTATGCTGAGTCCCTACTTCTGCTCTAAATTAGTGGCCAGAGGGTGAGAGGATGAGGCAGTCATTAGTCCAGGCTGCACTATTCTTGCTGGTGGAGGTCAGATGCCCAAGGCAAAGGGTTACCTGTAGCTATTTTCGGGCTCTTCCTGGCTTACCTTTGTGCACACCTGTTGAGATGGGGGGATAAAAGGGGTTGAAGAAGTGAGGGAATTTAATGAATGGTAGTTTAGTCTGTAGTCTCAAGGTTTGCAAACAGAACCCATTCTGAAGGCAGCTAAAATAGTTCCACTGTGGATAGGAACATCTTTGCCAAATCTATGGGTAAAGAGAATGGGGCCTGCTCACTGAAACGCCTGTATGCAGACAAATCAAAGCACCCATTTCCTGGCAGCAGGCGTGTGCCAAGGCTATGGTGGGCAAAAGGCCAGGGCTGGGTCAAGTGCAATTCAAGAGGCCTTTGGAGAACTCCTTCTGCAGAATGGGGTTTTTCCAGCAGCATTTCTGCTGCCAGAGTTCCCATGGGCCCACCATGAGAAGGCAAAATATGGCCACGGGAGGAAGGTATTCTCAATTGGGATGAGAATGGTGCAGGGACACTGCTGGTTCTAGATGTAATTCCACAGTGGTCCTTCAGAATCAGGGAATGGATATCAGAGACCTCTCCAGTGGCCCAGCTTCCTTGCCTTGGTTCTGTTAGTCAAGATAGCCTTTGTCAGTAGGATTCTCTCCTGGGGACAAGAGAAGAACATACTGCTTCCTTAAAGCACCAGTATAAAACAGAGACTCCCGCTGGGTGCAGTGGCTCATGCTTATAATCCCAGCACTTTGGAGGCTGAGATCAGGTGTTCAAGATCGCCTGAGGTCAGGTGTTCAAGACAAGCTTGGCCAACATGGTGAAATCTCATCTCTACTAAAAATACAAAAATTAGCCGGGTGTGGTGGCATACACCTGTCATGTCGGCTGTTTAGGAGGCTGAGGTAGGACAATTGTTTGAACCTGGGAGGTAGAGGTTGCAGTGAGCGGAGACTGCGTCACTGAACTCCAGCCTAGGTGACAAGAGTGAAACTCCATCACACACACACAAAAATAAATAAAATAAAACAATAAAAAAGAGAATCCCAGCCTTGAGCAGGGCTCCAGGCTGCAAATGACCTTCTTCCCACTCTGAGGAGGCGGTCTAAGGTCCCTGGGTCAGCAATCCCTGCCGCCCACCTCAGCAGACTGAGGTAGCTTCTCTGAATTTTAGTCTTAGCTATTTTTATATGCACTTTTCATTGTTATTGTGGATTGAAAAAAATGGTTCCATCAACATCTATAGGAAAGTGATTGATTTTTACACATTGATTTCCAAGCAACACTGTTATGTACATGCTTATTACTCGTTCTAATAGCTTTTCAAGTTATTCTCTTTAGTTTTCCAGGTAGAGAATCATGTCATTGGCAACTAATGGTTTTGTCCAATGTGTTCACCTCATTTCTTTTTTATTATCTATTTCGCTGGTTAATAAAGTGGCATTAACTGTGTTTTGGGAAAAGCCATCTTGTGCATTTGAGGATCTAACCCTATGATGTCTCTGTCTTTAGGATATGGCAGAGGGGAGCCTCTGCATTACCAACTGTGTGATAGAACATAAATTCAAGGTGGTCTCCACACCCGGACCCCAATATTTCATGTTAGAGCCTCGACATGGCTTCCGACTGTCCTCAGAAGCTCGACCCATCTTCATTTACTCCCTCACTGTTGCAGAGCCCATCTGTCTGCCCTACTAGTCATCAAGAGCCAGGCAGCTAGGACCTTTGCCTCCTAGGAGCTGGTGCCCAGCATGTAATCAAAAGTGTTTGATGACATAAGCAAAGGAAATAAACTTAGACCATATTCACACGCCTCTCCAGAGGCAATTCATGCCAAGACTCTTGGATCAGGATGGAGAGCTGGCTCTAAAGGGAAATGAGGCAGTGCTAGGGAGGCCCTGAGCTCTGGAAGGTAACGTGTGGGAGGAGAAGCCCACAGTCCCAGACAGGGCCCACTGGGGCAGAGTTCCAGGCTGCGCCTGCGGCCAACCCAGGCCCACTTCCTCTGGATTCTCCTCACCCTCCCGGACACAAGGAGCAAACGGGCCTCATTCCTTTTTCTCCCCACATCCATCGCTTCTTGCAAAAGGAAAGAACAGAACAGGAAATGCATTCGCCAGAGTGCTCCCTGGGTGGACGAGAGGAAACAGCGAGTATGGCTTCACCCCGCCACCCCCACCCCTGTGGTTTCTGGGCAGGGCCCAGGGGCCCAGGCCCCGCTGCTGCTGGCCTTACGTTGCAGAGGGAGTGCGTCCGGTGTCGAGGGGAGTTGATGTCGCTAGGTGTGGACGACCGGTCGCCTTCGGCGGCAGATGCGTCGGAGATGACAGAGGGCTGCCGGGAGTGGCAGGGGCTCACCCTGACCGCTGGAAAGCAGGGACAGCTGGTGAGTGAGGGATGGAGAGAATGTCCTCGCCTGTGCTGCCTTGGCGGCTATTCCACCCAACATCCCCGTTCTGCAGATGGGAACACTGAGGTGTAGAAAGGGGAAGAGACATGCCTGGTTCTCCAACCCCCTACTCCACAGCTCCACACATTCCCATAGAGCAGCTGCTGGGAAGAACCACCCACAGCCTTTGGATCCAATGAACCCTCCTCCACCAGCACGAACGAGGAGAAGACGTGGAAGTTTTCAAGTCTTCTTCTCATTCCAAGTTCAAGTCTCCTCGTTTCCAAGTCCAATATAGGAAAGTGCTTGATGTTTATAAATGCATTTCTAAGGAGCACCGTGATGCATTAATACTTGAGTACTCTGTGACTCTGTTCATATGCTCCCACCACCTGGACATTCCTAGACCTGGTGCAATCCTAACCACTGCCCCCAATCGGTTTCCCAAATGAGAAACCTAAAGGCCACCACCACTTTCTCTCTTTCCCCCATATCCCACATCCAATCAGTAGCAGCAGCTCCAAAACGTTGCCCCAAATCTGCCTGCTTCTCTCCCACTGCATTGCCACCACTGACTCTTGCCTGGAAGACCACACAGCCTCCTGGTGGGTCGCGTCGACTCCACTCTACACACCAGAGCATGAGTCACCAGCATCTCATCTCTCTTCCTCCTGGCCTCCAACACGGCCTGATGTGCCATGGCCCTGCCTACCCCAGCAGCCTCAGCTTGAGCCACATCAGCCTTCTGACTGCCTGAGACAGGTCATGTCCCCCTGCCTTGGTCTCTGCCATTCCTGTTGCCCGTCAGGGGCACCGTCACCCTCCAGGTCTCAGTCTGTCCCGGGAGGCCTTCCCCAGTAATCAGCTCTCCCTACTTTGCCTTGTCGTTTCTCATCAAAGCGCCTGTTTTTGGCTGGGCATGCTGGCTCTTGCTTGTAATCTCAGTACTTTGGGAGGGAGAAGAGGGAGGACTGCGTAAGCCCAGGACTTCGAAACCAGCCTGGGCAACATAGCAAGACTCCATCTCTCCATCCCCCCAAAAAAGTGCCTGTTTTCTGTTGATTTCTCTCCTTGTGCTAATTACAATCTGTCATTGTTCTGCTTGTTATTTATTTATTTATTTTTGAGACAGAGTCCTGCTCTGTTGCCCAGGCTGGAGTGCAGTGACGCGATCTTTGCTCACCACAACCTCTGCCTCCTGGGTTCAAGCAATTCTCCTGCCTCAGCCTCCCGAGTAGCTGGGACTACGGGCGTGTGCCACCAAATCCGGCTAATTTTTGTATTTTTAGTAAAGACAGGGTTTCACCATGTTGGCCAGGCTGGTCTGGAACTCCTGACCTCATGATTTGCCCACCTTGGCCTCCCAAAGTGCTGGGATTACAGGCGTGAGCCACGGCACCCTGCCTGCTTGTTCTTTGATAGTGTATTTACATGTCATATCTGTACACTGACAACATCTGCTCTGGGAGGGCAGGCGTCCTGGGTGTCTTACCCTGTTGAATCCCAGAGCTCATGGTGCCTAGCACATAGTAGGTACTCAATAAATAGTGGCTGAATGAAAGGTCTAGACCAGAAGCCACAGCTCAGAAGCCCTTCCCAGTCCCCAGCAGGTTGCTCTCCTGTCTGCAGGCATTGGCACTGGATGGAGAAAGCATCTTTTGTTTGACAAGACTGGCTAAGCACCTACTATGTGCAGGCGGCACGCCAGCAGGTAGGGCAGCATCCTTGCAAAAGACAGTCCTTGCCGCCAATGGCCATATGCTCTAATACAGAAGATTGGTGGCTGAAGGAGCCCTGGCTTTGGAGTCAACTCCAATCAGGGTGAGTTTACCCTACAGGCTGTGTGGCCTTGAGCATCCTGCCTGGCCCCTCTGAGCCAGGTTTGTTATGTGTAACACGGGGGTGGATGCCAGTGGTATCAATCCCAGAGAGTAGCTGCATGTATGATGTGCCTACCACAGTGCCAGACACTGGACAGATGGGAGGAGTCATGTGACAAATGCATCAACAGCAAACCTGAGGTAGGGTAAGAGGTGCTCTGACACAAGTGAGCACCCAACTTTACAGGAGCATAGAGGACACAGGGGAGAGAGCACGGAAGGCTTCCTGGAGGAGGGGGTATCTGATAAAACCCATGAAGATGGTTGTATGTGAGGCAGATACTGTGGAGGACGAAGGGTCCAGAGGGCAGATCCATCAGCCTGTTCAGGCTTTCCCAGATCAGAGCCAGGTCCATTGAGGAGAGGTCCTGCAGAGGCAGATGAGGATGACCAGGAGTCTGCCGCCTCTACGTGATGCAGAAACTGCTCAAGCCCTGTCTGCCTTCAAACTGCACCTCTGCCCTCCTGCTGCCCTGGGGCTGGACCAGAAGCCAGGACAGCTGGCTGCACGGCTGGGCTCTGAGACTATGAACAAGTGATGGCCCTCTCTGGGTCTCAGTTTCCCTGCCTGATGAGGATGCCGGTCCCAGGCAGTTTTATTATAAGCTCTTCCAGCTCTGAGTTGAGACTTTGAAGGCCAGAGCTGCCCACCCTTACCCCAAAAAAATCACACAACCCTGGGTCAGACAGCAAAGGGAGGGCTGCTGTCTCCACTCAGTGGGAGGGGAAGACTCTGAATTTGCTTACTGTCTGGGTTCTCAAAGTCCCTGTGTCACCTATCAATGATGACAACAACGGTGATGATGATGATAATGAGAATAGCAGCTAATATTTACCCAGCTCTGACCGTGATCCCAGCCCCATTCCCGCAGTTTTACACATTTCGTCTTCACGAAAGCCCCGTGAAGTAGGTTGAGGAAGTCTCAGCAAACACCGTTAATGTACGTTGTGTGCTAAGAGCCTAATGCCCCTTTTATACATGGGGAAACTGAGGACCCTGGCCAAGGTCATGGGTTATGCCCCTAGTAAGCAGCAGGGCCAGAGCTGAACCCAGCAGTCTGAATCCAGGGTCTATGCCCCTTCACCCCAATGACTCACCTACACTGCCCCAGCTGAACTCCTGACAGGCAATAGCAGGGCCTGCTGGCTTCTCCCTGATCAGCCTGCCAGCCCCTTACGGGTCAGGGCTGTGTCTGACTCATCTGCAGTGCCAAGGGCCAGCCTAGCCGGCCGCCTTCACAGTGACCGTCTCCCACCCTTGCTGCACTGGCTGCTGTTGGCTGCCAATGGTACCAATCCCATAGAGTAGCTGCATGTATGATGTGCCTACCACAGTGCCAGGCACTGGACAGATGGGAGGAGTCATGTGACAAATGCATCAATAGCAAATCTGAGGTAGGGTAAGAGGTGCTCTGACGCAGGTGAGCACGCAACTTTACAGAAGCATAGACGACACAGGGGAGAGAGCACGGAAGGCTTCCTGGAGGAGGGGGTGTCTGATAATACGCATGGAGATGGTTGTATGTGAGGCAGATACTGTGGAGGAGGAAGGGCCCAGAGGGCAGATCCGTCAGCCTGTCCAGGCTTTCCCAGACCAGAGCCAGCTCCATTGAGGAGAGGCCCTGCAGAGGTAGATGAGGATGACCAAACTTGCATCTATCACAACTTGCATCTATCACGTAAGGGCACCTACTTGCAGAAGGGATAGAGAACAGAGCAAGGTGGCCTGCAGACGTGCAACAGGACAGCGAGGAGTTTGGAGCCTGTTCCATGGGCAGTGGGTACAGATGCTGCCCAGAGGCCAGACTTCCCTGCCGAGTGCCTGGAGCAAACACCTGTGACATTGACATTAGCCCCTCCTGGATGCCCTGCGATTGGCCAGAGCTGTCAATCAAGCAGTTCTGCTGCCTCTCCTGCCAAAGGATGCCCATGTGACTCTGATGTGGCCAATCAGACTCTTTCTTTAGGATTTGCTATGGACACAGGGGGAAGAGATAGTTTTTCTTTCTTAAGACTTGAGCTGTGAGGGTCTTAAACATCTGGAACTGCAGGGGACTATTTTACTTTCTTGCAGAAAGAGACAGCCTAAAGATGAGGCCAAAAGGAGGTACGCAGAGCTAAGAGATGGAGAGACATGGTCAGAGGGACCAAAATAGTGTTTGAACCTCTGGATCCAGCTACGCCTGCTGTCCATCTCTTAGATTTTTCAGTTACACGAGCCCAAGGTCTCTGCCCCACACCCCCTAAGCTGCTGTAGTGTGAACAAAGAAGCTGCCTCTCCCACTGGGTCGGATGGCCTCCTGTGAAGCCCCTCGAAATCGTGGTGGGGCCAGGCCAGGGCAGGACTCACCTTGCCGGTCCGCAGGGTGAGGGGGGTGTGAGTGGTAGAGAGTCTGTTGACTCTGCCGGATGGCTGCGGTCAGCGGGAGGTCCGCCTGCACCACCCACTCCTGGTTGCCGTTGAGCACCGTCTCGCCCGGCATGGCGAGGGAATGCCGCTTGGGGACATCCTTGGTCAGCGTAGCTAAGGACTGTTTGGCCTGGAGAGAGCAGGAAGACAGGAAGAAGAAGTCACAACCAAGGGGACCTCTTGGCCAGCTGCTCGGCACCACCCACTGCCATGGGGAGAAAGCCCTGAACTTCTGCACCAGGTATTGCTGGCTCTGCATCGAGTGCCAATTGTAAGTCAAGCACCTGCCCTGCAACCGTGTGAGGGAGGAACTGTCGTTCTCCTCGTTAGACAGCTGGAGGCGCAAAGGCATGGAGAGGTGTGGAGCCTGCCTTGGGATCCCACAGCTCAGAAGTGGCAGAGCCAGGATCAAATCCAGACAGAGCCCAAGCTCCAAAGAACTGTGCCAGGGCCTGGCCACCTTGTCACACAACTCTAGGGGGCGCTGCTTACATAAACATGGTCCCTCTTGGTCTCCCCATCTTACATAGTGGGATCCTAAAGTTCAGAATGGTGGAGTAATTTGCTCAAAGTCACACAAGTAGAAGAAGTGGAGTTTGAACCCAGTTCTGTCTGACTTTTGTCACATTTGTGTCAACTTAACTCACCCGAGAGCTCACCTGGGGGTTACCCACCAACAGCGAAAGTGAGACCAGAAATAGAGGGGGTCCAAGAACACTCCCCTTTTTTGTTTTGAGATGGAGTTTCACTCTGTTGCCCAGGCTGGAGTGCAGTGGCTCACCTCACTGCAACCTCCGCCTCTGGGGTTCAAGTAGTTCTCCTGCCTCAACCTCATGTGTAGCTGGGATTACAGGCATGTGCTATTACACCTGGCTAATTTTTGTATTTTTAGTAGAGACGGGGTTTCACCATGTTGGCCAGGCTGGGCTCGAACTGCTGACCTCAAGTGATCCACCTGCCTTGGCCTCCCAAAGTGCTGGGATTACAGGCGTGAGCCACCGCGCCCGGCCCCAGGAACACTCTTATCACCATTCTTTTGGATTCTCCAAGGACTAGCCAGGATTCAAGTCCGATTGTAAGAAAAAGGTGTTTTGGCTCCCATTAGTTTAACTCCTTGCAAGGTTGAAGGCTGCTTCATCTCCCTTTCACAAGGTTTTGCCAGAGAAGAGCCATGTGCACCTTCTGCGGAACTAGCAAGGAGATGGGCAGGTGCACGATCAGCCTACATGACCAGCTCCTGCTTGAATGCAGGCTGGGGAGAGGGCAGATCCTAAGCCCAGCTCTCAGGAGCCCACGCCAAGAACATGTAAGGCAGGAGGGAGCCCAGGGACAAGTGTGGGGCTGAGCTGGGGCCGGGAGGCCACCTTGACTGGTCACACAGGTCTTCCTTTCTCTGCCCAGTGTCTGCCCAAATTCTTTTGGGGAGAAAAAGGGCAGTATTAGAAATGTGTTAATGCATATTCTTTTTTTTTTCTTTTCTTGTTTTTTTTTTTTTTTTTTTTTTTGAGATGGAGTCTCGCTCTATTGCCCAGGCCAGAGTGCAGTGACACGATCTCAGTTTATCGCCACCTCTGCCTCCCAGGCTCAACCAATTCTCCTGCCTCAGTCTCCTGAGTAGCTGGGATTACAGGTGCCTGCCACCACACCTGGCTAATTTTTTGTATTTTTGGTAGAGATAGGGTTGCACCATGTTGGCCAGGCTGGTCTCAAACTCCTGACCTCAAGTGATCCACTCGCCTCGGCCTCCCAAAGTGTTAATGCACCTTCTTTTCATCACAGTCATTTTCTACTTGTGATTGGCTCTGCAGGCTCATGACAGGGCAGAGGAGACAGGGAGAGGCCCAGGGGTCCCCCACACTGAGGTTTTGGGTGAACACTGACGTTTCGGGGGTAGCTATGTGTGTGCCACTGTGAGTGCTGGCTTTGCCTCTCATCTGAACACAGATTAAAAAAAAAAATCCATTTCATCTCTCCACAACCTTTCCAACCTTGCCCCAGGCCTGGAGTTCTTCCTGGCAGAGCTGAGGTTCTTGAGAAAGGGTCCCACCAAGAAACGGACAGTCCTTGGCCTAATGCCTGATGCACCCTCATCACATCGACCAGCTGTGTTATTTTAGACAAGTCACTCCCTCCTCTGAGCCTCAGTTTCCCCATCTGTATAGTGAAAAGCCTGGACCAAGTGATCCTCAGGGCTCCTTCCAGCTCGGACACCCTAGAAGTCTGTGAAATCACTTCCGTCCCACTGCCAGCTCCCAGGGAATAGAAATCCATGCCACAGAGGCTGAGCTGAGGGTGCCAGCCTTGCCCCCCAAATCTGGCTTGCCCCTGCTCTGGCCGAGAAAACCCCTTGTGCTCTGCCACCCTCACGCGCTCCATGCAACAGTGCTGGGTTGCGGGTAGGGAGTTAGGGATTATCTGTGCTCAACAGATAAGAAACCAAAACTCAGAGAGGTTCAGTGACTTCTCCAGTGGGTGCAACATGCAACCTGGGTACCAAAGCCTGGCGCCTGACTGGGAGCCGAGTGTGGTTTCCCCTAAGCCCACGTTCCTGCGGGGCAAGAAAACAATCAGCACAAATGACGTGGGCCGGTCCTGTCTGCTCACCAGAGTCCCCAGCACCTGGTCTGGGGCTGGGCACATCCAGGACACATGCCGGAAGAACCTGCAGGATAAATGGAAGCAGATCCCTGCTTCACAGAGCCTTTGTTGTGTTGATGGCCCAGGGAACAGCTCTGTGGTCCTACTGCAAGAACAATGGGGTAACTTTTCTGTTTAAGGAAGGAGTGAAGCTGGGTGTGTCTTGAGCCTCTGTACATTCTCCTGCCTCAGCCTCTCGAGTAGCTGGGACTACAGGTGCCCGCCACCACGCCTGGCTAATTTTTTGTATTTTTAGTAGAGATGGGGTTTCACTGTGTTAGCCAGGATGGTCTCGATCTCCTGACCTCATGATCCGCCCGCCTTGGCCTCCCAAAGTGCTGGGATTACAGGTGTGAACCACGACGCCTGGCACTCAGGTATGTCTTTATCAGCAGGCCCAGGATCATGGAGACGCACACTTCCTGAACCACCACACCCAGCTCAGGTGAGTCAGTGGCTGCACCTGCCTTCCCTCCAGGTGTGCGTGCACACAGCCTCCTGGCCCTCCACACTGCTACACTTGCAGTCTTAGGGGGATGCCCCACTCCCTTGCTTCCTCCTGCCCAGTCCATCTGGCTGCCCAGAAAGTGCGACTCGGGAGAAATAAGCACCCAGGCTGGTCTGCCGTCATGCAGCAATGAACCTTCAGCTCTCCCCTCCTGCAAACACTCCCAGCCACATGCATAGGAAGCACAGGATTGTACAAGCCAGCCCCTGAAACAGGCAGCCCTTGGAGGGAGCATGGGAGGGAGTGACGAAGAGGCCTAGGCGGGGTGGCTCTCCTGAACCCATGCGCTTCCTTTCCAGGCAGGGCCTCATCTCTGTCTGGGCCTGGGAGTGGCATCTTCCATCTCAGTAGGCAGCTTGACATCCTTGCTACCTGACAATTGGGAGGTCCCCTACGGTTGGTCCTTCAGAATGGGTTGGCTGTACCTGTGAGTTCTAAAGCAAATCTATCCAGGACTGTAAACTTCCAAGGCAAAGCTATAATGGAGAGGAACGGCAGATGACGCATGTGAAGTTTCATCTAAAATACATGCACCTGCTTGCACACCCACGTACCCATACACAGGCACATACGTATACACACACATACACACATGCACACACGCACACACATACACACAAAATACACACATGCACATACACATATACACATATGTATGCACCAATATGGTTTGGCTGTGTCCCCACCCAAATCTCATATTGAATTGTAGCTCCCATAATCCCCACGTGTCATGGGAGGGACCTGGTGGGAGGTAATTGAATCATGGGGGTGGGTTTTTCCTGTGCTGTTCTCATAATAGTGAATAAGTCTCCTGAGATCTTATGGTTTTATAAATGGCAGTTCCCCTGCTCAAGCTCTCTTGCCTGCTGCCATGTGAGATGTGCCTTTGCTCCTCTTTCACCTTCCACCATGATTGTGAGGCCTCCCCAGCCATGTGGAACTGTGAGTCCATTAAGCCTCCCTTTCTTTACAAATTACCCAGTCTTGGGCATGCCTTTTTTGTTTTTGTTTTTTTTTTTGAGGCAGAGTCTCGCTCTGTCGCCCAGGCTGGAGTGCAGTGTCGCGATCTTAGCTCACTGCAAGCTCCACCTTCCTGGTTCATGCCATTCTCCTGCCTCAGCCTTCAGAGTAGCTGGGACTACAGGCGCTCGACACCACACCTGGCTAATTTTTTGTATTTTTAGTAGAGACGGGGTTTCACCGTGTTAGTCAGGATGGTCTCGATCTCCTGACCTCGTGATCTGCCTGCCTTGGCCTCCCAAAGTGCTGGGATTATAGGCGTGAGCCACTGCGCCCGGCCCTCAGGTATGTCTTTATCAGCAGCCTGAGAAAAGACTAACACACACACATATACACATGTACACACACACACATTAGATCCTCTCCCGTGGCAACTGACACATTTCTCTGACTAATCTCTTCCACTAAATGCAATTTAATGCTGGGAACTCCCCTTGGGCTCTGACTCTTCTCCTCTCTGAGCCTCCACCCTCTTCCAAGCACTGGGAACCCGGAACATCAAGCTCCTGGGAATTGTTAACTTGACACAAATGTGTCCATGTCACAAAAGTCAGACAGAACTGGGTTGAAACTCCATTTCTCCTACTTAACTTGCTGTGTGACCTTGAGCAAACTACTCCACCATTCTGAACTTCAGGGTCCCACAATATAAGATGGTGAAACCAAGAACGACCATGTTTATATAAGCAGCGCCCCCTGGAGTTGTGTGACGAGGTGGCCAGGCCCTGGCACAGTTCTTTGGAGCTTGGGCTCTGTCTGGATTTGATTCTGGCTCTGCCACTCTGAGCTGTGGGATCCCAAGGCAGGCTCCACACCTCTCCATGCCTTGGTGCCTCCATCTGTCCAACGGGGGAGAACGACAGTTCCTCCCTCACATGGCTGCTAGGGAGAGTGCTTGGTCCAGGGTAAAAATACCCAATAAATATTAGCGATTGTTATTAAAGAGTCTCTATTTCACAAGCAGGGATGATGGGATGATGTGAGGAGTAATTCACACCAGGGTCAAGGATCCGGGTTGGCCCACGGTCTCAGAGCAGCCATGGTGCTCAGTTAGGATTACCTGTGCACTCCCTGAGCCTGGGCGGTGAGACCCATGAGGCAGGAAGGGGAGATGGCAGCACAGGGCCCTGCCCTCGCCCACCTTTTGGCTGGGGTCAATGGCAGTTCCTGTTAACTAGGAGGGCCTGAGGATCTGCTGATCGGGAGACCATGATGCACCCATCCCATTTCCCATATAAGACAGCAAGCCTGGCCCTGCAGGCACGCCGTGCCCGGAAACCGAATCCTCTACCGGGTCCTTCAGCTGATGTGTGCTTGTCTAGGGAATGTTTCTCTGGGGTAAAGACTGGGAGGATCCCGACGCAGGAGCCTCTGAGCAGACACCGGAAGGTTGGTGCTCCTGTGCGGATGGCACATTGTGCCAAAAGCGCACTGAGGGGGCACAAGGACACCTTCCTCCCGTGCTTCATATACACACTCTATGGCACAGCTAAGTTCTTCTCCTTGGGGGGAAGCCGACTGGGATCTTCTTTCACAGATCTCAGGGGTACGGGTAGGAGCAGGTCCAGTAGGGAGGCACCGGTGTGAGCTGCTGAGGCAAATATGGGCCACAACACCAACGACCAGTGACCAAGAACCAAAGGCCAAGGACCATTGCAGGCTCTGGCTGTGGAGGGGAGGCTCCTCTGGGGGCAGCGACAGGCTTGGCTCAGGTGGGCTCGGGTATGGGCAATCCTGCCCTCATGCAGTGTGGCAGCCCCCCACCACTCTGGGGTCAGATCCAGCCTGGGAACTGGCTTGGCAAGGGCTGGTCCAAATGGTCCAAAAAGGCGGTGGCCAGGGGCCTGGAGGTGGCACATTTGGGGCGGACTGCTTTCGTTGCAGCTGAGAACGGGCACAAGGGGCATGGACTCAGAGTGTGGCCATTAAAAAGGAACCTGAGGCTTGGCCAACACCTTCTGCTTCTCTGCCCGCTCATCCCTCACAGTCCCTGCCTCTCCTCTGTTGCTGTGGTGGCTTTTTTACAAATGAGGAAACTGAGGCAGGAAAAGGTTAAAGGTGACATGTGCGAGGTCAAATACTGATGAGTAGAACAGGAGGACAGGGTGGCTCTAGGGCAACCTCAGCACAGAGCTGTGAATGCTGACCGAGTTCTGCAGCTGCCTTCCCGATTCACCCCCTGCCTCATTTGCCTACACTGTCACTAGGGGGAAGGTTCAGTTCTATTCTATTCTACTCTATTCTACTCTACTCTCCTCTACTCCACTCTACTCTACTCTACTCTACTCTACTCTACTCTACTCTACTCTACTCTACTCTACTCTACTCTACTCTATTCCATTCCATTCCATTCCATTCCATTCCATTCCATTCCATTCCATTCCATTCCATTCCATTCCATTCCACTCCATTCCATCCCATTGAGATGGAGTCTCACTCTGCCATCCAGGCTCTCCTCCCCTCCCCTCCCCTCCCCTCCCCTCTGTCACACTGAGCCCCTGGTGGCTTCTGGAGGCCTCTCTAGCCACAAGCTCCCTGTAACTGCCCAGCCACCCTATGGGGAAGGTAGGGTGGGATTAAGACCCCAGTCTGGGTACGGTGGCTCACGCCTGTAATCTCAGCACTTTGGGAGGCTGAGGCAGGTGGATCATGAGGTCAGGAGTTTGAGACCCGTCTGGCCAAGATGGTAAAACCCCATCTCTACTAAAAAATACACAAATTAGCCAGGAGCAGTGGCAGGTACCTGTAATCCCAGCTATTTGGGAGGCTGAGGCAGGAGAATCACTTGAACCCGGGAGACGGAGTTTACAGTGAACTGAGATCATGCCACTGCACTCTAGTCTGGGCGACAGAGCAAGATTCTGTCTCAAAAAAAAGACCCCACTCCCAGCGCAGTAACAAGTAAAAGGCACTGAAGCCCAGAACAGTTGAGTGAGCAGCCCAAGGTCACACAGGAGCAGGCAGAACAGACCTCCAGGGCTCTCTCTCCCAACCCAGACCCTCTGTCCCCACACACAAAGGCTAAGCATCTCCTGGGAAAACAAAGTGTCTGAAAGTATTTTGAGGGTTTGGTTTGGGTTAGGAAAGAATTATTTGTTTCCTTAATGACCCAAGTAAGACATTTTTGCTGCAGAGACATTTGAAAAGAGGCCAATAAACAAACAAATAAATAAAAGTCGCTACCACTCTGAGAGAATGAATGTTAATATTTCCATGTATTTCCTCCCAAATATTTTCCTAAGCAAATATGTATATTTTAAACAAACATTTTTTTTCCCTTTCCTTTTTTTTTTAAATTTTTTTGGAGACAGGGTCTCACTGTTGCCCAGGCTGGGGTGCAGTGGCTTACTACAGCCTCCACCTCCTGGGCTCAGGCAATCCTTTTGCCTCAGCCACTGGAGTAATTGGGACTACAGGCATGTACCATGCCTGGCTAATTTTTCTGAATTTTTTGGTAGAGAAGGAGTTTTGCCATGTTGCCCAGGCTGGTCTCAAGCTGCTGGGCTCAAAAACAATCTTCTGCCTGCCTCGGCCTCCTAAACTGCTGGGATTACAGGCATAAGCCATCGCACTTGGCCTTTTTTTTCCTAACAGTAGGTTGGGATGTGTGGAAAAGTGAGTGTTTTCCCAGCATCTCCACATTCCCTGGGCCCAAGGCAGGTGGATAAAAGCCTGGTCCAGGCTCTGGGGGTATGGTCTTGGAGGGATACTTACGATGCATTGCAGAAAGCCCCCTCCCGCTGCGGGCCCTGCCCCTCTGCTTGTGTTCTGCTCTGCCCCACCCACCCCACCCTAGGTCTCCGATGTGAGTCGATGCCAGACGTCCTGGCTCCCAGCATGGCACTGCTAGCAGATGCCAGGACCACCTGGGTGGGGAGGGTTCTCACCATGGCCAGCTCGGCCTCCAGCTCCTTCATCCGGTTGTCCTTGAGGTCCAGCTGGGAGCGCAGTGCCGTGGCGTGGTCTGTGGCCTCCTTGGCTTGGCGCCGCAGCTCCCACTTCTCACGCTCCAGCAGGTCCTTCTCCTTGGCCAGCGCTTTGACCGCGTCCTCGCTCTCCTGTGGGTGGGATGGGGAGAGAGCACCATGGGTGTGACAGCCAGGCTCCTCCTGGCCCAGGGACGCCTAGTGGGGGCCTAACCCCTAGATGGAAAAAGAAGTCGGGAGGCCCCATCACATGTGTCCAGGAGCTCTGGCTCTGTGGTGGGAAAGCCGTGGGCACGAACTCTAGCCCTGCCACAAACTAGCTGGAAGATTGGAACAGAGACAAACCCAGTAGATGCTGAGTAAATCCTTTTTGCGCTGCATGAATGAATAAGTGGGCAAATGACTGCTTTGGGTAAGTCATTCTACCTCATCATGTCTGGGTCCCTGTATGTAAAATGGGGCAGGAGTCAATCCTACTTGTTTCAAAGAATTCTAAAGACCGAATGACTGCACGTGTGGGAAATACTTAACACAGTCTGACAGAAGTTAGGGTGCGATAGTTGTTCCGGGGCTTTGTTCTGTTTGGTAAATTGTGTTCATCACAGGGAAACAGGATCAACAGTAAGGAGGCACCAGAGACCCCAATTGTCTGGACTGCCACAAGGTCTGGCCACCACCTCACAGGGTCACAGCCTCTGAGAGAAATAGCTGCTGTGTCCTGAATGCAGCACAGTCCTCAGCCGCCTCCCCCAAGCCCCTCCCCAGGCTGGCCCTCCCGCATGAGCTGTTTTCTGTGATTGTCCAGGGAAGGGCCAGGCCCCGGCTGTGCCAGTCCCCAGAGCAGAGCCAGCAGGGAAGGACCAGACAGCTGAATTGGGGCTGTGACCTATGTTGGCCGGAGCAAAGTTTCAGAACAACAGACATCCTTTTGAGAAGGACAGTCCCAGCCGGGAGCCCTACCCATCCACCCAGCCACCATCTTCCCATTCACCAAACTGAAAGCAAATCCAAGGTCTCCGTGTGGCCTGGGACCGTGGAGGGAGGCCACAATCCTGCCTTGTCTGACAAACCTGTCTCTGAAGGCCTCACTTCCAGATGGTGAAAGACGGGGAGGCCGAGGGAGAACTTGGCCTTTTCTCTGTGGCTGTCACAGAGCTGTAGCTATGGCCTTGGTTCTGGAGACAGAGGGAGAACCTGGGCCAAATCCTGGTTTTGCAATGACTGTTGTGAGTCATCCCTGCCTCAGTTTCCCCATCTGTAACCAGGGGATAACACCACATATGCTTTGGAGCGTTTGTGTGGGTCTGCATGAGGGAATCCACCTGGAGAGTTCTGCGTGGGACTGGGCTCCCAGCAGGCACCTGCTCGCTTCACTCAGATCGCTGCTCAATTGTCTCCTCCTCCGAGAAGCCTTCCCTGGTCACCCATGTAAGAAAGAAGCCCCAGGCCCTCTCTAACCTGTTTTCTTTATTTGAAGCTGATACTGGTCTGTTATTCAACCGATATTTGTGGATATTTGTCTGGTATGAAACCAGACGAAAATCCCTGCACTCCTGGAGCTTATAGTGAAAAATTCTGCTACAATGTAGAACTGACCACTGGGGTAAGGGTTGTCCCTGAGAACCCACTGGTATACAAGAGGCTGCTTATAAAATGTCCCTGAATTAGGAGGAAGCCCCACTGGGACCCTCAGGATCATTTTTGTCTCATTGCAGTCACTGGTTCACGCTACTTACTACTCATGAACAGACCAAGGGCTCTAGGCCGGGTGGGAAGGCCTTGTAGGTGCTTTCAAATTTTGGACTCCCACCTCCTTGGGGTCATATTCCACGGCAGCAGGAAAGCTGGGCTCAGCAGCAACTTCATGGAACGTTCTGTACAGTGCTAAGGGTTTTAGGTGCATTATTTAAACCTCACAACCACCCCTCAGGCAGGGACTATGATTATCCCTATTTCACAGATGAGTAAATTGAGGCCCAGAGAGGTAAAACAACTCCGCCACCCCATAGACAGTGTGGTAGAGGCCTCGATCCCTGCTGGTAGCTGAGGCAGGAAAGGAACGGAAAGGAGACCCCTGAGAAGTCTGGAACTGGAAGGGGGCTGGAGGTGGCGGGAACTGACAAGACTGGGATTTGGCCAAATCTCGTGGGGCCGTGGATGACGGGCCTGGGAGCGGAGGTTCTGCGGGGCTGCCAGCACTCGGGGATCACATGGACGTAAGAGGGGAGTGTGGCCAAATCTCGTGGGGCCATGGATGACGGGCCTGGGAACGGAGGTTCTGCGGGGCTGCCAGCACTCGGGGATCACATGGACATAAGAGGGGAGTGTGGCCAAGGCAGGCAGATCACCTGAGGTCGGGAGTTCGAGACCAGCCTGACCAACATGGAGAAACCTCGTCTCTACGACAAATACAAAATTAGGGAGGACTGGTGGCGCTTGCCCGTAATTCCAGCTACTTGGGAGGCTGAGGCAGAAGAATTGCTTGAATCTGGGAGGCGGAGGTTGCGGTGAGCCGAGATTGCACCATTGCACTCCAGCCTGGGCAACAAGAGCAAAACTCCGTCTCAAAAAAAAAAAAAAAAAAAGGGAGTGGAATAGGGAGGGGAGAGGAGGGGGCTTCAGGGGCTTATAGGTCTGGCTGGGGGCTGGGGGCCCGGCGCAGTGGCTCACGTCTGTAATCCTAGCACTTTGGGAGTCTGAGGAAGGTGGATCACTTGAGGTCAGGAGCTCGAGACCAGCCTGGCCAACATGGTGAAACCTCTTCTCTACTAAAAAAGTACAAAAATTAGCCAGGTGTGATGATGCACACCTGTAATCCCAGCTACTCCAGAGGCCAAGGCACAAGAATCGCTTGAACTCAGGAAGCGGAGGTTGCAGTGAGCAGAGATCATGCCACTGCACTCTAGCCCAGGCAACAGAGCGAAACTCCGTTTCAAAAAAAAAAAAAAAAAAAAAAAAAAAAAGGCTGGCTGGGGAGGTGACAGTAGTGGGATGAAAATGGCCTGTTTTAATGTGGCCTCTACACCCGGAATCACCCTATGTCTAGCCCTCAGCCTGGCTGCCTGGCCTGCTGCATGAACTTCCTCAGCTGGGTTTATGGAGAGTCCTCCAGTCGCCCTTCCATCTGCAGTCATGTGACAGGGAAAGTGCATTTGGCACAGCTTTTGGAGATGTTGCAATTTTGCCACATTCTGTTTCTTGTTTGTTTTTGTTTCCTTTTCTCAAATTTTTTTGAGATGGAGTCTCGCTCTGTCACCCAAGCTGGAGTGTAGTGGTGCGATCTCGGCTCACTGCAACCTCTGCATCTGGGCTCCAAGCAATTCTCCTGCCTCAGCCTCCCGAGTAGCTGGGACTACAGGTGCACACCATCACATCTGAATAATTTTTGTATTTTTAGTAGAGGCAGGCTTTCGTCATGTTGGCCAGGCTGGTGTTGGACTCCTGACCTCAGGTGATCTGTCTGACTCAGCCTCTCTAAGTGCTAGGATTACAGGTGTGAGCCACCACGCCTGGTCATCGGCCACATTCTGGACAGGCCAAGACCCCTGCTTTCCCAGCAGCCTTGTTCCTGTGCCGTTCCCCTACTCCCAGTAGCTCAGGGCCTGGGGTCCTTCCTGTTGCCTGCTCCCGTGGAGTCCTGCAGGAGTCTCATGGAGAAACTGGGTGGGCCACGGCAGACTGAGTGGGCATAGCCGAGTGGGCCAGGGAACTTGAGGGTTCCAGTCATCCTGTTCCAGGAGAACATTTATTTTGCATATAAAATGCAAATCATTTTTGATAACCAACTGCAAGATCTTGGAAGAGGTGAAATAAACCAGGACTTGTGGCTTCAGTTTTGCTAAACTGGCTCTAAACATATGTCCTTGGGTCAGTCACTTGACCCTTGTGGACTTCAGCCTTCCCACCTGTAAAATGGGGCTGGACCCAACAGTGACTAAAATATTGTTTGAATGTTGCTGTTCCACCGATCTGCCGGACCTACAGGAGCGACTCTCTCCACTTCTAATATTCACATCTTAGTATTAAAGTATTAATTTTCAATAAATGAGTGTTTTCCAAGTTTCATTTCCTAAATGAACCTGAAGGGCATGATGAAGCCGATCAATGAAAGTGGCACTGGCTGCTCAGCTGTGGCCACAGGGAGCTGCCCTGGGCAGCCACAGCCACGCGGCTTCTATTCAGTAGCGTCAACCCCACCCTAGCTGCTGGTCAGACTTGGGGGATGCCCCTAGTCACCTATGACTTAAAAAATGACACGGTGCTCTCCATGGGGATTTTATTGCCAAATCTGAGATGGATGTAACAGTTCGAGATGGATATATTAATCACCCTGATCTGATAACTATACATTCCATGGATCCAAACATCACTATGAACCCCATGAAAATGTACCATTTTTGCCCAAACAATTTTAAAAAACAAATTTGACATATCATTAAAAGACATGGAGAAGCACTGGTACGAAATGCTAGGTTGGTCACTGAAATAGCCAGCGCTCTACCACAGCTCATGGGGACAGCTGTGACCTCCTCTCTGTGGTCGGCCGTGGGTTGTTGAAAATGGCAAACAGTGGGAATCATTCCTTTGTTCCTCTGAACACGAACTGAGTGATGTGGGGAAGCTGGCCCGGGCAAGGCCCGGTCCTATGAGCTCTGGGGCCAGGGCTCTGGGACTAGACCTTCTGAGTTTGCACCCTGCCTCTACCCTTTCCATAATGGTGTGGACCCTGGGCCTGAGACTTTACCTAAGTCTTAGTTTTCACCTGTTAAATGGGGGGAATAGGCACAATCACTCCTCAAAGGATTGCTATTAAAGTAGCAAATGTGAAGAGATGAGGGCAGTGTGTGTGCACAGTAGGTGCACAATAAACATCTGCTACTGGTAATATCACATTCACATCTGTATACAGTGGGTGCACAATAGATGTGTTACTTGTCATGTTCATGGCCTGCATACAGTAGGTGCACAATAAACATCTGCTATTGGTAATATCATGTTCATGCCTTAAACAGTAGCTGCACAATAAACGTCTGCTATTGGTAATACCATGTTGATGCCTGTATACAGTAGGTACACAATAAACATCAGATATTGGTAATATCACATTCATGCTTGTATACAGTAGGTGCACAATAGACGTCTGCTATTGGTAATACCATGCTTCATGCCTGTATACAGTAGGTGCACAATAAACATTTGCTATAGGTAATACTATGTTCATGCCAGCTCCTGCTGAGGTGGCCTCTGAAGGCAGCTGTCACCACAATCCTTGCCAGGACGATTACCTGGTAACAGTGCCATCTTTTGGATCCTCTTGGACTCTGCTCAGCACCCTCTCGCTTTTTTTCTTTCTTTTCTTTTTTTGAGATAGGGTCTCATTGTGTTGCCCAGGTTAGAGTGCAATGGCACAATCTTGGCTCCCTGCCACCTCAACCTCCCTGGCTCAAGCAATCCTCTGCTTCAGCCTCCCAAGTAGCTGGGACTACAGGCGTGTGCCACCCTGCCCGGCTAATTTTTGAATTTTTTTTGTAGAGATGGAGGTCTCACTCTGTTGTCCAGGCTCGTCTGGAGCTCCTGGGCTCAAGTGATCCTCCCACCTTGGCCTCTCAGAGTGCTGGGATTACAGGCGTGAGCCACCGTAACTGGCTGCTTTTCTAAAACCTGATTTGTCCTCCTTCAGGGCATGCGTTCTCAGGGAGCTCCTTCTTCTAGTTCCTGATTCCTGGGTCCTCTGAGACCCTCTGTCCCTCCCAGAAGGTCTTGTCTGGGTTCGTTTCTGCACAGGTCTTGCCTCTCCAACCTCTTCCCAGAAAGCAGGCCTACGACTGGGGTTCTGTGTGGGACCAGCCACAGCTCCACTCCTGCCCACCTGGGGCCTTCATTTCCTTCTCTGGGTTTGCCAATGAGACCAACACCAGGGAGTGGCAGGTGAGGGGACAGCAGAGGGGCTTCGAAATCCACTGTGGAAATTTCATGATCAAATGGCTGACTCCGAATCCACGAAGGCAATAATAATAATAATGATAATAATAATAACAGTAGCAGGCATATGCTCCTACTTCCCCTTGCTTTCCATGCCCTGGGAACCTTAGCGCTGACAGCACTGGGCTGTGAGTGTTGCAATCTTTATCCTGCTTTGCAGATGTGAAGGCTGAGACCAGTAAGAGTCATCTGTTTGCCCGAGCCACCCCCCTAGTGAGTGCAGAGGTGAGATTCTAACCTAGCTGTCTGCTCTTAATCCCTGTGCAACCCTGGTCGCAGGAGGAGGAGGCTGGTGGCTTGGGGGACAAGTACAAGGGTCAGCCCTGGAGCCAGCACATCACTGAAGGCTGTGGGCTGGTTCTCTGGCCCCACTGCATCCCATTCCCAATAAACAAGAGGTAACTAGGTTTCCATGCTCCTGGGCATGGGGCTGGTCAGGCAGAGGCTCTCCCTGCCTTGCCCACTGAAAAAAGACCAAGCTCCTTGGGCTGAGAATGGAGAAATGAGAGAGGTGGACACAGAAGGTGAGGCAGGGAGCAGAGGCGAACAGAAGATGCTGTGCTGAGTGCCAGGGGGTGATGGGGTTGGGGGAAGAGGCGTACAGTGCAGGGGGAAGGCACGCAGGCTCTGCACCCAGGCCCTGTAAGCCCCTGCCCTGCCATCACCGGCTGCATGACTATGGATGAGTTATCTCCCCTCTCTGTGTCTGTCGGCTCATCTGTGAAATGGGAGGATAACCATATGCCCCCCAGTGTCCGTGTGGGTGTTAAATGAATGCACACCATGAGGCTCTGAGAACTCTGCCTGCAAGCTCTTGAAGTACACGCCGTAACTCCCATAGCACGCGCCTGTGAGCATACACGTGTACCTGCATCATCAGACAGGACAGCGGGGTCCCCTACCCCTCCCTCTGCATGGAGGTCACTCTGAGCCCCTGGCCTCTGACTCCCTGCTGGTGGCCAAAGGCAATACTGCTGAGAGAGCCTCGCCCTAAGGAGCAGACCCCAGGCCCACGAGCTGCTTCCCATGCTAGACTCTGAGAAAGCAGCCTCTGTGGGCTCCCCTGCCTCCCTCTGCCTTGCTTCTGGGTCATCCCCTTCCTGCCAAACCGTTTGCCTGTGGCAGGCATGGGGAGGCTCAGTTCATCTAACATGAAGGGGAGCCAGGTGGAGCAGGCAGGGCAGGGGGAACTGAGCAGGCAGGGCAGGGGAAGGCTGGGCCAAGCAGGCAGGGCAGGGAGAGCTGGGCGGGCAGAGGAGGGCTGGGCTGAGCAGGCAGGGCAGGGGGAGCTGGGCGAGCAGGGCAGGGGAGGGCAGGGCGGAGCAGGCAAGGTGGCGGGGGTGGGGGGGACAGGTAGGCAGGGTAGGGGAAGCCGGGTCCTGCTCTTGAGTTGGGCACTGAGGGCAGCTAGAAGTCCCAGATCCCCGTCAGCGGCTGTGGCGGCCTGGCCCAGAGAACTCTCGGGGCTCCTTTCATCATAGAAAGGAAGTGATGTGCGTGCCCGGGAGGTGACAGTGAGCAATCACTGGTGAAGACCAAAGTGGGTGGTGGGGGCCAAGCATCTAGATTCCAATCCAGTCTGGAATACTCTGGTCTCTTAACTCCGGCTCAGAGGCAGCATCTGGGAAGGGACTCATTCACCTGGCCTGTTGCTTCCCACTGCTCAGAAAAGGAGCCTCAAGCTGAACACCCTGTGACAAGGGCTGTGACCCAGGTGCCTACGCAGGGCAGAAAACGGAGGCCGGAGGTGCATTCAGCTCGAGGCTGGAGTACAGTGGTGCAATCTCGGCTCACTGTAACCTCCACCTCCTGGGTTCCAGTGATTTCGTGCCTCAGCCTCCCGAGTAGCCGGGACTATAGGCGTGCAACACAATGTCCAGTTAATTTTTGTATTTTTAGTAGAGATGGGCTTTTGGCCAGGTTGGTCTCAAATTCTTGTCCTCAAGCATTCTACCCACCTTGGTCTCCCAAAGTGCTGGGATTATAGGCGTGAGCCACCATGCCTGGCCAGGGGACTGACTCTTTTTTAAGTTTTGCTGTCCTCTTTGGCATGTCATACCACAGATACCAGAGAGATACATGGTGAAACAAATTCCTCAGTTATCTGACCCATAAACTCCTATTCACCCCACAGAGCCCAGTGCATATGTCTTTTCCTCCGTGAAGCCTTCCAAGACTCCCTCCCTACAGGCAGAACTTCCTGCTGTCTCACTGGGGCTCCCCAGCTCTCTCGTCACACTTTTATTATGGTGTTAGTAAATGTTAGCTATGCGTCTTATTGATGATGCTTCCTACGTGCCAGGCACCAGGCTGAGTGCTCGGCATTCATCATCTCATTGAATCCTTACTGTAGCTTTGAAAGGTCCACCACAATCACCATTCTGCAGAGACGAAACTGAGGCTCTGAGAGGTCAAGGGAGATGCACAAGGGCACACACACGAGGAGCCGGGATCTGAACCCTCTGGACTCCTGAGTTCATGCTGTCCTGTTTGCCCAGGAGACATAGAGGTTCCCCTCCAGGGGCTGTGCTGGTTTTATCTCGGTGCCTAGGCCTGGCTGGACAAATCAAAGGCCTCCCTATCTGTGTTTGGGGATTCAAGAGGCAGACCCTGTGAAGGTGGCCAGCCAGCAGGGGAGGTGGGAGCTGGTGTGTCGGGAGGGGAGGGCAGGGCAGGGCAGGGCAGGGCAGGGCAGGGCAGGGCAGGGCGGCGGCTGACCTTGCGGTGCTGCTCATAGTTGCGGATGAAGTCTCGGAGCTGCTCCTCGCGGCTCTCCAGTGTGGCATACAGCTGCTGCATCTGGCTCACCAGGTCCGTCTTCTCGCCCTTTAAGCGCTTCCGGTCAGCTTTCATGGCTGGGGATAAAGGAGAGAGTTAGTTCCCAAGACCCCAGCTGTCCCTTCCAGATGCCTGAGTGCTGAGAAGTGGCATCACCACTGTCACCTTCGCAGCAGGTGAGAAAACAGGGCTCAGAAAGACGAAGTGTCCCTCCCATGCGCCCTGCCACTTGGTGGCATTCCCGGGATTCCAAGCCAGGCTCATCTATGTCAAGAGCCCCGATTCTCACATCTCAGCTGTGTTGATCAGACCAGGGAGCAAGTCCTTGTGGAAACTGCTTTCCCAGCCCTGAGCTGGCTGAGTGTTCGATAACAAAGAACAGAGTCCTGGTGGGCTCCAGAGGCCCATGGTTCAGGAAGCGGACAGGGCCTCAGTTCCCTGTCAAAAGGAACCCCAGGGCCACCCTGAGCCCACCGGAACCACTCAGTCCAGCCCAACAGCCCCTCCTGCCTCATTTCTTCTGTGGGGAGAAGTATTACGTTAAAAACACACACCAAGACATGTACCAAAAGTGTAGAGCAACGAAAGAAAATACAGATAAATCGGACTTCATCCAAATTAAAAACATGTGTGTCTCAAAGGATATCATAGTAAAGGACAACCCATAGAATGGGAGAAAATATTTGCAAATCCTATATCTGATAAGGGGCTTCTATCTGAAATATATAAGTCTATCTTGCAACTCAATAATAAAAAGACCAGGAAACCATTTAAAAAACGGGCAGGTCAGGTGCGGTGGCTCATGCCTGTAATCCTAGCACTTTGGAAGGCCGAGGCAGGTAGATAACTTGAGATAAGGAGCTCAAGACCAGCCTGGCCAACATGGTGAAACCCCCTCTCTACTAAAAATACCAAAAATTAGCCAGACGTGGTGGTGTGTGCCTGTAATCCCAGTTATTTGGGAGGCTGAGGCAGGAGAACTGCTTGAACCTAGGAGGTAGAGGTTGCAGTGAGCTGAGATTGCACCACTGCACTCCAGCCTGGATGACAGAGTAAGACTCTGTCACAAACAAACAAACAAACAAAAACAAACAAAATGGGCAAAGGATCTGAACAGACACTTCTCCAAGAAATGGCCAATAGGCACATGAAAAAACTCAGTATCAATTGTCATCAGGGAAATGCAAATCAAAACCACAATGAAATACCGCTTCACACTCACTAGAATAGCTAAAAATAGAAAACAGACAATAGCAAGGGTTGGCAGGATGTGGAGAAACTGGAATCCTCATACACTGCTGGCGGGAACGTGAAATGGTGCAGCTGCTTTTGGAAAAGTCTGATAGCTCCTCCAAAGATTAAACATCAACTTACCATACGACCCTGCGATTCTACTTCTAGGCATACATCCAAGAGCTATGAAAACATATGTCTACATGAAAACTTATATGCAAATGTTTATAGCATTATTCATCAGAGCCAAAAAGGTGAAAATAACTTGAAAGTCCACCAATGGATAAATAAATAAGTGAAATGAGATATATCCACACAATGGAATATTACTTAATAATAAATAAAAACAAGGAGGGCCATTGCTCAGTATCCATGGGGATTGGTTCCTGGACTCCCTGTGGACACCAAAATCCACAGATGCTCAAGTCCTTTATATAAAATGGCATAGTATTTGCAAACAACCTACACAATCCCCCCATATACTTTAAATTATCTCTAGATCACTTACAATACCTAGTAAAATACAAATGCCATATGAATAGTTGTTACACTGTACTGTTTTGGGAATAATGACAAGAAAAAAATCTGTACATGTTCAGTATAGATACAACCATTCATTTTCTTTTCCTGAGTTTTTTTTTTCTTTTCCTTTTTTTTTTAGATAGAGTCTTGTTCTGTCACCCAGACTGGGATACAGTGCTGTGATCTCGGCTCACTGCAATTCCCGCCTCCCGGGTTCAAGTGATTCTCCTGCCTCAGCCTCCCGAAGAGCTGGGATTACAGGTGCCCACCACCACGCCAGGCAAATTTCTGTAATTTTAGTAGAGATGGGGTTTTACCATGTTGGCCAGGCTGGTCTCGAACTCCTGACCTCAAGTCATCTGCCTGCCTCAGCTTCCCAAGATTACAGACATGAGCCACAGTGCCTGGTCCCTGAGTATTTCTGATCCATGGTTCATTGAATCCATAGATGTGAAACCTATGGATAAAGAGGCCAACTGTACTAATATTTGCAACAACATGGATGAACCTTGAATACATGCTAAGTGAAAAAGGCCAGTCACTAAAGGCCATATATTTGTGATTCCGTTTATATGAAATGTCCACAATGGGGAAATCTATAGAGACAGAAAGGAGATAAGTGTCTGCCTCGGGGCAGGTGTGGGGGTGGATCGGGGATGGAGGGGTGGTAGCTAAGAGTATGGGATTTTTTTTGAGGTAGTAAAAATGTTCTCACATTGGTTGTTGGGGTGGATACATAACTCTGTGAACATACTAAAAACCACTAAATTGGACACTTCAAATGGATCAATTGTATGGTATGTGAATTACAGGTTGATAAAGCTGTTAAAAAAGCAAAACAAAATAAGGCTGGGCGCCTTGGCTCATGCTCGCAATCCCAGCATCTTGGGATCCGTCAGGAGGATCGCTCAAGCCCAGGAGTTCGAGACTAGCCTGGGCAACATGGTGAGACCTCATCTTTACAAAAAGTAATAATTAAAAAAATAAGCTGATTGTGGTGGTGCATGCCTGTGGTCCCAGCTACTTGGGAGGCTGGGAGGCTGAGGTGGGAGGATTGCTTGAGCATAGGACGAGGCTGCAGTGAGTCATGTTCATGCCACTGCACCCCAGCCTGGGTAACAAGAGCAAGATCCAGTCTCTAAAACCAAACCAAAGCAAACCAACAAAACAAAACAAAACAAAACACACCCTGAGTAGCCGCCTGCAAGCAGCATGACGTCCGCCCCCTCCAGACTCTCTTTCCCCACAGCACTGGCTCCTTGGTGCATGGAACAGACTCAGGGCAGCCTCTGACTATAGGGTGGACTCCATGGCCTTTGCCTAGACCCCGAGCACTCCGTCCTTCTCCTGGAGAGAATACCAAGGAGAGGTTTCTGAGGCTAACCCCTCTCCACAGGCTCTTTGTGTCTGGAATTGTGGAGGTGGTGATGGGGGTTGGGGAGGCAAAGCAACTCTTTGGCTCTGGAAACTTCCGGCCTGACAAGGCCAGAGTGGTTACGTTATTTGTTTAAAATCACACAGCCATGTCTGACCCCAAAGTGGACATTTGACCCTATGTTCTGCTGCCTCCACAGTGAAGCTCCCAAAACCTGGAGGGTCCCCGGCCCCAAGGCTAGCTGAGGGCAGAATACGGGATGGTGATGACTGTGCCATCCCATCTTGTCCTGAACGTCCAATCCTGCAAACTCAGCCTGTGTACATGAGAGAGCTGGGGACACCAGGTATGGCCTAAGGACTGAGGACTCTGAGCTCCTGGCCCAGTGTCCAACATAAGCTCCCCAGGTGGGAGGCAGGTTAGCTGGGCCATGTCACCATGTGCAGAGTCATGGGGAGGAGGTCCACGCAGTGGGGACCCCAGGTCTCAGGCAGCTCTTTCAATTCCAGCTTTGAGCTTCCAGGCTCCCGTAGCTGGGTCTGTCCTCTCCCAGCTGGCTTGGCTGAGCAGCAGCTTAGGTCACCAGGGCCAGAATTCCAGACCTGCTGGGCCGGAACCTTAAAGGGCCGCGACAGTGGAGTCCACGGAGAGAGGAGTCTTCTGCTTTACTACTGCCAGGCAGGGGGTGGGCCCTGCAGGCCTCAGGCAGTGGGTAGGAGGCCCTGGCACAGCTAGGCTAGTTTTGTGCCCTGCCCCCTCACATGGTATGACCACATTGCTGGTGAATCTCACATTAAGAAAACCCAACATCTACAGATGTATGACCGGGCGCAGTGGCTCAGTCCTGTAATCCCAGCACTTTGAGAAGCGAGCAGAACACTCGAGATCAGGAGTTCAAGACTAGCCTGGCCAACATGTGAAACCCCGCCTCTACTAAAAATACAAAAATTAGCCGGGCATGGTGGCGGGTGCCTGTAGTCTCAGCTGCTCCAGAGGCTGAGGCACAAGAATCGCTTGAACCCTGGAGGTGGAGGTTGCAGTGAGCCGAGATTGCACCACTGTACTCCCACCTGGGAGACAGAGTGAGACTCTGTCTCAAAAAATAAAGTAAGACATAAAAATCAAAATAAAAATAAAGATGCAATGTGGTCAGAAGGCTCCTTAAGGAAGAGCCAGGCCCCGCTGTCGCTGATGAATGGGAAATTTCTATTTGCACATGCGCACAGGATCCTGGCTGCCCTCCTAGGAGAGGCAGGTGCATGGGTGAGTATTTTTATCATCCCATCTCACAGAGGCGGAAACAAAGACCACACAGCCGGTTAATGGCACAGCTGGGGTTGAACGGGTGCCTGACTCAGTTTCAGGCTGCTTTCATGCTGGCGGGCTGGAGAGTAGCGGGGGAGCACTGCCGAGCTTGGGGAGTGGCTCCTGGAGGGCAGGGGCGCCAACCCCAGCCATACTATCACTGTGGTTTCCTCGGAGCCTCACTGGGCCCTCCTGCCCCAGTGGAAAGAGGATGCCACTGAGCAGGTCGCATGGGCTCCCTGGGGGATTTACACCACTGCCCTCTGGTTGGCAGGGAAATCACGCCTCTGCCTTCTGGTTGGAAATGAACGCCCCCCAGCCCCCTAGGCTCTGCACTGCCTCCTACATTATCCTCATCTCCATGAGAACCAAACTCCAGATTCTGCTCTTGGCAGTTGGAGACCCTGGGAAGGGATCCCCCAGGCCCCCAATATGGCATTCTCGGGCCTTTCCTCTCACAAATGGCCTTTGAGGGGGTGAAGTGCAGCCTCTTGCGGCCTCTCTGGGTCTCCCTGCTGCTCCATCCGTGTTTATCATTTATCCGGCAGTCCAAGGGGTGTGTGTACGTGTGCCTGGCTCTGTGTGTGCAACATGTGGGCCGCCTCCATGGTAGGGCGGGGGCTATGCCTCCTGCATCTAACCTGGGGCTCTCTGAGAGTATGAGCAGGGCCTGTGCCTTTAGATTATTCACTTCTGCCTGAGAGGGGACCTGCAACTCTCCCCAAACTGTTCAGTTAAGCACCTACTATATGCCAGACTTGCTGCTGTGAAGACAGGGGTGAGCCAGACATGGTTCCTGCCTTGTGGGAGGCTGACGCTCTCACAGAGGAGACGAACTCACACCTATGGCTGGCACTGGCACCATCCACCCTCCACGTCACCACGATACTCCAATTCTGTTTGGTGGGGAATGTGCCCACTAAAATGTTCAATTTCCCAAGCTCCCCTGCAGCTGCAAGCGGGACGTGTCACACTTCTGGCAGTTAAGATGCACACAGATACCCATTGGGAAATCTAGTTTTCTTTATAAGCCCTTTTTTGAGCACAAGGATGGAAAGTATGAGCTAAGAATGGGGAGGAGAAAAAAAAACAGAAGGGACCAGGGTCCCTGATGGTACTATCCAGCCAGGATGCCTTACAGCAAGAGAATAACAAACCCCCATGTTTTAGGGTTTTATTGTTACATGCAGCCCAGCACATTCCTAACAGACACACCAGGGCAGGCCGTGAGACGTGCTGCCACCCTCTCCCATGAGGCTTCACTTCATGGTTCCTTTCCACGGGTGCTCCTCGCTCTGCCCAACTCTGGGCTGGACTCTGCCAGGCTAAAGACCAAGACAACACAAAAACTGAATCCTTAGGAATGAATGCCAGGTAAAGAACAACCAAAAATAACACAAAGGTGCCACAAGTTGTGTCGTGTACACAAGGAGACGACATCCAGTTTGCACATGGCAGGTGCTGCAACTCTACACAAACAATGAGGCCGGTGCGATGGGCCCCCAATAAATAACTTAAAATCTACACACACCTATGAAAATAATGCAATGGAACTCTTCCTGTTTGTTTGTTTGTTTGTTTGTTTTTGAGACGGAGTCTTGCCTTGTCTCCCAGGCTGGAGTGCAGTGGTGCCATCTTGGCTCACTGCAAGCTCCGCCTCTTGGGTTCACGCCATTCTCCTGCCTTAGCCTCCCCAGTAGCTGGGACCACACCCAGCTAATTTTTTTGTAGTTTTAGTAGAGATGGGGTTTCACCGTGTTAGCCAGGATGGTCTCGATTTCCTGCCTCGTGATATGCCCGCTTTGGCCTCCCAAAGTGCTGGGATTACAGGCGTGAGCCACCGCACCTGGCTGGAACTCTTCCTTTCTTCCTCATAGCTCTGCTTTTTTCTCTCCTTCAAAACCTGTTCTGATGTTCCCCAAATGCTCCTAACGCAAGATGAGCTGCCAGCCTGCAAGGCATGGCTGTGTTTCTCTGGGACTGGCCTCCTGACTCAGCCCCTAGCTCTCCAGTGCTCTGCGCAACTTCCCAATCATCTGGCTTCACCCACGCGGGTCCTATTCCAGCAGCCAAGCCACTGGAACCACTGCCATGGTGACTGGTGATGTCATGCCCAGCAGGCCCTGCAGGATCATGGAATGAGACGAGCCAGCTCCTGGGAATGTGGGGATTCTGGGGGTGGGAGGGAGGGTGTGTGGGGAGGGACCTATTTTTCCAACTCAGAGGTGGCTACATGCATGCCTGAGACTAGGGTGTAACCAGGGGCCCAGCTGTGGCCCCACAATGGTGGCACGTCTCTGGGCTGGGCCCTGCCAGGCGAAAGACCGAGAAAACATGAAAGCCGAGTCTTTAGGAATGAATGCCCAGTGGAGAACAACTAAAAACGACACAAAGGAGCCTCTGGGCTCTGTCATGTACACAATGAGGTGACGTTCAGTTTGTCCTCAAGCTCCCACCACAGACCTTTCTTCCTTCTCTGCCTTTGGATGCCACAGCCCCTAACCCAGATGTGGACATGGAGGAGCGAGACTCCATCTCAAACTAAACAAACAGCCACTGTGGGCCCAATCCTGGATGTCCCAAGGTCAGGAGCCCTTGTAAAAATTTCCAGCTTGGGTGTACCCTGGACAAACGTGGGCTCAGAGGTGAGGAGGGAGGAATAGGTCCACGTCAGACGATCCCAGCTGCTGCCAGCAGGGGGCCCCCCCTTTCTTTTCCATGAAACGTTCCTGACTCGTGGAACCTTCAGGAACTACATTCTGCGAAATGAGGGGTGTGCAGGTTAGGGCCAGAAAGCCTGGCAAACCAATCTGTGGGACTCAAACCTCTAATAAACACCCATCAGAATGTGAGGCTCCTGGAGTTCTTCCAGCTCAGCTTCCCTTCTCAGATGGGGAAACTGAGGCCCAGAGAAGGAGCAAGAATGCCCAATGCACAGAGAGTCAGCTGAGGTCTCCCGACTCTTAGGCCAAGGCAGCTAAGTTAGAAGCACTGGCTTGGGGCTGGGTGCGGTGGCTCACACCTGTAATCTCAGCACTTTGGGAGGCTGAGGCGGGCAGATCACGAGGTCAGGAGATCGAGACCATCCTAGCTAACATGGTGAAACCCCGTCTCTACTAAAAATACAAAAAATTAGCCGGGCGTGGTGGCGGGCGCCTGTAGTCCCAGCTACTCATGAGGCTGAGGCTGGAGAATGGCGTGAACCCGGGAGGCAGAGCTTGCAGTGAGCCAAGATCGCTCCACTGCATTCCAGCCTGGGCGACAGAATGAGACTCCATCTCAAAAAAAAAAAAAAAAAAAAAAAAAGGAACTGGCTTGGGAATCTGCCTAAGTTTGATTAAGCCTCAGTTTCCTCGTCTGTAGACGGCAACTGACAGTCAACCCTTAATATTGTGTGGCATTGGTTCCAGGAGCTCCCCCAAATACCAAAATCCACAGATGCTCAAGTCCCCAATAAAACACAGTATTTGCAAATTATGTACACACATCCTCCCGTGTACTAGAAATCATCTCTAAATTACCTATAACATCTTATACAATGTAGATGCTATGTAAGTAGTTGTTACACTGTGTTGTTTGGAGAAGAATGACAAAAAAAATGTCTTGTGCATATTCAGTACAGGCACAAAGATCCATTTTTTTTTTTCCAAATTATTTTCGATCGGTGGTTGGTTGAATTCATGGATGTGGAACCCATAGATCCAGACGACCGATGACTGTATAATCATTTCTGCCCCATAGGGACAAGCTATCTGGTCTTGAATGACTGTGAGGTGCTGACCTTGAGCATTTTGGGAGATGAGAACCTCAGAAAGATACAGCCTCAGAGTCGGGGGTGGGGGCCCCAGGTTCTGGTGCTGCTTTTTTCCTTCCCTCAAAGCCTGTTTTCCCTCAGCATAATGAGGGTGCTGGATTCTGTGAGCTTCCATTTAGCTTCTGAAATCCCAAGAGACCTCACCTTTGTCACTTGCTCCTTAGTAACTGGGGACCTGAGACCCCACATGTAACTTTTCTGAGCTTCCCTATCCCCAGCTGTTAAGCTGTGCATGATCGTCTCTACCTGGCAAGGCTCTATGTGACAGGACCCAGGACAGACCTCGGCTGCATACAGCGGGTGCTCAGTAAGTGTTAGCCTCTCTTCCTGTCTTCTGGCTTCCCATGGCTCCCAGGCCTGAGCCCAGGCTCTAGGAGGTCCCAGAAAATACAGGCTGACTTGAGCAATAGGCAGGTTTCCAAGTAAAGAGCCCTGGGGAAGAGACCCAGGTCAGGGAGAAGGAAAGGGCCAGTCGAGGGCAGCAAGTTCAGGGCCACTGATTTATGGTCCTGGGATGGGTGGCCACTGGTTTATTTGGTCTTTTCCTGTTTCAAAGATGAGTAAGGTGAATTCGGAAAAGGTTAAAGTTTAACCTACTTTATAAAGGCTAATCAGGTTCTCGTCACATCAGGTGGTGCTCAGGTCTGGAACTCCTGACCTCAAGTGATCCGCTTGCCTCGGCCTCCCAAAGTGCTGGGATACAGGCACCCAGTCTGCTCCTCACAATGTTAATTTCCTTTATCTTCTCACCATGAGGTGAAGTGGGTTGACCGGCTCGCACAGCCAACAAGTGGCTGACCTGGAACTTGACTCCAGAACTTTGACGCTCAGGCTCATGATCCTTCCAGATGCCACACAGAACCTCTCTCCAAGTGTGCTCTGGAAAGTTAGTCAGCATGACCTTTCCAACCTCCTGCCTGGGGCAAGGCAAGTATCTGGAATAGCTTCTTGTTTTCCAGTAACATGCTAGGGCAGACATGACTAATCAACTAGGCTCCCTAGGAAGCTGGGTTGATTAGGGATGTCTGCCATGGCATGGGAGGGAAACAGGGCAGATTTGCTAGCTCTGCCCCTGACAGGGAGGCAGATGCCAGTAGTGCCTGATTGGGGCTGGCATGTTTGAGAACTACTCTGGTCGGTGCTGTGCCAATTATCAGCATACTCCATGGAGCCAAGGGCAACTCTACTTAACCAAAACAGTTGAGAACCAGTTTTCTCAACTGATAGAAAATGAGTCTATTCACACCAGTGAGATGGTGGCAAATGAACTCCAAACAGCAAGGTTAAGGGTGAAAGAGCAGATTTTATTTCCCTCAACTGGGCCAAAGCTAAGTGAAGGATTAATGAATTTACTCATTTTTATGTTATTTTACTTAGTTTTGCTTATTGTTTACTTATTTTACTTATTTTTACTTTATTTTCATGTCCACTCCCAACCTGTGATATAAGTTCCTGGAGGGCAGGGACCTCGTCCATCCCGTTCACTGCTGTATCCTCCACAACTACAGCAGTGCCTGGCACATAGTAAGTGCTCAGGAAATAGTGACTTTCAAATGAATGACTGAATGAGGTGGACAGCCCCAGGGACAGCAGGATCCTATGCCATGAGGGCAGAGGACATCTTGTTTTTCTTTGCCTGTCTCCTCTTGCCCTCCCTGGGAGGGACAGGCCATGCTGACTTCCCTGTGCCTCTTGCCCTCCCTGGGAGGGACAGGCCATGCTGACTTCCCTGTGCCTCCTGACAGAACCCTGAGCATCAGTCCTGGTGATCTCAGAGCTGACCACGGCATGGCTGAAGTTCTTACTAGCTGCCTTGGACTTGGTGAACTGTGTCCACATCCCAGCCAGGAATGAGAAGACTCAAGTGGACCAAAGTTTCTGCTAATCCAGAGCGCTCACATTTTAAGGTGCCCAGGGCTGGGGAAAGACCCCAGACATTATGCTTCCCACAGAGGTGAGACCCCAGGCCCAGGAGTGCGAGGGTCACTTCTCCTACCAGGCTCTCCCGCTATTAGCCTGGCTGCTGGTGTGCCTTCCCTTCAGCTGGAAACTGAGGCTTCCCTTTGGTACAAGAGGCTCCTCGGACCATCTGAGTTCTTTGCACTTGGCATGTGCCCTTTATTGAATTTTTCTCAGCATCATTGGAACATGTGATTCTCTCTCACATCTTTCACAGAAAACCTTCATTTGATCTCATGTCCCTCTCCAGCGCTCATTCCATTTCTCTTCTTCGTTTTGGAACAAAAATGTTCAAAAGGGTTGACCACATCACCGTCTCCATTTCCCTCCCACCATCCTCTCTGGGACCAGCTCTGGCTTTTCCATGCCGGTCACCAACAACCTCTGAGTGTGAACCCACATTCTCCATCTGATGAGCTCTGCTTACAGCAGGTGATGCAGGTGATGGCAAGTCTTCGCTTGGCCTCCAGGGCCCGTGTTCCTGGTTTCCTCTCATTTCTGCCTGCTCCGTTTTGGACTCTGTTCCCTTCTGACCTCTGGGCACTGGTGGCTTCAGTCCAACCACAGACACCAGCCTGGACCTCATCCCTGAACTCCAGACCCAGAGCCTAGAGCATCCACACCTCTGCTTGAACCTCTAAAAGCAACTCAAACACATCCAAGACAGTCCCTGACCAGTCCCCAAGAGCCTGCTCTTCTCAGTCCTTTCAAACTCAGTGCACAGTGGCCTTAGCCTTCCTGTTGCTCTGGCCTCAAACTCTGGAATCTTCCTTGACCACCTCCCCACACACTTTTCTCATACTCCACCCCCAATTAATCAGCCGACCACGCCAGCTCTACCTTCAACATGGCACCAGGACCTGGCCCCTTTCTACCACTCCTCAGTCACCACCCTGCTCACCCACCCGGGCTGTGTCACCACCCCACCCCCATATCTGGGTCATACAGTAGCCTCTTAACTGGTTTTCCAACCCTTCAGTGGACATCAACCCTGCCATGGAGTGGTCCTCTTAAAAGGCAGCTCAGACCATGTCACTTCTCTGCTTCCCTCCCACAACTCCTGTCCCCCTCAAGGGGGAGCACAAAGTCCTTCCTATGGTCTACAAGGGCCCCCCAAGATCTGTCCCCAGGTCCCGTACCCATCCTCCCCCAGCTCACATTCTGGAGCAGGTGCCCTGGCCTCCTGGCTGTCCATGCACTGGCCTCCTTCCTCAGGACCTCTGCATGAGCTGTTTCCTCTGCCTGAAAGGCCCTCCTTGCTTCCCCCTCCTACCCATGTGTCTCACTTTCTCCCACCTCCTCTTTATTCAAACATGCCTTTCTCAGCAACCTCTTCCCTGGACACCCTTCCCTGTTCTTTGTTCTCCTTTGAACTGGCCACCAACTTAACACTGTGTATTCTGTGCTTATTGTAGGAAATGGTCACTGAAGCAAGTACTTCTTCCTTTCCCCTGAAGACTCCCCTACCCTATAACCTGCTGAGAATTCAATGCAGCTTGTTCCTGGATTTCTAAGCCTACAGCTCATGCCAAGCGTGATCATGGCCCTGCCCATCTGCTACTGGGCCCTGCAGGAATTCACACCAGCAGCCTGGAAACCCGACCCCCAGCTCAGGACCTACCCACCCCCAAGACTACCCTAGAGGCCACCTGTAGGCAGGTCCTCGGCCTTGGCTATTTCCAGAAGCCGGCATTCAGCTCAGCACAGCCCCTGGCAGGTAAAGGAAAGGGCTAACAGGTAACCCCGGGGCTTAAGCAGGCTGTCAGAGGCTCAGTGCTCACCATTTCCAAATACCCTCATCTGCCCCTTCCCTGGTTTTCCAGCTGAGGGACCCAGGACCATCCAGGTAGAACCCGCAGCTGTGCACAGAGCCCACCAGGGATCATGAATCAGACAGGTGCATGAGTGGGGACCTAGAACACCCACCCCACCTAGACGGGGCAGCTGTTCTGCGACTGACCAAATGGGGCCCAGTCATGCCAGGCCTCCCACATTTTCAAGAAAATTCCCAACTCCAGATGACGGCTACTTTCCATGCCTTAAACTTAGTGTCCCAGTGTTTCCACATTGGCAACTGATCACAGGCCCAGCCATGTCTGTGGGCTCAGCTGGGTGCTGACTGCTGACCTGAGTGAGTGTCTGCGGAAGAGGGAGCAGGAGGGATTTGGACCCATCCACGGCTACTCTGCAGACAGAGGCCTGGACTCTCAGCCTGGCCCTACCGTTCGCTTGCTGTGACCTTGGGTAAGGGCCCTTTGCCTCATGTGCCAAATGGGGATAATAGTATTGAATAATGCATATTGAATGAGAGCAAAAGCTCCCCAACCGCAAAGCTCTGGTTAACCACGCAGAGTGACTGCCTAACAGCCAGAGTCTCAGGTTAGACTGGGCAGACTCTTGAGAAGGAAGCAGCACCCTGGGGCAGGAGGGTGGGGTTCTGAGTGGAGCTGCAAGACCACTGGATAGACTCTGTTTGGAGCTGGGGCAGGGAGCTGATGGGAGGCAGGGGGTGCACTGCCTGTCCTGGCCACCTGGAGAGCCTCTGCCTCAGGCATGGATGCTGATATGGTCTGGCTGTGTCCCCACCCAAATCTCATCTTGCATTGTAGCTCCCATAATTCCCACGTGTTGTGGGAGGGACGCAGCAGGAGATAATTGAATCCTGGGGGCAATTTCCCCCATACTGTTCTCATGGTAGTGAATAAGTCTCAAGAGATTGATGGTTTTCCCTTGGCTCTCATTCTCTCTTGCTGCCACCATGTAAGACGTGCCTTTTGCCTTCCGCCATGATTATGAGGCCTCCACAGCCTCTTTTTCTTTGTAAATGTCCTAGTCTCGGGTATGTCTTTATCAGCAGCATGAAAACGAACTCATACAGATGCCAGGAGCCAGGGCTTCCAATGAGAAAGGCCTGCAAAGGGCTAGGCTAGTCCTGGGGAGGGGACCAAAACCTGCAGACAGAGTGTCTGTCATAAGAGGGACTGCAGGGAGCCACGGGGGCCCTCTGCAGGCTTCAGGGTGCTAACTGCACATGGAGTGCACTGTCCCTGCCACCACCCCGGCTTAGGCCTGCCCCTGGAATTGCTCAGAGGTCACCTGGAAGCCAGGAGGGCGGAGGGCCCCGGGAAGCAGGCCCCCACTGCCTGCTCCTCCCCGAGGGAGACAGGAGGCCAAGGTATACCAGCAGGAGGGAAATGGGAGGGGTCGGGACTGGGAGGGGGTGGTATTTGTTTTCCAGCCTCTGAGGGGGAGTCCAGGAAATGTCCTCCTTCCTCCTAATCACCGCTAAAAATAGCGACAGGGAATGGGCCCGGAACACGGACATTCCCTAGGTTGGAGCGGGAGGGGGAAATGGAGATTTCTGGAAATGCAATATCAGCCTCAGGCCCCATGCCTATTTTTAAAGGATTGTGTGGGTGTGTGAGGTCGTTTGCAGGCAAGATAATGGCCTGGGCTTGGTCCTGAGAAAGGAGGAAGAGGCAGCATGGGGCAGGGAATGGCCAGTGGACAGGGAGGCAGGACACTGGGGTGCAAACCAGCATGCTGTGTGGCTTTGGGAACTTAGGCACCCTCTCTGGGCTTTGGTGTTCTACTCAAGACTGTCCATCAGGAAGCTTCCCTGGGTGCCTAGTGATATGGGGACTGGTCTCACCCTCGCTGTGCAACAGAGACACAGCAGAGCTGTTGAAGGCTGATGCAGGCAGCAGCCTTTTCCCAGAAAAGTTTATAAGAGAGGAGACAGGCTGCAGAGAGCAGAGCTCATGAGTGAGAACCTGCAGCCAGACAATCTGGGTTCAAATCCAGCTCTGCCACTCCCTAGAGTGATGTGGGGGGAGCTGGGGCAAGTCACATCATGCCAGCGTTTTTGCCATCTGTCCTACCGGGGTATCTGTCTGAAAGGCCTGCAGCTGTGCGTTCACCTGCATGAAAAAGTTCACAGCAGCACTATTTGTAAAAGCTCCAAACTAGAAACTCCCCAGACACCCTCGATCAGAACGGCTGCACCCACTGTGATCCCTTCACAAGGTGGATGGCTCGACCCCGTGAGAATGAATGAATGATGGCCACACATGACGCAGAAGAGCCACATGGACTGAATGTCACGCTTCTGGAGCCAGACACAGATGAGTATATACTGTAAACAGTGCTAAGAAGAGACGATGCAAGAGGGGCAGAATTAATCTCCGTGGCTAGAAGTCAGTGAGAGGCTACCTTTGGAGGGGGATAGTGGCAAGAAGGGCGCACAGGAGGGCTTCTGGGAAGCAAATGAGGTCCTATTCTTGATCTGGGTGCTGGTCACACAGTATGTTCAGTTTGTAAAAATTCTCCAAGACATAAACTTGAGATTCATGTATTAAACTTGAGATTCATGGATTAAACTTGAGATTCATGGACCAAACTTGAGATTCACGGACCAAACTTGAGATTCACGGACCAGGCCGGGCGCGGTGGCTCAAGCCTGTAATCCCAGCACTTTGGGAGGCCGAGACGGGCGGATCACGAGGTCAGGAGATCGAAACCATCCTGGCTAACACGGTGAAACCCCGTCTCTACTAAAAATACAAAAAAATTAGCCGGGCGAGGTGGCGGGCGCCTGTAGTCCCAGCTACTCGGGAGGCTGAGGCAGGAGAATGGCGTGAACCTGGGAGGCGGAGCTTGCAGTGAGCTGAGATCCGGCCACTGCACTCCAGCCTGGGGGCAGAGCGAGACTCTGTCTCAAAAAAAAAAAAAAAAAAAGAGAGAGAGATTCACGGACCAAACTTGAGATTCACGGATCAAACTTGAGATTCATGGACCAAACTTGAGATTCATGGATCAAACTTGAGATTCATGGATTAAACTTGAGATTCATGGATTATGTGAGTATATGTGAGCCTTTAATTAAAAGCTTCTAGAAACAGCATCCACCTCACAGCACTGGTTTTAGAAATGCAATGCCCTCGGAACAGTGCCTAGTGTGCGGGGAATGCGGTAACCCAGCTTGTATCACCTGGAGGGCTGTGGGTCCCCATGATGTCAGTAGACACCCAACTGGGGTAGCAGTGAGGCAGGGCAGCTCCAGGTGTGGGCAAGGTGGGCACTGGCCCCACTGTGAGTCCCCAGGGCCCCTGGGGCTGGGGAAGGAAGATGGGCTGTGGGGTTGGTCCTGGGTTCAAGTCCAGCTCAGTCCTGCACGGGCCATGACAACACTGTCCGTGTGTGACTGTGGTTAGTTAAGGGGGAGGATGTTCGTGGAGGTGCCAGGCAGTGCTTGGCATCATGAAAGGGTGTGCAGAGGCTTCCCCAGCACTAATAATGACAATGGCGACGAGAACCGATGATACTAATCAAGACAGTAACAGCTGCAGTTAGCATTTATTAAGTGATTCCTATGGGGTGGGTATTATTCCACACCTTGTATGTTTTCATTCAAATTTTCCTCAAAGCAATCTTGAGAGGTAATGCCATCATTCTCCCCAGTTTACAAGTGAAGAAACTGGCCAGGCTTGGTGGTTCAGGCTTGTAATCCCAGCACTTTGGGAGGCCGAGGCAGGTGGATCACTTGAGGTCAGGAGTTCGAGACCAGCCTGGCCAACATGGCGAAACCCTGTCTCTACTAAAAATACAAAAATTAGCCGGGTGTGGTGGCGGGCGCTTGTAATCCCAGATACTACGGAGGCTGAGGCACAAGAATTGCTTGAACCTGGTGGGCACAGGTTGCAGTGAGCCGAGACGGCACCACTGCACTCCGTGGGCAACAGAGCAAGACTCTGTCTCAAAAAAACAAACAAATGAATAAACAAAAAACCAAATGAAGAAACTCAGGCAAAGGTAGATTACACTGACCCAGCTAGTAAGAGGCAGAGCCAGGTTCAGGCTGGGTGGGTCTGGTTCTGAGCCCCCTGCTCTTAATCATATCTAGGTAGGCAGTCCCTGGTGCAGCAAGGCTGGGGGAGACGCTGGACCTGGGCATGGAATGGCAGTGCAGTGGGGAGCAGTGGAGCCTGGTGGTCCCACCCTGCAAGGCCTTTCATCGCCCTGGAGGCCACAGGCCCCAGTTGTCCCTGGAAGGTGTGGAGGCACATGCCAGGTCCCCTCACGGACCCAGTACAGCTGCTGGGATAAGATGAGTCTCAGTCCAGCTGGGACTCACAGCAGGTCACTAAGGATTCAGGTCCTGCTCAACCTCCCGCCCGCCATGTGCCTTGAGGACACCCAGCAACTTCTCAGAGCCTCAGTGTTTAACTCTGTGAAATGGGCACAATAACAACCCAGCAACCTCATAGGTGGAAACGATATCTGAAGATGAGCTTTAGAATCCACAGAGATTTCAAAGGTGTGAAGACAGCTGTTAATGGGAGGGGAGGGCAGCTGCTGGGGGGCTGCGGCTGCCTGCCTGCGCCAGTCCAGGTGGATAAGTCTGTCTACTTCTGGCATTCAGTCTCAACCAGATACCGTGGCCCAGGATCCCAGCCATGATCTCAGACCCCCTTTTCAGTCACAAAACACTGTGATCTTTGCTTGTCTGACTTCTGTGAGACCCCCACAACTGCTTCCTAATTTAGTAGAGGAGGAAAGGAGTGTTTCTTTTTTTTTTTTTTTTGAGATGGAGTCTTGCTCACCGCCCAGGCTGGAGCGCAGTGGTGCGATCTCAGCTCACTGCAAGCTCCGCCTCCCGGGTTCACGCCATTCTCCTGTCTCAGCCTCTCGAGTAGCTGGGACTACAGGCGCCCGCCACCACATCAGGCTAATTTTTTGTATTTTTAGCAGAGACGGGGTTTCACTGTGTTAGCCAGGATGGTCTCGATCTCCTGACCTCGTGATCCGCCCGCCTCGGCCTCCCAAAGTGCTGGGATTACAGGCGTGAGCCACTGCGCCTGGCCGAGTGTTTTTTTGTTTAATCAACTCCCTAAAGCCTCCGCAGCAATAATTATCATTTTCAATTTCTGTGATCCTGTCTTTGATTTTCCCCTCTTCCACGGGACCCCATGACGGCTGCAGACAGAGGCGTGGCAGCAAAAAAAAAATTACAGAGAACAATTTTCTTGTCTTCTCTCGCTGACAGTGGCTGCTTCTATGGTGTAACCAGAAAGTGAGAGACCCTGCCCACCACCAACCCCCAGCCAGGGCCCTGGAGCCACCTGACGCCATCCATTTAATTGGTGGGGTGCGAGAGTTTTATGGCAAGACTGGAAATCTACTGTAATTAAGACATCTATAAAATATTTAGACCACCATTCCCAGATATATTAATGATTATACATTTAAATGTTAATGAGTATAATTAGATGAAAGATTAGCCAAGCTTGTCACTAAATATACATTCAGGACTGATAAACTATCTCATAGTAAAATTATATGTGTGAGCAGACGTACACACTTTAGACTTCTGAGATAGACTTTGATTTATCTTATTGAAAAAATGCTGAAAGGGTGGCCCAGAAAAGTGGAGGGGGAGAAAAGGGAGTTTGCAGGCTAGGGGGAGGCCAGGGAGATCAGAGGGGAGAACTGTAAAGACCCCATAGAGTTCTTGGAAATGGGAAAGATCAGTAAGTTAGTGTATGTGAAAATTTGCACACCTCCATGAATGGAGAACTCACTACTCTTAGGAGTAGCCAGTTTTTGCTCTAATGATCACATCCCAGAGGCAGGCTTATGAGAATGGTTTATAGGGGTGACATGGGAGTATCCCTCAGAATTCTAAGGCTTTTTTTTTTTTTTTGAGATGGAGTTTCGCTCTTGTTGCCCAGGCTGGAGTGCAATGGTGCAATCTCAGCTGACTGCAACCTCCGCCTCCCAGGTTCAAGCGATTCTTCTGCCTCAGCCTCCTGTGTAGCTGGGATTACAGGTGCCCACCACCATGCCCGGCTACTTTTTGTATTTTTAGTAGAGACGGGGTTTCACCATGTTGGCCAGGCTGGTCTCGAACTCCTGACTTCAGGTGATCCTCCGTCCTCGACCTCCCAAAGTGCTGGGATTACGGGCGTGAGCCACTGTGCCCGGCCAGAATTCTAAGGCTTTAAATTTGGTCATACAAAACTAAGACCACAGTATCTGCAAAAGTATCTGCAAGACAACCTGTCATCTCCTAGGTCAAGAACAAGATACATAGGACTTAGCTACGGCCTTATTAATAGAAGGGTTGATGTTTATTCAACAAAAACTTGCTCAGGCGCTGAGCTGCAGCTGGGGAGTCTGGGTAAATAAGACAGATAAGGTTTTTTTTGTTGTTTTTTTTTTGAGACTGAGTCTCGCTCTCTTGTGCAAGCTGGAGTGCAGAAGTGCAATCTCGGCTCACTGTAACCTCTGCCTCCCAGGCAAGTGATTATCGTGCCTCAGCCTCCCAATTAGCTGGGATTACAGTGTGAGCCACCATGCCCAGCTAATTTTTTTTTTTTTATAGAGATGGGGTTTCACCATATTGGCCAGGCTGGTCTCGAACTCCTGACCTCAAGTCGTCTGCCCACCTCGGCTTCCCAAAGTGCTGGAATTAAAGGCATGAGCCACCATGCCTGGCCAGACAGATGAGATCTTTATTCCCATGGATACTACGTCAGAGCAAGGAAGACAGAGAAGCACATGACATATGTTTAATTATTATTTACATGTAATTATTTAAATACACACTGAAGTCATCGCTGAGAAGCTAACAAACAGGGAATCGTGGGCCACAGGTGGCGTGGTCTGCAAAGACCTCTGTGAGGCCTGAAGGATGGAGAAGCTGCCATACATGTCAAGAGAGGAAGAATGTTCCGGCAGAGGGAAGGGCAAGCGCAAAGGCCCTGAGACAGCAAAGAGCTCAGTATTTTCTAGAAGTGAAGGCCAGGGAGGGGCCTTGTGCAGAGGAGCCTGGGTTTCTCTGCAAGGAATTGGGAAGCCAGTTGTGTCAGTTTCCCGTGGCTACCATAACACAACTGCCATAATCTGAGGGCTTAAAACAAATGCATTCTCAAGACTGGGTGTGGTGGCTCATGCTTGTAATCCCAGCTCTTTGGGAGGCCGAGGTGGGTGGATCACCTGAGGTCGGGAGGTTGAGATCAGTCTAGCCAACATGGTGAAACTCAGTCTGTACTAAAAATACAAAATTGAGCCAGGCGTGGTGGCGTGCGCCTGTAATCCCAGCTTCTCCGGAGGCTGAGGCAGGAGAATCATTTGAAACTGGGAGGCGGAGGTTGCAGTGAGCCGAGATCGTTTCATTGCACTGTAGTCTGGGCAACAAGAGCGAAACTCCATCTCAGAAAAAAAAGAAAGAAAGAAGGAAAAAAAAAGTCTTCTCTGGTAGTTCCAGAGGCCAGAAGCTCGAAATCAAGGTGTGGCGGAGCCACATACCCTTCAAAGTCTCCTCCAGCTTCCAGTTTCGCCGCAGTCCCTGGCGTCCATCAGCCTGTAGATGTGTCACCCTGACCTCAGCCCCTGTCTTCTCATTACCTTCTCCCCTCAGTGCTCCTCTCTTCTCTTCTCTTCCAAGGACACTTGTCCCAGGATGATCTCATCTTGAGATCCTCACCTTGACACCATCGGCCAAGACTGTTTGCAAATGAGGCCATGTGCACAGGTTCCAGGTGGAGGTATCTACCCAGGGACCACTGTTCAACCCAGCATAGCAGTGACGGGGTTAAGTGGGGGCGCCCTGCCCTCCAATCACTGTGGCTGCCTTGCGGAGATTGAATTGGGGACTTGGGGACAAGTGGACACAGGCCGGTCAGGGTTTTGCTGCTGCTCAGGAAGCAGGACAGTGGCTTGGAGTGGGACAGCAGCAGCAAAGACGAGGCAATGGGTCCAACGGAGGCTGAAGGGGGGGACTGTGCCCACCAGAAGGGATAGTGGTCACCAGGAAACCCCTAAAATATAGAAGGACTTGTGGAGCAGACCCAGAAAGGGGTGACCAGCCTGACTCAGGTCCTAGATCTGCCCATGCTGACGTGTGTCTTTAGCAGGCCCCCCTGGAGGAGGGAGGGAAGCCCCAAACCCCTGCAGCTCAACCATGCCAGCTGCCACAGAGGCCACCTCAGGCCCACTCTTCACCCGAGAGACAGCTCCAGTCACACAGAGCATCGGGCAACCGGCAGTGAGCTTTGGTTTTCAATAAAGTTTAAAAACATCAGTTTTTATGCCAGGACCGGTGGCTCACCGGTAATCCCAACATTTTCAAAGGCCGAGGAGGGGGCATCATGAGGTCAGGAGATCAAGACCAGCCTGGCCAACACGGTGAAACTCTGTCTCTACTAAAATTACAAAACTTAGCCCGGTGTGGTGGCGGGTGCCTGTAATCCCAGCTACCCAGGAGGCCGAGGCAGGAGAATTGCTTGAACCCGGGAGGCGGAGGTTGCCGTGAGCTGAGATCGCGCCACTGTACTCCAGCTTGGCAACGGAATGAGACTCCATCATAAATAAATAATAAATAATAAATAAATCTATCAGTTTTTCAAGTTCTTATAAACTTTAAAAAAGCAGTCTTTAGTTCATACTGTGTGTCAGAAGTGTTCTAAAACTTTATATATTATTAACCCTCTGAAGGAGGTGCTATAATTATTAACTACGATGATTCCCATTTTATAGAGGGGACAATTGAGGCACAGAGAGGTGAAGTCATGCAGGCAAGGTCCCACAGCCTCCAGAGGCTTATTTCTCATGACCCGAGAAAACAGCTGGGCCAGTGCCAGGCAGGGTGAGGGCAGGCAAGTCAGCCCCACAAGCCGACTGCCTGACCATCCCTGTAGAATCGCCTGCAGCTTTCAGCTAACTGCCCTTCCTTCACTCTAAGCAAGAGGTATGTGCCAAGATTCTTCCCGGGAGGAAGGCTTTGTGGACAGTGACAGATGGCAGAGCTCCACGGGTGCCAGCAGATGCTCTCCCACACAAGAAGCCCGGAGCAGGGTTCTAGGGCTCTCTTCCAACGTGCTGGAAATGCCGTGCCACGAGAGGCTCATCCAGCAGAGCTTCAAGGGTTAATCCGGGGACTACTAGGTCTGGAGAGGGTCTGGCACTGAAGAAGGTGATAGAATTATAGAAAAAACCAACAGCAGCAGCAATGATAACCATGCCCAGGCTCTGCCATGGAGCCCTGTGTTTCAGAAAACATTTCCCCATCTTTCCGCAAGGTGGGCAGGGTGGGAACCTACGGGCTCACCTCATAGATGCAGAAACTGAGGCTCAGAAAGTAAAAGTCACTTCCTCACAAATGAATCAGAGGTTCAAATCCCAGATTTCTGATTCTTAGACAAACCCTCCCTGCCTCCCAGAATCCTGCAGGTGTGGATGGCTCTGGGGGCACTTGGGTAGGGGTGGCCTGAAGGATTCGAGACTCATTCAGAAGGACCAAGGGCAGAATTTCAGCCCTTTTCTTGGACCAGAGAGCAAACTCGGTTCTTAGTTTCTGCTCAGCCTAAGACAAAACCCTCCTCTGGAATGAGCTCCAGTTCCGTGAGGCTCTCGGCCATGGTTCACTTTACCATCCTTCCTCTGTAAATTAATTCCTGAACTGCAGAGCAACGATTTCTCTAGCATGTCATAGCACCTTTGCACTTCCTATCCACTCTGTCTGAAATGCCCCTGCCCCACCTCACCCCAGTCCTATGCACGTGGCTCACTCTGCTGCCTCCTTCAGGTCCTCATTCACCTGATCAGGTTCTTGGAGCAGCTGTACTGTTCTCCCATCCCCCCTCACCCCTTTTTTTGAGATGGAGTCTCGCTCCGTCACCCAGGTTGGAGTGCAGTGGCGCGATCTCACCTCACTGCAACCTCTGCCTCCCAGGCTCAAGTGATTCTCCCGCCTCAGTCTCTGAGTAGCTGGAGCTACAGGCACCCGCCACCAGGCCCAGCTAACTTTTACATTTTTTTTTAGTAGAGACGGGGTTTCACCATGTTGGCCAGGCTGGTCTTGAACTCCTAACCTCAAGTGATCAGCCCACTATGGCCTCCCAAAGTGCTGGGATTACAGGCGTGAGCCACCGCATCCGGCCCTGTTCCCCCATCTCTAAAACCGTCATGTTGCCAGATCCCCCAGCACTATTTTCCTTCCATACTTAGTTTTTTTTTAATGCTCTTTTTTCATCTGATATCATCTGTTTTGCATTACCTATTTACTGTCTATCTTCCCCCTCCCCCACTCGAATGTAAACGACACAGGGGTGAGGAGTTTGCCTCCTGCTCTTTTGTTTCCTGATATTCCCACAGCGCTGAAATGAGGGTCTGGCATACAGAAGGTGCTCAATAAATATTTGCGGAAGCACTGAAAGTGACCACAGTAGAGGCGTGTACAGCTGCAGAGGGCAGAAGGCAGGCATCTACAGGAGGGAGGCCCTATTGCAAATCCACGGACACCTGCGGAAACCTGGCGTGTCTGGGGAGCCACACTCAATTCAGCATTGCCTGAGCTTAGCTAAACTGAAGGTCGGGAAGAACTGTTCCCAGCCGGGAAGCTGGCTGAGCCTCTGGGTACACGCTAGGACCACATCTGGTGCCTGGGGTTGGGATGGAGTGAGCTTGACTCTTCCCATTCTTTCCTTTTCTTTTTTTTTTTGAGACAGAGTCTCTTTCTGTTGCCCAGGCTGTAGTTAAGAGGCGTGATCTCAACTCGTTGCAACCTCTGCCTCCCCAGTTCAAGTGAGTCTCACACCTCTGCCTCCTGAGTAGCTGGGACTATAGGCGTGCACCACCATGCCCGGCTAATTTTTGCATTTTTAGTAGAGACAGGGTTTCGCCATGTTGCCTGGGTTGGTGTCGAACTCCTGGCCTCAAGTGATCTGCCTGCTTTGGCCTCCTAAAGTGCTGGGATTACAGGCATGAGCAACCACGCCTAGCTGTGTTCCCATTATTTTCTGTGCAGAGGTTTTCAAAAGGATCTACGTTCTGTGTGTGTCTTCTTATCTCCTCGATTCCTACGCTGTGCCCTGCATTGAGGGCCTGGAAGAAACTGGGGTTGTCTAGCCTTAGGGCAAAAAGCCAGGGAGGCTTTTTCTGCCTCCAGGTGTGAGGCGTTCTATCAACCCAGCAGTGGGGCAAACCCCCCATCCTTGCTCACAATGGGAGATCTGGGCTTAACTGGGTCTTTTAGGACAACTTTTCTAACACTGAGCTCTGCAATGTATGGATTGGTCCCAGAGGTCCCCATGGGAGGCAGTGGAAGTTTCTTCTAGGAGGCCTCTTTCTCTACCAGCAGGAAACTGGAGCAGGTGGTAAGAATAGCTTTCTGTATCTGGCCACCTAGGTTCAAGTCCTGGCTCCTCTACTCACTAGGTGGGCGACTTTGGGAGAGTGTCTTAACTTCTCTGGGCCTCTGTTTCCTCATTTGTAAAATGAGGAATGGTAGCAGCTCCTACTTCACAGGCTACTCCACGTGCAAGGGACCTGCAACAGCGCTCATGGTGTTAGCTGCCATTATTACTAGCAGCAGCTAAGAACAGACGCAGTCTGAGGCTGGGGGATGTACAGAAAGGCTCTTCCAAGTTTCGGCAGCCCTGAGGGTGCAGGGAGGAGCGAACTCATTCACTCAGAGGAGGGGGCTTGCAGGCTCTGGACTGGCCATGTCCACCAACCGCCTTCCCACTCCTCCTTCCTCTTTTTGGTCCTAAAGATGCTAAGTGATGCCCCGCCTCCAACCCTGAGCGCCCAGTGTTGGCTACACGAGGACACAAGAATCCCTGCTGTCAAGGGATTTATGGCAAGGTCAGAAAGAAGGGTCTAAATACAAATGGGTGAGAGTAAGGTCTATGTTTTTGTTCATTTTCTCATTCATCCAGGCAAACTTTATTACTGGCTTTAAGCATGGTGACTTGGCACCCTGCTAGCACAGAAACAAAGACACCCAAAGCCTTTAGCAGTAATCAATGCAATAAATAGGTAACACAGGCCATGAGAATAGGAGTATTTGGGGTTGGGGAGGGGGAGTCAGAGAGAGAGCATGAGCTGGCCGGATCCCTGGAAAGGCCTCCGGGAAGAGGGCCTCTCCCAAATTTCTGAGAAATGGGCAAAAGTGCAAACACCCACATCTCAAGGCTGCATGTTCTGGTGGCTGGCATCCTGCGCCTTCACAGCTGGGATCTTGCCAGACCCCTGAGCATTTCGAAAGCAAAAGAGGGGACAGCTTATCCAATTCAGCCAGGAGCCCTGGGATCTAGAGATAACGTAAGCATATGATCACTTTACCTCTGCCCTTGCTTTTGGGTACAGCACCTGGACTCTTACTCTAACCGGCTACATTAGCAGGGTAGGTTCCAGCTTCTGAGGCTCAGTCTTCTCATCAGCAAAGTGGGAATCAAACTCCGATCTGCCTCCAAAGACTGAGCCAGTGGGTGTACTCTGTTTATTAACACATTAATATCCACATTTGCTTAACACCTTTGGCTATCTTGGTGAATACATCATTTGGGTTATCTGAGTTTTCTAAATAGTTGAGCCTATTTAAGCATGAAACTCAACAAATGTATTGCTTGAACCATTTCCTGATGATGGAAGCTTTTAAAATGTAGTGATGAAAGTGGAGGTGCTAACTCATTGTTCTGACTAGTAAAAGGAGGAAAGTTAATTACCCAGCTTTCCTTTTGGAACTCTACCAGTGGGTAAGCAAACAGTAGATGATGGGGAGTCTGTTTATGGAAGGGCTCGAGCTACTTCATGAAAAAGGAGTAAGAGAAGAGAACACTGCCACTCTGCTACTTCTGCTGAATGTCTGGATTCAGGTGTCGCAGGTCCTGGGCAGGCAATATCACAAAAGCAAGACAACTAGATGGCATGTGCCTCTGGAGAGGAGGACCGAACATCTCCTTTGAAGGAGTCTTGCAAAAAAATCAGTAAAGAAATGAGTCTGAATCTGATCGAAGCCTTTAGATGAACTATCAATTTACAGGAAATTCAACGGACAGAGGAACATGTTAAGGACACCATGGGGATGCAATTAGCAAACTCCAGACACTGGAAAACCTACCAGACAGACAACATGTTTCCTTCAACAAATAATTAGCAAAGATAATAGAAAAGAAAGGAAGAAGAGCTTCTACATTAAAAAAGACTTAAAAAGACATTAAAACTAATCATACCATGTAGACATTTGGATCCTGATTCCAACAAAGTACAAAATGTATGAGTCAATAGGAAATTTGAATAATAACAGTATCTGATCATTTTTTCATGTGAGATGATAGTTTGGAGGTTATGTTTCTTAAAAAGACTCCTTATCTTTTATAGATATATATTAAAATATCTGTAGATGACACGATGTATCTTGGATTTGCTTCAAAATAGTATGGGGAGGAAGGCGTGGAGGGTGAGACAGAATTGGCCATGGGCTGATGAATGTTTGGGGTCAGGTAATAGGTAACTGGGATTCATTTCATTATTCTACTCACTTCCGTATATAACAAAAATGTTCCATAATAAAAAATGTCACCAAGGCTAGCAGAAGACATTTTATGCCTCTGCCCAGTGGTCCAAATGGAGGAGCTTGAGTGTTGGCCAAGTTCTGTAGCCTTGTCCTCGCTCTCTTCCTTTGCTATGGAGCTGACAGCTGTCCCGTCTGCATGGGTGCCCAAAGCAGCCTCTCCCAACCCATCTCTCAACTGTTGTGGGCTTAGCAAGAGGACTCGGTTCATTGCAGCTGTGGAAGCACGAGTTTCCCCAGCCTGAGCAAGGGGTGCCACGTGTGCAAAGGTGCTTGGCCTTGTGACTCTGGGTCTGCCTGTCCCCAGGCAACCCTCCTGGCCTTCCTGGTGCTCAGGATGCTCTGGGAACTGGGATGGTGCATACCTGAGTTCTCAACAAGCACACTGTCACACGCCACCCTCCTTCTCTTCCATCGGGATTCTGGGTGTGGGAGGGGAATGTGACTGGTGCTTCTGTCAACAGGCACAGTCTCTTTAAGGCACGTTATCCTAGGCTCTAGCCCTGGGTGTGCCTTAAAAAAATCTTCCTGCCTTTGCTGGCCATGCCCAGGATGCCACCTGGGGAGTCAGTGCCCGGGCAGTAGGCTGCCTGAATTTCCTGGTGCCCTTGGGCCCCCGGGTAGGGCTAGCTAAGGCTGGAGGGAAGGGGGCTGCTGGCTTACCCCAGCGGGCTGGCTCATGTGCAAAACTGCCAACTCAGCACACAGGCTTTATTTACTTCTGCAAGAGAGAAAAGTATTTGCCCTCTTAAGGAAACCAAAGTGAAGAATTTCCTGCCTGATTGTCCAGGGGGGAATAACAGGAACTGAGCTACTTACAGCCCAAACAAACAGCACTAAGGGACGAGGATGCAGGAGAGGCCTTGAGGACTGTGGCTGGCAGGGGAATGGGACCTCAGCCTTGCTGTGCCTGTTGTGACTCTGCTGCCCCTGCCCAGGGCTCCTGGGCCCACAGGGACCATTGAGAAACCTGGGCTGACTCTCAGGATAGTAACAGTGCCTTACACAGACCTTGAACGTGGAAGGCAGATGGGACAAGCTAGAAAGAGCCTTAGACTTAGAGCCAGATACCAGGGCTAGAGGCCCTGTGGCACCTGTGCAGGTCACATAACCTCTGGCCTTTGAACCTGCGTGTTCCAGAGGGGTTTAAAGGGTCACATGAAATGACCTCTGTGAAGAGCTCTGCAAACAGTGAAGTGCTCTGCAAACTCAGCAGGGCATTATCAGTCCTCACAGCTGTCTCACTCACCCCACACAACCTAATGAGTACTAGTGTTCCCATTTGATGAATGAGAAAGTAAGGCTCAGAGAGGTTAAATGACTAGCCTTGGTCAGCCTGCCAGTGAGCAGCAAGGCCACCTACTCTCAGGCTCGCCTGAGACCTGCAGAGTCCAGCAGGACCCATTGTAACATCTGCCACTTCTGGCCACTCATCCACTTGGGAAAACTCTTTACTCTGGCAGCCTGGGCTTCAGACTTACAGCTGAGGCCTTACAGCTGAGGTGGTGCTGTCTGGATGTGTGAGGTGTGGCCCAAGCGCTGGGCTCACGGCGATAAGCTTCAGGCTGAGCTTCCAGGGGAAGTAGCTACTCACTTCCGCAGTCCACGAGTTCAAGACAAACAAGGCCTCCAGGAGCCTCAGCAGGCTTCAAGGCCAAAACAGTTCTTTTATTTAAAAGGGAAGGAAGAAGGAGGTGATTTCTCTGCTCCAGAACTTGGCAAGAGACTCCGCAGCTGACCAGTCCCACTTGCAGGGACCGCCCCTGTGCCAAGGCTGGGGGATGGCATGGCTTCCTTCCTGTGCTGATGGAGGCTCAAGGCACATGGGAGATGCTATGAACTGATAACTATATCAGGAAAAAACTCCTTATGCAAATCAAAGCCCAGAAGTTAAATGGGGGGCGGCATTCAGGTTTCCTAGCAAGCAGGCATGTGCTGGAAATGAGGAGTGCACCGTTCCCAGTCTCCTCCGCTGTGGAGATATCCACTTTGCAGGGCCTGCTAAACATCTGTTGTGGAGGCAGGCAGGCGAGCAACCTACCTGCCCTGCAGAGTAGAAACCAGGAAGCGAAGGAAGGGCAGGGCTCCCACTACCCAACAGGTTGGCTGGCTGAGCCCACCTTGTGTCCCACCAGAGCTCTGCCCAAGCCTTCCACCTGGGACCTCCTCCTGCTCCCCGGGTCCAGACATAGCCAGCCTGGGAAACAGAGAGGCCTGAGAGAGCTCTGGGCTCAAATCACAGCCTCCCCACCTCCCAGCCAAGTGCAATGTGCCAAACTGGGGACCGCAATGCCTGCGCCTCACCAGGTAGATGCAACATTACATTCCTAGCTCATAAAAAACCCCCGCCAGATTTGGAGTGCCCGTTCTGGGTTCAGATCCTGCCTCTGCAGCTCACTGGCGATAAATGGAGATAGTCACATCCATAACATTCCAGCCCCTCACCCAGTGCTCTGGTTCCTGAGGCCTGCCCAGCCTCCCAACCTGCTAACTCTCAGAGTTGTTACCAAAGGTTACAGGAGTGTCTGTCCGGTTCCTAGCAGGGGCTTGGCCCCTCGAGGTTACTGAGTAAATACAGCTGTGATTGGTTTTAGGAGTATCATCATTCCTTCCCTGGAAGTTTCTAAAATGGCAATCCCTGGTGCATCCCACCCTTCTTCCTGGCTTTATTTTTCTCCTCAGCACTTAGCACCAACTACCACATCATACATTTTACTTATTTCTCTGGTTTATTATCTGTTTTGTCAACTGCCGTATCCCTGTCGCCTAGGACAGTGCCTGGAACGTAGTAGGTACTCAGTAAACATGTGTGGATGAGTGATTGATCACTTGCTTCCACTCTGACACCTGGGCCTCAGCCCTGTGGATGGGATAAAATATGATGAGGGAAAAGATAGGAGAAAGATCCTGCCCTTTCCTGGCTCGCTGTCCGGAGGGACCTGCCCGGCCCGGGCTTTTCTTGCTCCCATCCAGTTCAATCCAATTAGAACTTCATAAGCTGTTGCTGCATGCAAGGTACCTGCTAGGTCACCACCAAACCTCTGCAGGTGGGAGAGGGCTCCTCTCTTCCCTAAGCCTAGCAAAGATTTAGCTGAAACCTCCCCTGGACCAGAGGCCTGGGTCATCTACCTCCAGTCTTACTCTTGGCCATGAGAATCCTCCTTTGCTTAAACAAGATACTGGATGCATAAGTGTTTTGTAAACACTAAAGGGCTTGGCCTTTGATTTTTATGTTTGCTGGTGCCCCTGGGCTGGCCAGTCAGTGGGTTTGGCAGAGCACCCCAGAACCCCAAGTCTCATGGTGGTGGGAACTGTCTCTGACACAGCTCACAGTCCCAGGGCTCAAGGCTCAGACCCAACTGAGTTCTGATCTGCCTGGACATCTGCCCAGGGTCCAGTGTCATGGTAAGGCATAGAGGAAACAAAACTGTATGTGCCACCGGGGCCCGCTGAGATATCTGTCCCATCACAGAGGAGATAATACAGCAGGCACTGGTTTCCTTGCTGCTGATGTGCCAACACTAATGCTCTTTAGGTTAAAAAAAAATTTTTTTTTTGAGACGGAGTTGTCTTGCTCTGCCATGCAGGCTGGAGTGCAGTGGCGCAATCTCGCCTCCCTGCAACCTCCGCCTCCCGGGTTCAAGCGATCCTCCTGCCTCAGCCTCCCAAGTCGCTCAGATTACAACCGTGTGCCACCATGTCTAGCTATTTTAAAAATATTTTTAGTAGAGATGCGGTTTTGCCACGTTGGCCAGGCTGGTCTCGCATCCCTGACCTCAAGCGATCCACCTGCCTCAGCCTCTCAAAGTGCTGGGATTATAGGCATAAGCCACTGCACCTGGCCCCCTTTAGGTTAAAATTTAAACTCAGAAAAACAAACAAACAAACAAACAAAACCAGGAAGGGGTGGGCACAATTCTGGCTAACCTGGAGCTCGGGGAAAATGGGACAGAGTTGGCGGGGTCAGTCTTGGGGAGGTATGGAGCAGGGTGCACACAGCACCGACAGATGGCACCTGCCCAGTGACTGCCCTGCAAACACTGGCACGCAGTCTGTAAAGAGTCAGACTGGACTCCTAGGGGCTGGGTCCATGCCCAGCAACCTGCAAAGGCAGAATCTGTGGAATGGATTAAAAACATGTTTTTTCCAAATAAAACCAGGGATGATTTTAAGCAATCAAAGTGCTCCTGTAAAATATGTGGCAGGTCTCTGCGCCTGAGACCCTCACGTGTTTTGGGATGAAGGCTGGCCATGGCACCCCCTCATTCCCAGGCTGGGCTTGGTTTGCATATTATCCTCCCCAGTGGATATGAGGCTGTGAGGCCTCAAAATAGCAACCTGGGGGCCGGGCGCGGTGGCTCAAGCCTGTAATCCCAGCACTTTGGGAGGCCGAGACGGGCGGATCACGAGGTCAGGAGATCGAGACCATCCTGGCTAACACGGTGAAACCCCGTCTCTACTAAAAAAATACAAAAAACTATCCGGGCGAGGTGGTGGGTGCCTGTAGTCCCAGCTACTCTGGAGGCTGAGGCAGGAGAATAGCATAAACCCGGGAGGCGGAGCTTGCAGTGAGCTGAGATCTGGTCACTGCACTCCAGCCCGGGCGACAGAGCAAGACTCCGTCTCAAAAAAAAAAAAAAAAAAAAAAAGCAACCTGGGAATATTTACCTCTGTATCACCAGCTCAAAAGAATAATCACCTTTAATAATGGCAATCATAAAAAGTCGATTCTCAAATGCCTGGCTCATGCCCAGCAATGAATGTGTTTTAAGTGTCAAGACTCAATTAATCCTCACAATCATGCCAGGTGGCAGGTACTATTATTATGCCGATTTTACAGATGAGGAAACTGAAGCAGGATATCTATTAATAAATGACTTGCTCACACGGTCAATGAGTGCTTAAAGTGGGATTTGAACCCCCCTGTCTAATGCTAGGGGTGGAGCAAGATCCCATAAAAAAAGGCCAGAAGCACCTCTGACCCCAGACTTGGTTTCCCCAGAGGCTGACTTCAATGAGACACCATCTCATCTCCTTGAAGACGGCAAACAAAATGACCCAACTCTGGCTACATGCCTGGCCCTGTGCCAGGGGATTTACACACATCATCTAATTTGATTCTCAAAACACCCTGAAGAAGCAACTGTATTGTCTCCAGTTCACAGGCAACTCAGTTTCTGAGAGGTAAGGTCACTTGTCCGAGATGGTAACAGCTAGAAAGCAGCATCGCTGAGAGCCACACCCATGGATTCTGGAGTATTCTTTCTCCAGATTCTTTCACTCTGCAATGATATTTGCACCGTACCAGCCCCTTCTGCATAGTGGGTGCCCTCGGATCTAGGAAGCTGGCTGGTATAAGATGGATCAATAATTTAGTGGCCACCAAGGAAGGAAGAACACTGCCAACTGTGACGGGGAAGGCACTGGTTTCAGACGTGCTAAAATGCAAAAAGTGCACATTTTAGAGTTTATGAAATACAGGACGTTCTCATCCAGACAGCACCGTGAGGTTGGCCGGTCTGATATTATGCTCTTCCCCCTGATTGTGCACGAGGCTCCAGGTATGTTCACCTCGCTTTGTCTTTGACCTAGGTACGCCCACCAGCACCTTCCACAGTGCCTAGAACAGGAGACACTCAGAGGAAATGTCCTTTAAAGCCACGAGAAGGAAGGAGCAAAGCAAGACTGGTTTTATGCTTCCCTCAGCAGAGGCCAGGACCTATGCAATCTGTAGCCCCTGGAGCTGAACAGGTATGTGTATGTGGGCAGGGGACACTGTGAGTGACACCTGGGGGCAGAGGCTGAACTCAGGTCTCTACCTAAGGGAGTGATACAGCAGGCAGGTGCATTTTACAGCACACCTGGGGAAGAGTCTCCAACTGCAGGGAACGGGGGTAACAGGTTTCATGGTGATCCTGAGATGAGAGACAAGGAATGGGTGAGCTGATGACCTGAAGGCAATGCCCGTCCCCCACCCCTTTTTCCAAGCTCCCTTTCATGCTAGAACGTGAACATAAGGAACACTGCCTGAAAAAGTCACAGGTGTGCTATCTCATGGGAAGGGGCCCTCACTTGGCCAAACCCAGTGGGCAAAACAGAATTTTTTTTGTTCTGTTGGTTGACCTCTGCTTTATTTTTAAAAAACAGCTTTACTGAGATATCATTGGTATGGGATAACCTCCCTGTAATTTGAAATGCATAATGAGCCAAGCTTTGACGTATGTAGACACCCGACACCATCATCACAATCAAGATAATGAATCTATTCATGGTCCTCAAAGGGATGAGTGGATTTTGACCCACAGCCCCGAACACAAGTTACCAGAGCCGCTACCAGTTGGAGCAACAGAGATGAAAACAGCTAAGCGGAACCCACTGCCTACCGGATCCATGCACTGTTTTGCATTTTACATGCATTATCCCACCTGGAAAGCTCTAGGAGGGGTGCTCACATCCATGACGTTATCCCCAAGGCATAAGGTTGTGAGGCTAACGAGTGCCACATAACCCAAGCCCAAATCCCAGCTCTGTCCCTTCCCAGATATGGGGCCTTGAGTGCCTTCCTTTACCTGTCTGTGCCCTTCTGTCGCCTGAAGATAAAAAAACACCCTCAACTGTGTGTGTGTGTGTATGTGTGTGTGTGTGTTCATTCTTATTTTATTTTATTTTTTGAGACGGACTCTCTGTGTCGCCCAGGCTGGAGTGCAGTGGCGCCATCTTGGCTCTCACTGCAACCTCCGCTTCCCAAGTTCAATTGATTCTCCTGTCTCTCAGCCTCCTGAGTAGCTGGGACTACAGGCATGTGCCACCACACCAGGCTAATTTTTGTGTTTTCAGCAGAGACGGGGTTTCACTGTTTTGGGTAGGCTGGTCTCAAACTCCTGACCTCAAGTAATCTGCCCACCTTGGCCTCCCAAAATGCTCACATTACAGGTATGAGCCACCGCGCCTGGCCGTCTGTGTGTTTTTTTTTTTTGTTGTTGAGGATTAAAAGATTTAATATTCATCTAGAAGATTCAGGACAGTATTTGGCATGATGACGCTGGTTTTTCTGAATGAGGAAACTTAGGTTCCAGGAAACTGAGTGACTTTCCCAAGGTCATTCAGAGAGTCACTGGCCAAGCTAGGCTTGGAACTTGGGCAGTCTGATTCCAAGTTGGTGCTGCTAACCCCAATGTTGTCCTCTGTATGGCACGAAAAGCTCAGGGTGCAATGCAGCTATGTGTCCTCACCTCTGGGGCTGCAGACCCACTGACTCTTGGCCCAGTCAAGGAGTCAACAGTGTCAGCAGCCTGTACCCCCGGATTTCTCTCTGTAAACTCAACCAGTTGCTCCTGGTCTGATTCCCCTTCAACAAACATTCTGTGTCCTCCACACGGAATATCAGTGCATTTTGGCTAGGGCCAGCCTCAGCTGGGAGAAAGAACAGCCCCTGTGACTGTCAAATAAATAAGATTTTGCGGCCAGGCGCGGTGGCTCAAGCCTGTAATCCCAGCACTTTGGGAGGCCGAGACGGGCGGATCACAAGGTCAGGAGATCGAGACCATCCTGGCTAACACGCTGAAACCCCGTCTCTACTAAAAAATACAAAAAACTAGCTGGGCGAGGTGGCAGGCGCCTGTAGTCCCAGCTACTCGGGAGGCTGAGGCAGGAGAATGGCGTGAACCCAGGAGGCGGAGCTTGCAGTGAGCTGAGATCCGGCCACTGCACTCCAGCCTGGGCGACAGAGCGAGACTCCGTCTCAAAAAAAAAAAAAAAAAAAAAAAAAGATTTTGCTTCTGTGGGGCCAAGTGGGACACTGCCAGAAGAATCCACTTCCCACCCTAAGTCACCCACACGTGGAACAGACAGTGATCCTCACGAACCTTCTGAACAATGATTAACATTGTGGGAACACACGGCCTCTTGGTGAGGTTGACCCCACAGGCAGGGAGCACTCCAGCAGTTGAGGAAGGCACATGTTCAAGCTCAGGGTGGAGAGAAGTAGGCCCAGCTGACCAAACAAGGGTGGCTTCATTCATGGAGCAGTGCCCTGTGCCAGGCTCTGTGGAAAGTGCCCCGTGTGCACTGCTGACAGTCCAGGGAGTACGGGCTGCTGCTCTTCCCTTAAAAGGATGCAATCTGGGCTCACTGCAACCTCCATCTCCCGGGTTCAAGAGATTCTCGTGACTCAGCCTCCCAAGTAGTTGGGATTACAGGTGTCAGTCACCAGGCCCAGCTAATTTTTTTTTTTTTTTTGTATTTTTAGTGGCGATGGGGTTTCACCATGTTGGCCAGGCTGGTCTTAAACTCCTGACTTCAAGTGATCCGCCCGCCTCAGCCTCCCAAAGTGCTGGGATTACAGGCATGAGCCACTGCGCCCAGCCATGTTGCAGAACTTTACCTGCAACTGCACCACCACCTTTGCTGGGTTTGGGGAAGCTGGGATTTTTATTTACTTTTTAGAGACAAGGTCTCCATCTGTCACCCAGCCTCGAGCGCAGTGGCGCCACCATGGCTCACTGCAGTCTTGAACTCCTGGACTCAACTCCTGCCTCGGCCTCCTAAGTAGCTGGGATCACAGGTGGACACTACCACACCTGGATAATGTTTAAATGTCTTTAGAGATAGGGCATGGCTATGTTGCCCAGGCTGGTCTCGAACTTTTGGGCTCAAGTGATCCTCCCGCCTTGGCCTCCCAAAGTGTTGGAATTACAGGCGTGAGCCACTGCACCTGGCCAAAGCTGGAATTTGAATTTAGGTTTCCTAATGTTGATCCAAACGTACAAGCACTGAGCCAGGCACACCCTTCTTTCCCTGCCTTTTTCGGCAGAGAAGCAAACAATATACATGGCCGAGTATTTTTGTGCTTATTCCATGCCAGGGGCTGGGCTAGGTCCTTCCCACCCTCAAAAATTCTCCCCAACAATTCTAGGATGAATGAACCTTGCTTTCCGGAGGGATTACTGGAGTTTCAGAGGGGTACAGTGGCCAGGCAGCGTTTGGCCACAGGTTGGAGTGGCTCTCTCACAACACCCTCTGTACCCCACGAGGTGCCTCCGCACCCCTACCTTGAATGAGGTGCTCCAAGGAGGGACAGAGGCACTGGGTTGTGCATTAGAATCCTATTGCTGCTGTAACAAATTACCACAAACTTTGTGGCTTAAAACAACACTGATGTGTTATTTTACAGTTTTAAGGATCAGAAGTCCAAATTAGGTTTCACTGGGTCAAAATCAGGGTGTTAGCAGGGCCAGGCTCCCACCGGAGGCTGTAGGGGAGAATTTGTTTCCTTGCCTTTTCCAGCCGTTAGAAGCTGCCTGCATCCCATGGCTGGTGGCCCTGTCCTCCAGCCTGAAAGTCAGCAACAGGGTACCTTCAGATCTCCCTGACTCTGACCTTTTTCCAGCCGCACATCTCCTTCCCTCTGTCTGACCTGGTGGCCTCCCTCTGTAAGTACCCCGCGATTACCCAGGGCCAACGCACATCTCCTTCCCTCTCTCTGACCTGGCGGCCTCCCCCTGTAAGTACCCCACGATTACCCAGCGCCCACCCAGACAATCCAGATCATCCTCCCATCTCAAGAACCTCCGTCTGGCCGGGCGCGGTGGCTCAAGCCTGTAATCCCAGCACTTTGGGAGGCCGAGACGGGCGGATCACGAGGTCAGGAGATCAAGACCATCCTGGCTAACACGGTGAAACCCCGTCTCTACTAAAAAAAAAAAAAATACAAAAACTAGCCGGGCGAGGTGGTGGGCACCTGTAGTCCCAGCTACTCGGGAGGCTGGGGCAGGAGAATGGCGTAAACCTGGGAGGCAGAGCTTGCAGTGAGCTGAGATCGTGCCACTGCACTCCAGCCTGGGCGACAGAGCGAGACTCCGTCACAAAAAAAAAAAAAAAAAAAAAAGATCCTCTGTCACACCTGCAAAGTCCCTTTTGCCATACAATATATCCACAGGTTCCAGGGATTATAACGTGGACATCCTGAAGTTGGGGGGGGCATTATTTAGCCAACCACAGGCTGACACTGTTGCGCCCATCCCACCGGCCCCTGGCCTGGGGTCAAGACCAGCAGGCGGGAAGAAGTCAAGCTGGACAGGGCAGACTGAGGGTGTCCTGCATTCAAATGGAGCAAAGATGTGCAGGTGGGGAGGCCCAGGGCAGAGTGCCCACTGCCTCTGGGTCCAGGCCTGGCCTGAGTTGGGGTTACATCCATAGGCGCATTCCTCGAAGAGCAGAATTACTTTTAAGTTCTAAAAATTCCACCCTGTTGCTAAACAAACGCCAATGTTCTTGTAAAATAAAGCAACAACACGAAAGGCCTGGCAAGGGGGTGCCTGGAGATTCTGATCTGCAAGTGGATCAGGGCAGCTCCCTCCAAGGTAGCAGCCAAAGCCGTTTCGAAGTCCTCAAGGAACTCAAGGCCAGGTCAAGGTCTGGGTGGGGACCAGTGCCTGGGGCTGAAGACACTGGGCAGGAGGAAGCAAGGGAGAAAAGGAATGAAGGAGCCTTGTGAGCACCTTGGAGGCGGGGCCTCCCATGCTATCCTGGCTTTATCCTCCAGAAAACCCTGCAAAGGAAGCATTAGCATGGCCATCATCTCATGGGAAAGTGAAGGCTCGGGGAGGTGAAATCACTGGGCTAAAGTCACATAGCAGTAAGACCTGGGATTCCAACCAATCCATCTGACTCTGAGACCAGTGTCCTTTCTATTCCACCAGCCAAACTGCAACCAGGCTCAACACATGAATTTAGAGACAAGGTCTCCATCTGTCACCCAGGCTGGAGCACAGCAGCAGCGCCATGGCTCACTGCAGTCTCGAACTCCTGGGCTCAAGCGATTCTCCTGCCTCGGCCTCCTAAGTAGCTGGGATCACAGGTGGACACTACCACACCTGGATAATGTTTAAATTTAAATTAATGTTTAAATTAATGACAAATACCTGGTGACGGTTGTTCCCAGTTAGACTGCAAGGTGGCTGGCAGTGCACGTCCTTGAGCCTGACAGTGTCTGAATCCAGGCTCTACCAAGCTGGGGGATCTTCACCTCTCCATGCCTCAGTTTTCCCAGTCTAAAGTGGAGTTGGGCTGGGTGCGGTGGCCTGTAATCCCAGCACGTGGGAGGTCGAGGCGGGCGGGTCACCCTGAGTTCAGGAGTTCGAGACCAGCCTGAACAACATGGTGAAACCCTGAAATACAAAAATTAGCCGGGTGTGGTGAAGCACCCCTGTAATCCCAGCTACTTGGGAGGCTGAGGCAGGAGGATCGCTTGAACACGGGAGGCAGAGGTTGCCGTGAGCTGAGATCATGCCACTGCATTCCAGCCTGGGCAGCAGAGTGAGACTCCATCTCAAAAAATAAAAAGATAAAAAATAAATGAAGTGGACTCAATAAAAGCACCTCCATCCTAGGGTGCTATGAGGGTAAATGAGTTAATTCAGGTAGAGTGTTTGGGCTGCAACAGTGCTACACCCAAAGGAACCCCACAAGGTCCAATCCCCGAAAGCCCCCCCGACATACACACACAGCCTCTCCTCTCTGTCTCAGGTGGGCTTTCTCTGGATGTCTTCTGACAGCAACATCCTTACCTATATTTGAGTTGATGCAGACAGAAGAAGCAGAGAAGGCCTAGGCTCCCATTTTGCAGCTAATTCCCAAACTTTCACACAGGCTAATCTTTGGAGCATCTTTTAGCCACAAAACCATGAAAACCATCCGGGAATCAGTGAAGTAACAGCAGGGGAGCACCCCCACCCACCCCGCCCGTGCCGGCTGAGAAGCTTCTGGGGTAGTTTCCATCTGCTAGAGTGTCCGAGGCCTGCCAATAAACAGGAACTTAAGTAAAGAAAACAGAAAGGCTGGACACAGTGGCTCACGCCTGTAATCCCAGCACTTTGGGAGGCCGAGGCAGGTGGATTACCTGAGGTCGGGAGTTCGAGACCAGCCTGACCAACATGGAGAAACCCTGACTCTACTAAAAATACAAAATTAGCTGGGAGTGGTGATGCATGTCTGTAATCCCAGCTACTCGGGAGGCTGAGGCAGGAGAATCGCTTGAACCCAGGAGGCAGAGGTTTTGGTGAGCCAAGATCGCGCCATTGCACTCCAGCCTGGGCAACAAGAGCAACACTTTGTCTCAAAGGAAAGGAAAGGAAAGGAGAAAGGGGAATGGGGAAAGGGGAAAGAGAAAAAAGGAAAAGGAAAAAGGAAAAGGAAAAGGAAAAGGAAACAGAGTCTGTGAAATGCACAATAAAACTGAGACTCGCTGGAGGGGTGGGGATGCAGGGCAGATATTGGGAGGGAAAATTCAGGAAGGACCTCTCTGAGCAGGTGACATTTCAGCCAAGGCTGGGAAGGATGAGGAGGAGCCAGGAGCTCCAGGCATCAGGGAATGCTGGGAAAAAAAACACTCCAGGCCCAGGGATCTGCAAAGTACAGGTGCCTGGGGGAACACATGGCCTCAGAGCGTTTGAGGAACAGAAAAGGCAGTGTGACTAAGCTTCCTGGGGCGGTGAGTTCAGGCAGGGAGGTGGGTGCCAGGTCACGGGGCACAGGCAAACGGCCCTCCCTCCTGGTGCCCCACGTGCAGACCCTGGGGCCCTGGGGGCAGGGAGGCTCCGTGGTATGTCTTCCTGCAAGTGGCCTGTCTTTGAGAGGATCAGCCCTTTCTCCTGGGGACTGGGAGAGGCCGGCAGTGAGGGAAGAATGGCCCTCGGTCATGCATAGAGAATGTAGGGGACACAGGGCCTCTCACAGACCCAGATCCTGATCTTGTCAGATCTGCACACCCATGGGAGGGTACTGGTGGCAGAAATGCATTGCCATAAGCCTTCTCCCCACTGCAGGCAGGTGTGGTCAGGGGACCTCCTTGGAGAGCAAGGTGGGGGAATTTGGCAGCTTTCTCAGCATGGCGTCCACCCCCTCTACATTCCCGGGGCACCCACTCTAGGCTGGGCCCTGTGCCAGGTCTGATGATACAGTGATGACTAAGTCACAGTCCCTGCCTCTGAGGCCCCCATGATGTGCCGAGACAGCCACACACCCAATATGTTAAAATCCAGTGTCAGGACCCATGGAGAAGGGACTGAGGGAACAGAAAGGAAGGTGTGAGTCATTCTGCTTGCCGGTCTGGGTGGACGGAGACACATGGGAACAAGAAAGAGAAAGGCCGACCCAGTGACCCCTGTTCAAGATGCCAGTCACTGGGGATGGAGTGGGAGGGGCATGAGGAGCCAAGACCCAGAAGACCCAGTGAGTTCTGCGGTGAGAAAAGAGCTTGGAAACTGACATGCACACTGGTCCGCTGTGCAGGGTACGGAGCCTCTCCAGAGGCAGAAGGGGGCTGGGTGCTATGGGGGGCCGCGGGCCGAGGACGGCACCAGGCGTCTTACAGGGCAGCCGCCCTTGGGTCCAGCTGACTGTTGACCCAGGTGGCCGGACTGGCTTATTTTCCAGGACAAGTTGGAAATCCACACTGTGAAAGTTTCCAACTTTTAAATGGTGGTAACAAATCTGAAAATTTTTAAAGCCCCACGCAGACTCAAGAAAACCTCTCTGTGGGTCACCAGTTTTAGAGGCTAGAATAAATGAAGATAAACATAAATCAGACGAGGTACCCAAAGGCACCTGGGCTGGGCAGGACAGGGCTTCCTGAAAGGGGCATTTCGGAAGAGTCCAGAGAAGAACAAGTTGAGGACCAGAGACAAACAAAAGCTCCCAGTGAGCCCCTGCAGATGCTGGAATCCGCAAGCTGTTACCAGCCTTTTTTTTTTTTTTTTTTTGAGGTGGAGTCTCACTCTGTCGCCCAGGCTAGAGTGCAGTGGTGCAATCTGGGCTCACTGCAACCTCTGCCTCCAGGGTTCAAGCAATTCTCCTGCCTCAGCCTCCCTAGTAGCTGGGATTATAGGTGTCCACCACCACCCCTGGCTAATTTTTGTATTTTTGGTAGAGACGGGGTTTCACCATGTTGACCAGGCTGGTCTCGAACTCCTGACCTCAGGTGATCCACTGTGCCCAGCCTGTTACCAGTCTCTTTATGACAGCAAAGGGAAGGGGAGAAGCACAACCCAGGAAGACTGTCCCTGGAGCACCTGGTCTAAGAGAACCGGGATGTGGAGCAGCAGATGCCAGGCCAGGCTTGGCAGGGAACTCCATGAAAAGTCACGTGAGTTCACAGGTGGAACAGGATGGCCAGGGCCCAGCACTGGCATTACAGCAGGTATGTACCTGAAGGCACTGCCCAGAGCTCAGGCCTCGTTTTAAAGACACACACTCTGTCTCTTCCAGCTCCCCTCTTCCTCTAGGGCAGCTGCCCTTCCCGAGGGGCTGGCCACCTTCCCAGCATGAAATGCACAAGGACCATGTCCCTCATAAGTCAGCCTCCTCCTGCCAGTCAAGAACTGCCCTGCTGCTAAGCACTATAGCAGTGGCGGCCTTGGTGGCCCATGGCCTACTCCATGCTGGCTCTGAGGCATGGCAGAGTGGGCAAGAGAGTGAGGGTGTCACTTCAGTGCTGGGGGCTACTTCTCTCCAGGGGAGCTGGCTGAAGTGGCATCAGTCAATCCTCACGTTCTCCTTATCAGGCAGGTTTGACTATCCCCATTTTGCTGATGAATACACTGAGTCCCAGAGGGCTGAGTCCCTGGAAAAGGACCTGAAAATGCTACACACCAAAGTCAGGATTTGAAGCCAGAGAGCATATTCTGCACTCCCCATGTGGCACTGCCTCTAAGATGCTCAGAGGAGGCCCAAGGAAAACAGATTAGTGACGGTCCACAGTCCAAGAGGAAGGAAAAGAGAAACAAGCAAAACTAAAAAGACTGTGCAGCCATATTGTCCAAAGTACAAAGGTGACTATTCCTGGGGTGACCCGGAGTCACGGAGAAATGCTAAACTGTGCTCCTCTGAGCCTGGAGGGGAAGATGGGTACACGCAGCTCCAGGAAACCCTGCTGTCTCAGATGGCAAAACAGAACCACGATGGCACTGGCACCTACAACGGGGCCTCAGCAGATACCTGTTGAAGGCAGTGGTACAAAGTATGGCACAACGAGGGGCAAACTGCAGCTCTCAGCAAAGGTCATGTGTGGGAACCTCCCCCAAGAGTCCAGGCCGAGGGAGGTGGTCTTGCATGCAGTGGTACAAGTGTGCCCAGAGATGCCATGGCTGAGAAGCCCCCAAGGGCTGTGGCCTGCAGCCAGTCTTTCCTTGGTGCCTCCTCCATTCTCCCCATGGCCTGACCCAATTCAGAGGCCCTGCTGCCAGGGGCTCCCCTTCTGAGGATGGCTTGCAGAGGGGACCTGCTTCCATGGCCTGGGGGCTCAGGGATCAAAGCAGAGGACTATGAGACGCCCACTGTGTGCCCCAGTGGGAAAGGCGACCACGCCTTAAGAGCTCTACCTTGCACCTGGGAGGACACATTAAACCACAGACACACCTAGAAGTCCCCATAATCTCCCTTCCACCAGCCTGCATGGAGTGCCTGCCGTGTTCCCCACCCACCCAAATAAATCCTCCTCATCCTTCAAGCCCAGCTCCCATGCCACACAGATCTGGGTCATTACGGCTCAAAGTTCTCTCCTCTGCCTCTCACCTTGGGAGATAATTACTTACATGTGGGCTTGTGACCTCTCTCTCATCAGACTCAACAAACACATCAAGAGCACCCAGGATGGGCGAAGTCCTGCGCTCAGAAGTGCCCAATACCTTTCCTCTTCCCTCAGGGTGAAGCCCCCAGGGTCAGCACGATCACCCACCTCCCAGACAGTCGAGGCAGCAGCAGGGGTGGCAGGGGGGAGTGGGGGGAGTGCAGGCCAAGGACACTGCTTGTTAGGGCTGGGACCAGGTCTCCAGACTCTTGGTAGAATTCTTTTCACTAGGGGCAGACGCCACCTGAACTGATTTTATTAATTTATTTTTATGTTTTATTTTCTTGAGACGGAGTTTTGCTCTGGTTGCCCAGGCTGGAGTGTAATGGTGCAATCTCGGCTCACTGCAACTTCCGTCTCCTGGGTTCAAGTGATTCTCCTGCCTCAGCCTCCTGAGTAGCTGGGATTACAGCCTCCTGCCACCACACCCAGCTAATTTTTTGTATTTTTAGTAGAGACGGGGTTTCACCGTGTTGGTCAGGCTGGTCTCAAACTCTCGACCTCAGGTGATCTACCCACCTCGGCCTCCCAGAGTTCTGGGATTACAGGTGTGAGCCACCATGCCTGGCCTGATTTTTGTTTTTTAATTGCTTATGTAACCTTTGCTGGGTATACAAAGGCTCCCAGGCTGTGCGTGATGGCTCACATCTGTAATCCCAGCACTTTGGGAGGTTGAGGCGGGCAAATTGCTTGAGGCTAGGAGCTGGGGACCAGCCTGGCCAATATGGTGAAATCTCGTCTCTATTAAAAAAACAAAAAAAATTGTGGTGAAATATACCTATCATAAAATTTACCATCTTAACCATTTTGGCTGGGTGCAGTGGCTCATTCCTGTAATTCCAGCACTTTGGGAGGCTGAAGTGAGTGGATTGCTTGAGGTCAGGAGTTCAAGACCAGCCTGGCCAACATGATGAAACCCCATCTCTACTAAAAATACAAAAATTAGCTGGATGTGTTGGTGGGCACCTATAATCCCAGCTACTTGGGAGGCTGAGGCGGGAGAATTGCTTGAACCCAGGACGTGGAGGTTGCAGTGAGCTGAGATCGCGCTGCTGCACTCCAGCCTGGGCGATAGGGCTAGACTTCTCAACAAAAATAAATAAAACAAACAAAAAAAATAAAGGCTCCCAGACAGGCACTGGGCATTCTACTCTTGAGGTGCCAAGGGGCTGTTCCTAAGACCAATTGTTTTTCAGTCCAAAGAGATGAGCCCACAGCGGTGGCCAATAGTCCTGGAGGAGGGCCTGCTGGGCTTTGCATCTCTGAAGGCTGCTCTTTCAATCTGGACCCCAGTTCCTCATCGGGTAATGGCCGGAACTGACCCCTATTTGTCTCTGCATCTTTCCTCCTCACCCTCAGCCCAGGCTGGCACAGTGCTCACATGGGGTGAGGGACCTGACCCTGGATACTCCCTGGGCATCAGAGGTGTGTCCACCCTCCGCTGCAGGAGAACTGAATTCCTGGAGTACTCCTGTGTCCTTCCGTCAAGACTCCTCCCCGGCTTCTCCCCCAGGAGGTCATATGTTGCAAATGCTCCTCACACACTCACTGGTAGGGACGTGTGTGATTCTGGAGAAAAGAACCTCCTATGTGCTGGGCCTTTTGCTGGGGTCCTGGTAGTGGACAAGCCACTCATGGTGCTTGCCCATGTGCAGGGCACTCACTGTCATGCTGGGCAGAGCCATCGGTGACCCAGGAGCAACAGAATGAAGTTAAAAGCCACAGGCATCAGGCAAAGAGAGGTGTATTCTGGAGGCCACAGTGATGGTGACAACCCCACCTCACAGTCCATCAGAGAAAGCACCGAGGGATATCCAGGCAAAAGGAAGCTGCTGTGTTTGGTTTGTAGATACTCCTCAGTCGAAGGGCTAGAACCTGTCACATTCTGTCTCTCTCCAGAAGTTAGGGGTTTAGAGCATCAGTGGATCCTGGAGGACATAAGACTAAGACACGTGGGACCAGGCTCTGGTGGTCTGGGGCTGGCCCCAGGGGTGAATCTGCTGCAGGCTGACCCCAGTGATGGCTCACCAGAGCATCAATCCATGTGCCCCAATCCCCCTGGGGCCAGCCTGGCCTCTCCAGCCTCGGGCTCAGGTGCACCCGGGTATGTGTGGCCATGCACATGGTCCCCCAAATAAAAGGCCATGGGACCTGAAGATCATCCAAAAGAAGCAGCTAGAAGGTTCTGGGGGTGAGGCCATCCCAGGCATCAAGAGTGAGACTTCCTGAACCCACATTCCTCTGGCTCCTAGGAAGGACATGGAAGAGGCTAACAGCAGAGGATATTATTCTGTCAGGACCACTGTAACAAAGTCCTGTGCGCTGGGCAGCGTGCAGCTCTGGAGGACGGGAGTCCAAGATCAAGGTGCCTCACGTGGGGTGAGGCACATCGTCTCTGCTGCAACGACTCTGCTGTTGCTCAAAAGCAGCCTCAGAAAATATGTAAAACAAATGTGCATGGCTGTGTTCCAATAAAACTTTATTTATAAAAACAGGTGGTAGGCTGGGTGCGGTGGCTCACACCCGTCATCCCAACATTTTGGGAGGCCAAGGCGGGTGGATTGCTTGAGCCCAGGAGTTAAAGACTAGCCTGGGCAGCATGGGAAGACCCCATCTCTATACAAAATGCAAAAAATTAGCTGGGCATGGTGGTACATGCTTGTAGTTCTAGCTACCCGGGAGGCTGAGGTAGAAGAATCGCTTGAGCCTGGGAGGTGGAGGTTGCAGTGAGCAGAGATCCCTCCACTGCACTCCAGCCTTGGTGACCGAGAGAGACCCTGTCTCACCAAAAAAACAAAACATAACTAAAAGAACAAGGTGGTGAGCCAGATTTGGTTCAAAGGCCAGCCATAGTTGGCTAATCCTTGCCCTAGGGGGATAACCTTGGACTTTGAAATGAGACAGGCTTGCCTCTGGATTAGCAGCTGCGTGGCTTTGAGTAGGTTACTGAATGTCTCTCGGCCTCAGGTTTGTATGGCCGTGTGATAACACCTGTCACAGAGTGGCTGTATCAGACAAGACAGAGTGAGCCACCCTGGCCCACATCAGCTTCTGGTTAAACATCGATGCTTATCTCCTCTGCTCTAATGCAAAGCGCCTTCTGCAGCCAGCACCATTTGCTCTCATCTAACACGCAATGCTCGATTCTGATGAAGCTCAGCCTGTGCATTTCCAACCCACAGAGGCAAGCACCTATAGACCATGTAGCAAGGGAGGAGGTGGATGGTCAGCACCCACACGGCTCTTCCCGGGAGCCCACCACGCCGAGCACTTCACACATATGAACTTAGTCAATCCCAGGCAGGTTCTACTACTACGCCCATACTGCAGATGAACCAGCTGAGTCATAGAGGGGCTGAGTAGCTGACCCAAGGTCCTGCAGATGCTGTGCACCAGAGCCAGGATTTCAACTCAGAGCCCACAGTCTCAATCCCTCCAATGTACTGCCTCCATCAATGCTGACAGAAGGTCCAATGATGATGCAGACAAGTGTCAGTCCATTTTCATTTTTTTTGAAATGGAGTCTTGCTCTGTCGCCTAGGCTGGAGTGCAGTGGCACGATCTCAGTTCACTGTAACCTCCAGCTCCCGGGTTCAAGCGATTCTCCTGCCTCAGCCTCCCAAGTAGCTGGGATTTCGGGCGTGCGCCACCATGCTTGGCTAATTTTTTGTATTTTTAGTAGAGATGGGATTTCACCACGTTTGGCCAGGCTGGTCTCGAACTCCTGACCTCAAGTGATCCACCCACCTTAGCCTCCCAAAGTGCTCGGATTACAGGTGTGAGCCACCATGCCTGGCCGCCATTTTCTAAAGTACAAAGATGACTGTTGCCAGGGTGACCCCAAGTCACTGAGAAATGCTAAACTGCTCCTCCGAGTTGGTCTGGGAAGGTAGGTACATGAGTCTCCAGGAAAGCCTGCTGTCCCCGATGTGGAAACAGAACCATGATGGCACTAGCACCTAGATGGAGCCTCAGTAGATACCTGTTGAAGGCGGTGGTGCAAAGTGTGGCACAACGAGGGATAAACTGCAGCTACCAGACAAGGTCACATGTGAGGACCTCCCCCAGGAGTCCAGGCCAAGGAAGGTGGTCTCACATGCAGTGGTAAGTGTGCCCAGAGCTGCCAGGGCTGAGAAGCCCCTGAGGGCCATGGCCTGCAGCCAGTTTTTGCTGGGTGCCCCTCTCCTCTCCATGACCTGACACAATCCAGTGGCCCCTGCAGCCGCGCTGCACATCTGACCATTTGACTGCCACCCAGGTCAAGGACCATCCTTGTAAACGGGGGGCGGGGGGGGGGGGCATCAGCGGAGTGAGAGCCCCAATCCAAACAGATACTAATAAGAATAGGGATAATCAGAAGCACAGGTGGCTGGACTGACTTTTCAAGTCCAGTCAGCACCGTGTCCTGACTATTGGATGTGCCCTGGGGTTACTGGCTTTTCTGGCATCAGGAAAATCAGAGCTGAGGAAAGCAATTCTGAGGGCAGCACGTCATTACCCTCAGCGCAGCTGCCCTGTTCTTTAACACGATTCCATCCAGCAGGGCTGGGCCGGGTGGAGCTGCCAGGCGGCCCTCATTCCTTAAGTGAGTCCTAGTCCTGCTCAGGCTGAGCCAGCAGGGTGGGGAGAGAAAACAGAGATGCCTCTGGGGACTCCATGTCTGCCTGAGAATGTGGCCAACTGTCCGCAAGGGAAGGGAGCATTCTGTGATGGAGGAAGCCCGGAGAGGAGGAAGAGATGGGGCTGATGGTGCAGACAGGGCTGGGGTAGGGGCCTGAGACCAAATGCGAGGAGGAAACAGGCCCTGCCTGCAGCCCCTTCTTCCTCTCAAGGGAGAGCCTCACTCTTGTCTTTATATTCCTCCTTTCTTGGCTCAGGACTTCCTGCTCACTGCTGGTTTCCCTGCTTCCACTCTGCACCCCAGGCCAGCTTCCAAAGCCCCAGTTTGATCCCATCACTCCCTGTCTAAAGCCCACAATGGCTCCCTAGTACCGTCAGGCTGGAGCTGGCCCCACTTGCACCAGGGGCTCAAGCCCAACTCCTCCTATTTTCTCCTCTCTTCTGTATCCATCTAACCTGCCAGCATGTCCTGTGGCTTCTGCATGATGAGCGTCTATCAGGTCTTGCTAGAACAGCCTGGGCCCTGTATCCCTACCCCCCCGATCTATTCTCAATGCAGCAGCTAGAGGACTGCTTCAAAATAAAATCCGACCAAGTGGCTTCCCTGCATCCTTCCATGTGGACTGCAGAATCCAAACTCCTTACCCAGGACTGCAGAGCCCCGCATGAAAGTGCCCCTCCCCTCATCTCCTGCTCCCTCTCCATCTTTCACTCTCCAGCTACAATGGCTTCCGGGTCCCCGACACACGCAAAGCTCATTCCTGTCCTCAGCCTTCTCCCTGCCTGGAAGCTTCCTCCCCCGAGTTCCAGGTGCCTCCTTCCCATCAGTATTGGATAAAAGGCTCCTGTTCCAGAGAGAACTGCTTCTTCTTCTTCTTCTTCTTTTTTTTTTTTTGAGATGGACTCTTGCCCTGTCACCTAGGCTAGAGTGCAGTGGCACAACCTCGGTTCACTGCAACCTCCACCTCCCAGGTTCAAGCGATTCTCCTGCCTCAGCCTCCTGAGTAGCTGGGATTACAGGTGCTCGCCACCATGCTCGGCTAATTTTTAGTAGCTTTAGTAGAGATGGGGTTTCACCATGTTGGCCAGGCTGGTCTCAAACTCCTAACCTCGTGATCTTCCCGCCTCGGCCTCCCAAAGTGCTGGGATTACAGGTGTGAGCCACCACGCCTGGCTAATTTTTAGTAGCTTTAGTAGAGATGGGGTTTCACCATGTTGGCCAGGCTGGTCTCGAACTCCTGACCTCGTGATCTGCCCGCCTTCGCCTTCCACAGTGCTGGGATTACAGGTGTGAGCCGCCGCACCCGGCCTGGAGAGAACTTCTTTGGCAATCGTGTGCAAAGGAGCCCCACACTCTCTTCTGCTCTTCCCCATTTGAATCCTTCATAGCATGTACTACCATCTCATCTTTCTACTGTCTATTCACCTATTTATTCCTTGCTTCTCCTCTACGCTGCCTGGGCTCGAGGAGGCTGCCCAGTTTGCTCTGCCCACCAGGACTCTATACCCTCAGTACCCAGCCCTGGCCTGGCATGCATCAGGGGTCAATTGATATTTCTGGAATGACCATCTGTGCTCCTGATACCTGGCAGAGTGCCTGCTACTGTGAGTTTGATTAAATGGGATAGAGAAAAACAGCAGTGCCCATTCACTGCTTATTGGGAACCTACTGATTATCTGGGTGAGGGCAGGCGCAGTGATTGGTGTCCAATGCCCCCCATGCCAACCTCAGGGAAGGTGGCCAGCCAGGGCTCCATCAGAGTCCCTCCGCCCCCACAAACAACTGACCCTTTCACTTAGATTTGGAGTTGAGCCTCACTTTCTTGAAGTGACCTCAAATTAAGGTGACAAGTTATCCCCTTTTGGTTCTTTTGAGCCTCATCAAGGAGGGTTGTGGGTGCCATGCTAGAGACCCACACCAGCCATACTCAGTGGCCCACACCCTCCTTTCGCAGCCCTGGCTCAGGCCGGCACCAAGCAGGACCGTGGAACTGCTTGGAATGCACCAACCAAGAAAAGCAGCAGGTCAGCACTTTCTGGGATTTGCTGCCTTAATATTAAAATATTCATAAAGAGAAGTAATATCACTGTACACAAGTTTCCTCTCTGCAAATGAGGATTAACATCTGTTCCCAGAGCTTGGCCAGTGCAGGGCGCATATCGGTGAAATGGTGTTTTTGCAAAAGCGAGGCTGTTAAACTGCCAGAGCCTAGAAGACAAGCACTCAGGCCGAGGACCGCCCTGAGAACTGCAGGTTCTCAAAGCTGCTAGTGATGTGTTTTATTACTGTAGTACCCACTAATGTAACAATATCATTGAACACAGGGTCCATATGCAAGCTTCTCCAAACATCTCCTTAACGGTTTTCATGGCTTTTTCACCCCTCCAACCCACGATCCCAAATGAGATCACATGTTGCAATCAACTCTCCTGGCTCCTGACTGTCCTTTAATCTAGAAGGTTCCCTTTGCCTTCTTGCTTTCTGTGGGTCTTTTCCTCCTCTCCCCTCCCTTGTCTCCCCTCCCCTCCCCTCCTTTCTTTTTCTGAGACAGAGTCTTGCTCTGTTGCCCAGGCTGGAGTGCAATGGCATGATCTCGGCTCACTGCAGCCTCCGCCTCCCGGGTTCAAGTGATTTTCCTGCCTCAGTCTCCTGAGTAGCTGGGATTACGGGCACGCACCACCATGCCTGGCTAATTTTTGTATTCTTAGTAGAGACAGGGGATTCATCATGTTGGCCAGGCTGGTCTCGAACTCTTGACCTCATGATCCGCCTGCCTCAGCCTCCCAAAGTGCTGGGATTACAAGTATGGGCCACCGCGCTCAGCACTTCCGTGGGTCTTTCATGACATGGAAGTTTTTGAAGAGTCCAGGTCAGCCGCCCTGCCTCAATCCAATGAACCCACAGGTAATGTGTTCTCAAAGCATCACATCAGGAGGCCCATAATGTCCGTTTGTCCATTATTGGTAATGCCTTTCACATTCTTTCATTCCCTCTATGTTTGTTTGTTTATTTTTGAGGCAGGGTCTCACTGTGTCACCCAGGCTGAAGTGCAGTGGCACAATCTCAGCTCACTGCAGCCTTGACCTCCTGGGCTTAAGCCATCCTCTTGCCTCAACCCCCAGAGTCTGGGACCACAGGTGCATGCCACCATGCCCAGCTAATTTTTAAAAATGTTTTATAGAGACAGGGTCTCAACTCAATCTGGTCTCAAACTCCTCGGCTCAAGTGATCCTCCCACCTTGGCCTCCCACCAAAGTTCTGGGATTATAGGCGTGAGCCACCATGCCTAGTCCCTCTATGTTTATTAATCAGCATTCATCTTTTCTCTTCATCTTTTCTCTTCCTCTCCCACCTGACCTTTTTTTTTTAGAGACAGAGTCTTGCTCTGTCACCCAGGCTGGAGTGCAGTGGCATGATCTTGGCTCACTGCAACCTCTGCCTCCTGGGGTTCAAGAGATTCTTCTGCTTCAGCCTCCGGAGTAGCTGGGACTACAGGCAAGCCCCACCACGCCCAGTTAATTTTTGTATTTTCAGTAGAGATGGGGTTTCACCATATTGGCCAGGCTGGTCTTGAACTCCTGAACTTATGATTCTCCTGCCTTGGCCTCCCAAAGTGCTGGGATTACAGGCCTTCCTTTCCCCCTTGAATCATCCATTTCTTTTATTATTTTCTTGGATGTTCAATTGCCCCATCCTTGCCAGCAGGAGTCCCTTTTAGCCAGTGCCTGGGTCTTTTGGACCCATGTGTCTTTGAATGCATTCTTGCTTTCTGGAAGGACAAGGGGCTCTAGCCGCATTTTACCTTCCACTGCCCCATGCCTGGCATCCTCCACTTGTCCAAGGAGACCTCGCTCCTTCTCATGGAGACTGGCATCAAGAAATAGAGAGATGTGGGCATAAGATATATGCATTGCTACAGGGGGACATGGCTTCTTGCCCTTCTTTCTATGGTTATGACTTGTCAATTGCATATTTATGCCATCGAAAGAGCATAATGATGCCTTCAGCTCAAATCCACCGCCTTCCCCCATTCCATAGAGAAGGCCCTTTTCCCACAGAGAGAACCCTGGTACCTAACAATATATATTTACTTATTTACTCCATTCTGGTTTTTTTGTTTTGTTTTTTTATTTTGAGACAGAGTCTCACTGTTTCCCAGGCTGGAGTGGAGTGGCATGATCTCAGCTCACTGCAACCTCCGCCTCCTTGGTTCAAGTGATTCTCGTTCCTCAGCCTCCCACGCAGCTGCTCAGCCTCCTGAGTAGCTAGGACTACAGGCGCACACCACCATGCCTGGGTCATTTTGTATTTTTAGTAGAGATGGAGTTTTGCCAGGCTGGTCTCATACTCCTGATTTCAAGTGATCTGCCCGCCTCGGCCTCCCAAAGTGCTGGGATTACAGGTGTGAGTCACCACGCCCAGCCACATTTGCTCTACTCTGTAATCACAAAATAATTTCATAATTACTACTCTAAAACACTGCCTACAAATGTATATAAACTTCAAAATTTGCTTCCCATTCTTTTAGGCTTTATTCATTTATTTATTTTTGAGATGGAGTTTTGTTCTTGTTGTCCAGGCTGGAATGCAGTGGTGCGATCTCAGCTCACTGCAACCTCCATCTCCTGGGTTCAAGCGATTCTCCTGCCTCAGCCTCCCGAGTAGTTGGGATTACAGGAGCGTGCCACCACGCCCAGCTTATTTTTGTATTTTTAGTAGAGACGGGGCTTTGCCATGTTGGCCAGGCTGGTCTCAAACTCCTGACCTTAGGTGATCCACCTGCCTCGGCCTCCCAACGTGCTGGGATTACAGGTGTGAGCCACCACGCCCGGCCTCTCTTAGGCTTTAGAATGTATCCTACAAAGACTATGCAGTGACTTGTTCATATTTGTGCAGTTTTATCCTCAAGGTATATCCCTAGAAGTAGCAGTGATGAGTCAAAGGGAAAATGCATATGTGATTTTGCTCCATGGAACTAGATTTCCCCTCACAGGGGTCATGTCACTTTGCATTTCCACCCACCACAGGTGAGGGCGCTATTCCCCTGCAGGCTTGCTTGCTGAACGAGCTGGTGTACTTCAGCGGTTTTGCCAACCTGATGGGCGAACAACGATATCTCAGGGTTGTTTTAATTTGCGTTTTCAATGACTGCCTTAATCTACCGCGCCCACTTCCAATCCCAGGACCAAGACTCTGGCTCTAGCGTCAAGTCTAGGGCCCATCCTGAAGGTGCTAAGCTGAGTATCCCTGCTGGGGTGGAAGTAGGGGGTGTACAGCCTTACCCCGCCCATGAACCCTGGCATGAACAATGCAGGCAGACAATACTCAGATGAAACTCTGGCAGAGCAGATGGATGAAGGGGTGCTCTGGGGTCTCTGGAGAAACCTCAGAGGCATGCCCTTCTCATTTCTGGAATAAAAAGGCTCCCTGCTGCCTTCAGCAGGCAAAAGCAATTTTTCAGCCTTTTGCTCTCACGATCAAGGACAGGCTGCAGGGCCTCTGCTGTGGGGCCAGCAGCTCCCACAACCCTCAACATTGCTCCAAGGAAGAGGTGGAGAGGTTCCAGCCAGAGGGTGCCTGTGTGGGCTACCTTTACTAACGGGAACCTCTGTCTCCTTGGTCAGCACCTGTGCTTTGCATGGCAGACTCTTGGACCACAGGAAGGTGTCTGGAAATTCAGGCAGTGGGAAGACCTAGCACTAGGCCTCTGGTCTTCCCTGACAATACCAGTCACCTGCTCCTGGCTGACCCAGGAGCCTGGATCCCTTTCAAGATCTCAGGTGCTGGCCGGGCGCGGTGGCTCACACCTATAATCCCAGCACTTTGTGAAGCCGAGGCGGGTGGATCACAAGGTTAGGAGTTTGAGACCAGAATGGCCAATATGGTGAAACCCCATCTCTACTAAACACAAAATTAGCTGGGCATGGTGGCGCATGCCTGTAGTCCCAGCTGCTCGCGAGGCTGAGGCAGGAGAATGGCCTGAACCAAGGAGGCAGAGGTTGCAGTGAGCTGAGATTGCACCACTGCACTCCAGCCTAGGTGACAGTGTGTCACTCCATCTCAAAAAAAAAAAAAAAAAAAAAAAAAAAAAAAAAAAATCTCAAGTGCTGAGAACAGCAGCCCCAGTTCAGAGGGAACATGTGGGGAACCCCTGTCCCATGCCCAAGCCTGCCCACATCCACCCAAAGGCCACGTTTTAAATGCTCAGAGAAATTTCAGTGTCAACAGACAGGGTTTGGTCTTTAAGGCATAGTGGGCAGGTACGTGGATTGCGGGCTGGAATGGCTGGAGTACTGACCCTGGCTCCTCCACTTGCCAGCTGTGTGTCTGCTGCAAGTTCCTTCCAGCCCTGAGCCTCAGTGACCTCAACTGTAAAGGTGGGATGATAACAGGACCCATCTCACTGGCCTGCTGTGAGGATCAAATGTGACCATGTACGCAGACAGCCTGGCACACAGGCTCTCCAGGCAAACATTAACTCATGCAGGGGACAGCCCCATCCAGACCACAGTTGACAGGCCAGGGTAAGCACTTCCTGACAGGTGCTTCACCTCTCACTTTCTCCAAGCGAGAAAGGTGCCCTGGATGGCATGCTATACCTAGGGTATGGTCATGTCTTTAGTTTGAACAAACTCAGGGTGTGTGGAAAAGGCACTGTGGCCCCTCTTTCTTCCTTAAATTCTTTTACGATGAAATCAAGAGGGTATTGCTCCTTATGCCAACCACAACCAGCAAGGATGGCCATGACTTATACCCAGGGCTGCCATGGACAGTCGCACAGCTTGCGCACTGCCCCAAAGTGCCTGATAGGTGAGTTAGGTGGAAGCTGAAATGCAGCTGGTATTGTGTTTGTCATATTGTGCAGCTTAGTGCAGGGCTTGAGCAACCTGGAGGAGGAGGTATCTCTCTGCTCCTGAAGCAAACCTGCCACAGGGCTACAAACCCCAGAGATGTGGTTGCATGCAGATACCACTGCCTGATCACCAGGCTATGGGGGTGCATAGGACTGTGTTCAATGACAGAAGAGCACCTTTTCCTTATCTGTCTACACAGAGTGGGTGCCTTTTTCCAATTTGCACAAAAACTCCATATAAGCTAGTGGGAGTTCTGTTAACACCTAAAAACATGCATTTACAAAACACACACAACTGGTCTGTGCTTCATGGGCTAAGGTCTTTTATGCACAGAACTGTGCTACTGGGTCAAGCTTCCACTTGAAATTTAAAAATCCGTTTTAGGAATAGAGACAGCAAAAAGTGAGAGACCCCACTAAGCATTCAGGGTTGGGAGCCAGGCCCCAGCTCCCAGCTATGCTGTGGCACACCACTTTCCTGGGAAGGCTGGGCCTCCAGTTCCTAGCTACTCTCCCCTCCCTTCTTGGAGCAAGCAGGTCTTCCAGGCATCTTGCAGGCCCCACTGTTCTGCAGAGGAGGCTGTCCTGTCCCTCTGGGGAGCCCTGACCCCCAGGAGCACGGTGCTCCACTGGAAGACCCAGTGGCCATGGGGATGAGTAGTGGCGGTTGCCTAGATACGCCACCTTGTCAGGGGGTCACGTGCTCTTGCAGGGGCTCTCACAGAAGACACACAGTCTAGGAGCCACCAGTCTCCTTCAGCCACCCCACCTCCCCCTCCTGCCTCCCTCATTTTTCCTCCTGGAGCCGTCATCTGAAAGCGCTGTTCCTCTGGTGTCAACTGAGGATGTGCTCCATGATTTAACCACTTCCTTCTCTACTTTGGCTTCCTGCCATCTATCATGGCATCGGAATGGTTTCCGAGACACCCCGTGCCTCTCTGTCATGGTAAAGATCATGTCTTTTTCAGGTCCATAAAAAATGGAATGGGGCCTGTTGTGTCCTCACAAATCACGATGCTGAATAGGCAGACGGTCTTGGAGTATGCAGATGAGCCTGGAGCAGAGTCGAGGATGTGTTTCTGGGTCAAGGAGTTGCAATGCAGATGGACAAATGTTCCTGTTCCTGTCCAGGGGGGCAGGTGGGCCCCAAGGCTGCCTCATGGTCATCTGTGCATAGCACGAACATCCAGCTTGCACACTTTTGCCTATGCCATCCCCCGACCTGGGATGCCTGCCTGACACACCTGTCTGCCTACTCAGATTCTGAGCACTGGGCAAGGCTATAGATCCTGTCAGTCTCGGGAAGTCCCTGTTGACTCCCACTATCCCAACATAACGTTTAATAAAGCCCCTCTTCTCTTGCAAAACTCTCCCAGTTTAAACAACAAATGATATGGCCACTCTAAGCTTAGTAAAAGACTTACAGTAAAATAATAACAGCTAGTCTTTAATAAATAGGTACTTACGGCCAGGCACAGTGGCTCATGCCTGTAATCCCAGCACTTTGGGAGATGGAGGCAGGTGGATCACCTGAGGTCAGGAGTTTGAGACTAGCCGGACCAATATGGTGAAACCCCATCTCTACTAAAAATACAAAAATTAGCCGGGTGTGGTGGCATGCAACTGTAGTCCCAGCTATTCAGGAGGTCGAGACAGGAGGACTGCTTAAATCCAGGAGGCGGAGGTTGCAGTGAGCCGAGACTGTGCCACTATACTCCAGCCTGGGCAACAGAGCAAGACTCTGTCTCAAAAATAAATACATTTTAAAAATAAAAAATAAATAGGTACTTACTGTTCTAACCTCTTTCTATGAATCAGCTCATTTAATCTTCACAACCAAGTGGTAGGTACTATTATAATCCTGTAGTTCCAGTGGGGACAGAGAAGTTCAGCAACTAGCCCAAGCTCAAGTGGAGGCAGGATTTGAACTCAGGAACATTAATTCCAATATCTAGCACATCATTACTGTCTCCCCGCAAGTCCTCAGGGCCCCTTCCCCTGAGCTTACCCACCCAAACCCACAGGGGCCTCCCCATCCTTGGAAGCCTTTGCCCCCAAGAATGGGCTTTGCATGTGGTGGCCTCTGAGCCACCTGCTTGAATTCCAGAAAAAAACCAGATGCACTGCGGGGAGAGGGACCCACAGCTCCAGGACACAGCAAGGCCTCAGGAATAGCTCACGATCAATTGATTGCAGGGCCCAACACTGCTGGGTTCACTTCATATTTGTCCTTACTTTTTTTTTTTTTCTGAGACAAAGTCTCCCTCTGTCTCCCAGGCTGGAAGGCAGTGGTGCAATCTTGCCTCACTGCAATCTCTGCCTCCTGGGTTCAAGCAATTCTTCTGCCTCAGCCTCCCGAGTAGCTGGGATTACTGGCGCCCACCACCACACCCAGCTGATTTTTGCATTTTTAGTAGAGATGGGGTTTCACTATGTTGGTCAGGCTGGTCTTGAACTCCTGACCTCGTGATCCGCTCCCCCTTGGCCTCCCAAAGTGCTGGGATTACAGGCGTGAGCCACCGCACCTGGCCTGTCCTTTCTTTAGAGAGACTTGGAGTGGGGCACAGAAGAGACCAGACTTGGGGCCCCAGAGCGAGTGGTGACTTCACCACTTGCTGACCACATTTGCAAGGGTAAGTCATGTGACCTAGCTGAGCTTAGGGAGAATAAAAAGATCTTGCAGGATGGTGGGGAAGGGCTACAGAGGCTGTTTGCTCTTCTGGTTGACAGTGCATGGCAGGTGTTGTCAAGAACGGCTGCCTTCCATGTTTCATTTCTTTCCGGAGAACTTGGGCTGAACCCAGAACCACAGCAGACCCCTTCCCTGTGTTTTTCCCAACTGCTTAGTTCATACAGGGAAATCTCTGCTGGGGGAAGGTCTCTGCCTGGCCTCCATGGAGAACATAACATAGCAGAGACAAAAACCTCAGGCTGGGCACGGTGGCTCACACCTGTAATTCCCGCACCTTAGGAGGCCGAGACGGGTGGATCACCTGAGATTAGGAGTTCGAGACCAGCCTGGCCAACATGGTGAACCCCGTCTGTACTAAAAATACAAAAATTAGCTGGGCGTGGTGGCAGGCGCCTGTAATCCCAGCTGCTCAGGAGGCTGAAGTGGAGGTTGCAGTGAGCCAAGATTGCCCCATTGCACTCCAGCCTGGGTGACAGAGCAACACTCCGTCTCAAATAAAAAAAAACCTAAAACCTCCCTCCCACAGCCCTCTTCCTGTACCTCCTATCCCCAAATTATTCACTGTCTTTCCTGTTTACTCCTAACAGACTCTGAATAGCAACAGAGGAGGCTATGCCCAGGCATCGGACCTCTCTTCTAGGAGTAGCTCAGAAAGCCTGCCTCTGCCTGGCAAAGCCCCCCGTCTTCCAGGAGAGTAAGACCACATCCACACACTCAGCCCCCATACCACACAGAGCCTTAGGTGCACTCAGCAGCCAGTAGTGACCAACATGGAACTGTCCCCTGCAGCCCAGGGGTGGGGACCTGAATTTCCAGAAGAGTGGGAAGAAGAACCTCTATCAGATGACAAGAAATGAACAAAGACGAAGACCGCCTCAGGGGCTTCCCAGGTGGGTCTGGAAGATCCCCAAAAAGGTAAAAGGTGGGGCCTGGTGTTGACCACCTTCTCATCTGAAGAATGACACAACAGTCCCAATAACGTGACCACACGTCGACCATCCTCCCCACCATCACATCCCTCAAGCTGCCGGATGCTTCTGACAATCCAGATGCTCTGCAGAACACAGCCAGCCGGACTCTGCTCTTCATCCAGTCCCAGGGGCTCTAACAGATCTCTTAAAAGCACTGCTCCCAAACCACATCCACTGTCCTCGGCAGCTCGAAAAGGCCGGGGTGCTGAAGTTGCTCACCCGTCTGAGCCATGAAGATCTAGAAAGGCTCTGATTCAGGCCCTGCCAGCAAGCATGTGCCCAAGGGAAAAAAGAGGTCTTTAGCAAAAATCAGCCCCAGCTCAGAATGGGAGGAGGCAAGGAAGGCCACGGGGAGACAATGTTCGCCTGGACCAGAAACTCTGCCCTCATTACATGCACCCCATAGCTGGGCATGGTGGTGCACGCCTGTAATCCCAGCTACTCGGGAGGCCAAGGCAGGAGAATCGCTTGAACCCGGAAGGTGGAGGTTGCGGTGAGCCGAGATCGCGCCATTGCAATCCAGACTGGGCAACAAGAGGGAAACTCTATCTAAAAAAAAAAAAAAAAATACGTGCACCCCCACAGCAGGTGCAAGGCAGGTACCAATAGTCAGCCCTGCCCAGGCCAGCAGGCGAGAGGCGAGGAGCTCCCACCAGAAAACTGCCTGGCTTGGTGGGCAGAGCTGGCCAGAGTCACCTGGTGAACCTGTCCCCTGAGCACCACCCAGGGCCGTCCCAGTCCATTCTGCACCTGAAGGAAGTGAGTCTCCCACAATCTGCAGTCACCTAAACTACGGGGAAGAAAAAAGGGGTGTGCCCTCCCTCTCTCTCCACAGATGCCACCCATCGCTGACCTCGGCAGGCACACAAATTCTCCAGCTGACACAGAGGCAGCAGAGCGTGACACTCACCGCAGAGGTACATTCCACAGGTGGCTCTGGTGGCCACACAATGGGGAGACACAGGTCAGTGCTCAGGACAGGGCTGACAGGCCACAGGACCAGAAAGGCAGGGTTGGGGCACATGGACCTTCTGGAATCCGGGACAGAACCAAGGGTACGTACCTGAGGGTGTGAGTACTCCCTCAGCTCCTCACCCACTCCCTGAGCACCTACCCGGTGCCACCCTGAGGGCCTGACCAGCCTCTTGTCCCTGCTACGTCCCTCTTTTCCCAGCCTTGCTTACTCCCCAGCTGCGGGGACAGGAGGAATTCTGTGGCTGAAGGACAGGGACAGACACAGTCAGGCCCTGATCCCCGGGGCCTCCAGCCCAAAGTGGGAAATCACAGTCCCTCCCAGGGGAATCACCGTCCTGAGGACTCCATGGCCTCTTCAATCCTACACCTTCATCAGAGCCCTTTCTTTTCTTTCTTTCTTTTTTTTTTCAAATTGAGATGGAGTCTCACACTGTCGCCCAGGGTGGAGTACAATGGTGTGATCTTGGCTCACTGCAGCCTCTGCCTCCCGGGTTCACGTGATTCTCCTGCCTCAGCCTCCCGAGTAGCTGGGATTACAGGCGCACACCAATACACCTGGTTAATTTTTTTGTATTTTTAGTAGAGACAGGGTTTCACCATGTTGGCCAGACTGGTCTCCAACTCCTGACCTCGTGATCCGCTCACCACGGCTCCCAAAGTGCTGGGATTACAGGCGTGAGCCACCGCACCCAGCCTAGAGCCCAGTCTTTGAGCACCCTGCCGTGTGTTCTTCAGCCCAGTGCTGGGCACCCAGGGGGAGGGAGGAGAGTCCACGTCCCAGGACGGCCAATGCCCATCTGGTTGGGCCTTGTCACAGGGCAGCTAAGAAGCCAAACCAGCCAAGAAGCACCTCCCGGCCTCCTGTGGGGCTGGGCAGCGTGGGCTCCTCCGGCTCACGCATTTCTGCTGGAACCCATGGGTTCATGCTAAGACCACTTTCTTCCCTCGGGCAATGTGCTCTGCCAGAAGGGCCTGAGTCTGAACCATGTTCTGGGTCGTCATGGTCCAGAGCCTGTGAGTGAGCAATTCCTCCCGAATTCAGGGGCTGCCAAGATCGTTGCTGCCAGGTGAGCACTCAGGCCTAACTCCTGCAGTCCTTCTTGTAGCCGGTGCAAGAGTGGCTGACCCTCCACAGTAGGCCCGGCCTGATGACATGCTGTTCTTTCAGCACACAAAAAAACCTGCTGCAAAGTGTGGTGGCTCATGCCTTCAATGCCAGCACTTTGAGAGGCCACGGCAGGTGGATCACTTGAGTCCAGGAGTTCGACACCAGCTTGGGCAACATGGCGAGATGCCATCGCTAACAAAAATACAAAAAATTAGCTAGGCATGGTGGCACACACCTGTAGTCCCAGCTGCTCAGGAGGCTGAGGTGGGAGAATCACCTGAGTCCAGGAAGTCAAGGCTGCAGTGAGCCGAGACTGTGCTACTGCACTCCAGCCTAGGTGATAGGAATGAGACTGTCTCAAATAAATAAATAAATATAAAATAAAATAAACTGTTAGTCACAAAACCAACAGCAACACGCTCTCTGTGGGGCTGCACAGTGTGCAGGCTCACCATGCAGGTCTGAGAGCTGAGTGCACTTTCTTTGCTTTTTTCTTGTTTTTGAGACAGAGTCTCGCTTAGTCGCCCAGGCTGGAGTGCAGTGGCACAATCTCGGCTCACTGCAAGCTCCGCCTCCCAGGTTCACACCTTTCTGCTGCCTCAGCCTCCCCAGTAGCTGGGACTACAGGCGCCCACCACTGCGCCCAGTTAATTTTTTTGCACTTTTAATAGAGATGGGGTTTCACTGTGTTAGCCAGGATGGTCTTGATCTCCTGACCTCGTGATCCGCCCATCTCGGCCTCCCAAAGTGCTGGGATTACAGGCTTGAGCCACTGCACCCCGCCACTTTGTTTGCTTTAATTTCCACCTCCCAGTAGGTCAGGTCTCTGGGCCTTAATCTTTTCGTGTGCAAAATGGGAAAAACAACTCCCAGGGCTGCTGGGAGGAAATCTGTGGAATTTATATTCCGTGCATGCCTGGACTATAAACATATTCCATAAATATATAAAAACTCTATTAATTATATATACTTTAAATCTAAAGATTATTTGTAAAAATATTATATTCATGGAGATATTGAATTTTAACCTTGGTCTTTTCTCAGCCATAGCACCAGGCCCTAAGCTGAATTAGAACATTCCTCTCTAAGCTAGTCTGAATTTTTAGCTGGGTGCCAAGAAAAATGCCTCTCATCCTGCCCCCACATCAGGCTCTGGGCATGAAGGCCTGTCCAGCCTTCCTGGCTACCAGCAGCTTATGTCTCAGCCTCTGGCTGGCCCAGGTGGTCAGAGCTATTTAAAAAGTTGGGCGGGAGCTCAAGTCACAGCACATCCAGCTTTGGACCTCACTGGTTTCTGCCTGTTTCTGGAATGCGAGGACAGGAGCACTGGATGCAAAGAGGACAGCACTGGATGCTGGGGCTTTGCAGACTCTCCGCTCTTTCCCTCACCTAGGAGCTGGCTGGCACGGTCCGCCTGACTCTGAGGACTCTGCCCATCTGGGGCCGGGTCCCTTCTGTGACCTGCTAAGGCCAGCACACGGGGAAAGAAGGCAAAGCCAGAGGCCACCCCACTGATGTGGCTTACGGGGTTCTGAAATGCTCCTCGCCCTACAATGCTCTATCCGCAGGATTCCAAATCCACCTTACCCCCTTCTAAAAACAGCTTTATTGGTTTTAAATAAAATGCAATAAACCGTACATATTTACCATGTGCCATGTGACATGCTCTGACATATGTACACACCCGCAAAACCATCACCACAATCAAGACAGTGAAAATATCCATCACCCAGTTTCTGCCTACCCTCTGCGATAAGCCCACGTTCCTACAGGAGATTTCTGTCCCTGTAGATTAGCATGCATTTTCTAGTCTCCTTAAATGGAATCATATCGTATATACATTTTTCCCCTGGACTCTGTCACTCAGTAGGATTGAGATCTCTCTATGTTGTTATATGTATCCAGTTTGTGGATACATATAACATATGTATATGCTTTGTTACTGAGTAGGATTCCATTGCACAATATTACCAGTTTGTTTATTTTTTTATCTGTTGATGAGCCTTTGGGTCGATTCCAGTTTTTGGCTATTACAAATAAACTGCTAAAACCATGTATGTACAAGTCTTCATATGGATGTGTATTTCCTAGGTGAGTAAACACTCAGGAGTGGAGCAGCTGGGTCTGATCTTACCCTATTTTAAAATCTTCATTTCCCCATGGTACTTACAATCCCCTAAAACAGCATACGATTTACTTTTTGCTATGTTGTTTGTTTGCTTTCTCCCTTCCCTCCCTGGCAGATGGTATTTTTGCAAAGTTGAACACAAATATATCTCCCATGCCACATGCCTTTTATAGTGTGGGGTCTGGCCGGCCTGTCACCAACGGAAAGTGGCGGAAGTGATGCTAAGTGACACCTGAGACTAGGTCATAAGAAGCCTGGCAGCTCGCACTTGGTTTCCTGGAGCCCTCTCTGTGGGAGCCCTGAGCTTCCATGTAGAAAGTCTGACTACTATGCTGAAGGCGCTGCAAATGGGCACGTGGTTGCCGGACCCAGCCGAGCCCAGCCATCCTGTCATGGCACCAGATATGTGAGTGAAGCCATCTTGGGTCGTCCAGAGGAATAGCATGGAAGGGCCCCCACTGACACCATAGAGAACCTAAGAATCACCTAGCTGAGCCCTGCAAAATCCCTGATTCACAAGATCATGAAATGTAAGAAAAATGGTGGTTGTTTTATGCCACTAAGATTTACAGGCAGTTTGTTACGCAGCAGTAGTGACTGGTGCACCCTTCTAGAATGTAATCTCCACAAGAAAGGATCTTTGTCGGCCGGGCGCGGTGGCTCAAGCCTGTAATCCCAGCACTTTGGGAGGCCGAGACGGGCGGATCACGAGGTCAGGAGATCGAGACCATCCTGGCTAACACAGTGAAACCCCGTCTCTACTAAAAAATACAAAAAACTAGCCGGGCGAGGTGGCGGGCGCCTGTAGTCCCAGCTACTCGGGAGGCTGAGGCAGGAGAATGGCGTAAACCCGGGAGGCGGAGCTTGCAGTGAGCTGAGATCTGGCCACTGCACTCCAGCCTGGGCGACAGAGCGAGACTCCGTATTAAAAAAAAAAAAAAAAAAAAAGAAAGGATCTTTGTCAATTCTGCCCACAGATATACCCCAAGTGCCCAGAACAAAGCCTGGCAAACAACAGGACTTCAACATGTATTTATTGAATGAATGAGTGGGATTCTAGTAATATTTTAGTAACATTAAAACGATGTCCACTTATGGAAAACTAGCACTGGTGCAGCAGTGAAGGATCTGTGTCAGACACAGAGCTTCAAATCCAAATGCTGAGACTCGCATGCTGTACGATCTTGGAGCCTCAGTTTCCCCAACTGTAAAGGCAGGGTGACCCCGTCTATGTCATGGGGTGTTCTGGGGATAATGTGAAGAGAAGGCTTATGGCATGCTCAGGATAGGGCCGGCTCTGGGAGGTGCTCAATACGTTTTGCTAAATCTGAGTGAAACCGCAGTCCCTGTTCCCCACACCCCCTCTCCTGTGTTGCATTCAGTACCCCAAAGCCCTGCTACCTTCTTTGCTGACTGACCATGAGCAGGGGCTGCTCTACAAAAAGAGCTCACGGCTGGACCCCGTGGCTCCCGTCTGTAATCCCAGGACTTTGGGAGGCCACAGGGGACGAATCACTTGAGGCCAGGAGTTCGAGACCAGTCTGGCCAACATGGTAAAACCCCATCTCTACTAAAAATACAAAAATTAGCCAGGCATGGTGGCAGGTGTCTATAATCCCAGCTACTCGGGAGGCTGAGGCAGGAGAATTGCGGGAACTTGGGAGGCAGAGGTTGCAGTGAGCTGAGATTGTGCCACTGCACTCCAGCCTGGGCGACAAGAGTGAGACTCCATCTCAAAAAAAAAAAAAAGTTCTCTGTCTGAGGTCAGGAGCACATTCCCCTGGGAACCAAGCAGGGGTGAGGTGGATCAGGGTCAAGGCCTGTGTCAGACTTGACCCTGTGTCCACAGCCACCTTGGACCTGTGCTCAACTGAGCCAAGCTCAGACGCTGCAGAGCAAGAGTGCCCTGCACTGCCTCTGAGGCCACCTCTGAAGATGACCCTCCCCTGCTCACACCAAAGTTCTTCTCCTGGGATGGAGGCCAGTGTGGCTTTCATTTTCTTGCCACATTTTCAAGGTCGTGTCCTGACTCTGTCATGGCCAGGTAGGCACGAAGACCTGCACAGTGATGGAGGCCATGCTCCAAGCAAAACTTAATGGGGTCCTGGGCAAGGTCTTCTGAAAGGCATTTGGAGAGCCTGGCTTGACGAACACCGAGTCCTGTCCTCATTCTGCAGAATCCATCTCTGACCTTTCCTGGGAAGGGGCAGGGGAGGGGTGGATTAATTAAAATCTAAGGATCAGAGTGTGCAGCCTCTGCTCCTACCGTAAAGACAGCCTCTGCTGAAGCCGAGACCACTGGCATTTCCAGGGGCTGGAGTGTGCTCAATGCACTGCAGGGGGAAGGAGGATGAGACTGGGAGGAGGCAAGAAGAAAAACTTCTGTCTGGTGTGGCCAAGAAAGCAAACTTGCAGCCTTTCTTCCCTGGGACCATTTCCAGAGCAAAGGCTGAAAATGCATTAAAACTCCTGGTACTGAATGGCGTGAACCTGGGAGGTGGAGCTTGCAGTGAGCCAAGATCCAGCCACTGCACCCCAGCCTGGGCAAGAGTGAGACTCCGTCTAAAAAAAAAAAAAAAAAAAAAAAAAAAAAAAAAACCAAAAAACTCCTGGTGTCTCCAGGGAAGGGGGCCTCTGAAAGACACCTTCAGTTTGGAAAACAGACTCATTACTCACTAGGGATCAAGTTTTGGCTCCAAAACCTACTAGCTAGAAGGCCGTAGAAGAATTTCTTTCCTTTCCTTTCCTTTCCTTTCCTTTCCTTTCCTTCCCTTCCCTTCCCTTCCCTTCCCTTCCCTTCCCTTCCCTCCCCTACCCCCCTCCCTCCCTCCCTCCCTTCCTTTTCTTTTCTTTTCTTTTCTTTTCTTCTTTTTGAGACAGAGTCTCACTTTGTCGCCTAGGCTGGAGTGCCGTGGCGCAATCTTGGCCTACCACAACCTCTGCCTCCCGGATTCAAGCAAATCTCCTGCCTCAGCCTCCTGAGTAGCTGGGATTACAGGCACGTGCCACCACGCTTGGCTAATTTTTGTATTTTTAGTAGAGACAGGGTTTTACCACATCGGTCAGGGTGGTCTCAAACTCCTGACTTCGTGATCCGCCCGCCCTGGCCTCTCAAAGTGCTGGGATTACAGGCGTGAGTCACCACATCCTGCCGGAAGAATTTCTTAACCTCTCTCATCCCCATTTGATAGATGGGGAAACGGAGGGTAACAAACACTACCCATTGAACAAGGGCTGTTGGGAGGATTGATGACTCACACAGGCAAACGAATGAAGAGAGTGCCTGGCAAATTCCGAGTGCTAAATACATGCTAGCCGAAATGATTATCACCCCAAAGCGATGCAGTATGTGTTCACACCTCAGTCTTCCCAACTACAAAATGGGCTTAACCTCCCCTCCCCAGAACAGGGAAGAGTTGAGCTCTGGTAAATGTTTCCAAAACAAGCATCAGATGGGCGTGGGTGAGTGCTAGAGGGTGTCTGTGCATTTGCAAACAGACCAGGCTTTCCGTTGTTCTCAGGATAAATGGGAGATGTCCATAATTAGAACCTTAAGACATCACGGAATCTACTAAGAAGCTGATCCAAGTGTTGAAGCAGACGCCGGAAAGGGCACATGTTAAGGAGGCTGTGTGGGGGACAGGGACGCCTGTGGGAAGGCGCTGTCCTGGCTGCCTGACCAACTCCCAGAGGGTCATGGACTTAGTGCTAAAAACCCCAGATGAGGACCAGGACATCAGTTCCTCGGGTGCAAAAAAGCCTACTGCATAAAAAGCAAAGGGGACAAAGTTTGTTGCAATATGTAGATTGTCAGTCACCAGAACCCCAGACTCTAGGGCGGGTTCTGGAAATGATTCTATTTAAAAGAATCTCTGTGTTGGACTGTGAGTCACGGGGCTGCCAAGGAGCCTGGCCTTGCAGAGCCCCGCCCACGTGATATAGGGCTTGGTCAGGTGGCTTGCTTTGGCCAATGAGATATCAGCAAGCATGACAAGCGATGTCTTTAAGGCACTTTTGCAAGGATCTTAACAGGGAAACTGGGTATACAGCAATGCTCTGTACTATCTTTGCAACTTTTCTGTAAACCTCAAACTACTCTCAAATTAAATGATGATGATTATTAATTATTTTTAAAAAGTACTTGTGGGCTGGGTGCGGTGGCTCATGCCTATAATCCCAGCACTTTGGGAGGCCAAGGCCGGTGGATCACTTGAAGTCAGGAGTTGAAGACCAGCCTGGCCAACATGGTAAAACCCTGTCTCTACTAAAAATGCAAAAATCAGCTGGGTGTGGTGGCGGGCGCCTGTAATCCCAGCTACTCAGGAGGCTGAGGCAGGAGAATCGCTTGAACCCAGGAGGCAGAGGTTGCAGTGAGCCAAGATCATGTCACTGCACTCCAGCCTAGGTGACAGAGTGAGACTCTGTCCCCCCACGAAAAATAAAATAAAATAGAAAGTACTTGTGCATTAGGGCATGGATTTTTTTAAGGAATCCAGCTGCCCTCTGAAGCAGCCAGGGTTAGGGTGCTGAAAGCAAGTCCAGTGACAGCTATAACAGAACAACAGAGCCTGGGCACTTCTTCCAACTGATCATCAATTATTATCAACCGGATCAAAATGTGGAGTCTAAGTAGCCTTTAAGGGGGATCTCTTAACAATATTTAAAAGCAGCTGGTAGTATGTTAGGAAGACATTCTGTCTGTAGAGTTAAACTTTTTGGAAGCTTCCACTGAGTTCCGAGATTTACCAGTGAAGAGTCTTCTACGTCAGGGCTGTGGGACCGAGGGGCTGGCTCAGGGTGGGCCCCATGCAGCAGCCCCGAAAGCCACCAGAATAAAGGAACAGCAGTAGCTTCAAGCATATGAATCACTGAAGAGGAACATACACATTCAATGCCAGGTGATAAACTGCACAGAAAACGAACACGTCTTTGATGGAAGGAATGAGACTAAGAATGGAGTGCGGATGTGGGAAGGGACACAGGAAACATCAAGTAGCTTTTCAAACCCACACAGTGCTGTGGTGACAAGGATGTGTGTCTAAGAAAGCAAGTGGGCATGGCCGCCCCAGCACGGATGACACATCGTTCTATTCAACAGCCTCTCAGGCCACCTACTACCCCACCGTCTGCAGGCCTGGTGACATCTGCAAAGGCAGCCAGGGCATGGCTGCACCTGCTGGGAACTTTAGTCCCCCAGCCCCACCGACCCTGCTGGGCTTAAGACAGTCTTTGCAGCCTAGAACTCCTTGAAGCAGAAATGCCTATGGGATAGACTCTCATCTATGGGCCTGGTTGGCCACTTGGAAAAACAGGATTCAAGTAACATACACTGAGTGTGTCGTAGGTTTCAGGCGTATCTCTAGACTCTTGAGCAGGTCCTGGAATGCTCTGAACCACAGGCATTGGCACAGGCTCTGGTGTAGGGAAGTTTTCAGGGAACATTTGGTGAATGAGCAAATTAAATAATAAAGTTGTGTTTCTTCCAGGAGCTCAGTGTAAGGCAGGTGACTCACTCTGTGGCAGGGAAAAGGCTCCCACAGGCCTTAGTCCTTCCACTAAGGAGAGGAAACTCCGCATCCTTTCTTCTCCTCCACACTCAGTCAGTGTCAGCCAACTCCACCCACCCTGTGCTGGCTGCTGTGTGCCCTGCAGGGGTCTCTAAAGGAAACAGATGACCCTCACATGTCCTAAGCCCTGAGACAGGGCAGCGTTTAGGGCTGCCAAGTCTAGGGAAAGAGAGGGCCTGGTTCGTTTCCTATTCTTGTTGTAACAAAGTGACACAATGCAGTGGCTTCACACGGGGTCCCCAAGCCCCATGCCATGGACTGGTACTGGTCCCTGGCCTCTTAGGAAGCAGGCTGCACAGCAGGAGGTGAGGAGCGAGTGAGTGAAGGTTCATCTGTATTTACAGCTGCTCCCCATCGCTCACATTACTGCCTGAGCCTCACCTCCCGTCTGATCAGTAGCGATGGCATTAGATTCTCATAGGAGCGTGAACCCTCTTGTGAACTCTGCATGTGAGGGATCTAGGGTGTGAGCTCCTTATGAGAATCTAATGCCTGATGATCTGTCACTGTCTCCCATCACCCCTAGATGGGACCATCTAGTTGCAGGAAAACAAGTTCAGGGCTCCCACTGATTCTACATTAGGGTGAATTGTATAATTATTTCATTATATATTACAATGTAATAATAATAGAAATAAAGTGCACAAGAAATGTAACGCATGTAATGCACTGGAATCATCCCCAAACCATCCCCCAACTCCAGGAACCTGGTCTGTGGAAAAATTCTCTTCCATGAAACCGATCCCTGGTGCCCAAGAGGTTGGGGACTGCTAGCCTAACATAACACAAATTAATTAATACAAATGAATTTTCTTATAGTAGTTCTGGAGGTCACAGGTCTAAAATGGGTGTCACTGGGCTAAAACCCTGGTGTTGGCAGGGCTGCCTTTCTTCTGGAGGCTCTAGGGAAAGTCTGTTTCCTTGCCTTTCCCAGCTTCTAGAGGTCGCCTGCACTCCTTGGCTTGCAGCCCCTTCCTACCGCTTAAAAGCCAGCAACAATGTGTCAAGACCCCACATTGAATCCCTCTGGCCTCTGCTCCTCGGGTCACGTCTCCTCTGATTCTCTCTTCTGCCTCCCCGTCTACTTTCAAGGACCCTTGTGATCCACTGGGCCCACCAGAGACTCATCCCAGGGACATCTGATTGGCAACCTTCGTTCCCCTTTGCTGTGTGACCTAACTCATTCACAAGTCCCAGGAATTAGGCTGGGAACATCTTTGGGAGAGGGGGACATCATTATTCTGCCAACGACAGGCCCTGAGCCCATTGGGCAGGGAAGCTGGTCCAGAAAGCTGCCTAGAGGATGCAGAGCCTGAACCTAGACCAGGCGGAAGAGTGACCATCTGGAGGCTGGGGGAGAACAAAATACAAATGCAGAGACCTTGAGGGGACAGAAGGGAGGTGATACCATCGGCACATCCAGGAGCCACACAGATGTAACCACACCACCATGCGCCAGAAAGACAGTGACCAGGCTGCAAAGAGAGGGAGAGGGAGGGAAATGAAAATGGGGACATCCTAAAACACCACACTTCATATAGTGACTCCTGCTGAAAAGCTCCAAGGTCCCTGAGCTTCTGGTGTGACTGTCGAGTTCACCGTGACCATTGCCCACCATCTGCCTAAAGCAAAGCCTCAACATCAGGTGTCCCTTCCCACCTCCATGTACAAACTAGTCTTCCAGCCTTTGTTCAAGCCATTTTCCCCCAGTAATACATATGTGGGAGCCGGGTGCAGTGGCTCATGTCTGCAATCCCAGCACTTTGGGAGGCTGAGTCGGGCAATCATCTGAGGTTAGGGGTTCGAGACTACCCTGGCCAACATGGTGAAACCCAGTCTCTACTAAAAATGCAAAATTAGCTGGGTGTGGTGGCACACGCCTGTAGCCCCAGCTACTCGGGGGGTTGAGACAGGAGAATTGTTTGAACCCAGGAGATGGAGGTTGCAGTGAGCCGAGATGGCACCACTATTCTCCAGCCTGGGTGAGACAGAGCAAGACTCCGTCTCAAAAGAAAAAAAAAAAAAATGGGTAAAATACCCATTTCAAAGCGCAAATTAGACCAGAGGATTTTAACATAGCAGAGCACAAAGGATTAGGTTTCAGATACGCACTGCAATGAACCTTCAAGAAACTACCACTGATTTTAGCATGGTATCAGAGAACACTCACAATTATCTAACAAGGCAATTAATATGATCCTTTCTTTTCCAGCTATTAATACAAAACTGTGTACGCCAGATTTTCAACCAAAACAACAATCCTACTAGACAGACGGAGCAGAGATGAGAATTCAGCACTCTGCTATGAAGCCAGACACCAGTGAGTTTTACAAAAATGTTTAAAACACAGTGCTGCTCTTCTCATTCAAATCTGTTTGGGAAAGTACAGCTACTTCTCATGAAAAGATAACTGTATTGGTGGGGCAAGGTATCTCATGCCTGTGATCCCAGCACCTTGGGAGGCCAAGACGGACAGATTGCTTAAGGTCAAGAGTTTTTTTTTTTTTTTTTTTTTTTTTTTTTTTTTTTTTTTGAGGTGTTTTTGACCAACCTGGGCAACACGGTGAAATCCTGTCTCTGCTAAAAATACAAAAATTAGCCGGGCGTGGTGGCAGGTGCCTGTAGTCCCAGCTACTTGGGAGGCTGAGGCACAAGAATCACTTGAACCCAGAAGGCGGATGTTGCAGTGAGCCAAGATCATGCCCCTGCACTCCAGCCTCGGTGACAGAGTGAGACTATCTCAAAAAAAAAAAAAAAAAAAAAAAGAAAAGAAAAGAAAAGAAAAAGATACTGTACTTATATTAACATATAATGAATTTATTATGATGATTTTAAAATAAATTACTGAAGATTTACATCCTTTTTATAGTTTTAATTTTGAAAACATTAATACTGCTTGAAAACATCAATTTTGTTCATTAAAAATGAACAAAAGCTCTTTGGGGGTCTTCAATTCTGTAAAGGTGTAAAGTGGTCCTCAGACCAAAAAGCTTAAGAAATGCGTCTTACGAAAATAAACAGATTTACACACACAGATCTTTATGACAGTGTTCTGTAATGACAAAAACACAAACAAAAAGACAGAGAGAGAAAAAAAGTAGAAACCACTTAAATGTCTAATAATAGGGAAACGGCTAAATAAATTATGGTATCTCCATTTGGTAGAACATTATGTAGTCATTAAAAATTATGTTTTCAAAGAGTATTTATTGTTGTGGGAACACGCTCAAAACACTTGACATGCTGTTAAGAGATCTGAAAAGGAACGAAGCAAATTTTCACTATTATTGTTTCTGTGCTGCCTCGATTCGCGGGGAAATCACGAAATTGAGGAGGCCTGAGGAAATCAACAGACACCCCAAAGGGGTCCCCCAGGCTACACGCTTACCACATGTGCCAGGCAGGGCGCATGCAATATATACATAAGATGACATCATTGATGAGGTGGGCTTGGTGGCTCATGCCTGTAATCTCAGCACTTTGGAAAGCCAACCCAGGCAGATCGCTTGAGCCCAGGAGTTTGAGACCAAACTGAGCAACATGGCAAGACTCCGTCTCTACAAAAAAATACAAAAATTAGCCAGGCATGGTGGTATGTGCCTGTAGTTCCAGCTACTCTGGAGGCTCATTTGAGCCCGGGAGGCAGAGGCTGCAGTGAGCTGAGATTGCTCCAGTGCACTCCAAGCCTGGATGACAGAGTGAGACCCTGCCTCAAAAAAAAAAAAAAAATAATGATAATCTATATATATCTTAAACAATCATTCAGGTTTCTGCCTTTAAGCTCATGATGAGACCAAAATTCAAAACCAAACTTTCCCACACTCATTTCCAAAGAAACAAAGGAATCTTCTAAGCCCCCGTTCTTCCCAGACACGATTCTTTTCATTGCTTTTGTGTTGTAACCGCAGACTGATGTTTTGGGTGCCTGCTTGAGTTCCTATTCCTCTCACATGCTAGAAATTTCGGGTCTCATTCAAACACAAGACAGTGGGGGAGTTAGTTGGAGAGGGAATCTGCCAGGGGGTAAGTCTTTGGGGGCTTTGCTTTTTCCCACGTTAGGGACACTGGATGTTAACAAGTGTCGCCCAACATCTGCTGCTTGCTCGGCTTGCGCGTTTATTCCCCCTCTCCTCATTATAGGCATATAAATCCCTTTCCATGCCCTGAACTCCTTCTCCCACATCTGTCTGCAATTTACTCACCATGTGCTGTGGCTGGTGAAGCAGCTTATTTATGACTTTGTAGAATTCCAGGCAGGATGCTCGTGGCGGCTGAAGGTGCCCATCTCACTGCCTTTCAGGAATGCTGCTACCTTGAGCTTGGATGGGCTCGGGGGGTTCTCAGGTCTGGACCACCCCTCATGAGAATCAGACAAACAACATCTCCATGCAGATCTCAGTATTGGCACCAATGGTACTACACACCAGGCCATGCACTTTCTACCTCAATCTTCACAACAACCCTATGAAGTAGCTACTGTTTATCAGTCTCAATTATAAGAAACACAGGCATTGTTACTATTACTCTCGGCAAAGGAATAATGGGGCAGGGAGGTTAAAGAATGCATCCAAGCTCTAGAACCAGAAATACGACTTGACCCAGCCATCCCATTACTGGGTATATACCCAAAGGATTATAAATCATTCTACTATAAAGACACATGTACACGTATGTTTACTGCAGCACTATTTACAATAGCACAGACTTGGAACCAGCCCAAATGCCCATCAGTGACACACTGGATAAAGAAAATGTGGTACATAATACATCATGGAATACTATGCAACCATAAAAAAAGAATGAGTTCATGTCTTTTGCAGAGACATGGATGAAGCTGGAAACCACCATTCTCAGCAAACTATCACAGGAACAGAAAACCAAACACTGCATGTTCTCACTCGTAAGTGGGAGTTGAACAATGAGAACACATGGACACAGGGAGGGGAACATCACACACTGGGGCCTGTTGAGTGGTGGGTGCAAGGGGAGGGATTGCATTAGGACAAATACCTAATGCATGCAGGGCTTAAAACCTAGATGACGAGTTGATAGGTACAGCAAACCACCATGGTACATGTATACTTATGCAATAAACCTGCACGTTCTGCACATTTATCCCAGAACTTAAAGTAAAATAAACAAGTAAAAACAAAAGAATGCATTCAAGCTCACATAGCTAATAAGTGGTAGAGGTGGGATTCAAGCCCAGATCTGACTTGAGTCTGCTGTCACCACCACTGAAGTGAGAATGGCTTCTGTCCCTCGCATCCAGGCCAACTTCCTTCCCCGTAACCACACCCAGAGGGAAGATGAGGCGTGTCTGTGCAGTGGGAAGAAGTCTGCTTCTGCCGCTAATTGGCTCTGTCACCTTGGTCAAGTTATTTACTTTCCCTGAACCTCATTCAGGCGTCTCCACCTGAGAAACAGGGTTTCCAGCTCCTGGCAGGATTGAGGTGAATGGTAGATCACGTGCTTAGAACGGTGTTGGCACCCAGTAGGTGCTCAATAAAGCTTCCTTTTCATGAATACCGACAAGTCCTTGTTGCTTATATTAATATTCCTACAAAGGGGTAGGTCTCTGCATCCCTGGGCAAGGCCAAAGATCTTTGGTGGTGGATAAGAAATCTTACAGCACAGACTTAGGAAAGATTGTCTGTACAGCTCTGTGCCTTGTGGGCTAAAGAGAGAAGGATGTACATTATCATAACGGCGGGAACTATCTATCACCTTTCCAGGCATTATCTCCTTTCATTCTCACAACCTCCTGCAAAGCCACCGTTAATGTCCCATCACTCAGATCAGGAAACTGAGGTTTGGAAAGGCTAGGTTGTACATCCCAGTAGCTGGGGATGGTGGTGTAAGTGAGCCTTTGCTTAACCCCCAGCCCATCCTCTAGGCCCAGGAACCGCTAAGGGAGGTTTTTCTCTTCCTCACAGGTCCAGAAGAGCATATAGGGGTGAAAATCCTGTCGCTGGTCAAAGACGTGGAGGTCAGCGTCTCTGTCCCTGGGACACAGAGTGGGAAAGGTGACTGAGCAGCATCTGGCTGCTTCCTGAGCCACTCTGTACTCTCCACTACATGATAAAGCTTCACAAGACCAAACGACAACAGCTTGCACAGCCTGGGCCCAGCAGCACTTGCTTGTGGGAGATTCTCGAGACTTGGGTCTCCATCCTGATGAAGCAGAATGGATATTACAGGATCCTGGGAAACTGGGCATGGAGGATGGCTCACACAGATCTGCCTAGATTGCCGGGTGGCTGCATAGAGGCAAAGTGTGCCTGCTTGGCAAAATGACTTCCCAGGCATGCCATGTCAGCTGGGCCACAATGCTCCCCAAAGTCCACTGCAGCTTCAAAAGACCACCCAAAACGCTGCTGCCATGGCCCCACCAGAAACAAGACCCCAGAAGAAGAGGGTCATCTACCTGCCCTGGAGAGCAACATGTACTGCTGAAAAGAACATTTGTCAAAAGCGCTGTGACACTCTGGATACAAGCTCACCCTCAACTGAGGACTTCCCAGGCTTTCCCGGGGATGGTCAGCTTGGCACTGGACAGGCAGCCTTCTTGGCCTGCTGTCCACATCACACCTTTTGTCGGGGAACTGGCTCTGACTGAGCCAATTAACTGTCCAGCAAAATCCATTCTCCCTTTTACCCTGTTAGAGTCCTAGCTGGGACAAGGCCACGCAGCTAGAAACTACATTTCCCAGAACCCTCTGCATCTAGGAATGGTCATACGACCAAGCTCTTACAAAGGCAAATCTCTGGCCCTCGATTCTGGCTCTTTCCCTGGGGTCTCTCATGGACCGAGGGGAAAACATACACCCAACCAGACTCAAATGCTCACTGAGGGGTGGTTAAGGAAGAAACAGATTCTTTAAGCCTCTGTGTTTTGGGGTCTCTTTGTTATAGCAGCATGGTATTAACCTAATTAATAAACCTGCTTTAGCTTCAGAAACAACATTTTTAAAGAGGATTCATTGTTCTAGTGAATGATAAGTGGAAAGCAGGTTGCAAAGCTTTATTGTCTTTTCTAGAAGAAGCAAAGACAATGAGGGGGCTTAAGAGAATCAGTGCAGACCCCTAAGGCTATGTTTTCCCCAGATGTTTCATGCCTGAGTTCTCCAAGCACTGTGGAGTCCATTGACAGGTTACATGATGGCTTCCAACCTTTCTCAAATAACCAGCTGAGACCCTTCTTCCAGCCCCACAGAATGTGGGCAGGTGCCTCCCGGGAGAGAGGGATGTGGGTCCCTCCAGGGAAACCAGGCTGAGCATGTGGACATCAGTTTCCTCATCTCCTAAATTAATTTCTGGCTGAAGACACACCAGCCACATGGTAGTTACAGTCTGTGGTCCTTGTCTTCAAGAGACCCCCGGGGACACTACACCATGTCATCTTCCAACTCCTTCCTCTGGGGCCAGGAGAGCCCATCATGGTGAGCAAGAGGGACGCATGGGACACAGACATGTCCTCCAGCAGAGAAACCAGTGTAGCCGCACTGTGCTCTGAGTGGAGGCACCGAAGGACCCCAAGGGTGCTGGGTAAGTCAGACTCGGCTGCTGGGCCAGCGTCCTGGTCCAGCCAAGATGCCCACCCACTAATCACACCCCAGAGGGAGGCACCTCACATCCAGCCATATGGGCAACGTGTGATGGTCACACTGGAGGATGGAATGGCATCTGCACCCACCCCACAAGATGCAGAATTCCACTTGAAGAAGGGACAGGGCAGCCGTGGCTGGAGGTGGGTGCTGGGAGACCCCTGTGTCCATCTGCGTCACCTCCCCTGCATGGGGAGGACCCCAGATCCCTGGGGCCTGCGCCCCCAGCAAAGGAACCGCCGCTGACTCATCACTCACCCTGCAAGGCTTCTTTGGCTCTGGCTAGCTCCTGCTCCTTCTGGGCCAGCTGGACCCTGAGCTCGGTGGCCGAGAGGACCTCGGAGGACTTGCCGCCCTGCGACTCCTCCAGGTCCTTCGCCAACATCTCCTTCATCTGCCGGAGAAGGTGAACTTCCTCCTGGAGCCGCGACACTTCTTCCCGCAGGAGCACTAGGGGAGAAGGGCACAGGGTTAGAGGACAGGAACGTCGGCTGCCGCTCACTCGCGTTTTCTGGGGATGGTTTGAGGTTGCTTTGGCTTTTCTGTTTGCTCTGCATTCAGGGCCTTTCCTACATATGTGAAGGGAGGAGAAAACCTCGAAACAACTGCCTTATTCCAAAGAGCCCCAGCGCCAATTTTAGGCCCCACCCACAGTCTGCAGAGCACACCTAGTGAGACCCCCCACCCGCCACCACGACTCCCGAGGAATCCACTGCCGCTGTCCTGCACTCAGAATGTCCACTCCAGTCGCCGACGGTCTTAGGAGTGAGCATCATAACCATGAGCCAACAGTATGCTGAGTTGAGTTTCATATGCATTATCTCATTTAAGCCACCAAAACCTTCAGATGCAGGGACCATCATAATCCCATTTTACAAATTAGGACCTCGAGGCCCAGAGAGATTAAGTAACTCCAGGTGGTCATAAAGTTAGTGCGTAGCAGAGCTGGGATTTGAACCAAGGCCTGGCTGACTCCACAGCTCAGACTCCCAGTCTCATGCTTGGGAAACACCCATAGAAAGACATATTCAACACATTTTGCAAAACACATAACCTTGAGGAGCTCAGCACTGTGTACAAACAGAACTTACGCATTTGCAACTGACTGTCCTGCAGGAAAATAGGGTCTAATGAGCAGTGACAAGGTGACACCGTGGACAGAGTTTTCTGCAGCACTTAAATCCAACCCTATGTACAGTGAGGCCCCGGAAATGGGGCCAAGGAGAACACTCAGGCCCTGGGTGCTGGAAGGGACCCAGAAGGTATGTCATCCTCTCAGAGTGAGAGCCATGTCAACCCAGGTGTTGTCAGCTTCTCAGTCCTGTGGGCAGATAGACACACCCACACCCAGGTCAGCTCACCTGGGCAACAGTGAAAACAGAACTGCTAAGGGGTGCTAGAGGCAATCAGGCTGTGCACAGGTGCCAGGCTACGTATACTTCTGCATAACTCTTAGGAGAGCGCATTAAGAGAAGGAGCAAACCTCACTTAGGAGACGGTGGAAGGACACGCTGAAATATTCATTAAGCAGGTCCCCTTGAGAATGAACAGATGAAGGCGCCACACTCACCAGCCTCGTGCTGGCCACTGGGCCACCCCCACCCTCTGCACACTGCCTTCCCTTTCCTTCCCTCATTTTACATCACAGAGGGACCTGGGGAGGGGACAAGGGCAGCCCTGGCTGGGGCCAGGCCTCTGCCTACATCCTCTCTCTCTTCCCACCTACAGCCACACTCATCCCCCTCTCTACAATATGCCGCACTCTTTCCAGCATAGCGCTTTTGTCTCCGCAGTGCCCTCCACCTGAACACACTTTCCTGGTTCTTCCTGTGGCTGCCTCCTCATCGTGACACAAGCGTCCACTCCACATCACCTGCGTGGAAGGGCCTTCTCTCACCACCCTGTGTGATGCTCTATTTATCTGTCTTCTTCCCAAACTCAATGTGGGCTCCAGGGGCGGGTGGGGGTGCAGGGCTGTCTGTGTCCATCACCGCTATGGTGGAAGCTCAGCACACTCTGCCCCGCCGCTCTGCGCCCTGCCACCCCGCGCCCCGGCCTCCTTCCTCCTCGCTCTTTCTCCGCAGTACCCGTCAGTGCCTGTCATGCCCTGTGGATCTGTTTATCTACAGGCTGGCTGTAAGACCCAGGAAGGCAGGAACTTGACTCTGTGTTGTCCATGGCCGCATCCTCGTGCCTAGAACAGCACCTGGCACCTGGTCACCCTTGAGAATGAACAGACGAAGGCGCCACACTCACCAGCCTTGCGCTGGCCACCAGGCCATCCCACCTTCTGCACGGACTCCTCCCCTCCCCACACTGCCTTCCCCTTCCCTCCATTTCACATCACAGAGGGACCAGGGGAGGGGCCAAGGGCAGCCCTGGCTGGAACGGACATGTGCAGGTAGAGCCAGGAGCGTCCCTGCTGCTAAAAGGGGATGTGTACTCCCTGGAGGTCCGGTGCACAGTCCTCTCCCATGAGGGTCATGGAAAGGGCATGGCTGGGGGCACAGCTTTGGAGTCACCAGGTCTCCAGCCAGGCATGTGGTGGCTGATGAGCAACTCCCTCCCTGCTGAGCCTCGGACACTGCACCTGTTAAACAGGTCTAACCCTCATTGGCTGTGAGGCTCCTCGGAGGCATTGGAAGTGCCCCTCCTCATAAAGGAAATGCTCCATGTACACAGCAAGTGCCCTAGGTACACAGGAAGTGCTCCATGTACACAGGAAGTGCTCTGGGTACACAGGAAGTGCTCCATGTACACAGGAAGTACCCCATGTACATATAATAGAAGTGCTCCGTGAATGCCATGTACAGAGAAGGTGCAATAATGGTCATGCACTGCCCCTTCCTAGCTGCCCTACCCTTGCCATCAGTGCCTGCTGGCAATCTCTAAGGCATTACAACCCTCTGGACTCCCTAGGGATCCACTGGCCTCGAGGCTGAGTGGGCAGAGCCAGGTCCAGGAGAGGGGGCAGGCAGAGGGGGAGCAGGGCTGAGCCCTGAGGATGGAGCACCTCTCTCTCACCAGCCGCCTTGGGAAAAGGTGGTGGCAACTCCAGCCCCTATTCCCTCGTTCATCTCACATCACTTCCTGAGGCCACGATGGGCCGCGCCACCCCTCTAAGGAGAGGAGGCCTCCCAGGGTACCTCCTTGCCCTCCCAGCTCCTCCTAACCTGAGTCCTTCCTCCCCACAGAAGCCCAAGGGCGCCTCTGAGGTGCAAGGCACATCTCACTTGGCCCCGACAGCCTCCCGCCCCGCTTGGAATATTAGCTGCCTCTTCGGCCCTGTCTGAGGCCTCCTTCAGGCTGCCGGCTTCTCTCAGTTCTGGAAGGCGCTAGACTCGCTGCACTTCAGGGCCTCCGCAGAGCTGTGACCTGCCTGGGAGCTCCTGTCCCCTCTTCACAGTTTCCTTCCCATCAGTCTGTCTCAGCCTCACTGTCACAGCCTCAAGAGACCTAAAACGGCTCCGATCCTGTCCAGTGTCAACAGCACAGCAGGCAACCCGGACAAAACCCCGTAGCGACATGGAGGCTCACTCACTCCCCAGCTATGTGCTCAGTGGACACAGGATCCAAGAGCAGGGCCCGATCGCATATCCTGCTCTGTCTCCTTCACCATCAGGTCTCGAGTGCTGGAAACAGTGTCTGTGCGACACATCAGGGGCACTCGGTGACGTCTGTCGAACGCCTCCATCCACCTAACATGGAGAGGTCCCTGCCCATACCACGCGTGGCTCTGGGCACGGGGGCACTGGGGTGAAAGCCCCAGACAGGCCCCACTCTCAGGTTAGTGCTCCTGGATCCCACCATCAAAGGACCCCCAAACCTCATGTGCCACGGAGGCAGCCCAGGAACTGTCCAAGTCTCTTAGCAAAACTCCTAAGTAGGAGGTTTGCTTTTGGGACCACACCCCTGCCCTCTTTCTGGGTAAACATTTGGGGCCCACCTACACTCCAGGCCAGGAAAGAGAAGGGAAGACTCCCGGTCTCAAGAAACCTCCAGCAAATAGACGCACATACAAAGAGAAGACGGAAGGGGCCACAGGTACTCGGAGCGCTCAGACACCCTTGAGAAGTTGGTGGCATTCCAGATGGACCCTAGAGGATGCGACTGGGGAAGGAGGAAGTGGTGTGAGCAAAGGCAGCTGCAAAGCTGGAGGGTCCTGAGTGACCAGGAAATGGGTGCCAGGTGAGGAAGAACGGGAGGAAGGCTGGAGAGGTCAGATTACAAAAGGCTCAGCCCCAACCACCCCTCGGCGCTCCTGCCTCAACTCACTAACTCTAGCAGTCGCCAAGGCTGGAATTTTCTCCTCTTGATCAATACTCTACAATCTTCCATCCTGCCAGGGCCCCTGTTCCCTACTCGACTGTCACTAAGAGTCTATTTCACAATAAGGTGTGAGTGACTGCTAACAGTATGTCCGTTGTCACACAGGTAGAAGAGGCAGGTTTGTTTTTGCTTAATTTTTTTGTTTTTTTGAGATGGAGTTTCACTCCTGTTGCCCAGGCTGGAGTGCGGCAGTACAATCTCGGCTCACTACAACCTCTGCCTCCCAGGTTCAAGCAATTCTCCTGCCTCAGCCTCCCAAGTAGCTGGGATTACAGGCTACAGGCCCACCACTATGCCCGGGTAATTGTTTGTATTTTTAGTAGAGACGGGGTTTGACCATGTTGGCCAGGCTGGTCTCGAACTCCTGACCTCAGGTGATCCACCTGCTTCGGCCTCCCAAAGTGCTGGGATTACAGGTGTGAGCCACCATGCTGGGTCTTTTTTTCTTTCTTTCTTTTTTTTTCAGTGACTTCTGGGTCTCCTCCAAGCACCCAAGGAAGCCACCAAGATTGTTTACTGTTGTCCAGGAAGAAGGCAAAGGATTCCAAGACATTTGGCTTCAAACCTAGGCCTGGCCAGGGCCTCGTCTTGACTTTGCACAAGCCTCATGTCACTTCTCTGGGTCTCTGTTGTCGTGTATGCTGCACAGATGCCACCCACTTAGGGTTGCCAGAGTAAGCAAAACAAAACAAAGTAATGCCAAACAAACACCCCTAGACGCACAGTTAGATTTGAATTTCAGATAAACAACAAATCATTTTCAGTGTATGTCCCAACTACTGCATGGAATATACCTATATTAAAAATTGATTCATCACGTATCTGAAATTTAAATTTAACTGGGCGTCTTGTGTTTTATTGCAGCAGTGCTACTCCCATCTCACGGGGATTTTGACACCATGAAATGGGACAACCAGGGGAGCGGGCTTTGCCTGAGCACTGCACAGGCGGGAGGCGGGGCAGACACAGGAAGGGGCAGACACTGCACAGGCGGGAGGTGGGGCAGACACAGGAAGGGCATCTGCCAGGGTCTTCTCTGCACCCTGCACTCAGATGAGAGCAGAGAGTGAGATGGAGCTGGGTGCCATGTGCCTTTCTCTTTGGCTAACAGTGGCAAAGGCAGTTTTTTTTCCCTGCGCGCTTCTTAACAGGTGTATCTGATGCCTAAGCCCCACCCCTCCAGTCAGGCTGTGAATAAGCTGATGGGAGCCTCGAGGGCGGGTCACCAGGTGCGGCACCTGCAGGAGCCAAGTCTTAGGAGACCAGGCTGGAAAAACAACTCCATGGAAAGAGAGAGGCTTATCGGAGCTTGCTAACTGCACCTGCCCCAGCTGGGTGTGGAGGCCCAGGTCTCGCATCCCCCAGACTCTTCCAGGAGTGGAGACAACCCTGGGACTGCAATCTCAGCCTAAGCGCCAAGAGCACAGCCTCTCAATTGACCAGTTCTGGAGCCACCAGGAGGCACTTCTCCTCCCTGGGCCTCGGTGACCTCACCTGTAAAACAGGGGAAATGGGAATAAATAAGACACGTGTAAAGTGCTTACATGTGCCTGGCACACTGAGCACTGTGTCCACAACTCATCTTCCCCTCTGCAGACGGGACCAGCCACATTTCTGAAGAAACAATGAAGAAGCTGCCGCTGGAAGACTTGGCGTTTCTTCCTCAGAGGAACTATTCCGTTGCTGTGTGACCTTGGGCCAGTCACTGTCTCTCACAGGCTGGAGTGCAGTGGTGCGATCTCAGCTCACTGCAAGCTCCGCCTCCCGGGTTCACGCCATTCTCCTGCCTCAGCCTCCCGAGTAGCTGGGACTACAGGCGCCCGCCACCTCGCCCGGCTAATTTTTTGTATTTTTAATAGAGACGGGGTTTCACCGTGTTAGCCAGGATGGTCTCGAGCTCCTGACCTCGTGATCCGCCCGCCCGGCCTCCCAAAGTGCTGGGATGACAGGCGTGAGCCACCGTGCCTGGCCACAGGTGACTATCTTACGGACAAATTAATTAAAATGAAAACCTCAGTTTCTCTAGCCACATTTCGAGTGCACCCACGTGGCTAGGAGCTAAGGTCAGGGACAGTGCAGATCCAGACTGCTGCCATGACTGCACGGAGCTCTCCTGTTGGCGCTGGGCTAGAGGGTGTGAGATGAAGATGGTATTTGTTAAGCATCTGGAACAGCTCAGGCTGGTGACCCAATGACAGGAGAAAGCCATTTGCCAAAGGCAAGACAGCTACTGAGGAAGGAGTCATCCTTTCTGGAGAAAACTTTCCTGGCCTTTGCCCAAGGACAAAAACCCCCAAAGACTGATTGGGTACCTTTCTGCTGATGCTGGGGAACCGCAGTGCCCTCAGGCCTCTGAGTAGAGGGACCCGAAATCCATGGACTTAGCAGAGTTCTCTTGGCCATAGTAGCAGGAAGTAAACATTGTCTGGGAAACAGTGGCCCTCCTGCTGCAGGGAGCCAACTGTTACCAATGGTGCTACTCTCGGGGGGACAAGGATACTAGCAGGCAGGCCATGCCGCAGGTCCCCGGGGCCTCCTCCCCAAGGGAAAGGGGGTGTGGGGTACCCACTCAGAGGAAAAGTCCATACCAGCTGGCAGAGGGAGCTGGGGCAGACCCTTGCCCTTCTGTAGCCCATCTCCTTTAGTTTGCAAAAGCAACGAGTCCCACTTTTAAAAAATGCTGTTTTCCAGCTTCCCTTTCAGCTAGGGTTGTCCATGTGACACACTTTTGGCCAGTGAGGTACAGAAAAAAGTCCCTTAAGAGAACCGACCCTTACAAAAATAGGGCTTTACCTCTTTCTCCACCTTTCTCCACCTTCTCCACTTCTGGAAAGTGGACTTAATGGCCAGAGCTACAGCAGCCACCTAAAACAGAAGGCAACCTCTAGGACTGCTAAGACTCTGGGTGAATTGTAGGTGTGTAAAATCAGCCTCCCCAAACCAAAGGTCTAAGTAACAATAATATTATGAGTATTATTTATTATAATAACAATTACATCTTTCTTAACACTTCTTGAGCACACACTATATGCCCTAAGCTTTGCTGTATTTTACCTGCTTAACTAGTTTAATTCTCACAGTAACTCCATGAAGCAGATCCTATTATCATCATCCACAGTTCATAGATGGGGAAGTTGAGGCACAGAGGAGTTAAATGGCTTGGCCAAGGTCACACAGGGTGAAGAGCAGAGCCAGGGTTTGGACACAGATGGTCTGGTTCCAGCACTTCCAGACTCAACTGCCACACTATCACCTTCCAAAAGGAGAGGAGCAAGGTCTGTGGGTGACACAAGGGCTTCCTGAGCCAGCAGGGCCCAGGTGGCAACCAGGCTTGGCTTGGTGGATGCCAGTGAAGGCAGGCATGCCCCTCAGCAGGGTATGAGTGAGTCAGCCACTCAGTGCATGGCGGTCCTGGCCCTCCACTAGGGACACTCCCCGCACAGCCCCTGGAGAAGGGTATGGCCATGGAGCCAGCCTGTCCATTCCACGAGGGCAGGGACTGTTCTGCCCACACCTGACACCCAACACCGTGCTCCATGCTGTGTTCTTGGGAGGCATGCAGTGCAGTGCTGAGGCGGGCACAGAGGTTTGGGGTCAGCCAGCTGGGGCTCAGCCTTGGCTCCCCCACTTCCCAGCTATTTGACCTGTGGACAAGCAACCTCTGATCTCTTATCTGAAAATGGAGCCAAGGCCAGTCTCTCAGGCCTATGGTAAACATTAAACAAAGCAATCATCTCAGTGGAAACTTTCCGGAAGGTTCTACATGAGGGTCAAATGTAGCTCATCATGATCGTTTCGGAAAAGGGCAAACCTCCTTGATCTTCCGGAAGAAAACCTTGGCCTCACTAACTGCAGAACCCTGACCTTCAGGTTCCCCCAGCCCAGGAAGGGTGGATGAAACAGCAGAGATGAACGTGCTGAAGGCTGAGTCATCAAGTCTAGAGAACGAGGGAAGCAGAGAGCTTGGGGGGCTCTGAGTGGAGTCCAGGCTTGGAGGGACCGTCCCCAGCTGACCATCAGGGGTGGACGCTCTGATCAACAGCCATGCAAACTCACTGAACACAAACTGTACACTTAAGAGCCGAGCATTTTACTGTATGTGAATTATACCCCAATAAAAAAAAATCTAAATATAGCAGTAGCATATTTCAGATTTTCCATTAAAAACTCATTTTTGTAGCCCTCCCCACAAAATAAATCCAGATACACAACCAGCCAACTCCCTATTCTCCAGCAGGCCCCTGTGAAAGGGGTATCCTGGTCTAAACCCCATCCATCTTGGTGGCTTTGTGAACAGCGAGGGGTCTGTGTGTCCAGGAAACACCAGGGTGTTTGCTTGAGCCACACACACACACACACACACACACACACACACATACACACACAAACACACACACAGTGGGAAAGAAATCGGATGCCTAGAGAATGGTCCCACACCCACCACAGCCAAATGGAGGTCACTTCCAAGTGACACGCGCTCTGTATTGACCTGCCACTGTCTCCATGAAGTCTTGCAGAGACCATGGCTGCTGCCACCCCTGAGCAGGTGGATGCCATGTGCTGGATGAGAGCCCTCATCTCATGACCCCATGCAGGGCTGCGGTGGTCCCCGCCTGAGACTCACAGACATTGGCAGGCCACGGGATCAAGCCCAGGTCTGCTGGGCTCTGCGGCCGCCCTGCCGTGCACTGGTCCAGCAGCACCTAGTAGGTTGCGAGTGGCCCCTTGGCCACCACTCTTGCTATTATTGAGTTGGGGCCAAATCAGGTCCAAATGTGATTTTAGTACACTGGGATGATGCCTGTCCTAAAAATAAGGAATCATATTGTCCTTAGAGGGTTAAAGTTTTAAGACAGAGACACGGAGGGGCATGGTGGCTCATGCCTTAATCCCAGCACTTTGGGAAGCCGAGGCGGGTGGATCACCTGAGGTCATGAGTTCGAGGCCAGCCTGGTCAACATGGCCAAACCCCGTTTCTACCAAAAATACAAAAAATTAGCCAGGCGTGGTGGCGGCCACCTGTAATCCCAGCTAGTTGGAAGGCTGAGGCAGGAAAATTGCTTGAACCTGGGAGGTGGAGGTTGTAGTGAGCCGAGATCATGCCATTGTGCTCCAGCCTGGGTGACAGAGACTCTGTCTAAAATAAATAAATAAATGAATGGCTGAATGAATGAATAAATAAATAAACAAAAATTAAAAAAAAAAAGAGACACAATGACTCTCATGGGCAAAGTCATCTTAAGAGACAGGGACTCCCAGGCCCCCAAGGCTAAGCAGTGACGGGATGAATGTATTAATGCATCCAACAAAGCAGGTACCCAGCAGAGGAGGGGAGTCCTGAAAGGAAGAATCAGAGATGAGGAGGCCGGCAGTGCTCACCGCCCAGGGCAGAGCGGGTGGGGGTCTTTGCCAGTGGACCAGGGACCTCCTCTGTTCTGCATTTCTGCGGGCGTAGCACGCGGCAGGAAAGAAATGCATCTTTGCTCTGATCTTGAATGGGCTTGTCGCCTTTGCCCAGGTGATCATAGTCACGCTTTCTGAGCCCTTCAATGTGTTGAGATTGATGGAAATCTTCATGTGCATGAATTCCCAGTCCCCTTAAGGACCCTAGGGGACGTCCCCATTTTACAAAAGAAACTGAGTTCAGAGAGACTATGCAGTTAAACATAGAAAGTTTGCTGTTGCTTGTAACCACTGATTTATTCCCCTTCTCCTGTGGGTACAGCTGCCAGACTCAAGACACGCTGCAGGTAGACAAAAGCCCTGTGCACCTTTCCTTTCTGGGCCTGCAGCTGGGCAGATAGCCCTGAAACCTTCCCTGGAGAGTTACCCCCATTTTCATCCTTTCCCTGGAAGGGGAGGCCTGAGGTCACAGAACCTCAGCCTCTTTGCTCAGCTGACCCAGCGTGTGAGTGGGGTTGGGAGTCCTGGAATAGCCCAGCCCAGGGCCGCTGCAGCAGCCACGCCATCCCAAAGCCTCCTCAAAGCTCTGTATATGACCAGAGCTGCCATAAGGAAACTCAGCTCGCAGCGTCCTAAGCTTAATGGTTTGCCTGTGGAGTGAGAAGTCTGGCGGCTGTAGGCTGGAAAATGCCAGCCTCAGGAACATGCTTCTGTTGGTCACCCTGAGCCTTCCAGGGCGAAGTGAGCCTAGCCTTGGCATCATTCTTTCTATGGGGCTGACCCTCTCAGGCCCACCCTGGCCTCCCCTCTCCTGCCTGGTCCCTGCATGGGGAGCTGGAAGCAGCGCCATCTTCTTGAACCACCTCTGTCCCCATTTGCCAGACGGACCCTCCCATCCGTCCCTCAGTCCCCAGTCCCTGGTGGCAGGCAGGTAAGTGTAGGAGCCATGCAGGGCTGCGGTGGTCCCCGCCTGAGGCTTACAGACATTGGCAGGCCACAGGATCAAGCCCAGGTCTGCTGGGCTCTGTGGCAGCCCTGCCACAGCTTGGTGGAGATTTCCATGTCCTCTGGGCCTGTGTCATATGATCCTGACACTCAGCAGGGGGTGATGGGAAGCAGTACAGCCATCCCCAAATAGGAGAAGACTCTCAAATAACACCCACCTACTCCTCCACAGGGTTTCTTCCAAGGCGCTCCCCCGCCCAGAGAGCCGCTTGGTAAGTCTTACTACAGGTGGGTGTGGAGGGTGCAGGGACTCAGGTAAAACAGCCTTTGTCCTTTTCTCATATTGCACAGAAATTGTTTTTCCCGTTAGGTGGTGTTGAAACCGTCTTCCCTGCAGAGGCTCTTCCGGTGAAGCTGCTGGCCTGTAAACACACCTTTAGCCAGACCCTCCTCGGGGCCCCGAGTGCCAAGCGAATCCTCTTCTACCACTTTGCTGCTCAGAGTTCCCATTGGGGGGCTGGGCCCACTCAGCTCCATACCCCAGAAAACCGGTCCTCTCCTGCATGCCTTCACCCACCCCTCACCAAACAGCCTGGGCAGCAACCATGTCGCTGCCCTGGAAGGGTGATAGTCACAGGCTCCGAAGCAGAGATGTCCTGAGGAAGTCAAGGAATCACAGACCTCCAGCCCCACTTAACCTGAGGATTGGCACTGCAGGATGCAGCCCCCCAGGGTCTGCCGGAAGTCTGGGTTAACACCTTCATGGCAGAGCCTGCAAAAATCACTTGGCAGGTGCTTCTGGCACCAGGAGGAATGTGAATCTCCAAAAACACCATCTGGGTTAGGGTGGGAGAGGCAGGCACCTGCCTGCCACCAGGGTGGCTGGGTCCCTGCCTGGTGGTGGCAGCAAGGACTACTCAATCCCAAAGCCCATGGCCAGGCCTCCTTGATGACTGTGAAGAGTCTGCTCCTACCTGCTTGAGAATTTGCTTGGGCAGAAGGGATGGGGAAGTGCTGGCCTCTGCTCACAGCCTGGTCGGTTGCCTCCCCCAGCCCTCAATAAGTACATTTTCTTTGTTTGTTTTTTAAGTTAGTATTTATTAACTGTTGCTTTAATAAAGGAAATTTTTTCCCTTTAATCCCAATTCAGTCACTTAATGTAAAACTACAGACAAGTTACTTATTATTTTTTTTTTGAGTCAGACTCTCACTCTGTTACCCAGGCTGGAGTGCAGTGGCATGATCTTGGCTCACTGCAACCTCCACCTCCTGGGTTCAAGCAATATCTCCTGACTCAGCCTCCCGAGTAGCTGGGATTACAGGCATGCGCTACAACGCCCTGCTAATGTTTGTATTTTTTGTAGAGACGGCATTTCGCTGTGTTGGCCAGGCTGGTCTCAAACTCATGGCCTCAAGTGATCTGCTCGCCTCAGCCTCCCAAATTGCTAGGATTACAGGCATGAGCCACCGTGCCCGGCCTAATGAGCACATTTTCCACTGAGGATTAGAAGCTGCAAGTTGTAGCCAGTTCATCACAAGTCAGGTGGGCCAACTGGGGATGGGGCTTCCTGGGCCATCCTGTGGGTACAAGGAAGACTCCTTGCACAGCCATCAAGCTGAGCCTCCATGCTACCACTTCCTCTGAGAGGCCACCTCATCCAGCCTCTTCTTTCCAAATTTCTCTATTATCCCCTCCTGGACTAGGCAGCAGACGTTTCTGTCTGGCTGACATTTTATGACTCTTCTTTTCAACATGGCACCTCCATTTCCCTTTGGGGAGCCCCCACTGTCAACCCCTGTGGTTCAGGGATGAAAATGCAACCCAGTCTGGCTAATGAGATCACTGAATCAGCCTGACCACTGTGACTGGCTCAGGAGAAGGCACATGACCTAAGTCAGTCCAATCAGTGGTAAATCTCTGGACCAGGATCCAGATGCTCTCTTTACCAATGGGCTCAGGCTGTGAGGATGGAGCCTGGAGTTACTGGCAGCTGTCTTGACACTGGGAGGGGAGAAGTCAATGAGACTAGGACAGGATTCAGATAATACCCGAATACCTGAGTCCTGGATCACACCACACCTGCAGCCAGAACCTATCCCTGAACTTTTCAGTTACATAAGCCAATTATTCCCTTTTTCATTGAAGCCAGTTTGAGTTGTACTTTTTAATCCCTTGTACTTGAAAAAGAATCCTGATACACTGTTTTTGTCAGAGAGTTTTCTGGGCACCAAGTGTCCCTACAAACTTGAAGGCTACCTTATTCTTTCTTCAGAAACTAGATGAGCAAAAATGGACAAGGGAACTTAGTTCTTCCAAGCAGCGAGCACTTATCACTGTTTAGACTTCAATTCTAGCTTCTCTTTGATCCCAGTGACCAGTCCTTCTGGATTGAAACACTGCATGGCACAAACCTTCCAAGTTCTGCCTCAAAGCCATTTCTAGGCTTTTCCTGCCCATATCAGTCTTTCTCCTTTTCCCCCATCTGGAGGGGTCTTTGCACCAACCCACAGCCACTGGGGTTCACCTGAGGGTGCCAGCTCCCATTTGGGTGTTCACTATGTGCCTGGCACCGAGCCTCAGCTCATCAGAGTCTCTCACCAACCCCATGGGAGAAGTGCTAGCATTCTCTCCGTTTCGCAGAGGCAGTAATGGAGGCTTGAACAGGGGGGCTGGTTTGTTCAAGGTCACGGAGCTGGTCCAGGTGGCACAGCTGGATCCCAACCCCAGCTGGTCTAATTCCAAAGCTCATGTTCCTAACCACTGGATAGGCTCCCAGCCCTAAGCCCCATGCTGTGCCTGCTTCGCAAACTAAATGCCAGGACAAATAGTCTCACAGGTGGGCACACAGTTGAAACTGGGCCTTTCTTGGAACCCTGGGTCTTTGAGCTTCAGAAGAAAAAAAATGGCTAGGTCCCCCAGTCTTGGCTCTTGCAACAATCTCCTCCCCTCCCCAAGGCCAGGCTCCTGAAGGGAGGTACCCAGGGGAGGGACAGCAAGCCCCGGGTAGCACTGTCTGCTTCCCTCCACATCCTCACTGTGCAGGGCTTTTTTCCATCCATCCTCATCCATCCTCCCTCTTCCCCACCCTCGAGGGAAAAAAAATTACCAACACCCCAAGAGGAAAAATAAGGAAGGCCACGCATTAGTTACACCCACCACCTCAGGACACCATCCACACAGGGTGCCCAAATCTCACACAGATTGGGAGAAAGCAACCTGAGCACGGCCTTACAACGGCAGGCAGAGCCCAGCCCGGCTTTCTTTCCCACCCTGAGTGTGACTCAGCAGCACAAAACCCTGCATCTCAGTTTCCTTCTCCACCCATTCCCAGAACCCACAGAAAGATGGAAGCTGCCCGCCCCACACGTCACAGAGCAGGTTCTCCCGTGTCTAGCTCCGGGTAGGAGAGCTAACTTTCTGAGAAGACTAGGGGAAAGAATAGACATTTCTATTCCCATGTTATAGATAACCAAACCAAAGCCTAGAGGAAACTGTCTGGAATCCACAACCTCAATCGCGCGGCCATCGGCTATACCATGAGCTGGAGACCAAACTGGAAACACGCTTGGGCATGAACATGCTAAGCCAGTGTCAGATTTCAACTCAGGGGTTAAATGCAGCAAAATGAGTCAAGCATGCCGGCGGCCCCTGCAGATGTAAAGAATCATACTGAGAGGAGACGTAGGGGAACGGGGGCTCCGCTGAAGGCTCTCCTAGACGTCGCCATCACACAAGGGTGGTGAGCCTTCAGTTCCCACATCTTCAGATCTCCATAGTGAACAGACGCATGCTTTCTAAAAAATTTACACCAGATCGAGACCATCCTGGCTAACACGGTGAAACCCATCACTACTAAAAATACAAAATACTAGCCGGGCGTGATGACGGGCACCCATAGTCCCAGCGACTTGGGAGGCGGAGGCAGGAGAATGGCATGAACCCAGCAGGCGGAGGTTGCAGTGAGCTGAGATTGGGCCACTGCACTCCAGCCTGGGCGACAGAGTGGGACTCTGCCTCAAAAAAAAAAAAAAAGGGGGAGTATTTAAACCAGGTCCAGAGTGGGGTCTGAGGTCTGAGCAAATGGCAAACCTGGGTGACTCGCTGTCTCCTGTGCAGCTTCTGAAGGGACATACCTAGTGGGCGTTTCCGGCAATCGCATCACCTCTACGTCCCTCCACTTCCTCACCTGTCAAATAGCCACAGTGACAGTGAAGAGCAGTGGTTCTGGAACTGGATGGCCTGGTTCAAATTCTGGCAATGTCCTTGGGTAGTTGTTTGACCGTGCAGGTCACTTCTCTTTCCTTGTGTGAATGAAGATGACAATAGTATCCACCTCCCAGGGCTGCTGTGCCAATGCCTGAGGACAGATAAAAAGCCCCAGGAAGGGGCCTGGCACCCATGGGCCCTCCGTCAACACTGGCAGACAGCTGCTGATGCCATCGCAGAGCATGCCTGACTCCATGCAGGCGATAGGAAAGGAGAGCATGTCTTGGGCTCAGGCTGCCCAAGTCTTCCGGGCCAGAGTGGACACGTGCCCCTTGGTGGGAGGCTCTCGAGGCTGCGGGGCTTGAAAGTACTGCAGGGCAGCTCACAAATCCATATAACTCACTCCCGATTACTCGCCAGCCTGACTGAGCAGCTGCTCCAGGAAGAAATAAAATATGCTTTGCATACTTTCAATGTTTCACTTATGAAAACTGGCAGGGCTGCCTTTCTAAATTGTTTAGCAATAAAGTCACTAACGAGCAGCGTTTGAGGCTCTCCCTACCGGTGGGGGGAGCCAGCCGGGGTGGGGGAGGGGTGGGGAGGGAGGACAGACTAGCTGCCAGTGCAGAGGCCGCTAGGGCTTCCAGAAGGCGCCATCTGGGATTTTTCAGAGGGGCACGGGGATCACATCCTGGTGTCCTGATGTGAAATTGGATCCTCCCTCTGGAAGCCAAGCCCCAAATGAGTGGGGGCAGAGGGGAGGGCCCTTCCGGCCCGGGACGTTTTCCCACACTCCAGGGCGCCCCGGTTTCCAGCCAATTGAGTTAATTGAAAAATTACCTTGGGCTGAGAAAGACCAGGACCCAGCCATGGGGGACTGGCTCACAGGAGACCCAACTCAGCCTCCAGCACTGGACTTCTACCACCTGCAGCTGCGAGGCCTGCAGGGGCGCTCCTGGTGCTGGGCACACATCCCCTACAACGTCCCAGAGACCTCAGGGGTAGTTTCAGCCTACTTGACAGATGGGGAAACTAAGGCAAAAAGGATAAGGAGCCTGACCAAGAGCAAAAAGCTAGGGAGCCCCCGTGCAGCCTGGTGCTGTCCCCTGCGGTACTTCGTCTCAGGATGCTGTTCTGAATGCGTGGCAGGGCCACTGCAACCCCAAAACCCAATGACTGTAACTTGGAAGGAAGCCCAGGATGCAGATCAGCTGGCAGGCGGGCAAGAGACCTCCTGCCCTGCCCGGAACAGGATGATGCCTCCATCCACAGAAGGCCTTGCTGCGGGCTGATATTGCTGATATTGAAAAAGTGCTGAATAAAGCGCTTTTCCCTCCTTCCAAGTGCTCACTTCTCTGTTATCAGCCCAACTGCCTGGGAAGATTACAATGGTGGATTTTATTGTCCTAAATAAAGGCCAGCCAACCCCAAGGCCCCAGGAACAGCACCATGACTCAGCCAGGTCACACTGGGGTATGGGGGGCCCAAGCCCAGTTCCCCACTTAACTCCTGCCCCTGGCCCATCTGCCATTCACAGACACCAGGCAGTCCACACTGGAGACTGCCTCTCTGGGACAGTTCATTCCTGTCCCCCTCGGGTCCCTGCCTACTTGAAGGCGAGAGAGACCTGCAATTCCAGAATGGTCCATCCCATCTCCAGGGGCCTCGGCAGGCATGGCTTCTGAAACCAAGCAGAAGACCAAGCGGGGCCCCCACAACTGTCTCCCCGGCATCAGGCCACAACCTTCAGGACTAGAAACGAACGCAGCTGATTGGAAAAACACCCTTACTTCACTTAGAGAGTTTCAGCAGTTTAGTCTGTGAACCAAATGTATAATTAAGGCACAGAAAAATGTGAGGTTTTTTTTTAGGAGGGGAGCTGGGAGCGGGAAGAGGCAGACACACTCGAGTCCCTGAGTCATCTTTATGTCTGAAGACAGAACTTCTTCCTCCACAGGAAAGCTTGACCCTGACGGAGAAGCTGCATATCCAGTGTGTGTTTTTTCGTTTTTGTGTTTTTTGAGAGAGTCTCACTCTGTCGCCCAGACTGGAGTGCAGTAGTGAGATCTCCGCTCACTGCAACCTCCACCTCCCGGGTTCAAGTGATTCTCCTGCCTCAGTCTCCCAAGTAGCTGGGACTACAGGCGTGCGCCACCACATCTGGCTAATTTGTTTGTATTTTTAGTAGAGACAGGGTTTTACCATGTTGGTCAGGCTGGTCTCAAACTCCTGACCTCAGGTGATCCACCCTCCTTGGCCTCCCAAAGTGCTGGGATTATAGGCGTGAGCCACCATGCTCGGCCCAACTTTTGGTTTTAACACTCACTGAGCACCTCGCCTGAGAGGCAGTGACATCTAAGCAGCTAGAGACACATCTCCAAGCGAGGCATCCCAGCCACTTACTAACCAAGTGATCTTGAGCAGGTCACCTCACCTCTCCGTGCCTCAGTTCTCTCATCTGTAAAATAGGAGTAAGGGTAGCTCTCTTATGAGATTGTTGTAAGGATTAATCGAGGGTCTATACATAAAAGAACAGTGCTGAGCACACAGCAAGTACTATATACATTTTGGTTATTATTTTCCCTCTTGCTCCTCCCTCAAGAGCCACACTGCCTTCTCGTTGTGAGACCAGCCCTTGCCAGGAAGCACTGTCCTGGGTCCCCAGAGACTTCTGGAATCTCTGATGTACATCCTCAGGTAGAACATTCTTTGCTGAGAGGTCTCCGGAGTAGGCTCTCCAGGAGCTGGGGGGTGACTGCTGAGGAAGTGATTGCGCAATCCTAATCTGGAGACTTGGGCACTATTCTGCCGCTGTCCCCTCTGGCTTTCTTTGGTTTCTGGACTGAAAAAGGTAGAAATGGAACTTTAATTCTTGCTCTGAGTGGCCTCTGACTTCCCACCAAATGTCTCCCCGTCTGTCTGGCTAGCTCCGCTCACAATTCACAAAGGTCAAACGCTGTTTCCACTCTGCATGCCGCCTCTAGGGAGAGCAGAGGAGAAAACTATTCGAAAAATGTAAATCAAAAAAAAAAAAAAAAAACAACCCCAAGGCTCTCCTCCCCCACAACACACACACACACACACACACACACACACACACACACAGCTCACATCCAGTTCAACAGAACACAAGAACACAACCAGCAGGAAGACAGAAGGGCGATGCCGAATTTTCACCAGTGGTGACCAGCTCCAGGCCTGCCTTTCTTAGAGGCCCTGCTAACTCAGACAAGGAAATCTCTTGTACAGAGAAGCATCCTTCCAGGTCTTCCTGGAGCACCCTCCTGGCAGGAGCCAGGTATTATATAAGCTGCAACAGCTGGTGCAGCCCTGACCTGTGCTCTAAGCCCAAGAAGTGCCCGTTGAGCTAAAGCCAGCCCAAGGCACAAGCCCAGGGGCAAAAGCATCCTTTCATCAAGCCGAACACCCGCTGGGACCACCCTCTCCTGGCCAGAGGCACTTTCATACCAAAACATGTTTTTCCTTGAAGCCACCCTCTACCCCTCATCTCCCAGGAGAAAATGATACTGACTAGAGAAGAGTGGGTTCTAGGTTCGGCTGCTGCAGAATCAAAGTGCGCAGCTTGAATAAAGAACAGAAGGGTGTGCAGAAACACTGAGTGTTAACGTTTGGAGCAGGTCAGAAGCGTTTCTTTCATCTACGTGTTTTATTCTCTAAGTTGGCCTTCTCCTGCCCTACTCTCTTGAGCTGAGCTTCTACTAGATCTTTCCTTTTTCCTCTTCCCTTTCCACAAACCTCAAACCATATATATCCCTGGAACGTCTGGGGACCTCTTTCGTGACACATCTGCAATAATACCATGATCACTCGTGGCTGCTTGAGGAGCAGAAGGGACAAATATGTGTACCCTGGGCGTAGAGGACTGGCAGGGGTGGGAAGTGTAAAACAAAACAAGCCACATAAACACTGTGGCTTGTGATGCTTCAACACTGCCTCCACGCTTGGGTGAAGCAGCAGAAAATAAACCAGTTGAAGAAATAAAAGTCCTAATCAGGAGCAGATGTTTGTATTGTAACACGACTTGGGACATGAACAAGCCCTGTATTGTGGGTTCGTTGCCATGTCTCTCTGGAATTGCAGGCTGACCACCAACCAAGCCATGAGGTCACCCCACCGTCAGCGGTAGACAGCCCATAGCTGCAGATATCCCAGAAATCCGACAAAACACCAATGCAGGGTTCTAGTTATTCTCTAGTCCTGATGCCCGGGACAACGAAGCCCAAACCCAGGAAGCCAGACAAGAGGACAGCAGCTCTCTGTTCCTTCTTTGGTGAGCAGAGAACATGGATTTCAGCAAAGAGCATGGGCAGAACCAAAGCATTTTCAGCTTTCAGCATTCATGAAAATTAACTCAGGATAACTCCAGTGCCCAGGAAATCTTCCCTGCTCCCAATCTCTGGAGAAAGCTATACGTCTTCTAAATTAGCATCTTCTCTGCATGTACACCTGCAGAAAGCTAATTTTGGGGAAGCGGGATAAAAAAAATCAGAACCTCCTCACCCCACACCCCCATCCAACCCACCAACTCAGGCTGCCCTGGCCTAGAAGGTAGGCTGCTGATTCAGGTTAAAAATTCCCAGGCAGAGAAATGCAATCTCCTTTTTCCAATGGTCGACAGTTAATGTATTGTTCCACCTTTGCCCTCCTCTTTTTTGTAATCTCTCGGCTGAGTGCCCATGTTCTCAGGACCCTCTTGCCAAGAGGTGATTACTGTTTATTTGGCCGTGGATGCTACTCATGGACCCCAAAAGGAATATATAAACTTGCCACTGCATGCCTTTGGGTTCCTTCTGACCTGATGGCATGGGGGTGGCGATGCAGGACGGGCTACAGAAAAGGGGAATAAAGCTGGGTGTGGTGGCTCATGCCTGTAATCCCAGACTTTGGGAGGCTGAGGCAGGGAGATCACTTGAGGTCAGGAGTTTGAGACCAGCCTGGCCGACATACAGTGAAACCCCATCTCTACTAAAAGTTAGAAAAATTCAGCTGGGTGTGGTGGCGCTCGCCTGTAGTCCCAGCTACTTGGGAAGCTGAGGCAGCCGAATCACCTGAACCCGGGAGGCGGAGGTTACAGTGAGCCAAGATTGCACCACTGCACTCCAGCCTGGGCAACAAGGCAAGACTGCGTCTCTAAGAAAAAAAAAAAGAAAAAGGAAAGGAGAATGACATCTGTCTGGCCATTTCCACCTGCCTGGCCTGGCCCAGGCTACTGGGCTAGCTCCATCCACCCTGATAGCACTCCGCAGTCATTTCCACCTGGCCCTCTCCCTGCCTGCTTCCAGAGGGGCTGCCTGATGTCTTTGAGCTCCTGCCGTGTCCTCTTAAACAAACATCAAGAGAGCCAGGAACACACAGCTCAGCCTGGGGAACATTCTTCCTTAGGACGTGCAAGAGAAGGTACAGGCTCCAGCGGCTCTTCCTCCACCCTCACAAAGGGCTCCCCGTGGGGGACGAGAGATCTAAGGTTGGTTAAGCTAGGAGGATCAAGGCAAGACGCCCTGTGCTCGCAACCACCCAACCCATCTACTCTGCCCTGGCTAGGATGAAAAAATGCCTGGAGAAACGAAGCTGGCCCCCGTGCCACGGTGGCTGTCTTCTTACAACAGAGGGGTTATCGTGTCAAGAAAACAGACTCAGGGTGTAAGATCCTCAAATGTAGGGTGCAGGCCAATGGGTGGATGCTACTGTGAGATCAATTTTTGGCTCAATATAAAAGTGAGTGAATGCTTAAAACGAATCAAAAATTGGAGGAGCTGCCTGGAGAGGAAGTGAGTTTCCAATCCCCGAAGGTATTCTAACTCAGGAGGAACAACTGCACTGGACTTTATGAGTCAATTTGTCTTCCTTGCCCTAAATTCCCCCCACCACAGCTACTTTCCCACAGGCCCTGGAAGGATGCAGCTCTCTATACCAAGTACCCCGCCCACTCTTACAGAGGCAGCTGACTGAACCAAGATGGTCACCTGATCCATGGTGTGCCAAACCACTGGTTAGGCAGGGACCGATCAATGCCTGCCTCCCAGGCATGCAAACGCTTCCGGGGTACAGAGGGAGGCAGACCCCTCCCTGAGGGATGATCAGGCTGGGTGAAGGCTCTGCCACTGCCTTTGGAACCTGGCACTCCTGAGGCTGAGCCCTAGGACTTCCCTAGGTCAACCCAGGCCCCCTGTGACTTGGGTTCATGTGATAGTCTCCCTTCCGCCTCCAGTGGAGGAGCTCAGGGTCTCTGTCCAGCCTGGCAAGGACCTCCTGTTATCACAGCTCAGCACAGTGCCTGGACCCTGAGCCTGTGTCGTGGACAACAAAGCTCAAAGCTCAGTCACTGTCATGGCTCTCAATATCCCAACAGGCAGAGGAGAGTGCCCGAGAATGCACACCCTCCAGTACACGCACTCTGCCCTATGCAGAGGCACCTCCCAATGCAGAGGCACCTCCCATTGCCAATGCAGACCACATGCTTACTAACCATCACTGGCCAGGCAAGAGGCTCACACCTGTAATCCCAGGGCTTTGGTAGGCTGAGGTGGGAGGATCACTTGAGACCAGAAATTCGAGACCAGCCTGGGCAACACAGTGAGACCCTGTCTCTATAAACAAAATTTTAAAAAAATTAGCCAGGCATGGTGGTGTGTGCCTGTAGTCCTAGCTACTCAGGAGGCTGAGGTGGGAGGATGACTTGAGCCCAGGAGTTTGAGGCTGAAGCGAGCAATGATCCTGCCACGGCACTCCAGCCTGGGTGACAAGAGCAAGACCATGTGTCTAAGATGAACAAATAGGCCAGGCACGGTGGCTCACGCCTGTAATCCCAGCACTTTGGGAGGCTGAGGCTGGCAGATCACCTGAGGTCAGGTGTTTGACACCAGCCTGGCCCCATGGTGAAACCCTGTCTCTACTAAAAGTATAAAAATTAGCCTGGTACGGTGGTGGGCACCTGTAATCCCAGCTACTCAGGAGGCTGAGGCAGGAGAATCACCTGAACCCGGGAGGTGGTGGTTGCAGTGAGCCAAGGTCACGCCATTGCTCTCCAGCCTGGGCAACAGAGTGACACTCCATCTCAAAAAACAAAAACAAAGAAAAAATGAATAAATAAATAAACATCATTATCTGCCATCCATTGTATTGCACACAATATTTAAGATGGTTTATTGATAAAGCAGCAGCTCTACTTGGCAAGTTCCTACGGTAGGACAGGTGCCATCATTCTCATTTTACAAGAAGTGGAAACTGAGGCTCAAAGAGATTAAGCAGCTTGCCCAAGAATCTCCAGTGTGGACTTCTCATAATGCATGAGATTCTGACCAAATGTCACCAGATGTCCCCTTCTGAGTGCGAGAGCAAAGCCCGGGCAGATGCTAACTCCAAAAATTTCTCCCCAGGAAGTCCAAATCCTGCCCCAGTGCTTGACATCCTATTGAGTATTGGACTCCGGACTTGTCTGACTTGGCCATCTCTCTGGTGAGTCTTGTATCACACCAGCAACCCCCATTTTTTTTTTTTTTTTGAGATGGAGTTTTGCTCTTGTTGCCCAGGCTGGAGTGCAATGGTGTGATCTCGGCTCACTGCAACCTCTGTCTTCCGGGTTCCAGTGATTCTCCTGCCTCAGCCTCTGAGTAGCTAGGATTACAGGTGCCTGCCACCACACCTGGTTAAGTTTTGTATTTTTAGTAGAGATGAGGGTTCGCCATGTTGGTCAGGCTGGTCTCGAACTCCTGACCTCAGGTGATCCGCCTGCCTTGGCCTCCCAAAGTGTTGGGATTACAGGCGTGAGCCACCGCATCTGGCCCATTTTGAACTAATACAAATGATCTTAATCTCCATAAAACCCCTACTAGATAGAGCTAGCACCCCAATTTACAGATGAAGATATTGAGGCTCAGAGGGGTTAAGGAACTTGCTCAGGGTCCCCACTGTTGGAACAATTTGCACCCAGGCAGCTGGGCTCTATGGTCCCAGCGTTCTCACACTCAGAGCCCTGTGTCTGCGTACCTGTCCTAGCTCAGTGAGGGGAGCCTGTCCTACACAAGGCTAAAATGCCCTAAACACCACCAAGCACAGAGTAAGGCAAAGGTGCCCTTTTACCAAATTCCTACCTTCCTGGGCCACGTATGCCTGCTCTGCTGTGAGAAGGTAGCATCGGCCTGCCTGCTGGGTATGGATTCAAGTCACCTCCAAAGGGAAGCAATCAGCGCCTTCCAGGGAGATGGCCATGCTCCAGGCACAGGCTGGAAAATCAGACTCCCACTGGGCAGGTTGAGAGGAGCCAGATGCCGTCTGGAGCACCCAAAGCACCAGCTGCTGGTGCTGACCTCAGTGTGCTCAGCTCTATCAGGGATGTGCCAGGAAAGTGGCGAAGGGGACATGACAGCAAGTGCTTATGCAGCCCCTTGAAGGAGTAGGCACACTGGGGTGGGAAGGAGAGGGTGTTCAGTCAACCCCACCCAAGCCCCATACTCAGGAGGCTGATAGACCCAGGGGTCCTCCTACAAGCTGACCTGGGAATTGTGTGATCAAAGGATGGTAGGGAGAGAGGCGGAGGGGACGGAATTATTTACGGCCAGGACCTAAGAGGTGGCAACTGATTCGCTAGTCCTTCAAGACAGAAGGGGAAGGCAAAGACAGAAAGTACAAACAACTCATAAAAGAGAAAACTGAGCTCCTCCGCAGGGAACTAGGAAAGGATCTGACCCAAAGTAGGTGCTCTAAGGAAACCTGCAAGTAATTAACCAGCAGGGTTTATGATGAAGGCTCTCCTTTGGTCCCAAAACACTTAGCAAGGGGCACAGGCACAAGCTTGCTGAGGAGCCATCTTCACCTTCTGCAGCGTGACTCTCTGCCACGCTGTGCTCTGGGTGACACTTGCAGATGGCACTGCAAGAATTACACCCAGAAGGGCTACAAGGAGCAAGAAAGGCTCACAGAAAGGTTGGTGGCCCAGGATGGGGCGGGATGTGGACTTAGTTCAGGGTGGGAAGATAACAGAGGCAAGAACCAGCAAGGCAAAGGGTAGGAATGAGCCAGGGTAGTTCATGGGACAGAGAGGCCCTGAGCTCCTCCACTGGAGACAGAAGGGGAACTGTCACATTTGTGGAGCCTCACACAAAACCGAGAACAGAACAGGTGCTGGATGCCTGCCACGTGGATGAACAAGGGGACTTGTCACATCTGGGGAGAGGGCAAGAGAGGGTATCTTTCTGGTTTCAGTTAGGAGTTTTAGGCAGGAAAAAACCCTCTTCCAGAATATAAGTGCCATGAAAGCGGGTTCGTCCTGCTCAGCTGTCAGTGCCAGGCGCCCAGTTGGGGCTGGTAAGTACTTATGTGATGAGGAGGGATCAAAGTGATCAAGGAATCTAAAAGGGGGCAGAGCAGGTAGGTGAGGCCTTAGCCGCTGGGAAGGTGCAGGGACTCCTTTCTATATGGCAAAAGCAGCCGAGTGTGGCTGGCACAGTGGAGCAGGGCACCTGTGATCAACCCGCCTGGTTTGCCTGAGACCGAGGCATATCCCATGGTGCGGGATGTTCAGTGGTAGAACCAAGACAGTCCTGAGAAAAACAGGACAATCTGGTCGCCCCAGGTACAGGTCTGTCTTCACCAGCATCCTATAGCTACCAACCGATGGTACCAACTGCACCTGATGGTACCAATGGCATCTCTAAGGTGCCTCAGAGTGAGTGAGGTGCTTCCAAATCCATGGACTCTCATAAAGCAACCACAGATCTGTGAGCTAGGCCGGGCTGACACTATGATTTCACTTCACCAAACAGGGACACAGGTCCAGAGGGTGAGTGAACGGTACAAGGGTCCCACAGCAGGTAAGCTGCAAAGTCAGGGCTGATGTTCTGCCTGTCACCTCCCCTGCCTTTCCATACACTGGGGAGACGTGACATGGAAAAGCGCTGTCTGCTGAGCACAGCTGTGGGATGGGCGGATGTCGTCCAGGCATCCCCAAGGGCAGGGGGCTTGGAGGCTCCAGGGAAATGGGCCCATCTGGCCTTCTGTTCTTCTAAAATTCTGGCACTGGGGGAGCAGGCGGCCACCATCTGGGATATGGGAGAGAAGATGGGGGCGGGGGTGCCGTAGGCTGCTGCTCCACTTGTCCCACCAATATCACCATTAGGGGGTCCCCTGGGTAAGGCCAGGATCTCTGAAGGCCCTTGTGAAAGGCAGACAGATCATCTAATGACACATCCAGTAGCCCCTAGGCATAGAAGGGCCAAGCAGCCCTTGGTAGCTGGGCAGGGAACAGGCCAGGGTACAGGGAGAAGGGGAAGGGAGAGGGGAGAGGAAGGCAAGGAGGGAAAATAGAAGTGGAAAAAGCCTTCTAGAGCTGCCTTGCCCAGTGGCTGCTTTCAGACTGTAGGTACATCAGCATCGCCTTGCGGGGCTTATTAAGATCCAGACTGGGCCCATCCCCAGTTTCTGATTCTGTAGGTCTGGAGTGGACGGAGAATTTGCTTTTCTTTTCTTTTCTTTTTTTTTTTTTTTTCTCTGTCGCCCAGGCTGGAGTGCAGTGGCGCGATCTCAGCTCACTGCAAGCTCCGCCTCCTGGGTTCACGCCATTCTTCTGCCTCAGTCTCCCGGGTAACTGGGACTACAGGCACCTGCAGCCACGTCCGGCTAATTTTTTGTATTTTTAGTAGAGATGGAGTTTCACCATGTTAGCCAGGATGGTCTCCATCTCCTGACCTCATGATTCACCTGCCTCGGCATCCCAAAGTGTTGGGATTACAGGCATGAGCCACTGCGCCCGGCTGAGAATTTGCATTTCTAATATGTTCTCAAGCGCTGCTGATGCTGATGGTCCTCGCGGCACACCTTGAGACTCAAGAGGTTCTGGGGGATGGGGCTGGGGGTTGGGGGCAAAGGCACAAACGACACAGTAGGGCTCCTGATGCTAGGAAGACCCACAGAAGTAAAGACGGCAGGTGCTGGAGCCTCAGTCTTCAAAATGCAGAGTGAGCTGGCATCATCTGGGATTAGGGGTGGGGTCTGTTTAAAATGCAGATTCTTGGGCACATTCCTTTTTTTTTTTTTTTTTGTGAAACAGGGTATCTCTCTGTTGCCCAGGCTGGAGTACTGTGGCGCCATCTCGGCTCACCACAGCCTTGATCTCCCGGGTTCAAGCAATCCTCCCACCTTAGCCTCCAGAGTAGCTGGGATTACAGGTGCACGCCACCATGCCTGGCTAATTTTTGTATTTTTAGTAGAGACGGGGCTTCACCATGTTTGTCAGGCTGGTCTCGAACTCCTGACCTCAAGTGATCTGCCTGCCTCAGCCTCCCAAAGTGCTGGGAATACAGGCGTGAGCCACTGTGCCCAGTCCTCAGGTATTTTTGATTGTCCAGGTCAAGTATGGCAATCAGGAGACAACACTGGAAACCAATAAGCTCCTGAGTGGCTCTGAGGATGGTGGTGCAGGGACCATGCAGAGACGCACGGCAGCCCTAAGGGGGCACGGTACAAAAACACACATCTCAGGCTTCCCAAGCTGCGATGGGCCTCGGAAACACTCATTAGCCTCATGCCCTGACTCAGGCCCAGCTCCAACTTGGGAACCGCTAGCCACATGTGGCCTTTTACAATTAAGTAAAACATATATCTCAGTTATTCAGTCGTACTAGCTACATTTAAGTCCAGGGGCTACCATCCTGGGCAATGCAGATACAGACCACTTCCAGCTTTGCAGAAAGTTCTATCAGACAGCAGTGGCCTAGGGGGATCACAGTGTGTCAGCTTCATTTCCCCATCTAAAAACTGGAGCTCCTCACAGGTCATGGAGGGTGCCAAAGAGAAGGAAGACACCACCCAGGGTGGACATTTCTACCTCACACCTAAAGAACCACTGTACTGGGCCGGGCGTGGTGGCTCACGTCTGTAATCCCGGCACTTTGGGAGGTTGAGGCGGGCGGATCACTTGAGGTCGGGAGTTGGAGACCCGTCTCTACTAAAAATACAAAATTAGCTGGGCGTGGTGACGCATGCCTATAATCCCAGCTACTCGGGAGGCTGAGGCAGGAGAATTTCCTGAACCTGGGACGTGGAAGTTGCAGAGAGCCAAGATCACACCACTGCACTCCAGCCTTGTCAACATGAGCAAAACTCCGTCTCGAAAAAGAACCACTGTATCCTGGTGGGAGGGAGAGGGCAGCCCAGCCTGGCAGGGGAGGCATCCGTGACTGCTCCAGAACCCCAGGGGTAGCCTCTGTCCCTGAGAGTGAACACCAGGGATGCAGGTGTGCCCCTTGGTCAGCTGCTGGTGCACCCAGGAGGGTCTCGAAGGAGCATAGGAAGGCTGAGGGCTGGCACTGTGGAAATGCAAGCCCAGCAACTCCTCCCTGGCCCAGGAGGTTTAAGGGAATGCCACAGAGGCCTCCGGTGCTGGAGGAAGGGTTACCCCAGATCAGCGGTGACCCTCAGCCTGGGTCAGATGTTTGAAGCTGTCAGACAGCAGGGAACACTCATGTTGTGAAGGTGGCTGCAGGGCCACAGACCTGGCTGGCCCAACCTCCCCACCCTTCTCTGAAAGGAGAGATGGAGGGGGCGACTGGAGGCCAGGATGGGAAATTGAGTATTTAGATGGATGCTGACCAGCAACAGCCCCCAAATGACCACCCTCTGGTACCCTGACAGGGCACACCGAGTCCCTGCCTGATGCCTCCAGTGCTGGGGAACCCACTGCCTCCCAGGGCAGCCCATCCTGTTGCTGAACAGAAAATCTCTCTCACACTGAAGGAAAGGTTGTCTCCCTACACTATAGCGTCTAAGCAGCAGGTGCCCTTCTGTTCAAAACCCCAGGGCAAGGAGTGGTCGTGGGGCTTAGCAGTCATAAATATGCTACGAAAAAGGAGGGCCGGGTGCGGTGGCTCACGCCTGTAATCCCAGCACTTTGGGAGGCCAAGGCAGGTGGATCACAAGGTCAGAAGTTCAAGACTAGTCTGGCCAAGATGGTGAAACCCCGTCTCTACTAAAAATACAAAAATTGGCCGGGCGCGGTGGCTCAAGCCTGTAATCCCAGCACTTTGGGAGGCCGAGACGGGTGGATCACGAGGTCAGGAGATCGAGACCATCCTGGCTAACACGGTGAAACCCCGTCTCTACTAAAAAAATACAAAAAACTAGCCGGGCGAGGTGGCGGGCGCCTGTAGTCCCAGCTACTCGGGAGGCTGAGGCAGGAGAATGGCGTGAACCCGGGAGGCGGAGCTTGCAGTGAGCTGAGATCCGGCCACTGCACTCCAGCCCGGGAGACAGAGCGAGACTCCATCTCAAAAAAAAAAAAAAAAAAAAAAAAAAAATACAAAAATTAGCCAGGTGTGGTGGTGAGCACCTGTCATCCCAGCTATTCGGGAGGCTGAGGCAGAGAATTGCTTGAACCCGGGAGGCAGAGGTTGCAGTGAGCTGAGACGCACCACTGCACTCCAGCCTGGTGACAGAGCGAGACTCCATCTCAAAGGAAAAAAAAAAAAAGAAAACAAAACTGACAAAAACCCCAATCATTTCCCTTTCTAAAAAGCTACATCCCACACAAACAGACAAAAGTGATGCTGCTGGGTGTGGTGACACGTGCCTGTAATCCCAGCAACTTGGGAGGCTGAGGCAGGAGGATGGCTTGAAACCAGGAGTTCAAGGCTGTAGTGTGCAATGACAATGCCTGTGAACAGCCTCTGCACACCAGCCTGGGCAACACAGTGAGACTCTGTCTCTAAAATAAGAATTAAAATGTACATCACAATGCCAGAGATGTAACAAGGTGCTGGTTTTAATTATCGGGAAAAGATACCTGGATTTATGTCTTCCCCAAACCTTCCCAGTGCACCTGAGAGGTAGCCCTGTTTAAAGGGTTAAGGGAAGTGTGAGACATGTTGGGGATAAAGTACTTAAGACAGGGTACTTCCAGATGTGGCTCCAGGACCATCAGCTGTGGGGCAGGGATGGACTGTATGCTAAAACTGCAGAACCTGGCCGGGCATGGTGGCTCACACCTGTAATCCCAGCACCTCGGGAGACCAATGCAGGCAATCACCTGAGGTCAGGAGTTCGAGACCAGCCTGGCTAACATGGTGAAACCCTGTCTCTACTAAAAATACAAAAAATTAGCCAGGTGCGGTGGCACGTGCGTGTAATCTCAGCTACTCGGGAGGCTGAGGCAGGAGAATCACTTGAACCCAGGAGGCAGAGGTTGCAATGAGCTGAGATTTTGCCATTGGACTACAGCTTGGGCAACAAGGGCGAAACTCCATCTCATAAATAAATAAATAGCGCAGAACTCTGCAACTACTGTGTGATCCTACTTAGATGAGGTACCTGGAATAGGCCAACATATACAGACAGAAACTGGAAAGGTGGTTGGCAGGGGCTGGGGGAGAGGGATGGAGAGTTAGGGTTTAATGGGCATGGTTTCTGTTTGGAGTGATGAAAAAGTTTTGGAAATGGATTGTGGTGATGGTCCTCTAACACTGTGAATGTGCTTAATGCCACTAAATTGAATATCTAACAAATGGTTAAAACGGTAAATTTTATGTTACGTACATTTTACCATAATACAAAAAATGCAATAAAAAAAAAAGTGCAGGGTTCTGAAAACCACCCTGGAGTCAATTTCTGGGGTGGGACTCTGCATTTGAGCCCACTGATGTCAGGGCTCAGCTCCTTGTGGGTGGAAAACACACATCTTGTCAGTGGAAAAACACACATCTCAGGCTTCCCAAGCTGAGACGGGCCTTGGAAACACTCATTAGCCTCGTGCCCTGACTCAGGCCAGCTCCAACATGGGAGCCTCTAGCCACATGTGGCCTTTTACAATTAAGTAAAATTTAAATCTCAGTTCTTCAGTCGTACTGGCTGCATTTAAGCCCAGAGGCTACCATGCCAGGGAGGGCCACACGCAGAGTCTCCTCGCAACCTCCCAGGCCCCTTGGCTTCCCTCCCCAAAGGGTAGAGAGTAAATAGAAACTCCCCCACTGGCTCACCACTGTCTGGCTGACACAGGTAGAGATGCCAGAGGAAGCAATGACAAGACCCAGCCGGATGTTCGACCACCTGAACAGCATCACGCCTGACAATGAAAGGGACCCGGGGCGGGGGATGGGGTGGGGAGGGTGGGGGGCCATGCTGGGGAGCATGGACGAACAGGCCCCACATGTGGCCTAAAGGTGAATCACAGGATAATAAGGGTTTGGTGTCCTTTATCTCCTTAGCACCCTGCCCAGTGCCTTGGCTCCTCTGCGGGGCTCAAGGAGCCAGGAATTCAGGACGAATGGGAAACATGGAGTGCTGGTGGGCAGCCTGGAGCCGGGAGCAGGGTGTCTGAACAGCCGCCACCAAAGCTTCCATATGCTCTCTCACTGTAGGGCAGTCTTGTGAGTTCACAAGACTGAGAAAGGCACGTGCCTCTTTCTAGTAGATTCTGGGAACACATGTGCTCGGACAGGGGTTGGCACAAAAAGGAAAAAAAGCAAGATTTAACTTAGATGTCCATCTACCTGACTGTGTACTTCGGGCCACTGATGGGAGTGAAAAGGTGCTAGTGTGCTCTGATCATGAACTGTCCCTGTGCTGCAGCCTGGGCAACACAGCATAAACCAGAGTATGTGCCCTCCTGGGTTTCTTACTCTAAAATTAACCCAATCCCAGGAAAGCAAAGGGCAGAGGTTCTCAATGTCTGATCTGTGGAATGCCAAAATTACAAATCCAGATTCCTGGCAGGGGAGGGGAGCCTGAGAATCTATACCTCAGCAAGCACCCCAGACCACTGCAATCCCCGAAGTCTGAGACCTGCCTTGAATGGGTTGAATAAGGTCGGGAAGACAGTAAAGGGTGAAAACTTCCAGTGCTACCAAGACGTTCCCATGACTTTTCTTTCTTTTCTTTTCTTTTCTTTTCTTTTCTTTTTTTTTTTTTTAAGACAGAGTCTTGCTCTGTTGCCCAGGTTGGAGTGCAGTGGCGTGATCTCAGCTCACTATCACCTCTGTCTCTTCTCCTAGATTCAATTAAATTTCCTGTATCAGCATTCCGAGTAGCTGGGACTACAGGCATGCACCACCATGCCCAGCTCATTTTTGTATTTTTTTTTTAATAGAGATAGGGTTTCACCACGTTGCCCAGGCTGGTCTTGAACTCCTGACTTCAAGTGCTCCACCTGCTTCGGCCTCCCAAAGTGCTGGGATTACAGGTGTGAGGCACTGAGCCCATGCCTTTTCTAAGGTTTCATATCTGACCCTGGAAGCCTCCCTGTGTGACATCCTGGAGTACGGTCCCTTCCCAGCCTTGGGCCTCAGTTTCCTCACCTAGTAGAGGTAGCGGGTTGACCCCATCCCTGCAGAGGTTTCCCTGTCAGGGTTCTGCATTCTAGGTTTCCAAACGGTTGTGGCAGGGGGACCTCCTGTCAGGAGCCAGCTTGCCTCTGGCTTCTGGCTAGGGTGAAGGGGTAGGGGCAGAGTCTCCTGTTGACAGAGACCGAGGACCACTCTGGGGCCCAGAGGCCCCCCTCCCAACTGGCTCTGGCTGATTGGAAGCCAGTGAGCCGAAGGTGCCAGGGAGAAAACTCCCATGACTCTCAGCAGCTCAGCCTCTGCTCTGTGGCCTGGTAGCCCAGGGAATTGTCAGCTGACAAGGAAACCGCAGGAGAAAGGGTCCTGGGAGGGCAGCATGGCAGCCTGGAACAGCTACTTTCCACAACCAGTATAACCTCTCCACGCCTCAGTGGTTTCACCTGTAAGATGGGGAGAACAGCAGCTGGCTGACAGGAATGGGGGGATCAACAGGAATACATGGAACAAGGTGCTTGGTTCTTGCTTGGCCCTTCCACACTAATGGGACCCAACTGAATGAAAATCCACATTCTTCCCTGCCTGGGCACACAGAACTTCAAAGTTAGGAACATGCTGCTGAGGCTGCGCTGTGAGGGGAGGGAATAAGGCATCTAGGAAATAGCAGCTGTTGTTTTTACTTCTCTCCAATTCCCCAGGAGAGCTTTTCTGAAACTTCTGTACAAGTAAAAGGTAGTGAACACAGTCAATGCCTGTGATAAAGTTACAGCCCAAACTAGTTGGGAGCCTGAGCCAGCCTCCAAATCCAAGAAGCAACAAAAGACGAGATCACTGGCACCTGCGGATTAGCCACCAGGTGCCAGGTGGAGGGCGTTTCCCAAAACAGTCCCCAGTGTCCAGCACGTAGACTGAGGACAGGCCCCACCTGGAGCCCAATAGCTCCCTGCTCCTTAGGCCAGACTCAGCGTCACCCAGTTCAGGCCTGGGACAGCAGGCAGCACTCGCGTACCTGTTACACTCTTCTGGCTCTGAATTTCCTCTAAATTGGGTGCCACTGCAGCACATGATGGGCTAATGCCATTTGATGAGGGCTCCAGGGAATTGCCACAATTGATATCCTCTAACTGACCTCTCCTGAAGGCATCCAAAAAGCAGATGAGAGAAAGCCTGGAGTCCCCACCTTCATAGAGGCCACCCCACAGGAGACAGAGGTTGTCCTTGTGAACAGGAGGCAAGCCTGACCTTCCCTCTCCCTTGAAAGGCACTCATCTGACACCCGCAACGTACGACGCACTCAAGGAGAGTAAATCCATTAAAACAACTCCACGCCTGCACACTATAACCATGCGTGTCTCTCTGGAGTGTTTACAGCCCTTAGTGACTCACAACAAACACGGGATCCCCAGGGCGATGGCTTCGGCCGGCTTTAATGACATGTTGGGTGTGCTTATCTGCTGGGACTAAAATCTGTCTACGCGCAAATGTGCTGACGTTCCATTTTTGTCAGCTTGCCGTGTTACGGATGAGGGAGGCTAACTCCAGAGCCAGGGGTGCTATTTTCCTTCTGAGATGATTAAAAAATGAACAAACTCTTCTTCCTCCAGAATGGCTGGAGGGTCCTGGCAAATTGTCCAGTTCACTCAACTGGAATATTACAAAGAACATAAACGATGTTTCGTGCCCATTATGGAGATTTCGTGATGACTCAGAAGGCCAAATAAGCAGCTAGCAACCCTTTGGAGTCACCTGTTTGAGCAAATCCCAATATTTCAAGCTTCAAAAATTAAAAAAAAGTATTACATATATTTTAAACACATATACATCAAGTCCTTTGGCATCTGGAGGAACAGGAATTCCCCCTCCTTCCTTATGGCATGGACCCAGAATCAGGCTCCACAGGGGGAAGGATGTTAATCACACAGATTCCTGTCCAATTTCCAACAACTCTGAGGTGGGTAATATGATTTCCATTTTACAGAAGGGTAAACTGAGCCTCAGGACATTAAATAACTTGCTTAGGGGCATATAGCTAGCAAGGAGCAGAGCTGACAAATTCAAATCAGTGTGTGTTGGATTCCAAAACTGGTGCCCTGTACCCATTATGGTGTGCCACCAGCCTTGGCAGAAGGATAAAGTTCTGTCCATCTCACTGGACCACGACACAGGGTGGAGGGCGGAGGGTGCCGGGCCACAGGTTGAGACTCCTCAGGGAAATGGATCTCAGCAGTGACTTTCACCCCGATTGTCCAGAAGAACCAAGCCCTCCATTGCCTCCATCCTGCCCTCGCCCTGCTAGCAGAAGTATGCTCACACGAAACCCACCAATGGGTTCTAGTGGGCAGCTTCCTAAAAGCATTCTTAATTCCAAGCAGTGGAGATTGCATCTCATCCAGTACCAGCAGAAATCCTTTTCAGAACAGCTCACGGAGAGCTGACCTCCCACTGAAATTGCTAACAGCAGAAAGATAAGCAAATGCTTGAGTTGCTTAAAACAAGGAATGTCAAGGAGAGGACAAACTTTTTTTTTTTTTTAAGGATAAAAATTTAAAGGAAAAAGAGACCAGAAACAATGTGGGTCTACTTTCTTAAGAGCAACATGAAGTCTTTCCATACTGCTGAGGTCTACAGTCTGGGATAAATTCCTGGTTGGGACACCCACTGGCTGAGTGGCCTTGGGCAGTTACTGAACTGTTCTAAGGACTGGTTTCCTCACCTATGGACGGGGTTAGCAATTGCACTTCCCCACTGGGTTGCTGGGAGGCCTCATGAAGACAAGGCATCCTGTTTAGCTCACGACACAACTGGTCTCCGGGAGGGTACAGTGCTGGGAGCCAGTACACAAAGACAAAGACACACAAGCGCCCCAGTCCCCTCAACCGTAGGTTTCATGTAAAGGGGAGGGGCAAGAAGTGATAAGAACCCAAATGATCATCATAATAAAATAATACAGAATTTAAAAAAGTAGAGGACATGAAGAGGCAGGATAAGGCCACGTGGCTTTCTGAGCTGCAGGTTAAGAGAAATGCCAAATGGAGCAATAGGGTTAGAGTGCACATGCTTCAGTTACAGACGTGTAGAGTGCCTCGTCTACAAAGATACTAATTTCCCATCACCTTTAAAAAAATGGCTTAGTTCCTTTAGCTGATCAGCAACACCCTCTTGCCTTAGAAACTCAGCACCTACACACCTCACTTCATCCTGGAACATGCTCCTCTGTCCACCCTACCTAAAAACTAAGCAGCGTCCGCTCCCATCATTCTAACCCCTCCCCGGCTTTATTTTTCTGCATAGCACTTACACCATCTCTGGACATATCCTGTGCCTATTTGTCTACTGGAAATCTCCTCCCACAGAATGTAAGCTCCATGGAAACCAGGGCTGCAGTCATCTCCTTTGCTGCCATATCCCTGGCAGCTACAACAGTGCCTGGCCCGGAGCAGATGCTCAAGAAATGTGACCGAATGCATGGACAATGAAAGATCGAAGAACCGGATTCCTGTTCCCAGCTTAAGAACCTCCAGAGAGCGCGTGGCTCACTCTGAGGGGGCTCTGGAATGATCTGCCCCTCAGAAATTCCCTTGGTGCCAACAGGGACACTGAGTTGTGGAACATCTCAGAGTAAAATACGATCGAGGCAGAAGCAGGTGCGGATTGTGTAAACATCCAAAGTCTGCACCTCCTGCTCCAGTCCCTGGGTCATGCACCCTGGAGGCCAGAGCTGTCACCATCACCGGGCCATCACCTGCTGATCTCAGGACATTCTCCCTGAGCAATTCAAGGTGTTTGGGCCTCCATCCCGGCCAGCCAGCATCCCCTCTATCTTTTCCCTTCCCCACATCTCTGAAAGTGCCAATTCACAGACTCTCCCATCCAACAGGGCACCTGTTTCAGCTCATTAAACTGAGCACCACATTCGACTTGGGATCAAGTGCTGAGATTCGAGGAACAGCCACCTCACAGCCTGGCTGAAATGTTTATTTCAGCAACAAGTTCAGCTTGCAGCTTTGAGCCAGAGTTCCCATTGCCCTCCTAGAGGAAAGTCCCTTGTAACAGCCAATGATTTCAGAAACCATTTCCATGGCAAGCTGTCCTCAATGCCTGGCCATCATGGAAGTTCTCAGAAACTCGATTTGGTCTTTAAGAACCAGAGACCAGAAAGGGTGAAGGGTAGTAGGTTAGAGAAAACTCCAAACTTTCTGGTTTAGCTGCTGGTCTGATCTTGTTTCATGGCAGTGATGTCATCTGTAAACTGGGAAAAGAGATTTCCAATGTGCTGTCTTTTAAAACGGACATACCATAAGGGCTGCAGGAATAACAACCACCCCTAGACCTAGGAAACAGGCATTCCTGGGCTACACAGTGTCATTAGGATATTATTATGAACACACAAATGGAGTCTATATAGACACAAAATAAACAGCCCTATCTCCATCTAGCCATCTCCTGTACATGTTTACATGAAAACAGCTTCCACTGACACAACACTCAGCCTCAGATCACTTAAGTATTTTACAGACAAGACAAAAGTCATCTTGACTTAGTTCATGAAGGTGGAGATGGAGCAGAGAGCGCCACAATCTGATGGGAAACTGAGTCAATGGGAGCACTGACAGGTCATCTAGCAAGCATGTAATGTCAGAAGGAGCTGAGGACTAACACGCATTAAGCATTTATGGTGAATGAGGCAAGGTGTTTTACAGACACCATCTTTGGAATGACAAATCTTTCGTTGGTACTATTATTTCCACTGGGCAGATGGGTAAATTGAGTCTCAAAAAGATGAAGCAACTTGGCCAAACTCTCCCATCTGCTTCCTCTTCGCATCGATGCTGTTTTTTTACATCAACCCGTCTTGGACTGTGCTATGTGTAACTGAGAAGGTGGGAAAAGGCAAACTCCAACACAGGAGAGAAGACTCTGCCCTGACACCCAGAGGCGGCATTGCATCTCTTGGGGAGGCTAACATAGGCAAAAACAGGAATAGGGAGCCTTGTGGTTAGCTTTCTTCTTACAGGAAAGAGATGATTATTAGGGAAATAAGCTCGTGTGCTCCCCAGCTAGAGAGCTTGCTGCCTGGGAGAGGTATTACGGTGCTAAGACTTTGGATTTCCACGGACAAAACTGAGAATTCCAACACCATGATTTAGGACTCTGGGAACTTGGGCAAGTGGCTTAACCTCCGGTCTTTTCTGTTCTTATCTGCATGTAGATAACACAGCCTCACTCCCAGGGTTGTGATAAGATTTTAAGGATATGTTGCATGTGAATTACTATAACACAATAGGTGTTCGATGAATAAGGAATAATTATGTTGTGCCTCCCCCTCCCGTTTTTCCCGGAAAAAGTATTCAGAACTTGGACCTGATGATGGCAGCCCCTTCTCAGAAAAACCCTTCGTCTTCTAAGGTTTCTTCCTACTCCAGTCAAGAGGACGCAGGGGTTCCTGTCTCCCATCCCCATGACCTAACCTGGGGGGAAGAGGGAGGGGGAAGGGAGACAGCACAGGCCTGAGTGGGATGGAACGGGCACACCCACTGGGAACACTTTAACAGTAAAACGCTGTTCTCCACTTGGGGCGGATTAGCCAACGACACGCAATTAGATCACTGCATTTGTGTCTCCACCTCTGCAATTTCTCTTTCTGCATTACTCGGAGTTCAAGTGTATGAGAAAGGCAGCAACCTCTCCGCTCCTAGCAAATGCAAGGCATCAATTTCACCTCGGAGGGGCGGCGGTGAAGGGGGTTCCCCTCGGCACTCCGCGGGGGCCGCCAGATGGCTCACAGGTGCAGTCCCAGGGGGCCGAACCAACTTCGTGCAGGGCTGGCCCCTTTCCCACGCTTCCCCCAGCAGACGCGGGGTCCAGCCCGGAGCTGGGTCTCCAGGAGCCGCGGGATCGCCGGGCTCCGGCAAGCGCGGCCCTGGTCCGCCGGTGCAGCCCCGAGCCCCGGTCCCCACGCCAAGGAACTCACTCCGCGTCCCGCGCGCCTCCCGCTGCACCCGCCCGGGGCTCGGGGCTCCGCGCGCTGCGAGAACTTTGCCACCAGCGACTTCCCGATCCCGGCTCCGAGCGCCCTCGCGCGCCCAGCCCCGGCGGCTCCGGGGCTTGTGTCCGCGCCGCCCGCCCCGCCCCGCGCGCACCTACCCGGCTGGCTGCAGTCGTCATCCGCTCGGACCCGGGGAGCCCCGGCGCGGGGCCGATCGCCGGGCCCCGCCGCGTCCACGCACTGCTCGCAGGCTGCTAGTCCCGGGGGCCGCGCGGGCCCGGCCCCCGCACCGCAGGAAGGCGCCGGCTCGCCCTGCGCCGCGAGCTGGCGGACGCGCTCCCACGAGCCCGAGTCGGCCGCCCGCATGCCGGGTGCCCGGGGGGCGCTGCCCGCGGCGGCGCGAGGGTCTCCGACGGCGCTCGCCGGGCTCACAGTCCCTGGGGTCGCCGCCGCATCGGGGCGCAGCCGAGCGCCGCCTCCGCCTCCTGCCCGGCCGCCTGCGCACGCCGGACCAGGGCTCTCCGTCCGGCCGGACGCCGGGCGTCCGCGGCTGCCGCACGCGAGGAATTCGGCCGCGGAGCCTCTCACGTGGGAACGACTCCCAGTCCCGCGGCTCCTCCTCCCGCTCCTTCCGGGCTGGCGAAGGCCGAGGCTCGCCCCGCCCCCGCCCCGCCCCCTTCCCCGTCCCCTCCCCCGCCCCTCCGCGGCGCCCAGACTGGCCCCAGTGCCCCGGGAGCGCCGCCGCGTCGCCCCATTGTGCGCCTGGCCCCGGCCACTCGGTGCATCCCCGACGCGGTCATTCCCGGGGACACGGAGGGTCAGAACGATGACCGACGTCACCGGGGGGACTTGAGCCCCGGTCTTTGAAAGCCTCTGGCCTCTTCCTGGCACCCCACTTTGCTGTGTCTCTCTCCTCTCCTGACACCCTGTGACAGCCTTGCTGAGAGCCGAGGTCCTCACAGCCGGCCGGGAGAGGTCAGAAAGAGTGGGCGGGGAGGGGAGCAGCCCCGGGACCTTTACTTCGCTTATCTTTGCGTGTGACCGGCCATCCTCTAAGTGAGGGGAATGCTGAGTGCGTCTGGTGGAGGAGATCGCGAGGGGGCTGAGATCTGGTGGGAGGCCCTGTGACTTCACCTCACTTCCCCAGCCTCAGTTTCCCCATCTATGAGTTAGGCATTAGTAATTCTCCGCTGTCCATTATCAGTGCTGCCTATGAACTCTCCAACGATGGCAGCCATTGTCAGGGAAGGCCAGAGCCTGGACCCTGGGAGTGGGTGGGGGAACGGTGACAAGGCCAGGCAAACCCTGTAGGAAGTGGCACCTTGGAGGGTCTGCACAACAGAACCCACCCGCTGGAGTGGGTGTTCAGGCTGGCAGTGCTCCTGTGAAGTGAGTGCAGCTCTGAGCCCCCTTTGATCTGGGGATTATGATGCTCTTCAGAAAGACTAATTATCTCCTTACAGCCCCAGGAGGCAGGTCCAGTTTCCCCCTGTTGTAGACACGCGGGAGCCGAGGCTACACAGCCAGGTGAGCAGTCAGTCACACAGTCATGGAGCCCCCAGCCACTCCTTGTAGGCAGCATGCTGGCATCCCTACCCTGCCCAGGCCTGGCTCTGTAACCTGAGGCTCCCACGGGCCCAGGCCTGAGATGTGCGAATTTCTAGGTCACTGGCCTATGGCTCTCCAACAAGCTGTGAGAACCAAGTTACTTTCCCCTAAGTCTACAGAACCTTTTAGGAGCAGTTTTCTGCCCGTGGATTAGAAGCCCTGGCTCTCAGCAACCACAGTGGCCTGGCCACCAACTATCATGGCCTTCCCAGCTTCTCCCTGCCCCCGCATCCTCACCTTCCCAATGACTGAAACTGCCCCAGCTGCGGAGGCTGCCTTAGAACCCCTGCCCTCTCTAGCTGGCACTGTCTTTTTTTGTTTGTGTTTGTTTGTTTGTTTTTTGGAGACAGAGTCTTGCTCTGTTACCCAGGTTGGAGTGCAGTGGTGTGATCTTGGCTCACTGCAACTTCCGCCTCCTGGGTTCAAGCGATTCTCCTGCCTCAGCCTCCCGAGTAGCTGGGATTACAGGTGCCCGCCACCATGCCCCGCTAATTTTTGTATTTTTAGTAGAGACGGGGTTTCACCATGTTGGTCAGGCTGGTGTCAAACTCCTGACCTCGTGATCTGCCTGCCTCGGCCTCCCAAAGTGCACTTTTGATTGCCCAGTGGAGGGCAGAGTGGCATGCGAAGTGCTGGGTGCTCCCAGCTGTGGAAGAAAAGTACCCACACCACTTTTCCAGGAGGAAGGAAACTGACACCACACCAAGTGACCAGAGATGCTGGGAATCCCCTAATTCCTCTCCTTTACTGAGATAACAGACAGAGCAGAACAAAAGAATGATCGCTCTGAGCCCCCGAGAGCAGAGAAGCTAGGAATGTCCTTGCCAGCCCCTGCATCCTGGAGAATCTGGTCCAGGACTATCTGAGTTACCTTCAGGAACCTGCCTGGGAACATAAATGAGTGAGCTGGGTTGAGCATGGGCTGTGTGGTGTATTTAAAAAAATAAGGGCATTTATGTTGTATTATTTTGATTTAAACACTCTTGGCATATTAAACACTTAGGAAGGCTTTTCACTTCCACAAAGAAACATAGTCTTTCACATATTTCTTGAAGTACATGAACTATACTTTTGATAGAGACATGTGCTTTCATCTTAACTCCATGACAAGAGAAAAACAGCACTTGGCCAGGCGCGTGGCTCACGCCTGGAATTCCAGCACTTTGGGAGGCCAAGGAGGGTGGATGACTTGAGGTCAAGAGTTCAAGACCAGCCTGGCCAATACGGTGAAACCCCGTCTCTACTAAAAATACAAAAATTAGCCGGGAGTGGTGGTGCGCGCCTGTAATCCCAGCTACTTGGAAGGCTGAGGCAGGAGAATCACTTGAACCTGGGAGGGGGAGGCTGCAGATAGCCGAGATTGTGCCACCATACTCCAGGCTAGGTGACAGAGTGAGACCCTGTCTTAAAGAACAAACAAACAAACAACAACAACCCAACAAACAAAACCCAGCACAAGTATGAGTATGTAGCTCCCATCACTTGGATTTGGTGTCAGTCAGAGAGACATTAGGATGGTGGGGACTGTGGCAAATGAGGCCACCGGCCCCTGTAGAGGAGGCTGTTGATTGCTGTCAGGCAGGAATGTAGGCTTAGTGTTATCAGATGTTCTCCTTTTTTTGTTTGTTTAGAGCTACTAGGAATATGGATTTTTATGTGAAATCTAAATTTGAAATATTAGCAACTCTTTAAAACTTAAGAAGAAGGAAAGGAAGAAAGAGGAGATGGAGGAAGAAGAAGAAAGTAAACGTATCGAAAAGTCTTTATGTAGCCCATTGGCCACCAGGGCCCATTTCACTGCTACCATCACTTGTCCCCTCTGCAACCTCCCGAAGTGCACATACGTCCTAGTTACTTTTCAATCATCCAAGCTGCTTCTTAAGGCCACAGCCCTGGGGAATTCCCTCTGCAACTTTTACTCAGTGCAGATTGGTCGTGGCTCTGTGTGAATATATGTGTGTGTGTGTGTGTGTGTGTGTGTGTGTTGCACGCTCAGACCCAGGCCTGCAGATGGCAGTGGGATCCACCTTCCCCAGTTTTCTGGAGGTTCCCAGGCTACCCATGCCTCCCTTACTCCGCTGTAGCCCCTCACTCTCCCTGCTCTCAACTCTGCTAGCTGGCAAGTCTGTGGCCACAGTGGCAGTCAGGAGTCTATCAGAAACCCATCTGTCTTGGGTGGGGAGGTATATTAAACACACCTTGAGGTACATTTATGAGGATGCCCTGGGCCCAGGAGATGTTTCTGCTCAGTTCTGCACCAGGAGACCCTGGAGCCAAGGACTAACCAACTCATTTTCTGCCCTGAGTGGCTTGGGCAGGTCCTACACAAATGACAACTTCAGGGGGGTTTAAAGGAGACCCCTATGCAGAGCCAGCTTCTGGGCATATGACCCATGTGGTCACACCGGGCCCCGCGCTCAGAAGGGCCCGGAGCTTGGGTGAATGCTCTGTTGTTGCCTTGAAATTCTTATTTTTGAACACTGGGACCTACCAATTAAGTAGCCAGTTCTACTCCCAAGAGACCTTCCCAGGCCCCCTGGGGGATGCTGGGAATTGAGACTGGATACAACTTGGCTCACTCTGTCCTGCTCCAGGGCACACTGTGTCCAGCCTCTGTGGGGCAGCAGGAAGGGAGGATTTGGGGGTCAGGAAAGACAGCAGGAGCTGTCCTCATCCAGTCCTCCCAGCAACTTATTTTAAAGAGCAGAGGCACAGTATGACTTCAGAGGGGAAAGGGGCAGTCCAGACAGGGTGTGGGGAGGCTGCTCTGGTTCTGGGTTCTGAGGCCAGACAGGGTCCCCATGACCCTGACCTCAGGCTGGATAGGGCGCCACCCAAAAAAACAGAAGAGAGGCTGCAGACATAGGTGTCAGTTCAGGTTCCATTCGCAGTGTCCCTTCATTCCCAGGGGAACATCCTTTAGCTCACTGGAGAAGACTACAAGATAAATTTGGCTTAAGGAACAAAACCCAGAAACATGATATTAAGAGATCCTATTATGTTTGCTGTCTGCTTAAAGTTGAATATTTGAGCCCACTGAAATCTTTCCCATCCCCCGCCCCCCCCATTTGGCTATGATTTAAAAATAGTCATGCATCACTTAATGACAGGGACAGGGACAAAGGCAGAATGTCGTTCTGGGAAATGCATTGGTAGGCAATTTTGTCATTGTGCAAACATCCTAGACGGTACTTACCCAAACCTACACAGGATAGCTACTACACACCTAGGCTATGTGGTATAGCCTATTGCTCCTGCACAGCATGTCAGTGTACTGAATACTGTAGATAATTGTAACACGATGGTAAGTTTTTATATATCTAAACATATCTCAACAGAAAAAGTACAGTAAAAATACAGTATAATCTTATGGGACCACCATCAGATATGCGATCGATCCATCATTGACCCAAATGTTATGTTTCTATTTGTAGAAGATGTTTTACTAAGATCTTCCAGCCAACTTGTTACTATCTCCAAATACCTCTAGCTAAGACAAAGCAGTAACTCTTGATTCCCAGGAAGATGCAGAGTTTTGTAACACCCCATAGTTTTGTAACTCCTGGCGAAACTTTCCAGGGGGCATGAAGACCTCAGCCACAATGTCAGGGCCCCTTGCTGTGTGTGACCATGAAAAAGTGCCTTGGGCTGGGCGTGGTGGCTCACGCCTGTAATCCCAGCACTTTGGGAGGCCGAGGCAGGTGGATCGCCTGAGGTCAGGCATTTGAGACCAGCCTGGCCAACATGGTGAAACCCTGTCTCTGCTAAAAATACAAAAGTGAGCCAGGTGTGGTGGAATGCGCCTGTCATCCCAGCTACTCGGGAGACTGAGGCAGGAGAATCGTTTGAACCTGGGAGGCTGAGGTTGCAGGGAGGCAGAGGTTGCAGTCTCTGCATCTAAGTGTTCTGGAGGTTCAAAGGGCTGGCTTAGCAGGTGTGAGGAAGGTTTTTCTAGCTCTACCCACTACGGTCCACATGCTCTTTTTTATCCTTTCTCATGGTGGTTGTGTGGGTATGTTTTGCATGTGTGTCGCTGGTAGTGATGGGAAGTATACACCTATTGCTGCATAACAAATCACCTCCAAACTCAGTGGTTTTAAACAATAGGGATTTATTATCTCATAGTTTCTATGGGTCAGGAATCCAGGTGTGGCTTAGCTGGGTCTTCTGGTTCAGGGTCTCTTACAGGCTGCAATCAAGGTGTCAGGGGGAGCCGCTGCCAACTCGAGGGTTAACCTAGGTGGAATCTACTTCCAAACCAAACTCACGTACAAGGCTAGTGGCAAGACGCAGTTCCCCCCAGGATTTTTTTTTTTTTTTTTTTTTTTTTTTGAGATGGAGTATTGCTCTGTCGTCCAGGCTGGAGTGCAGTGGCGCAATCTCGGCTCACTGCAACCTCTGCTGCCCGAATTCAAGCAATTCTCCTGTCTCAGGCTCCAGAGTAGCTGGGACTACAGGCTCACGCTAGCACACCCAGCTAATTTTTGTATTTTTAGTACAGATGGGGTTTCACCATATTGGTCTGGCTGGTCTTGAACTCCTAACCTTAGGTGATCCACCTGTCTCAGCCTCCCAAAGTGCTGGGGTTACAGGGGTGAGCCACCACGCCGGCCCCATTCCTCCCAGGATATTGAACTGAGAACCTCAGTTCCTCATTGGCTGTGAGATCTCCTCACAGAATGGCAGCTTGTTTTCCACAGAGGCCTCCAAGAAAGAGCAAGAGAAGGTGTGCAAGAAAAGATGGAAGCCACAGTCTCTTTGCAGCGTAATCTCAGACAGGACAGCCCATCCTCTTCTCCCTATTCTGTTCATTAGAAGTGCATCTAGATCTTGGCCAGGCACGTTGGCTCACGCCTTTAATCCCAGCACTTTGGGAGGCCGAGGGGGGCAGATCACAAGGTCAAGAGATTGAGACCAGCCTGGCCAACATGGTGAAACCCCGTCTCTACTAAAAATACAAAAATTAGCTGGGCATGGTGACGCATGCCTGTAATGCCAGCTACTCGGGAGGCTGAGGCAGTAGAATTGCTTGAACCCCGGAGGCAGAAGTTGCTGTGAGCTGAGATTGCACCACTGCACTCCAGCCTGGGCGACAGAGCGAGAATTCGTCTCAAAAAAAAAAAAAAAAAAAAAGGAAGGAAGGAAGGAAGACATTTAGATCTCACCCACAATCTAGGAGAGAAGACAAACTGAGGTGGCTACCAGGAGGCAGGATCATTGGGGTCATCTTGGAAGCTGCCCACCCAGGGGGTTGGGAACACAGTCTCTAGAAGCAGAGAGGCCAGGACTCAAATCACTAGCGTGTGATTGTGACAGATGATTTCATCCCTGGAATCCTCAGGTTCTCTATCCATAAAATGAAAATGATTGTGGTCACTACTCGTTGGGTTGTGGCAAGGGCCTTCAGGAGATGAGGCACACGTATAAAGCTCTGCACGGGGCCTGGGCATAAGGTAAATCCTCAAAAATTGGGCTAGTGAAACATTCCCAGAGGAGGCCGGAGTGACACGCCCATGGCTTCTGAGTGGGACACACTCCCTGCTATCTCTATGGAGACTGCCATCTCAGTCCACTCCTGGGGCTCCAAAGTGACTTGGAAGCCCTTTGGCAGCCCCTGGGCTGCCTTTGTTGCTGAGGCCACCAGCAGGGATGGTGCTGATCTCCTCTTCTTCCCTCGGCCATCCCAGCAGGACTCTAGGACCCAGGTGCATCAGGAAGGATTAGAGCCGGATTTTCCCCCAAACCTATTTAGACCTATGCCCTTGGCGGGGATGAGGATTTTACTCAGGGTCCATCCTGCCATCTGTTCTGGCGAGGCTGGAGACTTCTGTGGGCCTGTCATGGGCTCACTGATACCCTTTGATGGCTTTCCCAGGTCCCCAAATGACCTGGCAGAGATCCTGATCTCTTCTAGGGCCTTGCAAAGGCCTTCTCCTAGAGGCAGCGCTTAGCCCAGTCCTCGGGCAGAACAGGCCATTAAAGCAACTTCACAGAGTTCCAGGTGTCAGGTGGGACCGCCTTCATGCCCTGCCTGTTGGACTGTCAAGAGTCCCAAATTAATTATTATTTTTTTTTGAGACAAGGTCTTGCTCTGTCACCCAGCCTAGAATGCAGTGGTATGATGATGGCTCAGTGCAGCCTCAAACTCCTGGGCTCAAGCAATCCTTCCGCCTCAGTCTTCCGAGTACCTAGGACCGCAGGTATGCCACCACCGTGCCCAGCTAATTTTAAATTTTTTTTTTTTTTTGTAGAGATAGGGTCTCATTCTGTTGCCCAGGCTGCCTCAAACTCCTGGCCTCAAGTGGTCCTCCTACTTTAGCCTCCCAAAGCACTAGAATTACAGGTATGAGCCACTGCAATGGGCTCCAAGTTAGATTCTTAATTGTAACAAAAGAATAAAGTCCTGCCTTAGCTGGGGGCCACATCTCGCCTTTTCTAAGCCCCTTTTGAAGAGTTCACTTCAAGTACGAAAGTTGCTGCAGAAAGTTAAAATGTTGTAGCTTATTCAGAATAAAAAGAATAGACTGGGTATGGTGGCTCACCTCTGTAATCCCAGCAGTTTGGGAGACCAAGGCGGGCAGATCACCTGAGGTCAGGAGTTCAAGATCAGCCTGGCCAACATGGTGAAACCCGGTCTCTACTAAAAATACAAAAACGAGTTCGGTGTGGTGGTGCACACCTGTAATCCCAGCTACTCAGGAGGCTGAGGTAGGAGAATTGCTTGAACCTGGGAGGTGGAGGTGAGGCTGCAGTGCGCCCAGATCATGCCACTGCATTTCAGCCTGGATGATAAAGCGAGACGCTGGAAAAAAAAAAAAAAAAAAAAAAAAAAAAAAAAAAAAAAAAAGAACAACAGTGAAAATACCAGAAATAATAACAATGACAAACATTTACATAGCACTTACTATGTGCCAGGCAGTGTTCTAAGAATTGTACATATTAATTTAATCCTCCCCACAACCCAGAGAGGTAAGTGTACTATTATTGTCATCCCCACTTTACAGATAAGGAAACGGACACAGAGAGGTCAAGTCACTTATCCAGAGTCACACAGCCAGTAAGTGACAGAAGCAGGACTAAAGCCCATGTAGTCTGGCTGCAGGGTCCATACTCATAGCCATGATGCTGCGCTGGCAATAGGTGTCATTTACTGAGCACTGACATCAGTCCAGGGACTGTGCTTTCCAGCTCATTCAACCTGCCAAGCTACCCTATCCCCAGGTTCCCGATGAGAAAACAGAGGTTTAGGGAGACAAAAGGACTTATCCAAGGTGATGTGTCTGGAAAAGGCAGCATTGGGAGTCTAACTCTCAGAATTGAGGGGTGTTCTCTGCGGAACTGCCTTCCACATCAGGAGTTATGGAGAATGCATGCCTGTAGGCAGGGGGGAAAACCACCTCCTCATTCTTCATAAAGAAGGGGGACCTAGGGAACCCTCAGCAGTGCTGCTGGGCAGGATGTGTCCTCTGCTGCCCCCGGTGGCTACTAGCGGAATTTCTTCCGCAACCGGGACCCTTGGCTCTGGGAATCGTGATACTACGTTCACCACAATTTTCAGACCCTGTGTCTCCATTTCCTTTGTGTGATTTGAGAGACACAGAGGGCCAGGGGCCAGCGAGGGGCCCAAGAAAAGAATAACAGTTACTGTTTACTGAGCATTGCCACCTCTATGCTAGGCACTCTGCTAGAGACTCCTTACTTAAAAGCTATCATTTAATTAATCAATGCACAGATACATAATCATTATTGTTAAGAGCTATTCATAGCAGACAGAGCATTTTACACATATTAGCTCATTTTCATCCCCAGAAGTACAATAGAAGTACAATTACTATGTAAGTGCTATTCCTATCCTCATTTTATCAATGAGGGATCCAAGGTTCAGAGAGGTTAAGCAGGTTGCTCCAGGTCACACAGCTAGTATAAGGTGGAGCTAGGATTCAAACTTAGAAAGTTCTGGCTCCAGAACCTGTTCTCTTAACCATTATGCCATTATCAATGGGACTGTGATGGAGCCCCTGCCACCCATTCTCGAAGGCAACAAAATGATCCCAAAGAGCAGGCTAGGGAACTGCTTCCAGATTCTTGCCGAGTCAGCGATGAGGTCCAAGGATGCTGGCCTGGCCTATCCCTTTAAGGCTTAAAGTGCCCATCTCTCCTAGAGAAACTCATCTCCCACAGTGGCTGCAAGGAAGTTGGAACAATAGAGTAAGAACCCCTGTGTAGTCATGCCTGGGCCTTTCATGGGAAGATCTCTGTGCTACCTGCAAATAGTAATTAGGCATCCCAACACCGAGGGCGGTTTAGATGTTCAAAGACAAAGCTGGCTTTTCTCTGTTGGTGGGTGAGAAAAGTAAAGCCCAGAGAGGCAGACACTTGCCCAGGGGGGTTATAGCAAATCAAGGCCAGGGGGACTAACTCAGGTAAGCCCTAGAGCAGCGGTTCTCAAAGTGTGGCCCCTGATCAGCTGCAGCAGCATCTCTCCTGAGCATGGAAGAGAAATGCAAATTCTTGGCCCTACCCCAGACCTCCTGAATTACAAACCCAGGAGGCGAGGCCTAACAGTCTGTTTCCACAGCCCTCCAGGTGACCCTGTTGCTGTGACAGCTGGGGGCCACTGCCCTGCCCAGAAGGCCTGCTAGGTCTTCATGCCCTCTGAGTGGGGAGGAGGCAGTGGAGTGTGGCAAGGTCGCATTTTCAGTGGCGGTGGCATCGGGATTACATAACATCCCCTCCTCCGTCCTGACAGTTTTCTGCACCCAGAGTCCAAATGCAGAGGCCCTCCCTTGTCAGGAGGCCACTTGCCTGGGCTCCAGGAGGCCTGTCCGCACACGCCTGCGGCTGCTTTCCCCATAATTATGGGCTTTGCCCGCCTGTCTACCCGCCCACCAGAACTCAGGCACGTCAGCCAGAGCAACTCCTGGCTTCTCCAACTCAAGGTAGAGCACACAGGGCCCCCATCACCACTACACAGGCAGATGAGGGACTTTGGTGGCTACAAGGACACCCAGCAAGGTTGGGAAGGGGCCTTACCTTGCCCTCAGTGACCCCAGCATGGGCCAAGCCCAGATAGTAAGGCAGAGAATCCTGTACTCTGACATCAGAAAGTCACCTTAGGCCCTGGTCTCTGGGTTCTCAGGGCAGAAATCTGTAATGGCCCCTAGTCCCAATGGGACTAATTAGAATTTGTTCTAAATTCTTCTTTTCCCAGGATTGTTATTTAAATATCTTTGGAACGGGTTTCAGGAGGCAGATTTGTTGAACAGATACGTAGGAAGGACTGGCATCTTCCCCCTGAAGTTTCTTATTAAACAAACAAGCAAAAATGTGTTTGGATAAATGTGAAAGGCGCTGCCTGTTTTTTGTTTTTAAAGACTTGACCTTTGGGAGTGGAATGTTTCTCCCAGATCGGGGGCCCACTGGAGGGGTACTCAGGGAATCCTGGAGTAAAGTACAGCCCCAAGAACCGCTGGGTGGGCCTAACCCCAACTCCCCCTGAAACACAAGGCATGGGTAGGGGTTTAAACTTGCTCTATGGCCACAATGCCGGGCACACCGCAAGCACACACTCCTAAATATTCTCAAGTCTCGCTCAAGGCCTCCCAGTTGCCTGTGCCAACCTTAACCAGCTCCTTCCATCACTCCAGCCCCTCCCCATCTTGCCAAGTGTCTCGGGTCTTAGTAAAGAACAATAGCTACCATTTACTGTGGGCCCGTCAGTATGACTGGCATTGGCTCGTTTCATCCCCCACTTGCCCTATGAGAGAAGGGCATTGTTCTTATACCCATTTTAAAACGGAGTAAACCGAGGGTAAAAGAGGGAAGCAGGACTTGCATTCTGGTGGCCCTTGGAGCCGTATCTGGCTTGTGAATGTGGTTTCTTTTTTTAGTACTCCAGTAAAAAAAAAATTGTTTTAAACTGGATGCCAACATTTTAACATGAGGATAACTTACACCAAAAGCTTCAGATTTGTAGTTTCCACCTGGCCTTTTTGAAAAAATTAGGCTGGGCATGGTGGTTCACATCTACAATCCCAGCACTTTGGGAGGCCAAGGCAGGATGATTGCTTGAGCCCAGGAGTTGGAGACCAGCCTGGGCAACATGGTGAAACCCTGTCTCTACAAAAAATATGAAAATTAGCTGGGCATGGTGGCGTGCACCTGTAATTTCAGCTACTCGGGAGGCTGAGGTGGGAAGGAGGTATTATCAAACCCCCATTCCATCCCGCACGGTGACAGCGTATCCTCTCATCCCCCGCTGTGGTAGGTTCCCTCCGCTCCCTACCGTCTTACCTCTGGCTACCTCACCCAGGTACATGACCTGCCTGGCTGCTCCAGGCACAATTAGTGAAAGGCAATGTCCTGGGTCAGTCCACCTTTCTGTCTGTTACATCTCACCACTGCCCACTCCTGGGAGACCCCAATGTGGCAGATTAGAAGGAAAACTAGACAGGGAGCCACGAGATGTGCGTGCTTGTTCTGTTGACCTGTTGACTGGGTGGCCCTGGGAAGACTTTTTTTTTTTTTTTTTTTTGGGACGGAGTCTCGCTCTGTTACCCAGGCTGGGGTGCAGTGGTGTGATCACTGCAATCTCCGCCTCCCGGGTTCAAGTGATTCTCCTGCCTCAGCCTCCCAAAGTGCTGGATTACAGGTATGAGCCACTGTGCCTGGCCAAGGCTTTTCCCTTTCATGGCTTCAGTTTTCCCATGTATAAATTAGGGTCTTGGATAGAACAATCTTCCAGACCCCCTCTACTCCTATCGGCTCCAGCAAGGCTACTCCCAGCTGCAGAGCCCACTGGGAAACTGTCCAGACCAGTCAGGTACAGGCTTGCGCACTGAGCCATCCTGTGGCCCCGGGCACCTCCTAGCTAGGAAACCGTTCCAGAGCTGCACCATCAGTGCCAGCAGGGGCCAAGGCTGTGGGCCCTCCTAGTGACAGGGTGTGGGTTCCATGCCTGAAGAAGCTTCCGGCACCTAATGACCTCATTGCACAGAGGAAGAGTCCATCAGGGACCACCCAAACTCCCCACTCAGAAATGCAGGATGCCAGAGATGGGAGGTGGAGCCAGCGTTTCCCCGCCCAGGTGAGTCTAAGGACAAGGATGCCCCCTGGGCACTGGGCAAGCTAGCTGGGGCTCTGCACTGCCAACAGGAAGTGCTCGTTCAAGTCCCAGGGACATAGAGAGCAGGAATTCAATCTCGCTTCTCTTTCATCATCCTACAAACATTCAACAGAGGGAGAAACTGAAGCCTGCAGAGGGAACGTGGTTTCTTAGGCCCACAGCAAATCAGTACAGAGCTGGGCAAGGGTTCAGGCTTCCTGACCTCTGTCCTGGGGTGCTTCCTATATTCTCTCTCCCTTGGAATTTAGAACCTTTCACTTCTTGGCATTGGACTTCAGAAGGGACTTGAAGTGGCCAACGTGGGCAGGGCCTGTCTGGTTCAGAGGCCTGGCATGGAGCTTGTTCACGGGGCCTAAGATTCAAACCGCGGCACCGTGCGGGCTCAGGAGCAGTGTGAGCTGCCCAGGCCTCCGGGATGGAAGCTTGGTCTGTAGGAAAGGTTGCAGAACTAGCAGCCAGCAGCCCACATTTGGCTCACAGACATACTTCGTTTTTCCCACGGTGTCTTTTTAAACAATTCACATTAGTGGCCAACATTTAACAATCAGAAGATTTCACTTAAAAGATAGGATTTCTGACTTTTCTTGAAAGCGTTGGAATCTGCCAAAAGCTGGACCACAATTACTTCCTGGCCATGACTGGCAGGAGCTAGGTAAGCCCCGTCTTGCTCAGCATGCCGGCCATCTTCACTGTTTCTGGGACCTCTTGTATGTAGGTTTGGGGATTTTGAGCCCTCCTCTGCAGTATCTCTGTGCTGCAGCCATAGTTCCTCTCTTCCTGGTTATCCTGGGCAAAACTCCAGAGAGCAGTGGTTTGCAACCAGGGGGCAATTTTGGCCCCCACGCCTGGGAAACATTTGGCATATCTGGAGACATTTTGTCGGTCACACTGGGGAGGTGAGGAGTGCTCCTGGCATCTGGTGGGTGCATAGAATGACCTCCTACAGCAAAGAATTATCTGGTGCCAAGTGTCAGCAGTGTTGAGGGTGAGAAACCCTGGGCTGAATCAAGAGACACCAAGAGCCTCAGGCCAGGAACCGGATCCTGAGAGGGAGGGGCTGGTAGGGCACCCACATCGGGGAAGGTCCAGCCCTGCACATCAAGTCCTTTTCTGTCATTGTGATGGACATGGAGCGCTCACTCGCACTCCTGGGAAAACAGACCTCATGACAGCCACTCGTGGCTAAAGGGCAGGAATGAATGTTAGGAGGGAGAAGAGCAGCCAGTCAGGAGATCTACAGGTTACAGACATCCCAGAGCCTTCTGGAGAGCCAGGGGCTAATTGGTTATAATTAGGGCAGGGCCAGGCATTCATTCATTCATTCATTCATTCATTCATTCATTCATTATTTATTTATTTATTTATTTATTTATTTATTTGAGACAAGGTCTTACTCTGTTGCCCAAGCGGGCAGTGCAATGGTGTCTCGGCTCACTGCAACCTCCGCCTCCCAGACTCAAGCGATTCTCTTGTCTCAGCCTCCGGAATAGCTGGGACTACAAGCACATGCCACCGTGCCCAGCTAACTTTTGTACTTTTAGTAGAGATGGGGTTTCGCCATGTTGCCCAGGCTGATCTCGAACTCCTCAACTCCTGAGCTCAGGTGATCCACCTGCCTCGGCTTCCCAAAGTGCTGGTTAAACAGGTATAAGCACCAAGCCTGGCCATCATGCTTTCATAGCACCAACTGCATACAAAGCACTGTGGCTGGAAGGATGGGAGAAAGTCATGCTGTCCACAACACGGCCCTGGCTCTCCAGGTGCTCTGGAGGTGGCCAGTTGAAGAGGGGGGCACTCTGGAGTGCACTGCAGAGTCTCTGGGGCAAGAGTGTTATTTGGCCCTGGCTTTGAAAGATGCAATCTAGGCTGGGTGCGGTGGCTCATGCCTGTAATCCCAGCACTTTGGGAGGCTGAGGCGGGCGGATCACGAGGTCAGGAGATTGAGACCATCCTCCCCATCTGTACTAAAAAAACAAAAACAAAAACAAAAAATTAGCCGGGCGAGGTGGCGGGCGCCTGTAGTTCCCAGCTACTTCGGAGGCTGAGGCAGGAGAATGGCGTGAACCCGGGAAGCAGAGCTTACAGCGAGCTAAGATCATGCCACTGCACCCGCAGCCTGTGTGGCAGAGAAAGACTCCGTCTCAAAAAAAAAAAAAAAAAAAAAAAAAAAAAAAAAAAAAACAGGAAAGATGCAATCTTCAGCAGAGAGGGCAGGTGGGCACTGTGGGCAGAGGAAATGGCCTAACTCTGGAGGCAGTCACAGACTCAGGCACACAGCCAAGACGAGATGTTATGAGTTAGGTGGGAGGAAATTGGTGGGAAGCAGAGGGGCCTGATGTCGGAGGCGGAGATTGCAGCATGCTTCAAGGGGTCTCCAAGAAAGGCTAAGTGGGAGAAAGAGGGCAGAGACCACGGGGAATCATTGCCAAGATAGTAGAGTATAATTAACTGTGTTAGCTTGAAGAAGGCATTTAAATGCTCAGAGCCTCACTTTCCCTATCTGTTCAATGGGGATCAATAAGAATAATAACAACTCTCACGTATAACACTTACCATGTGCCGCCAAACTCTATGGGATATATTTAATCATCACTGCAACTCTATGAAAGTATATACTATTACTGTTTTATGTCCTTTTTATGGAAGAGGAAACTTCAGGATATGGGTAGGAAAATCCCTTTTAACGTTCCCGAGGACACTGCTGTTGAGATGGTAACGGTATCTGGAACAGGTGGTCTGGCTCCAGTCCACATGGTTTTTTTTTTTGAGACGGAGTCTCGCTTTTGTCGCCCAGGCTTGAGTGCAGTGATACGATCTCGGCTCACTGCAACCTCTGCCTCCGGGGCTCAAGCGATTCTCCTGTCTCAGCCTCCCAAGTAGCTGGGATTACACCTGCCACCATGCCCGACTAATTTTTGTAAATTTAGTAGAGACGAAGTTTCACCATGTTGACCAGGGTGGTCTTGAACTCCTGACCTCAGGTGACCTACCCACCTCGACCTCTCAAAGCGCTGGGATTATAAGGGTGAGCCACCACGCCCGGACCCACATGCTCTTTTTGAGCGAGGGTCTGGCCTCTGTCACCCAGACTGGAGAGGAGTGGCATGAATAGGGTTCACTGCAGCCTCAACTTCCCAGCCTCAAGCAATCCTCCCACCTCAGCCTCCTGAGTAGCTGGGACTATAGTCACATGCCTCTACACCCCAGTAATTTTTCTTTTTCTTTCTTTCTTTCTTTTTGTTTTTGAAACAGGGTTTCACTGTGCCGCTCAGACTGGAGTGCAGTGGTGTGATCTCGGCTCACCGCAACCTCTGCCTTCCAGGCTCAAGCGATTCTCCTGCTTCAGCCTCCCGAGGAGCTGGGATTACAGGCTCGTGCCACTACTGCCCAGGTACTTTCCGTATTTTTAGTAGAGATGAGGTTTCACCATGTTGGCCAAGCTCATCTTGAACTCCTGATCTCAAATGATCCACCTGCCTCAGCCTGCCAAAATGCTGGGATTACAGGTGTGAGTCACTGTGCCCAGCCAATTTTTCTTATTTTTATTTTTGTACTGATAGGGGTCATGTTATGTTGCCTAGGCTGGTCTTGAACTCTTGGCCTCAAGCGATCCTCCTGCCTCAGCCTCCCAAAGTGCTGACGTTACAGGTGCAAGCCACCATGCCGCCAACCCTACATGTTTTTGATGGCTCTGCTCTCCAGCCTCTCTAGAACCAGCTCTAGGGCTGTCCTCAAGAATAAACAAAGGAAAGTAGGTGAAGTGCCCAGCATGATGCTGGCATAGAGTCAGTGCTCAGAAGCTATGACCTATCTCATGGAGCCCCAGTCTGGATTGGCATAGCAAAGTCCAACTCATGGCACTAATGAAACAGGGAGCCAGGGATTTTCCCTCGTGGGCACATGGGCTCTGGGAAGAGAAGGGATGGAGGAGGGGTGCCCTTCCACTGTGGTGAGAGACAGCTGAGCAGGGATCCACCTCCCACTTGCCTTTCCCAAGACCCCTATTGCCATCACCCATCATGTTCTTCAACAGCTCCATGATTTTCCTTACTCTGTCCACCCCCTTGCCGGGAATATTCTCCTTTCCATCTCCATGAAACCCTTCTTTCTTTTCCTTCTAACCCAGCTCAGAGGACACTTCTTTCTGGAAGCAGCTCAGGACATGCCCGGGCAGAGTCATCTTGCCCTCGTCTTTGTACCCTGAGCTTTTTGCAAACTCAATGGGCCCTCTTAGGCATCCAAGGGTCTTTGGGCATCATCTCATAAGGTGTCTCAAGCTCTACTGAACACATTCATCTTCTGGAGATTTTGTTAAAATGCAGATTCTGATGCCTGAGGTCTGGGGTGGGGTCTGAGATTCTGTACCTTTTTTTTTTTTTGAGACAGGGTCTCACTCTGTTGCCCAGGTTGGAGTGCAGTGGCGCGATCTCAGCTCACTGCAACCTCCATCTCCTGGGTTCAAGCAATCTTCCCACTGCAGCCTCCTGAGTAGCTGGGACTACAAGTGTGCACCACCATGCCCAGCTAATTGTTTTGTATTTTTTGGTAGAGACAGGGTTTCCCCGTGTTGCATAGGCTGGTCTCGAACTCCTGACCTCAAGTGATCCACCAGCCTCGGCCTCCCAAGGCTGGGATTACAGGCATGAGCCACTGCACCTGGCCTGATTCTGCACTTCTAATAAACTCCCAGGAGTTGCTGATGCTGCTGGTCTCGGTCCACTCTTGAGTATGTGCCACCATGCTCTGAGTAGCGAGGTCAGAGGACTCGTCCTGGGGGTCATTCTTCCCCCAGGGACAAAATACTCGTCCAGGGCAAAAGCTTCTTTGTACTCATCTCAGCATTTGTAAATCTCAGCCCTAGGGAACAAGGCGGGGAGGGGGTATGGACCCAGCAGAATTCATCAGAGGGCCTGACAAATCTTCTGTATAGCCTGGGGGTGTTTTTTTTTTCTGCCTCCCCTCAATGATAAGTATCTAGGATGGCCAGCTTGATCTCTAGAAAAATATGGGACCATGCATAAGGTGGTGAAACAATGTTTTTTTTAAATCCTGAAACTAACTTGCTTATTTCAACACATCATTTGCACTTTTCTAAAAGATTCCCTTTCCATGTTTTATGATATTGAAAAAATATCAACGTGCCCCGTTTACACATTTTCTTTTTATGGGACAGAAAGTAAAATAACAAACTTGACAGTGAACTCTGGACTTCTGCTTCGCATGAGGCTGCGTCCCCAAGTCACAGCCACACCTCAGCTCGATTCCCAGGCTAACTTCCCCTCAAGACCCAGCAAACTCCTGTCCCACCCTCGCCACCAAGTCAAGGAATGAGAATGAGTTTTAACATTCATTTAAGCAACTCTACGTGACTTTTAGAAAGGTCACCCTGTTCAGGTAAGAGAGGGTGAGAAAGAAAACACCTCGCATACTTTAAGGGCAATCACATGAACCGTGAAATTGTCCGCTATTCACATCCAGGCTCCGGTGGGGAGTTCACAAGCTGGATCCATGTGCCGTATTATTATTATTATTATTATTATTATTATTATTATATATTTTTTGAGATGGAATCTCGATCTGTGGCCAGGTTGGAGTGCAGTGGCGCAATCTCAGCTCACTGCAACCTCCGCCTCCCGGGTTCAAGTGATTCTCCTGCCTCAGCTTCCCAAGTAGCTGGGATTACAGTTGTGTGCCACCACACCCGGCTAATTTTTGTATTTTTAGTAGAGACGGGGTTTCACCATGTTGGCCAGGATAGTCTCAATCTCCTGACCTTGTGATCCGCCCTTCTCAGCCTCCCAAAGTGCTGTGATTACACCGCGTCTGGCCTGTGCTGTATTATTTTTACTGAACTATTTGCATGAAGTATTTGGTTCATCCTCATTACTGTTTGGTTAGGAGACCTTGGGAGGATGTGCCAGATGCAGGCCTGGGGGACCTTTGTCCAGTGTAGGCCTTTGTGACTGCATCCCATTTGCAGGTGGCAACAAGACAAGCCAGCAGGAGTTTTTCCACCCCAAGGGCATTTCCTGCCCGGGCACAGTGGGTCATGCCTGTTATTCCAGCACTTTGGCAGCAGAGGCGGGCAGATCACTTGAGGCCAGGAGTTTGAGACCAGTGTGGTCATTATGATGAAACCCCATCTCTACTAAAAATACAAAACATTAGCCTAGCATGTGGCATGTGCCTATAGTCCCAGCTACTCAGGAGACTGAGGCAGGAGAATCGCTTGAACCCAGGAGGCAGAGGTTGCAGTGAGTCAAGATCACGCCACTGTACTCCAGCCTGGGAGAAGAAGCAAGACTCTGTCTCAAAAACAAAAACAAAAACATAGCTGGGCGCAGTGGCTCACGCCTGTAATCCCAACACTTTGGGAGGCCGAGATTTGGGAGGCTGATCACGAGGTCAGGAGATCGACATCATCCTGGCTAACATGGTGAAACTCCATCTCTACTAAAAATACAAAAAATTAGCCAGATGTGGTGGCGGGTGCCTGTAGTCCCAGCTACTCAGGAGGCTGAGGCAGGAGAATGGCGTGAACCTGAGAGGCGGAGCTTGCAGTGAGCGGAGATCGCAGCACTGCACCCCAGCCAGTGACATAGCAAGACTCTGTCTCAAAAACAAACAAACAAACAAACAAACAAACAAAAACAAACAACGGAAACCAAAAAAACTGAAGTGCATTTCCTGCTCCACAGAACAGCAGGCTTTGGGGCCAGTGGCACATGGAGAAAGATGCGGTTATTCCAGATGGGTGGGAAATGACTCGGTTTGTACCTGGTGGTGAGACTTGAGCACGGGCTTCTCTAGTCGGGAATCCAACATGTGGCGCACAGGCCTGTCTGTGCTGCTGCCTGGAGCGCATGCAGACGTCTGCAGTGGCACATGCAGGGGAATGTCCCGCGTCTTACAAGCTGAAGTCCATGTGGCAGCTCGGGTGTCTCTTGTTTGGAACTGTGTAGCAAAGCTGTACTCACAGCTAGAACTCAGCATTGCAACAACTGTTTATTAGGCATCTACCATGTGCCAGATTTTTATAGGCGTTGGTGTCCTCTAATTCACAACCCAAACCCTACAAAGTGAGGCAATTCTTAAGCCCATTGCATGAATAAGGAAAACTGAAGCACGTGGGAAGGAAGAAATTTCCATAATAGGCCACACAACTAGGAAGTGGCTGAGCTGAGATTGGAACGTGAGTCTGCTAACTCGAGACTGGGCCTCTAAACCCATTAGCTAATCACGCAACTAACCAACCCGTTGACCCGTGAACCTCTCCTGGTCTACACATTAATTGGCTGCCTGCTGGTGCCAGGCACCGGAAGCAAGGGGAGATCAAGAGAGAATGTTGCTCTCGCTGTCCGGCCTTCTGCAGACTGCTTCTCATCCTGGGGCTTTATTTGTCTCCTCTGTAAAATGGACCAATCACGCTGCTCCCTCATAGGGTTAAGTGAGTAAATACATGTAAAAGCGCTTAGAACGCCATCTGCCAGAGTGAATATTCAATACATGGAATCTACTAAGGTTAGATTAATGGGATCATGATTTTAAAAATTAAATTGTGGTCTCTATTATCATGTTTTAAAATTGATTTTAAAGCAAGGCCACTCTTTGCAAAGCCTGTACCCAGGGATGGTGGAGAGCGTGGTGAGCTTGTCTTTGATCACAGGAAATAGATTGTCACATCATCCCTATCTTTAGCCATGAAGAAACAACACAGTAGACCCCAGCCCCATATTCTCAGCCCCTCTGCCCATCTGGCAAATGTACTAAGGAGGAGGGGTCCAGCTCTCTCCCTGGATCCTCCGAGTGCTCAATGGCAAAGCGTGTCCCCTCCGGCTAGAGGAAGAGGACCCCAGGGCAGAGGGAAGTGACACAGATGGCCCACTCTGCTGCCCGGGCCCCAGTGTGCCCCCATGAAGGGCTGCGACAAAAGTGAAATTGGCACCTGTGGCTGATGCTTGACTGGCCCCAGGGCCACTGCTCAAAACGTGCCATTTCGCAACCTCTTTCCTTGAAAAGTAGTTTGGGTCCTGTGTTTGGGTTAACGAGCATGGGGATGCTATCCGCAATTTTTTTCTTGCCTTCCCTATACTTGGCATCCTAATTGGGTGATCAGAGAGACCATCACAGAAAAAAGAGGAGGCCCACACAGTGGCTCACGCCTGTAATCCCAGCACTTTGGGAGGCCAAGGCGGGTGGATCACTTGAGGTCAGGAGTTTGAGACCAGCCTGGCCAACATGGTGAAACCCCGTCTCTACTAAGAATACAAAAAGTAGCGCCGCATGGTGGCAGGTGCCTGTAATTCCAGCTACTTCAGGAGGCTGAGGCACGAGAATTGCTTGAACCTGGGAGGTGGAGGTTGCAGTGAGCCAAGATCGCGCCACTGCACTTCAGCCTGGGTGATAAGAGCAAAACTCCCTCTCAAAAGCAGGACATTCACTGCTCAGAGGGCCTACCTGTCCACCTGTCCACACACTTCATTCTAGGTGGGCAGCCCTGGCAGCTCCCACCCCTCTCACTGAGTTTGGTACCAGAACTTTTGCTGTATTCACATGGACTTAATGGTGCCACTTTCCAAAGTGTCTGTAAAGCCGGTAAAAGGAGCTGCATTTTTTTCTGACTCTAGCTGAATATTAGCCTCCCCTTGGAAACAACATGGAAGATTAAAAAAAAAAAAAAAATGCAGTTCTCAGAACTTCAGATTTTCTAGCCTATACGTTTATGTCCACCAAAGCATGTCTTAAGTCCTTATCTGCTCCCAGCATCCTTTCATATGCAGCGTTTTCAAGTGCATGCATGGAACTGTGTTAGCACGGGATTCCAGGGGGCCTCCCACCTCGCTGGGTGCCCAGTGGATTGGCCATCTCTGTGTCTGTATACACAGCTGCATAAGTTGCCTTTATCAGTTTTATTAGCAGAAAGAGCCTGCCACTGATGGACTTGCAGCACTCAAAAGAGGGGTGGCTTCAGGACCACCTCCTGATAGCTTCGTGTGTATTTTCCCAAATATATCAGCATCTGACTCTTGGCTTTCTGGGAGATAGACAGAGGCAGAACCCTTGCCAACCCAAAGAGAGGCAGCTGTGGGGGCACAGATGTAACATCCCTTTGAACCTTGACCTTGGACACCAGGCTGTCAGGAAGCTTCTCCCACAATGGCCGCTTTGGGGATGTGACCTGGTTGAACCCACCCACTAGCAAATCCTGTTAGTTTCACCTCCAAAAGGTATCTGGAATTCCAGGGCTTCTCACCACCTCAACTGCTGCCACCCTGGTCTGAACCACCATCATCTTTCTTCTGGACGATCACAGCAGCCTCTTGCTGGCCTCTCCACCCTCATCTGACTCCCTGCCCATTCTCCACCCAACAGCCAGACTTATCAGCAGTTAGACCATGTGACTCCCCTGCCTGGGGCCCTGCACTGGCCTCCCATTGCTCGGTGGATAAACTCTGAACTCCTGGACGTGGCATAAACAGCATCATCTGTCCCCTGCCTCCCACCACCCTGACTCTATCCTTTCTCACTTTCGATTTCACTCACTCATCTCCACTGGGCTCCTTGTTATCCAGTAACTAAGCTAAGCTGCTTCCCACCTTAGGGACTTGTCACGTGCTGCACCTTCTACCTGGAGAGCTCTTTCCCCGTCTCATAGATGCCCAGGTCTTTCTCACCATTCAGGTCTACATCAGGTGCCAGTTCTCCAGGGGATGTTCCCCAGCATCTTCTCTGAAGCAATGCCTTCCCCCAGTTGTCCCCAACCGGTTGCCATGTTTTCTTTTTGTCATAGCACTGATGTTTCCCTGAGGTCATTTGTTAAATGCTCACGGACTGTCTCTCCCTACCAGACAGTAAGCTCCCTGAGGACAGGGGCCATCTCTGTCCTGTTACCACTGTATGCTGGCCCTTGGGACAGTGCCTGGCACAGAGTAAATGCTCATTTATTTGTTGGATAAATAAGTGTGCGGGCAGAGAGTTTATGCAACATACCCAAGTGGGCATTGTATCCAACCCTGGAATCACAGGGATCTGGATAAGGAGACTTTCTTCCCTGGACCAACCATGCCATCATCCCTCTCCTCCTGGTGACCACAGTAGTAGCTGCACCCACTTGCTAGGTCCTTTCTGTGGGCAAGACCATAGCTCTTTACAGGCATACGATCCTTCTGAAGACCCTATGGGGTCATTACCACTCTTGTGCCCATTTTATAGACGGTGAAATGGAGGCACAGACTGGCTTCAACTCTGCAAATTGGCAGAGCTGACTGCACAGCCAGAGCTCTCACCGCTCTTTGGGCAAGCATCTGAAAAACACAAGACATCTCCCAGGGCAGCTAGAAAGCAGGGCTCCAGGCAGGTGCTGATGGCTCCCTAAGAAACAGTTCTGAGTGGGAAACACTGGCCCTGGGGTCTCTGAGGCTGTTCCCTTCTCTCAGCAGCCAGCACATCTTCATAATTCCCATGTCACAGCCATCGGGGTGAGCGGACAGCATTGAGCCCTGGGACACACAGGTCACCAGGTTCCGCCTCCTGGGCCATCCCAGGCCCTCCTGATTAACTTGGCCTGAGTCCCAAGGACCTGCTTTGAAAGCAGCCACAGGGCCGGAGCAAGGGAGGAAGAATTCGGGAAGACAGACATTACTTGAGAGGATGGAGGGGGTGGGCAGGAAGCAGGATTATGCACAAGCTTTCACTGGCAGAGGGGAGAGGGAGATAGGTACCTGTCACTCTGAATGCCCAGAGCAAAAATGCAGAGTTACAAAGGGAGAGTGAAATCAGGACAGTGCTTCTTAAGACGGTTGCTCACATCCCCGGAGGGAGCGGAGGTGGCTGTGGCATCTTGGGTGCCTTACAGGAACCCATAGGGAGGGAAGGAGAGAGAGTGGTGGACAGAGGGAGGAGGGAGCTAGGGAGGTGGGACCTGGGGAGGGGAATGGACAGGAGAGGAAAGATTTAAATACAGCCTCATGATCTTGGCTAGAATACTGTACTTCTCTTTCAACTTTCTTGGGACACTGACGTCTACCATACGGATAGGAAGTCAGGTATGCAGATACAATGTCTAACAGAGGCTTGGCATTTCAAGGTGCTCAGTAACCATTCCTTCCCTTTCTCTTTGCCTCCTAAATTTCGCATTTGGAAAAAGGAGTTTGAACCTGGGACCTAAATGCCTTCGAAATCATTGCTCGCAGCTCAGACCCAAGTTCACATGTCTCAGGTCCTGGCAGCAGCTGTCTTAAAACCCTGGAAAAAGCTTTTACCCTATATCAGGTCAGAGGCTGAAGAGAGGTGAGGCCAGTCTACAAAAGGGTAATGAGGCCCCAGAGGGGACACATCACCAGGTGTGGCCATGCCCCACAGTCTCCAGGTGCCCTGATTCTCAGTTGGCAACCTGCCTTTCTGGTCACGCCTATGAACTTGACTTAGTGGAACATTCCATCTTCCTGACCTTGGTACAGGGTCGTTGGGTCCCTGAGCCCTGCATTCAACACACCTGCTCAGGGGTCCCTTCTTTTGACTCACGGGTGATAGACTTGAGTCTCCAAGAGGGAACGTGTCAAATCCTGAATGACATAGTGATCTCGTGCAGAGATGGGACTAGAACCTGCATCTCCGGATCTCCGGAGCACAGCTGAGCCCCAAATCCAAATACATTGTCATTCATGGGCTTTTTGTGCCACTCCCGGGAGCAAGGGGCAATCTGGAAGAGGTAATCAGGATGCGGGCATATTGGCACTTCAGGGACATTTTGATGGTTTATAGGAACAAGGCTAGAGGGCTATTCAATCAACCAGTAGCTATAGAGTGTGCTAGGAGCCATGCACTGAGCTAGGTGCTGGGGTGATAAGTCCCTACCCTCTTAGAGTCTTGAAATTGGGACTGTTCTGTAAGCTGTGCCACAGCACAGCCAGTCTATCATACCACTTACTAATAACACTGTCTGTCCAGCCCTGCACCCTTTATCCTACTCTGTGTGTGTATCTGTGTGTATGTACGTGTACAAGTGAGGGCTCCAGATGTTCCCTGTAAGCTGGAGGTGCTAATTTTGGCCTGAAATCTCTTGCTCCTTCCAAGGCCCCCTTTGCTTTCTCTTGTCCGGCCCTGATTTCCTGATGTCATCCAGTTTTCAGCTTTCTGACCCCAACTCCTATCTGCTGACCAGACGTGGACACCAGATGCTTTGATTTGACCTTCTGGAGCCAGGACTGTATCTCGCTCTTGCCACACAGCCGCTCCTGAGAAAGGACCACATTTCTGCTCTTCAGAGGAGCAGAACCATCTCAATGTTCCAGAGTTTCACAGCTCTGTTTCATCTTCCCCTCTGTTGAACAATGCCCCTGCTCTCCTTTCTGTGGCATTTATTATGATATGTCTTTGCTTCCCGAGATGAGCATTCAGTGAAAGGATGTAGCAAGAATGGCATAATGGGATGTGTGTGGGTGGAAGGAACCTTGGAGAAAGGAGCTGAGAGGTCGGTTCATCTGGATAATGGATTCTCGTTTATAACTGCGCTCACCTGTGGTTCTTTCTCACCCCCGGGTACCATTTATTGAGCCCTGTGTCAGGTGCTTATATCCATCATTTCACGTAGTTCTCTCAAAAACCCTATGAAGTGGAAGCAATTATCATCCTTGTACTGGATACCATGGTGTTTCCTCCATATCTGTGCGTCCCTCCCTGAACGGTAGCTGCCATGGAGTTCAGAGTCTGAGCCCAGACAGCTCCTGAGTGAGCCCTGGTTAGTTTCAGCAAGCGGTTCTGAGTGAGGTCTGAGGACTGCTGGGGCCCTGAGAGCCTTTCAGGAGGTGTGTGAGTCCCAGCTTCTTCCAACCACACAACTGCAGAAGGCTGGATTTTCTTCATATGCTACAAACCAAGATAACGTATCACAACGGCCAGAGTGCAGAAGCATGTCTGAGAATCTTGCCATCTTCTGTGAAGCCAGACTTTCAAGGGATTTGCAAAAGTGTAAAAGCATGCCACTTTTTTCACTATTTTTTTTTTTTTGCTTTGGAAAGTATCATTATTATTCATAAAATATGTTATTTATAGCAACATGTGTAATGGGCTTACTACTGTTGTTTTAAAGATGAATAAATAATCTTTTGCATTTTAATTTCTAAATGTTAAGTATTGATAAATATAATTCGCATAAACAAAAGCTTACTGGGGTCCTCTCTAATTTTTACAAGAGTGAAGGGGTTCTGGGAACAAAAGTCTAAGAACTGCTGGTTTAAGCCAATCATGATAATCCCATAATCCTTGTCAGTAATTGGTTCAGGAGTTCAGACCTAGGCCAATCAGCATGTGTCATTCCCTTGGTGATAGCAATTGGTTGGGGCATGGGCATGTGACCCAATTTGCACCAATGGGTGGAGTGGTTTGCTCTGAGCTGCTGGAGAAGTTCTTCCTGAGTCTCTGGCTTATGCAACTCGTTCCTTTTCTTTGATACCACTGTGAACAAATATAATGTTCAGAACTTCAGCCTGAGGATGAAGCTGACACCCAGAATGGGGCAGAGCCAAGAGAATCACCAAGAAAGGAGATAGAGCCGTGATTAAGTCAACCTACATCTGCAAGTACAGTTTCTTGACCTAATAAATGCCTTTGTTTTTTTATGCCAGCTGAGCTTGGGTGTTTAGTACTTCTAGATGAAAACATTTAAATTGCTACTCTCCCCATTTTACAGATGAAGAAACTGAGGCCCAGAGAGTTTAAGTGAGTGCTAGAAAGTGAGAGTCAGAATCTAAACCCAGGTCTCTTTGCACCCCAAACCTTTCTTTTTCCACGTGATTTTATAGCTTCCAAGAATGTTTCATTCTCGCTCTTCCCTCTCTAGAACCCAGATCACAACAGATCACAAGGGACTGTCATGCGGTGGGGCAGCAGGGAGTGGAACATTCTCGCTCAGGAGTGTCTCGCAAAGTTCCTCTCTTGGCCCTAGAAAAGATGGACTTTCTGTCCCACGGCCGGGAGTTTTGAGGCTGTCCTGGATTTGCCTGATACAGCCCGAGCTTGCTCCCCACCAGCAGAGATCCATTCTCTACTGATGAGTCGTAAGGACAGGGTGCCAGTTAGAGTTGTTGGTTGCAAGCATCAGAAACCAATTTCAGCCAGTTTAACCAAAAAAGTCACATTTGTCTGGCTAGCACACACACATCTCCTGAAGGCTGAAAGAGCAAAGTTTGAAAAGTGTGAAACCTGGACTGATATTACAAATCAAGCCACTGCACCTGGCTTCCTTCATCGTCTTTTAAAAAGTCATCTTTTTTGGCTGGGCGCGGTGGCTCACGCCTGTAATCCCAGTACTTTGGGGGGCCGAGGTGGGCGGATCATGAAGTCAAGAGATCAAGACCATCCTGGCCAACATGGTGAAACCCTATCTCTACTAAAAATACAAAAATTAGCTGGGCGTGGTGGTGCGCGCCTGTAGTCCTAGCTACTCAGGAGGCTGAGGCAGGAGAATCACTTGAACCTGGGAGGCAGAGGTTGCAGTGAGCAGAGATCGTGCCATTGCACTCCAGCCTGGAGACAGAGCGAGACTCTGTCTCCAAAAAAAAAAAAAAAAAAAAAAAAAAAAAAAAAAAAAAAAGGCATCTTCTTCATTTGTACTTACTGTCCTTTGTCCTGGAATATCTTTACTTCAGATTGTTGCCTGGCCAACTTTTTCTTGTCATCCAAGTCTCAGCTAAAATGTCGTCTCCTCTGAGAAGCCCTCCTGACTACTTAAACAAAAGCAGCCTCCCCTCTTCCTCACTTTGTTTGCTTCTATTCTCTGTCCTTGGGTGCTCTGAACTGACCTAACTGCACACTTTGGGGAGACCAGTGAGGAGTCCAGGGAAGAGAACAAGGTGGCTTGAACCAGGGAGAGGATGGAGCTTTCTGCTGCCAGGGATCATGGCCTGCATGATTATCTTTTGCAGAACTTAGCACAGGGTCACTCTGTGATGGAAGGGCTGAAAAAACTTGGGACACAAAGCCTGCAATGAACTTTCAGAGGCCCTTAGCCCAAGCTGCACCTTCCTGGAAGATGAATTCCTTGCTGGGTTACGCATCAGCTGATGACAAGGTCATGGCCTGGCTCTTCTTGGCTGTCCTCCTCACTCCCAGAGCCCTGATGTGATCCCAGGGGAAGGCTGCTGAGGGATGGGCTGTGGAGGCTTGGGCTGCTGAGACAGGGGTGGGATTGGGCCGCTGTTAACGAGAGGGCTGGCGGCTTTGCTAATTAGGCTGCGACAGCTCCAGACTCAGCCAAGGAAAGCACATTGCTTATGCTAATCAAGGGCGGTCTGCGTTTCCTGGCTGGCAGAGTTGCCCAGATCCTGCAGTGTGTGCCCAGCATGCAAGGCATGGCAGGGGAGAGCCAGGGGGACCAGGGCTGGGAAAAACCAAAGACAGCCCCCATGGCTGCAGCTGAGATTCTGGGGCTGCCCGTTGCCCCATGTGGGGGGAAAAGGCATAAACGATGGGAACGGCCACTAGTCAGGTAGGGGCCAGTTACGGGCGTTCCCTACTCAGTCACCGTGAGGCTCGCTTTCCGAAACTCAGCCTCGAGTGGTGCTGGGCAGAGCAGGCTGCATCACAATATTCATGGCCCTAGACTCTGTGCCTTCTATGCCAAATGGCTAAGTGTGCCCTGGGGCAGAAAGCAGCCTCTAGGGCAGCTGAGTCATGAGGCTGGCTGGACAGGCAAACCTACCTCCCCGGATCAGGGAGGAGACAGCTGCACTCTTCAGCCCAAATTAAAGATGCAGAAGATTTTGAATTGATTTCCTCATCCCCGGTGTGATAGCACGGAATCTCAGACCCTGGAGAAATCTGCAAGAAGATTCATTCATTCATTCAGCCATTCACTTACTCAGCACCTACTGTATACCCGATTCCAGGCACTGGGAATGCAGAGATGAATGATGCCATTCTCGGGTTCAAGAAGCTTAGAGTCTAGCAAGGACCGCGAATCAGCAATTAAGTGACCCTAACTCAGACTGAGAGTCCGGGAAGGCTCCAGGAGGAGGTGATGCTTGAGATGAGCTGGAAAGATGTGCCATGTCGACAGTTAACGCCTACAGGGCAAATCTCATGTGCCATGAGGCACTCGACACCCTTGATGTCCCTAACACATTCAGTCTTCCCAGGGACCCTAACACAGTGAGGACCGTTACCATTTCCCCATTTCTATAAATGGGGAAACTGAGGCACAAAGTGATTCAGAAATTTTTCTGGGATTGCACAGCTGGTTAGGGGTGAGTTATAAAGCAGGAGTGGGTGAGCCAGGTGCTGAAGGAGAAGGAACAGCAAATGGCAAAGCACGGATGGAGGATGCAGTAGGAGCCCTCTGTCGGGTCAGGCAGGCGAGGCTGCGGCAGAAGCTGTAGGCTGGAGTGGGGGAGATGGGGGTGAGCTGGGGAGGGGAGATGGGTGTGATGGCAGGCAGGAGGTTTGCAATTAGATTCACACACTGTGATGCTTTGAGTGGCAGCACCCTGGGCTCTAGCAGGTCAGAGAAATGCATTTGGGGGACAGTTAGCTTGAAATCGGCAGCCAGAGCTCCCTAAGTGCTGATTAATTATACTCTTCATCAACTATTTAGCACTTCCCTTTGTAGCTGGGTCTGGAGCCGGGCTCTGGCTGCCACATCAGTATTTCAGATGTGTCTTCTTTTCCGCTAAAAATGAACTTGTCATTTGCACAAGTTTCGAGACGTCTCAGTAAGCAAGTCTGTCTGCTCCTGAGCTGGGGTGAGACTTATGTTCAGAGGGTGCCTCCCTTGTGAAAGGGACTTTTCAAACGATTCTTGTACCTTAAACACAGGCTGAAGCGGGCACAGATCACTTCTGCCCACTTTGACTTCTGACCCTTTGTGGCTTTCTGGCCTCAGGGTCTGAGGCCAAGGGTAATACAAAACCCCAGACACATACGGTCAGAAGGAGATTTTCCAATTCTCTCCTTCTCCATCCTGTAGAGAGAGCAGCAGCAGTAGAGGTGAGGGGGCCATCAGTTAAGGTTGGGGTGTGGGGGAAGGAAAGATGGCATCTTAGTGAGTGCTCTTCCTCTCACTCCTCCTTCAGCATCAGCAAGGGCTTTGCTTCCCGCAGAAGCCCCCGTGACCTACTTCTCTGAGCAGGTCAAAGGGCCGTTTACTCTCCTGTGGAGCTCCTCTCATACGGGTCATTTCTATTTTCTTTTTCTTTGAAACAAAATCTCGCTCTGTTGCCCAGGCTGGAGTGCAATGGCACAATCTCAGCTCACTGCACCCTCTGCCTCCTGGGCTCCAGCGATTCTCCTGCCTCAGCCTCCCAAGTGGCTGGAATTACAGGCGTGAGCCACCATGCCCAGCTAATTTTTGCATTTTTAGTAGAGACCGGGTTTCACCATGTTGATCAGGTTGGTGTCGAACTCCTGACCTCGTGATGCGCCCGCCTTGGCCTGCCAAAGTGCTGGGATTACAGGCATGAGCCACCATACTGGCCTCTATTTTCCTTTTAAAAATGATTATTTGGCTTCCTCCTGTAGACCATCAGCCTTATGACAGTAGGGACCAGTCTAGTCAGTCTAATGCTGTTCACTATATCCTAGTACCTAGAATTGTACCTGCTACATAGTAGGTGCTTGTAAATATTTGTGGAGGACTGCATGAATGAGGAATAATCTTAGGAGACTGGTCCTTCTTCTGTCTAGTCCTTTTTTCCTTTCTTCTGGAAGCTTTTGTGTGTGTCTAGGTATTGGAGATACAAGATGAGCTGGCTGGTTTGCCTGGGCCCAGGCCACCAGAGCCTGCAGGGGGCCCCCACAACCCCGAGGCACCAGTGTCCTGGGCTCACCTGCCCAAGTCTGAGCACAAGAATACACATCCCTATGAACCCTGAGCCATGGGCAGGGGTGGTGGGCAGTGATGCAGACAGAGGTCATTCAAAAGCCTGCTCTGGAGACATCTTCTGGAGTGTCCCTGCAACCTTCTAGCACTTTCCTTTCCACTCTGTCCTTTGCAGACCTTGTAGAAAAACCTGTGCGATGGGCTCCTGTGGGCTGTCAGCAGAGGGAGAGGCTCCATGGGGATGTCTTGGGGGGAAACAAGCCTGAGATTACAGGTCTTCAGATGATCCAGGGATCATAGGATACAGAGAGAAAGAGAGACAGCAGGGGGTAGGGGGGAAAGGGAGAGAGAGAGGAAAAAGAGAGAGAGACAGAGAGAGAGAGACAGAGAGACACATAGAGAGAGACAGACAGAGAGACAGAGATATGCCTCTAAAAGACAGATGCCTCTCTTCCCATAATGAAGGCACAGGAGGGCATCTTGAGACCTGGGTCATCAGAGATGGGCGGAGGCAAGCCGTGGGGCAGGGACTGAACTGTCTTCTGCCAGGAGTGTTTTCTTCCTGGAGTTCAGAGAGAATTTAGTGTTTGTGGCAAGTGCTGGGCTGGGCTCCCTAGAGAGCTTGAGACTCCATTTGGGCCAGGAATGGAGGAGCACAGGTGATGGCAGGGTCACCACCCGCTGTGGGCTCTGCCTGCTGCCTTGAGGGGGCATTTACTTCTGGGGTCTGCACCACACCAGAGGCCAGAGGCAGGAGGTGGGGAGGCGGGTATGTCGAACTTTCCTGACACCAACAGGCAGGGCCGGATGTAAGAGTCCCTGACACAGAGAAGCCTCACATAATCAGAGCTGACTAATGGAGGCCCATGGACACATCTTACCACCCATCCCACCCCCAACCATGGAAACCATTTCAGAGATTTCTTTTTCATTTGAAAAGAAATAGCTACTCATTGCATAAAATTCAAAAGAGTTGGAAAAACAGTTTAAGTCACCTATAAAATCCCACTACCCCCGTTAATGCTTTTTTGGCTTTTTTTCTCTCCTAAAGAAACATAATTACATAGAATTTTCCAGAAATCAGCATGACACAGGCTATCTTGCTTTTAGAAAACACAGTTCGACAGTATTCCATGAACATTTTCCCGTGTAAATAAATACAGTGTTAAAGCAGTGGTCTTTAGCCCAGCACACACGTGGGAAGTGCTGGGAAGCTTATTAAAATACAGATTCCTTACGACTCAGCCATAAAAAGGAATGAGTTAATGGCATTCGCAGCAACCTGGATGGGATCGGAGAGTATTATTCTAAGTGAAGTAACTCAGGAATGGAAAACCAAACACTGTATGTTCTCACTCATAAATGGGAGCTAAGCTATGAGGACGCAAAGGCATAAGAATGATACAATGGACTCTGGGGACTCAGGGTAAAGGGTGGGAAGGGGGTGAGGGATAAAATTGGGTTCAGTGTATACTGCTAAGGTGATGGATACACCAAAATCTCACAAATCACCACTAAAGAACATACTCATGTAAAACAGACACCACCCATTCTCCAAAAACCTATGGAAATAATAAATTTTAAAAAATACAGATTCCTGCCAGGCGCGGTGGCTCACGCCTGCCATCCCAGCACTTTGGGAGGCCGAGATGGGCGGCTCACAAGGTCAGGAGATCGAGACCATCCTGGCTAGCACTGTGAAACCCCATCTCTATTAAAAATACAAAAAAGTTAGCTGGGCGTGGTGGCAGGTGCCTATAGTCCCAGCTACTCGGGAGGCTGAGGCAGGAGAATGGCGTGAACCCGGTAGGCGGAGCTTGCAGAGAGCTGAGATCTGGCCACTGCACTCCAGCCTGGGTGACAGAGTGAGACTCTGTCTCAAAAAAAAAAAAAAAAAAAAAAAACAGATTTCTGGCCAGGCACAGTGGCTCATGCTTGTAATCCCAGCAGTTTGGGAGGCCAAGGTGGGAGGATCACTTGAGCCTAGGAGTTTGAGACCAGTCTGGGCAACATAGCAAGACCCCAGCTCTAGATAAAAAGAAATAGAGATTCTTGAGTCCCACTCCGAGATTCATCAGCGGACCCGCTGTGGGGCCCGAAAGTGTGTATACTGAGAAAGCCCACAAGAGGACTCCCAGTCACACCCCTCATTCAGAATCCTCATCTACAGGCTGCCTTTCAAAATAACCTTCTCTGTATCTTTGTAAAAGGTGGCCAGAAAGAAAAAAAAAATATTTTAATTTGCTATCAGGAATTTTAAAAATGTTCAGCTTTTAGGGGATGTCACAGGTTTGACAGATTCGGTTTCTTTGTCCTATACTTTTTTTTTTTTTTTTTTGAGACGGAGTCTTGCTCTGTCGCCCAGGCTGGAGTGCAGTGGCCGGATCTCAGCTCACTGCCAGCTCCGCCTCCCGGGTTCACGCCATTCTCCTGCCTTAGCCTCCTGAGTAGCTGAGACTACAGGCGCCTGCCACCACGCCCGGCTAGTTTTTTGTATTTTTTAGTAGAGACGGGGTTTCACCGTGTTAGCCAGGATGGTCTCGATCTCCTGACCTCATGATCCGCCCGTCTCGGCCTCCCAAAGTGCTGGGATTACAGGCTTGAGCCACCGCGCCAGGCCCCTTTGTCCTATACTTTTTTTGCAGCGGGACAATGTCTCACTGGTGGGGACTGGTGCCCAGGAGATTCTGGGTCTGCGTGCCATTCTCGGGCAATGGAGAGATTTCCCATCAGGAAAATGGGCTTTGCACACAGCTGAAAAACCTCTCCCCGGGGCAATCCAGAAAGAGTTTTTTGTTCCATCTTCCATTAAAGAGAAATTTCAATTGCCCTGACCAGCCAGAGCATTCCAGCTGACGAGGCTTGACTTGCTTCCCCCAAACCCAAACTCGCAGAGCAGGGAAGGGAAAGGCATGTTCAGCAAGTGTTGGGAAGCCTCCTCAGGGTTCCTGTGGCAAGCTTCCCGAATTCATCTCCAGCTGCATTCTGACCTGGGTCTAGGCTTCTACCTAACTCTTCCTGTTTTCTGCTGGTCGACAACATAAAAAGCCCATTGTAACTCTTCAAGAGGCTGACGTTTGGCTCTAGCGTACAAGGTACTTCTTTTCACTGATGCTACTACCCAAGACGGTCTGCTAGTTGCCACATTTTGTCATGTAAGACAGACTTTTTTCTGCAAAGGGCCAGGTAGTAAATATTTTAAATGGTCTCTGTCCCGACTGCTCATAAACACATGGGCACGGCTGTGATCCAATAAAATTTTATTTATGGACACTGCAGTTTGAATTTTGTATAAATTTCACATTGCGAAACATCCTTCTGATTTTTTTCAACCATTTAAAAGTGAACACACATTCTTGGTTGGTGGGCTGGATTTGGCCTGTGGGCTGTAATTTGCCAAGAGAAAGCTGGACAGGAATTAAGGAAGGAAGGGTAGGCAGGGGCAGACTTTTCCAGAATTAGAGCTATACCCCAAAGGGGAATTCTGTCCTAGGAGACAGCGAGTGCTAAGTACACTCTGGACAAGCACCAGACACAGAAGCTGTCTCAGTTTGTGCTCCCCCTGCAAAGCAGAGCCTGAGACAAGGATTTGGGTGCAAGGAATTTCACTCAATATTACATTTCCAAGATGCACCCATACTGTATATGGCTATAGTGCATCCATGTTACTGCTTTATACTTTCCATTAGTTGACTATATTAGTATATATTTATAATTTCTAGGTCTTTTTGTTCCTTATTTGTTAGTAATTATAAACTCTAAGCCCGTTGTGGTAGACTATTATTTCTCAGAGATATTTGCTGCTCCTTCCTGGGGGATGATAATACTTTTCTCCCATCAGTGGCAGATGTGGCCTCGTGACACTTTCTGGTCAATGAAATGAGAACAGAACTAGTATGTGTCACCTTTGAGCAGTTTTTGCAAGCTTGTCTAACCCATGGCCCGCAGGCTGCATGTGGCCTGGAACGGCTCTGAATACAGTCCGACACAAATTCATAAACTTTCTTAAAACACTATAAGATGTTTTTGTGATTTTTAAAAACTCATCAGCTATCATTATTGTTAGTGTATTTTATGTGTGGCCCAAGACAATTCTTCCAATGTGGCCTAGGGAAGCCAAAAGATTGGACACTTCTGTATAGAGCTTGAGTGCGATTTGACTTATTTTCTCTTTTCTCCAGCAACATCCTGGATATGGGCTTCTGATGAGCCTGGGTCTTCGGAGGGGGGGAGGTGACACTGAGCAGAGCCACCATTGAGCTGCACTGGATGATGTAGTATGAGTGAGAAATAAATCCTTGCTGTTGAAAGCTATTGAGATGTTGGGGTCATTTGTTACAGCGGCATAAGTGATCCTATCCTAACTGATACATTGCTCTCTCTCTACCACAACAGGGATTTCCAGCATGGGTATCAGAGCGGGTGGTCATTTTCCTGGAAGTCTGAATTAATTAGTAACGCAAAAAGCCATATTTGAGGGGTAAAATCTGGTCAAAGTGGCCCCCTTCCAGTGTGTGTATTGAGAGGGATTCATTTGTTAGCAGCTGGTAAGAGCTTTGAAGATAAATGCATGTAGACGGCTGATCGGTACCTCCTACCTGACCTCGTGGGTCCCTCGTTTCCTCTCTCCTTCCTGAAGGCCTTTGAAGTGACTCCAGTGCACAAGAGGACCCAGGAGGGAGTGGGGATACCCCAGCCTTGGGCCAGCTGACATACTGGAAGAAAAAGCAGTTGAGGGGAGAATGTCCTTATGCCAGGAGACTGATGAGAGAGGAAGGAGGCCGGGCAGGGCAGAGGCCTCTGTGCCTGAGAGCCTTTGAAAGCACTGCTCCGGCGAGGCATGTTCACTGTGGACTTCACAATAGAGCTGCAAGGGCTGGAGGATGACAGGAATGTCCCGATTGCTTGATTTCCTTTTCTCATTAAAGCAATGGCAATGAGGAAGGACAAATGGTGCTGCATGGTGCTTCCCTGTTCTCCATTATCACCGAGAGAGGCTGTCAGGAAGAGGCTCATTTGGTGCCATTTTCATTCTTTGTCACTTTTCCTTTTCTTTCTTTTATTTATTCCCAGTGCTAGTGAGGTTCCCTTACTGATCCCCATCCACACAGCAAACACACCACAATGACACATAACGGGGGCGGGGGGGCATGAGAAATTAATCCATCCTAATGATAAAGATCATTACGGAGACAGAGAAAGAAGGAAGGGAAACAACACATTTCATTCTAATTAGGCCCGAAAGCTCATTACCGAGAGCAAGGGAAGAAGTGATCAAGTAGCTGCGTCCTGAAAAATCCCTTCTCCAGTTCCCCAGGAGCACGACAGCAAAAAAACAACGACGACGGGTTGATGGTTCCCAAACTGGGGCTCCTTGTGGTAGTCTTGGGGGTGGAAAATTGCAGGGAGGGTTGTATGTTTTTTCCTAGACACTAAAAAAGTGTTTCATTGAAATCATTATTTTACTCCTGATAACCCTGCGTAGGCAGACAAACTAGAAATGTCAAGTTTGTTAGGGGCTGGAATTCCATCAGCTCAGTGGTACCCCCAGCTCGCTGATACCAATCAGAGGCCTAATGGGTTGTCAATAACATCATAAGCATTTCTGGGATCTCAGCGGCAGCCCATGCCACATCTGGGAATGTGGCACTCATGCTGAAAGGAGCCTCAAGTTCTCCACAGTGATGCCACTGCACAGCTAGCCATGTCTTTGCTTCGTTGCACAGGGAGAAAAGAATAAATCATTATTTAATCAGTTTAGGAAAAAAATCTTTGAAACATGAGGTTCACAGGGGGTAAAATAATAAAACAGGTCTTTGGCAGTTAAGGGGAAGCAGGGAGGAAACGGGAAAAGAGAGGAGGAAAGGGGCATTAGCATTATTGATCGTCTGCCAATACCAAGCCCAATGCTAAGTGCAACAAATACATGAATAAGTAAATAATCTCATTTAATCCTCACAACCACACTCGTGGGGGTAGATGGGGGATGGATCACTTATTTATTCATTTCACAAGTATTTATGAGAACCTACTAGGAACCAGGCATGTTTTTGAAGTGTTGGAAACACAGCAACAAACAAAAGAAAGCACCTGTCCTATGGAACTCTTAGTGGCCAAACAAACAAACACTCACACAGACGCATACACACATGTGTACAAGTATACATATACAGGTATACATGTAAAGATATATGCATGTTTATTTATTTATTTTTTTTTTTTGAGACAGAGTTTTGCTCTTGTTGCCCAGGCTGGAGTGCAATGGCACGATCTCAGCTCACCGCAACCTCCGCCACCTGGGTTCAAGTGATTCTCCTGCCTCAGCCTCCTGAGTAGCTGGGATTACAGGCATGCGCCACCACTGCTGGCTAATTTTGTATTTTTAGTAGAGACAAGGTTTCTCCATGTTGGTCAGGGTGGTCTCGAACTGCCAACCTCAAGTGATCTGCCCACCTCGGCCTCCCAAAGTGCTGGGATTACAAGCGTGAGCCACCGCGCCCAGCCATATGCCTGTTTATATGTCTCTGTCTCTGTCTGTCTGTCTGTCTGTCTCTCTCTCTCTCTCTCCCTCTGTCTCTCTCTCTCTCGTGTGTGTGTGTGTGTGTGTGTGTATAGAGACAAGGGCTCGTGCATTCACCCAGGCTGGAGTGTAGTGGCACAATCATAGCTCACTGTAACCTTGAACTCCTGGGCTCAAGTGATCCTCCAGCATTGGCCTTCTGAGTAGCTAGGACTATGGGTGCATGTCACCATGTCCAGCTAATTTTTTAATCTTTTTGTAGTGATGTGGTATCTCTGTGTTGCCCAGGCTGGTCCTGAACTCCTGACCTCAAGTGATTTTCCCACCTCAGCCTCCCAAAGCGCTGGGATTACAGGCATGAGCCACTGTGTCTGGCCTATATAGGTGTATTTTTTTCAGTGATTCTTAACTGGGAGCAATTTTGTACCCCAGAAGGCATTTGGGAGTATCTGGAGACTTTATGGCTTGCCACATTTGCACGGGCTGTGTGTGGGGAGGGGGTGCTACTGGCATCTAGTGGATAGAGACAAGGAATGTTGCTAAATATCCTACAGGGCACAGGACAGTCCGTATGACAAAGAAAATGACCTGACCACACACATCATGGATCTGAAGTTGAGAACCCTGTAGTCATATATTTATCTGTATTGGTGGATTTCTTTCAGGTAGTGATGAGTGTTACAAAGAATGGCTGTGGGAGGCTGGGCTTTGCAAGAGGATTGTTGAGCACCTACTAGGACAAAATGCTGAGCAGCAAAGGAAAGAGACATGAAACCTACAACAGGCATGGAGCAAATCACAAAGTACATAAACACACCGTTACTGCTTAATTGATTCTATGAAGGAAAATAAGGCCAGGCATGGTGGCACACACCTGTAACAACAGCACTTTGGAAGTCTGAGGTGGGAGGATCGCTTGAGCATAGGAGTTCAAGACCAGCCTGGGCAACATAGTGAGACTCCATTTCTGCAAAAACAAACAAAATAAAAAAAGAAAATAAAGGGTGCAGTGACAGAGTCTACAGGCAGGCCTGACATATGTTGGAGGAATCAGAGATATTTTCCTGGGGAAGTGGGGACACTTAGGGGAACCCCAAATGACAGGAGGAGTTCAGTAGGTGGAGAGGAGGGGGAAGGATGTTCTTGGCAGGCTTGGCAGCTGCAAAGGTCAGCAGGCAGGAGGAGCTCGGAGATTTGGGGTGTAGAGAAGGAAGCAGGAATGGCTGAGGAGAGCTGGGCCATGAAAGAAGGATGGGGGTGAGGCACCCTTCCCCAGGCTGGACTCCTGGTTAACACAAGCAAGAAAGTGGTGATTATATCCCCACATCCAGGTTAATGAAGGATAACTTGGAGGTAATGTTATTTTTGTTGATTCTTGATTTCTTGTTAAAATGTTTTTCAGAGAAGACTTCTCTAACCACTTGATACTGACGGATAGTGGCTCCCTCCCAGGCATTTTCCTGTGGACAATAGTGTCCTCCTTTCCCTGGTGGACTCCCTCCGCAAGCATAGCTTTACGTTGCACGTTACATGATGCTCAATCTCTGCCAGGGTCTAAGGTCCCCTCTGCCCCCGACCTGTTGGCAGGCCTCTTCCTCTGCCATCGCTCCCGCTAAGAAATGTATTTCTTCTTTGATGGCTCTGAGATAACAACACTTCCTGCTCAGTTATGAAAAACTGTGTAGGGCAAGGCGAGAGGATGGGTCAGCCTCTAGCTACTCACAGTGTGATCGCCAGACCAGCAGCGTGGGTCTTAGCTGGGACTTGCTGGCAAGGCAGAATCCCAGGTCCCATGCCACAGCTACTGAATCAGAATTTATTTGCATTAAAATTAACAAGCTCCTATTGTGATTTCCATGCACATGAAGTTTGAGAAGCTCTGCTCCAAGCAACCTTTGAAAATGCACCCAGCCCTGGACTTCTAAGACTCTAACAATGAATGTCCTTAATGTGGAGAACTTAAGAGTCCATATATTCACACCAAAGCCACACAGCCTATGCTTCTGTCATACGCATAGTCTTAAATGCTGATTTTATTCTTTAATTCAGTGGCACGGTAGAATATGATGTTTTTGGTGTCGATGTCCTTTGAACTTCTTTTTTCTTGAGATGGAGTCTCACCCTGTCGCCAGGCTGGAATGCAGTGGCATGACTTCGGCTCACTGCAACCTCTGCCTCCCAGGTTCAAGCGATTCTCCTGCATCAGCCTCCCAAGTAGCTGGGACTACAGGCACCTGCCACCACACCTAGCTAATTTTTGTGTTTTTAGTAGAGATGGGGCTTCACCATGTTTGCCAGGATGGTCTCAATCACCTGACCTCGTGACCCATCCGCCTCGGCCTCCCAAAGTGCTGGGATTACAGGTGTGAGCCCCCGCACCTGGCCTGAACTTCTTATTTATAGGCTGTGAGACCCTAGATGAATGATGTAGTTCCTTTCAGCCTTAGTTTCTTCATCTGTGAAATGGGGAAAATATTGTCTCCCTTACTGGGATTTTGTGGGCATCTAAGAAGACACATATAGATATAAGAACCACATTCCTGTACCCTGTTCTTTCTTGCCTGCCTCTCTCTTCTGTAAAACAGACTGAGGCTGGGATACCTAAAGGATACAATAGAGCTTCCTAATCCCAAACCATAAGGTCAGGGGGATGTTTGATGATTTAAAGAAAACAAGAGATTTCCAAGTAGGTAACATTCAAATAAGTGGGATGCAAATTTCAGATTATAGTTCAGGGTTAAGGCAGGCCCCCTAACCTTCTCTACTGGGAAATCATTTCCTGATTCTTGCCTGGAAGGTCTTGTCTGTGTCCATGTGACGAGGATGGGCTGGCTTTGACAGGGAGGGAGAACCTTGAATCTCTTGAAATTAGATCCTATATTGTGTGCATGTACATTACTCTAAGTTCTGCTTGATTTGATTGGGCAGGCGGAGGTGAGGGATGATGGAGGATGGGAGGAGCATGTGAAGATAATGCTCCCTTTGGCTGTGACCCAGGGTCTCACCTTTGAAAAAGGGCACAGCTTTGCAGAATGTTGCGGGCTCTTTCCTGGGGGCAGAGGCCACCACTTCTATCCAGTCCTAAGAAGGCCTGTACCTTGCAACAGAAGAGCTCAAGAACCGCTTTTTTTTTTTTTTTTTTTTTTTGAGATGGAGTTTTGCTCATCACCCAGGCTGGAATGCAGTGGTGGCATCTTGGCTCACTACAACCTCCGCCCCCTTGGTTAAAGCTATTCTGCCTCAGCCTCCCGAGTAGCTGGGATTATAGGCATGTGACCCCATGCCCAGCTAATTTTGTATTTTTAGTAGAGACAGGGTTTCTCCATGTTGGTCAGGCTGGTCTCGAACTCCTGACCTCAGGTGATCCACCTGCCTCAGCCTCCCAAAGTGCTGGGATTACGGGTGTGAACCACCGCGCCCGGCCAAGAACTGCTTTTTGAGTTACCCATGAGTGGTTAAGGAGCAGCTCTGGAGAAAGATGTCTGAATTTGACTTCTAGCTCCCTATTTATTCCTCTAATGGCCTTTGACAAATCTCTTCACCTTTCCACACCTTGGTGTCCTCATCTGTATAAGAAGGATGATGTCAGTCCCTATTTTACAGGGTTTATTATGAGACTTAAATGAAATAATCCATGGAAAGGTCTTAGAACAGCATCTGGAAGTTTCTAGATGCTCCATAAATGCCGATGAACTTTAAAGTTTAAAGCCATAATTGCTTTTATTTTTGCAAGCATTCAGTCTAGCCCTCCATGTGCAGGGAGAAGAAGGGAGGAGCTGTAAGTGATGCTTTATCCTTACCTTGGTTCATCAGAGCCAGCACTTCCATAGCACTGATTCTGTTACTCCAGCATCTGAAGATCTGGACTGATGGGAAATACCGGGTCTATAACAGAAGCCCTCCTTTATCAAAACCATCCATGTGCCTAACCCTGAACAGGGTGATTTCCACACATCATTTCACAGCCCCAAAATGGACCAGTCCCCCTACTACAGACAAGGAAACCAAGGCCAAGAGAGATTAAACAACTTGCCCAAGGTGAGAAGCTAATGCATAGAAGAGGAGTTTTCATGCAAATTCAGGATTGTTAGAGCATGAGCTCAGCATGCACCAAGCTACACTTCAGAGATTCCAAACAAACCTTTTTCCCCCCTAGAAGAATCTGAAGTTTTGCTAGATATGCTTTAGCCAGGACTATTTTAAATGACCCAGAGTGGCAGTAACATTGAAGCGTCAGCCCTAAAGACTCAACAGGTATTTATAGAGTACCAGCTTCAGAGGCAGCTCAGAGTGGACCTGAGAGACACACAGGAGGAGCAGAGAACAGGCCTTTCCCTGGAGGAGCTTACAGTGAGTTCAGAAGAGAAGAGAAAGCTGCCACCACCTTAGCCAGCAGCACCTACATTTGCAAATCCAAATCTCATTTAGACAACCATACACAGAAAACAGTAATCTTATCCTCAGTAGAAGGATGCAGAAACAAGTTCAGAGGGAGCAAATCAGATTCAAAATGACTCATGTGAGGTCTTCTGACTGGGAAGTGGTTGAGCAGGAACTTGATTCCAGGTGATTTGATGCCAGAGCCTGTACGTAAACCCACCATGCAGTGCCTTGAAATAATCTCAGACATAAGACTGTAAGTTCCTAGCTCTGCTTGGCTCACCACTGTATCCCCAGGGTTGAGGACAGTGCCTAACACATAATCAGTATTCTATAAACACTTGTAGATGAAGAAATACATGAACAAATGGAAGATTCGGCAAGATGGCAGACAGTTCCAATGGTACGGGTGGCAGAAAGTTTATTTCCTGCCCTCTAGTCCTTCGTGTGCCTTAATAGCCTCAAATGATCTCCACTTCTCTTCCTCACCCACCAGGCTAGCATTTCACACGCCAGGGCATTTGTTACTGCCTGTTTCTGCACCTACCAGTTTTGACAAGGGTTGGGAAGTGGTTTGCTGGGACATTATCTGACCTGTCACCCTGCTGGATTTTCTGGTCCAACTAGAAACACCCTGCTTATCTTGCGAGAATTTACTCTCAGGGGCGGGGGGGTTCAGCCTAACCTGACTGAGCACAATCTGTGGAGCACTGGCCATGAGTAACTCCAAGAACACAGCATTGCTGGCTAGTGGGAAAGCAATTTGGCAGTGAGCTCAGTTACCACATGCTCCAAGAATGGATCCTGTGCCCACAGCACTTCGCAGAGGCCTCAGGAGCACAAGGCATGCTGGACTGTCATGCTTTTTCTTACCTCATTGTTTTCCCCATGCTAACTGGAGGCTATTCACGGGCAAAGATTTATCTTGCTGCTGCTCAATCCTTAGCACGAGCCTAGCAGCTGGTATAAATCATATTCCATTGGGACAGGCATGTGTCTGCTCTGACCAGTAAAGGACAGCAGATGTGATGCCACGTGACTTCCAAGGTCAGGTCATAAAAGGTCTATAGTTTCTGGTTAGTTCCCTTGGAAAGCTCTCTCCTGGAATGCACAATCTATGCTCCAAGAAGTCCAGGTCACAGAGAGAAGCCACAAGCAGGCACTGCAGTTGGCAGTCCCAGCTGAGCCCAGCCTTTGGGTCAATAGCCCACTTATTTAGACGAGTGAAGTCACCATCTTGGAAGAGAACCCTCCAGCCCAGCAGGAGCCTCTGGGTCCAGTGCCCAGCTATTTGAGTCATCTCTAACCATTTGATTCTTCCCAGGTGAGGCCCTGAACATCATGGAACAGAAACAAACTATCCCAGCCTTGTCCAATTCCCTGACCCACAAAACCTATGAGCATGTTCAAATTAGTGTTTTATACTCAGTTTGGGGTAGTTTATTAAGCCACCGTGGTACCTAGAGCAACTCTGGAATCAGACTGCCTAGGTGCAAATCCTAGCTCCACTAATTACTACAAACATTTCCTTGGGCAATCCCCTGGGGTCCTGCAGACTGCAGCTTTATCATCTACAAACTGGGTATCCATGGACTGTCTCAGAGGGTTACTGCAGGCACTGTGCAGGATAATGTACCTAAAGCATCTAGTCCAGAATCTGGCATGGTTTTTGGTATAGTTGTCATTATCATCAGCTCAGAATTTGATGAGGCACCTCCCTTTTCACACATGACTCTCCTCCCTCCAGTCCCTGCATCCTGCAAGCATACAACATAACCTCATCCTAAAGCCAAATCAGACCTTTATCTGCTGTGCCGATGATGTGGTCTACAGTGAGCATGTGTCTGAGAAGCTCAGAAGTTCAGCTCCATTGTTATTTGCCTTGAGATTCTTGACTTGTATTGAATCTTTCTGAGCCTTCTTTTCCTTGTTCATAATAAGGAGTAGCCCCCTTATGAAGTTGTTGTGAGGATTAACGAGATAATGCACAAAATGTACTTAACATGGTGGCTCACATTTGGGGACCATTTGATTGTGGTCACTACCTCCATGATGACAAGATTGAACCCAACTGTGTTTTAGGCATGTCCATGCTGTGGGGGATGGTCTACATTCTTGCATAGTCACACAATTCAAATTGTATTTGAAGCCTTCATTCTGGAGCCCAGTTGGTCTCCACTAGGGGTAATTCCTTGGGCCCAAATCTGTGGTGCAGATTTTTCAGAGTGAAGTGAATTTAAATCAATCTGAGCCAACGCGTCTATTCATAGGCCATTTCTGATCCTGAAATCAGAGCCAAACAGCATCTGATGCTGCTGGATTGTGATATTGACAGATCACACAGGGCCGTTTTGCTTTGGCTGGCTGGCAAAGTGATGTTAATAATGTTGATAACATCTTAGAACTATTTACTCCTGTATGTAGCACTGAGCAGTTTACAAAGCCTGGGCTATGTTAATCACATTTGACTTCTCAATCATAATATATGTAATCATTAATAACAAAACTAGAATATCTATTACATGTTGAGTATTTGTTAGGAATATGCTTTACTTATATTAATTCATTTAATGCTAAAAACTACCTCACGAGATGGTGAATTCCCATTACTCTATTTACTCCATTAGTTGTTACACAGATGAGGAACCGATGCTCTGGGAACCAGGTGACCAGCCCAAGGTCAGCAGTCAGGGACTGATGCAGCTGGTATTTGAACAGAGACCTTCTTGACTCCAGCACTCAAATGCCCAGTGCAATCCTAAGGCTCTGGCAGGGACTCCTCCTGCTCTTGGCAGATATATGCAGGAATTTAAAGGGAGAGGAAAAAGCTTTTCATTTTCTTAGCAAAGTTGAGCCACAAGAAGATTACCTTTCAAGAAAACCAGGACAAGATCCCTTAGAAACATGAAGCCAGGGCTAAGAGGCCACTTGGGGAAGATGAGGCCAGCTCAGGCCCCAGGGACTAGATCGATATCAACCACGAATTCATTTATAAGTTCATGAATATTCAATGGACTCTCCTATTCCCAGTGAGATGTGGGAAGGAAACGAGTTCCCAGAGCAACTGGGAAAACATGGCGGCCAACAGGAAACTGGTAAGGGAGAGGGCCCAGAGCCAAACAAGAGGCTGCAGATGGTGGACCTGCGATGGACATCTGCAGGGCTCTGCCTCCCTCCAGCTGAGGGCCGAACGTCCTTTCTCCTCCTTGTCCCACGCCTGTTGGTAGAACTTGGTTGGTTTTCACCACAAAATCTAGAGTTGGGGAAAACTCTGCTTTGAGGAGGCCAATAGCTATCCATCTTCTGGGCCAAGCCATTCATTTGACAGATGGGGAAACTGAAGCCCAGAAGAGGGGATGTCCAGCACAAACAGTTAATCAGAGGAATTCCTTTGGTGGTCCTCAAGTGGGGGTGGGTGGGTGGGTAGGGGGGATTTTGGTCCCAAGTTGGGACATACGGCAATGTCTGGAGACATTTTTGGTTGTCACACTACAAGTATCTAGTGTGTAGAGGACAGGGATGTTGCTCAACATCCTACAATGCATCCTACAATCCTAAAAGAATTATTCAACATCCTACAATCCTAAAAGAATTATTATTATTATTATATTTTTGAGACGGAGTCTCGCTCTGTCGCCCAGGCTGGAGTGCAGTGGCTGAATCTCAGCTCACTGCAAGCTCCGCCTCCCAGGTTTACGCCATTCTCCTGCCTCAGCCTCTCGAGTAGCTGGGACTACAGGAGCCCGCCACCTCACCTGGCTAGTTTTTTGTATTCTTTAGTAGAGACGGGGTTGCAACGTGTTAGCCAGGATGGTCTCGATCTCCTGACCTTGTGATCCACCCGTCTCGGCCTCCCAAAGAGCTGGGATTACAGGCTTGAGCCACCGCGCCCGGCCCTAAAAGAATTATTAATGTTTAACCCCAAATGCCAACAGGGTTGAAGTTGAGAAGCCCTATTCTGGTCCTGTGTGTCAGTGAAGGTTGTGGGGTGATAAGTGGCCTTCAGGCATTAAGCAGCTGGAGTTAGAATCCACCAGCAATTATCATTCAATTTTAGAGGATAGAAAGTTAAGACTGAGAGCGAGGAAGTGATTTGTCCTCTGTCACACAGCCAGTATGTCCGAGAGCTGGAATTTTAACCATGTCGCAGGTTGTTGGTCTGACTTTAAATGCAAGCCTTCTTGTCTTTCCACTTTGCCACTTTGTACAATAAATCCAATCCACAATTACTGAGTCATCATTTGTTGAATGTCTGTCTCTCCCAATGTGCCATAGCGTCCATCAAGACACTGGGAGCCAGCCTGGCATGTAAAAGACATGATATTTATTTGTGGAATTAATGAAAGTCTTTGTAAGATACTCATGATAACTGTGAATATCAGATAACAACAGCCTTTATTGATCATTTATTCCCTATTAAGCACTGTACTGTTCTAAGCAGATTGCACATATTCACTAATTTTGCCCCTAACAGGCTCACATAGTAGGCACTATTATTACACACATGTTATGGATGAGAAGGCTGAAGCACAGAGAGGAGAAAGAACCTTGTCCTAGGTGACCAAACTAATAAGGGAGGAGCCAGGACTTGAACCCAAGCTGTCACAGACTTTCGGAGCCTTTGCTGTGACCAAGGACTTGTGGTGACTCTGTGTTGTGTGTCTATCTCACACTCCACCTTTGGAGGACCTCCCCTTCCTCATCTCCTGGGTTGGGTTGGGCAGAGCTGACCCCATATGCCTATCTTTCAGCTCAGGGATTGGCCCATGACACATGCCTATCATGTACCCTATCCCCATGGCCACTGCGATTGGATCAGAAATGCGCATGTAACCAAAGGTGAACCAATCAGACTTTTTCTGGAACTTCTAGAAAATACATTTTCTCTTGGAGATCCTTAGCAATAAGGATGATGTTTGAGGTCATCTTCCCCAACCACATGGAGGATGGTGTCTTCAGTAGGAGAAAACGGGGCCAATATACAAAGGGAGTAACGGGAGACAGAGCCGCGAGACTGGTGGTGGGAAGAGAGTCCAAGAGAGTCTGAGAGAGTGTGGGGAACACTGCTTGAGCTCCTGGAGCCAGTCATGCCTGAAGGATCCACCTGGCATTTTCAGGTCCCTCAAATCAGCCACAACTGGAAGATCAACCCTGGTATTTTGAATCACTGGAATGAGTAGCTTTTGCATCTCTACGTGTATGTATATATTTGGCTTAAGACAGTTTGGGTTGAGTTTTTCTCACCTGAAACTCAAAAATGTCTGACTAATACAAGTTGGTTTCAACTTGCCCAAAGGCTTTCTTACTTTCTTTAGTTCATGTCAAAGTAGATGACTTTGCAGTATTCTAAGTGGTAAGACAAGACTTCCCCAAATCTAGACATGCCTATCTACAAAAAGTCTGGAGGGAGAATAATAACAGCTAACATTTATTAGCTCTATGTGACAGGTATCACTTTAAGTGTTTTACGTAGATTACTCATGGATCCTCAAAAGTACACCAATTTTGGGTATTATTATTAGCATCATTACCCTATTTTAGAGATGGGCAGACTAATGTAAACAGAGAGGGAGGGAAGCATACTCAAGGTCACAGAGCTAGTAAGGGGCAGAGTGAGACTTGAATCCAGGCAGTCCAGCTCCGGACCCCACTCCCTCCACTTAACTACTACACAATGCTGTGTCTGCTTCCCCTGCAAAGATCTGCACAGGAGTGATGGTCCTAAACCCAGGTTCTTACCTGCATATTCAAGGTGTGTCCTCCCAAGCATCTGTTCTTTGCTCTGTTGCCAAAGGCATGTTTAATCACCTGCCTAGAGCTCCCTTCCTGGCTTGCATAATAATGAGCCCACAGCAGCTACTATCGCTAATGTCATTCTGGCTGCTGGCTGCATTTGTGCATGTAATAAACGCAGTTACCACAAGATCGGAAATTGGACAGGTGACAACACAGGCGGTGATTGTGCAGATCAGATTGAGGACAGGGAACTGATAACACTGACAATTCCATAAAGCCATCACCCCATCTATTGTTTCTCACCTCCGCGGCGAGCCTCTGAGGTGCCCTAATGAGGTAAGATCCTAACATCTGTTAAGATCACAGTCCCTCTTGGCTTGTCTGGGCTTTCTTCTTCCTCCTCGCCTCAGTCAAACAACTGCTTTTAATCTTTTCATTCAGGGGAGCGGCTCACTTTCACTCCACTGTCATCACACAGAGCTTGAAGCAGGGGGTGTCAACTGTGAAAGTTTGCAGGGCAACACATCCTCCTGAGCATCTCTGTTGATGTGGCAGTCATGCCTGGGCTGAAATCTCCCCCTTTCCGGGAAAGCAGGAAATTCCCGAGGTCACACTTCAGATTGATCTCAGAAGACCTCTTTCTTGATAGTGAAGGCAACAGGCAGTGGTGTGTTGGCAAGTGTTTAACAATTAACTCTGGAGGGGTGGGCGAAGTAGCCCTGATCTGTAGTCATTGCCAGTTTCCATGGTGTATGTACTCTCATCATCAATTTTAAGCCACGAATATGAGGCTTATAACATTCCTGAAAATTTAACTATTGGCTCTCAGGAGCCTGGAGCAGACTCCAGCACATCCTGTGTCGGAAGCCTGTTCTGTGCCTCATGCCTCGTAAGAATCCAGTGATTTTCACTATTAGGAGAAAGAAAAGATGGCTTCATTGAAAACATTTTTTTTTTTTTTAAATTAAGGACAATGCAAGGCAGGCAATACAAGAGTTCAGCTTCCATGCTCACCCAATACATGATAACAACAACCAAATAAACCCATAAAAAGATAAATAAGACTTTACATAAAATGTCTCACAAATTTTATTTTATTTTATTTATTTATTTTTTGAGACAGAGTTTCGCTGTTGTTGCCCAGGCTGGAGTGGAATAGCACAATCTCGGCTCACTGCAACGTCCACCTCCCGGGTTCAAGCGATTCTCCTACCTCAGCCTCTCGAGTAGCTGGGGTTACACGCATGCACCATCATGCCCGGATAATTTTGTATTTTTAGTACAGACGAGTTTTCTCCATGTTGGTCAGGCTGGTCTCGAACTCCTGACCTCAGGTCATCTGCTCGCCTCGGCCTCCCAAAGTGCTGGAATTAGAGGTGTGAGCCACTGCACCCGACCACAAATGTACAGATATATCTGAGACCTTTCCTCACTTGGCTTTAACATGGAGGAATCTCCAGGGACCCCCACTTGCAGAGGTAGGTGGCTGCGCAAATCTGCTCTTCCAGAAAGGAAGGGAGATTTGGCAAAGCGTCAGTTTGGCAAATGGAAATACAAAACCAAGTAAGTCTAGGATCCCAGAGCTAGTTTTTTCCCTCTCATTTTCTTCCTTTCCTTTCCCTTCTCAAACCTTAAAAGGGGAAACATTTGACCAAAAGCATTATGGGTAATCCAAAGAAGGATAATCAAACCAGAAGATGTCAAGATTCTCATCTTATAGCAAGCATAGGTCACACCAGGATTTCTGGGCTGGATCCAAAAGGTTGGGTGAATAGAGGAGATTGGTTTTGACAACTTTTGGTTCTGGCACACGGAGTGTCAGGCAACATTTGCTTAATTGCTGTCACAGGTGATGAGACGGTGCAGTTAACTGCAGTAGTTAAGTTAGCTGCAGTAGTTAAGTTAGCCTTCCGTCCATCCGTCCATCTGTCCATCCATCCATCCATCCATCCATCCATCCATCCAGTCAGCCAGTCAGCTAGTGATTGATGCCACCATTCCTCTGAAACAACTCAAGGTCACCAATGACATTATTAAATCCAATGGTCAACTTTCCAGCCCCTCTTACTTAATCTCTCAGCAGCATCTAATAGTTGATCACTCTCTTCCTGGACACATGTCACTTCTCTACTGATTTCTTCCTACCTCACCAGCTGTTCCTTTTCAGTAGCCTTTGTTGGATCCTCTTCACCCTTCTGACCTCCAAATGTGGGAGGCTTCTAGAGCTCAATCCTTGGATTCTCAATCTGTACCCACTTGTCTGTTATCATGGCTTTAAATACCATCTATATGCTGATTCCCAAATGGATATGACCAGCCGTGACCTTTCCCTTGAAATTTGGACAATCAACTCTCAGATGATTAATAGACATCTCCAACCTAGCATGCTCCAAACTGAGCTCCTGATTTCCTCCTGGCCCACCCCCTCTAAACTCGCTCCTGCCCCTGTTTTCTCTATTTCAAGAAATGACAAGTGCTTTCCTTCCAGTTACTCAAGGGTGCATCTCTGGAATCATCCCGGACTTCTCTTTTTCTCCTACCCACCACATCCAACCTACCAGTCAGTTCTGCTGGCTCTGCGTTTGAACTAGATGCTGAACCTTGCCACTTTGCCCTACTTTGCACTGCTCTCTTCCTGGTCCCAGCCACCACAAACTCATGCCTAGATTATTGCAATAGCTTCCTTATTTGTCTCCAGCACCTGCCGTTCCTTCCTAGAGTCTATTTTCAACACAACATAAATATATATCAGATGCAATCCTTCTTCTTCTCAAAGCCCACCATTGGCTTCTCATTTCACTGAGAGGAAAACAGTTTTCCAAAAGCCTGAAAGGCCCCTGGCTCCCTCTGACCTCATCTCCTTTTACATTTCCTCTCCTCCCACACTCTGGTTTAGCCATGCTAGCCTTCTTCTGTTTTCTCTGCTCTTCCCTCAGATCTCTGCATGGCTCACCTTTTCCCTTCCCTTGAGGCTCTCTCAAATGCTGCTTTACCAAAGAGACCACTCTATGTGAAACAGCAGCCCCCATTATTCTGCATCCCTCTTCCCCACTTTATTTTCCTTCATAGTGCTTACTGTTACTAGAAATTATTTACGCTATTGTTTTCTTGTTGAACATCTGACTCTCCCCTTTAGAATACAGTCTTTCTGAAAGCAGGAGCTTTGTCTGTCATATTATTCTATCCCCAACTACTTGAATAATGCCTAGTGCATAGCAGGTGACAGAAGGAATGAGTGGATGGATCCATCCACCCATCCATTCATCTATCTGTCCATCCATCCATCCATCCATCCATCCATCCATCCATCCATCCATCCATCCATGTATCCATCTGTACGTTCTTCTACTCATCTTTCCATCCATCCATCCATCCATCCATCCATCCATCCATCCATCCATCCATCCATTTATCCATCTATCCATTCACCCATCCACCCACCCATCTATTCATCTATGTATCCATCCTTACATCCATCCATTTGTCCTTCCACACATCCATCTGTATGTCCATCCATCCATCCATCCATCCATCCATCCATCCATCCATCTATCCATTCATCTGTCCATTTGTCCATCCATTCATTGAACCATCCATCCATGTGATAATTTCTTATTGGGAGTCTGTATAGGTTCATGAGAGATCCATTATATCAATTCTTCAAATGTGAAGCGTGATGTCCAGAAATAAGACCATTTTAAGGATCTCAGGCCCCACTTAGATCAGTGGTTACAATAATTATGAACATGAGCAAGACTTATCCACACAGCACCTGGCTTCATCAATGGAGCTTTCAATTAAGGGATGCAATGAGTATTCCCTTATAGCACTTTACAGTTTACAAAGCAAACTGTAATGATCCCATTGAATAATCCATAACTGCACTGCACAATATGGTTGCTGTCAGCCACATGTGTCTGTTTGAATTTAAATTCATTGAAATTAAATAAAATAAAAAATTCAGTTCCTTAGTCCCACTAGCAATATGTTAATTGCTTAATACCCACATGTGGCTAGTGGCTACCATATTAAATAGAAAGTTCTAGGAAGTTCTATTAGACAGCACTGCTCCATAACCACCCTAAAGTAGTAGTTTATTATATCCCATTTTGTAGACAAGAAAACAAACCCAGAGAAGTCCCCCAGTCAGTATGAAGCAGAGGCTAGTCTTGAAATCTAGCCTTCTGACTCCAAGTCCATTATTCCTTCCAAAGAAGGGTAATTTAAGGGACTGATGCCCAAATGCTTGCACCCTAATTCAGCTTCTGATACAGGAGTGCAGGAATTTAGATGTTTATCTGCCAGCAATAGCCTCTTGCCTTGTCTGTGCAGTATTCATGCCCCCTTCTTCTGGTAACAACACCCCCATTTTCCCAGGTCGCCTTTCTCTCCCCTACTCTGAGTCCATGAGACTCACGTGGGGCTGACCCCACTCTGATTCCAAGGGTCAGCCAGTGAGCCTGTGACTCAGATCTGGTCGATCAGGATACTACCCCTTCAGACCTTCGTGAATGGATGTGGTCAAAGAATTAACACCACACAGCATCAAGACACATAGATGTATGTGCAGACACACACACACACACACACACACACACACACACACACACACACACACAGTGCTGCTCATGTAGATGTCTCAGGCTCACTGCAGGTGATATTTTTAGTTCTGGCTGTGGGAGTTGGGGGTCAGATGCCCAGAAAGCATCTTCCTTACTCCTCCCCTATTGCAGATGCACTGATAAGAATGGTGTGGCATGCCCTATGGAGATAATAATTTGTGTTTGTAAAACCCCAGACCAGAGCGACTTGTATATTTTTCTCCAGTTTTCCATTCCTATTCCAAGAAAAAGCCCATCCTCCAGCTCCCTTGCTGCAGGGCGATTTGTGTGTAAAAGGAAAGCAGCGCTTTACCAGGAAGCAAACCTCTCTCTTGACTCTTGTTCCTCAAATAGGAGGTTCATAGAAGGAATTGGGGAAGAGGCTGTGGAACATTCTAGAAGACAGCTGATTGGGCAATTCCCCAAGCCCAGGAAGGAGAGGTCTGGAGGACACCTGTGCCTAGACTCTTCCAGCATCGTGAGGAGATGCAGGACTAAAGAGGGAAATGGCTACACGTAGGTGCTGTGTGGTGGTGGAGGGTCTGGACCCTGAACACTGGAGCTTCTGACTTCACTGAAGACACACCCAGGCTCAGGCAAGAGGGCTGTCCACCTCTTGGAGATCAGGTGGGCCTGGACAAAGAACAGGTGAGCTGAGACCATCGAGGATGGAAGCCTCCAGGCCCCTTCCTCATTCTCCAGATATCAGATAAAACTTCTGGGTTATTGTGTGACCCCAGACAGGTGTGGAGGGGGCCATTCATATGATGAGTCTTAATTTCTTATCATTCTGGTAGAGTTAGGCCTGGTGAGATTTCCTGTACATTGTTTGTGGAGTAAGGTTCGTATATGTAATAATGAAAACAGTGTGGCCACAGTGACACACAGTGCCATACAACCTTCACAGCAAATGCCCTTGATCAAGAGCTGACCTTGGGCCATTAATTGTGCCAGATGTGAAGCTCCTCATCTCATGAAGCATCACAGCAACTCATGAGGGAGTCACCGTCATGAGCCCCATTTAGCAGATGAGGAAGGCCGGGTCCAGTGGCTCACACCTGTAATCCTAGCACTTTGGGAAGCCAAGGTGGGCAGGTCACCTGAGGTCAGGAATTTGAGACTAGCCTGGCTATTATGGAGAAGTACCATCTCTACTAAAAATACAAAAATTAGCCAGTGTGGTGCTGCATGCCTGTAATCCCAGCTACTTGGAGGCTGAGGCGAGAGAATCACTTGTACCTGGGAGGTGGAGGTTGCTGTGAGCCAAGGTTGTGCCACTGCACTCCAGCCTGGGCAACAGAGCAAAACTCCGTCTCAATACAAACAAACAACAAACAAAAAACAGATGAAGAAACTGAGGGTCAGAGAAGTTAAGCCATTTGTTCAAAGTCACACAGCAAGTGAGGGGAAGAGCTGGGACTCACCCTTCACCCTGTCTCAACTGCAAAGCCTGTGGTCTTTGCTTTTGAGTAGAAGGGACTGAATTTTTCCAGGATCCAGCCCTTAGACTCCGTGTTCAAGGAATCTCCCCAGCAGTCGTCTGAAGGTCAAAGCCAAGGGGTCAAGGCCAGGCCCAGTGCTCCTACACAGATACTGGGATTTTCCACAGAGATGAGACCCGGAGTCCCTCATCTCATTGGGGAAAAATCTAGACATTCCATGTGATTTTTCTTACCTCTCTGTCATTCTTCCCTGGATACCTTGGGATTAACGGCAAAGTGATGCCAGGGCGGGTGTTGGGCGGCTGCCGGAAGGAAGGGGCTGAGGGCAGGAGACCGGTACAACCCAGCAGCCGCCACATGGAACAAGGCTCTTAATAACACTGGATTTTTCCAGCAGGTCTGTGCGCTAATTAAGCCTGCTCCTCGCAGCCACTGTGAAACGAAGGGAGTCTCACCTGAAAGCCTGTAATTTGCCAACACGAAGGAGAACAGAAGCAAGTACTCAAACATTACCCACAACCACCGCTTTGGAATATTGATTAGCAAGAGACGAGACACATGCCAGCTTTCAACCCCTCAAACCCAACCAGAATCAGTATTTCTCTCCTCGGAATGCAGAGGAGAAGACCCTTTCAATTCCGATCCAGGAAAAGCCCAGGGGCTGTGACATCTGCCAGCCCTACTGTCCTGTTCTGCTTCACTGAAAATGCTAGCATAGGTGAAGATATAAAAATTACAGAACTCATCAAAAGATATTATAAAGCCCCAGCCACACATCCTAATGACTCACAAAATGACTAGTCTCCAGCATGCAGCCTGTAATTAGAGCCTTGCTGTGCAGAATATACACTTGCAGCCCCTGCATTGAGGCTCCATAAAGAGTCCAGAGTCTGACCCCTGAATTGTGCTCACACAGGGAGGCAATGAAAGGTCGCGAGCTCACCCTGAGAAGTGAGAAAAAATCCTCAGAACCTGGAAGAGCTTGGGACTGTGCAAAAGGGAAGTGGAGATTTAAAGGAGAAAATTGGAAGGGTCACGATAGGCAGGAAGGGGATGGTGGAAGCTGGAATACTAAACTTCGATTCCAACGTGCGGCTAGAATGGGATCCAGCTGTCATGGCTTTGGCAAGTCTGCGGTTCTCACTAGGACACATCCCAAGGTGCTAGCAGGATCTAGAGAACGGGAATCTGGTTTCCTGACTAGCATATTGTGGGTACCAACAATAACACTGGGGCCCCCAAGATGGAGTTGGGGAGACAGAGCAACAAGGGAAGAATCACTAAGTAGACCAGATGCCCTCCCAACCCCGATTCAGTTCTCTTATCTTGGCCTCATTTCTGATTATTTATTATTACTTTTATTTAGTTATGAAGTTTTTTAGAGTTGGGGTCTCATTCTGTTTTCCAGGCTGGAGGGCAGTGGCCTGATCATAGCTCACTGCAGCCTTGAGTTCCTGGGTTCAAGAGATTCCCCCCACCCCAGCCTCCCTAGTAGCTGGGACTACAGGCACAGGCCACCATGCCTGGCTCCTCTTGGTCTCATTTCTGGAAGGACACGCAGAGATGAAGACAGCTGCAAAGGAGCCTACTAGATTGCCCCCTCGAAACTCAAAGTCTGCCCAGATGCTCTGGGTCTACAAGACGCGGGTCCACCCAGTGGAAAAGTGGCAATGGTTAGACATTCACTTCAAGAAGTGCCCACGGGCAAGTGGTTAAGATTTCAGCTTTTGGAGTCAGTAATCCTGGGTTCAAATCCCAGGTCTTGTTACGTGTGGCCCTACATGAGTTGCTCCAACTCTGAGCCTCAGTTTCCCTATCTATAAAATGGCTCCCATCCCAGGAACATGTTAGAAAGCCCACAGCCTGGTACCCTCTAACTGCCCAATAGATGCAGTAACAATGAGTAGTAAAGCCAGCCATTGGGTCTAAGAACAGTTCCCCTCCAGTGGCCTCAGATGCAGCCCTGGCTGTGCATATGTGATGCCATTGGTATGCGATGCCTGCGTATGCGATGCTGTGCGAATGCCATGCTGTGTGTATGCGATGCCCGCATATGCGATGCCCGCGTATGCGATGCTGTGCATATGCGATGCCCGTGTATGCGATGCCTGTGTATGCGATGCCTGCGTATGCGATGCTGTGCATATGCGATGCCCACGTTTGCGAAGCTGTGCGTATGCGATGTCCACATTTGCGATGCCTGTGTATCCAATGCTTGCATATGCAATGCCTGCATACACAATGCCTGCATATGTGATGCCATGCCTATGCAATGCTGTGCTTATATGAGGCTGTGCTGGCCCACTGCTGTTCTCTCTGCAGCCAGGTCATGTCTGTCTCCTCTCCACCTGTCCAAGTGCAGTCCACAGCCTTATATACATCACTGGCTCCGTCCAGGAAAGCTGAGGACACGGCTAGGGACAGGCCCCAGACAAGGGGCCATGCCGCTGTCCTGCCTGCTGCCCTTCACCCCAATGCCTCCATGCCCAGGGTGGGGAGGTGTCTTCAAAGACCCCGAGTAAAGCGGAGACAGAAGTCACAGTCCTAGCAAAAGCACCTGATAGGATGACTGCTGTTGTCATTAACAACACAAACAGCAGCACTTGACATCTGTCTAGGGACAACTATGTGCTCTGTCATTTCATCCTCTCAGCGTCCTTGCGAGATGGAAGCTAGTAGTTTTCCTACTTCACAGAGCTGGAAACAGGCACAGAGAAGTCAAAAAGCCTGTCTCACCTGGAGCCCAGCCGGAGGACGCACAGTCCGTGGACCCAAAGGTAACTCTGTCATCAGTGCCACGGCCAGAGTCAGGTCCTGTGGGAATGCAATGGGGCTTTCTATTTCGGTCCCTGGTCTAAGACTAGTGCAGCTTTTGTCCTCTGCTTCCCTCTCAGCCCACTCACAGCCTCGGTGCAAGATAAATCTCCCCACTCTCGCAGATCTCACAAAACAACAGACCTTCAAGGCAAAAGAGGAGGGAGAGGGGAGCAAAGGGCTCTGAGAGGCCCACGCTCCATTGATCACAGGGCCCTGAACCTGGCTGCTCCCCTGCACTGGGAGGGCCCTGGCTGGGCCTTGGCCAAGCATTGTAGCAGAGGAGGCCTGGAGAAAATGAGCCTGAACTTAGGATTCAAGAGAAGGGCATTGCAAGGTCAGCGTCCACTAGGGAGGCAGCGGCGTGGCCAGCCTCACTCAGTATCCTGCTTCTTTTCTGTCTTCTCCACTCCAAATTTATGCTATGACAATAACAGCATTCTCCATTATTCTGTATCTCCACTGATCTCAAGAGGTGTCCATAGACCAGAGTCTCCTCACAGCTCAGGCCAGCACAAATTCCATGCCTGGGGCCTCAGATTAGGTGCCCGGATGCTCACAGAGTGAGGCCCAAGGTCTCGGAAGGGCTGGAAGGACATTTGGATTCATTTGGGTCTAGCAATTGTAGGATCAGTGGTATTATCCTTCAACATTTTTTTTTTTTAAAGACACAGTCTTAAAAAACACGGTCTGTCGCCCAGGCCGGACTGCAGTGGCACACTTGCAGCTCACTGTGGCCTCAACCTCCTGGGCTAATGGGATCCTCCTACCTCAGCTTTCTGAGCAGCTGAGATTACAGGCACACGCCACCATGCCCAGCTAATTTTTTATTTTTAGCAGAGACAGGGGCCAAAGATGTTGCCTAGCTGGTCTTGAACTCCTGGATTCAAGCAGTCCTCCTGCCTTGGCCTCCCAAAGTGCTGGGATTACAGGTGTGAGCCACTGTGCCAGGCCCTTCAACAAATTCTTGTATGTTAACTTCATGCCAGGCTCCAGGGACAGAAGGATGACAAGATGGGCATAGACCTTGACCAGGAGCTTATGAGACTGAGGCAGGGGCTCTTGCCAAACCCCAGGGAGATGAGTATGCTTGCTTTCTGTACAGGTCACCTGCTTTTAGTGAGGTAATTCATTGCATAGTCATCTATGTGCAAAGCGCTCTTAAGTAGGGGCTGGACAGGTGATGTGGGGATGGGACAGGAGAAGAGTTGAGAGGGGATGGGGAAGCTGAAAGAGAGTTCCAGGCAGAGAGACCAGCAGGTGCAAGGGCATGGAGTTGGGAGAGAGCTGGGGAAGTTTGAGAAACTGAAAAAAAACTTTCCTAGGGCTGGCCGGGCGTGGTGGCTCATGCCTGTAATCCCAGCACTTCGGGAGGCCGAGGCGGGCGGATCACAAAGTCAGGAGATCAAGACCATCCTAGCTAACACGGTGAAACCCCGTCTCTACTAAAAATACAAAAAATTAGCTGGGTGTGGTGGTGGGCACCTGTAGTCCCAGGTACTCGGGAGGCTGAGAGGCAGGCGAATGGTGTGAACTTGGGAGGCGGAGCTTGCAGTGAGCCGAGATGGTGCCACTGCACTCCAGCCTCGGAGACAGAGCGAGACTCTGTCTAAAAAAAAAAAAAAACCACTTTCCCAGGGGCTGCTATAACTGCTATAACAAAGTGCCACAAAGCAGATGGCTCAGAACAGAAATGTATCTTCTTGCAGTTCTAGGGGCTAGATGTCTGGGATCGAGGTGTTGGCAGGGCCATGATCCCTCTGAAGCCTTCAGGGGAGAATCTTTCCTGCCTCCTCCCAGCTTCTGGTGGTTTCTTGGCACTCCTTGGCTTGTGGCTGCCTCACTCCAATCTTTGCCTCTGTGGTCCCATGGTCTCCTCCCCGTGTATCCACATGGCCTTCTTACAAGGACATCAGACCTTGGATCAGGGCTCACCCTAATCCAGTCATCTTAACTTGACTAGTTGTAACCACAGAGTTCTCGTTTTCAAATAAGGTAATGTTCTATTGTTCCAGGTAGACATGAATTTGGGGTGGGGGCACAGACAATCCAACCTAGGACAGGCAGAATGGCTGGAGAGCAACGGGGAGGTGGCAGTAGAAGAGATTGTTCTTCCTCAGAGAAAGATGAGACATCTCTCTGGCTTTTGGTGGAGGGGGTCCTCTGGCAAGAAGAAGGGTGTTTTCTGGTCATGACCTCCAGGCTCCTGCCATGGGGGAAGGTCACCGCAGCAGCAGATGGCTGACATGGGGGAGGAGGGAGACCAGGAGATGCCAGGGCGCAAAGATCTTGTCTTAAAATACATCAAATCAAGAAGATCTGTCATCTCTGCTAAGCAGATGTGTTGTAGATTCTATTAAAAGCACAAATGAACTTTAGAAGACAGGTCCTAATAAGCAATTCTAATTATCATCTTCATTAACTACTCCAGTCCCAGGGCGATCTATTTTCATACTGGGGAGGAGCCGCAGCTACATTTCTCTGGAAAAGTCTGTTCCTCTTGGCGCCTCCAGACGTGAAGTTTGTTTAGTGGTGAGAACGGTGTCCCTGATCTTGGGCAAGGGGCAGAGGTGGAAGGTCCCCATTCCACTCTTGCCTGAATCTTTGCATCCAGTGTTGAGTAGCTAGCTTCCTCTCACACATGCCAATCCATTTTGGTTGGGGAAAGATCTCATTGAGGAGATGGTATCTGGGGTTTGCTATTTCATCCAACAAACGATGTTTTGGTGGGTCTAGCATGGTGCTGGGTAACATGAATGGCAGTTTCACCTGGCAGAGGCTGCTGGTCTGAGGCTTTTTCATGCAGTAGTTCGTTTGCATCTCACAACATCACAACCATCTTGTGGGTTGGGTGCTATTATTATCCCATTTCATACATGAGAAGACCAAGGTCTGAGAGGGGAAGTGATAGCCAGAAAATGGTGCCACTGACACAGGCCCCCAGCAATCTAAATCCAGAGCCCGTCCTCCGAATGCAACAGCAGGTAGCCTGTCAGATGTTGCCAGATGCTGGCTGGGCATGGTGGCTCACGTCTGTAATCCCAGCACTTTGGGAGGCTGAGGCGGGGGGATCACAAGGTCAGGAGATCAAGACCATCCTGGCTAACATCGTGAAACCCCGTCTCTACTAAAAATACAAAAAATTAGCCAGGTGTGGTGGTGGGCACCTGTAGTCCCAGCTACCTGGGAGGCTGACACAGAGCGAGACTTTGTCTCAAAAAAAAAAAAATAAAAAGATGTTGCCAGATACTGTTGGGGGATGGGGGGATGGGGGTGGTGCAAAAAAGCCACGTTCACCAGCTGCCAGGCTTCTGCCACCATTTCAACTTCAAGGTTTAGGGCTGTGTCCCTCCCACCTTTATACCCCCTTAGCAAAGCCCATGGGAACCATTTTTTTGTTTTGTTTTGTTTTTGAGACCGAGGCTCCCTCTATTGCCCAGGCTGGAGTACGGTGGCGCAATCTCTGCTTACTCCCGGGTTCAAGCGATTCTCCTGCCTCAGCCTCCCGAGTAGCTGGGACTACAGGCGCCCACCCATGCCCAGCTCATTTTTGTAGTTTTAGTAGAGACAGGGTTTCACCATATTGGCCAGGCTGGTCTGGAACTCCTGATCATGTGATCCACCCGCCTTGGCCTCCCAAAGTGCTGGGATTACAGGTGAGAGCCACTGCGCCAGACCCCCATGTGAACCATTGTTGAAACTGTCCCTTGACATTGTAGTTCCAGCTTTTCTCACTTTTCAGTAGTAACCACACTTGAAGTTTAACATTCATCTTGTAAAGACAGATTTCAGGTGACGCAGCACTTCCTTTAAGCCTGGACCTCGTTGGTGCGGGTAGAATCCCCCATCTACTAAGCTTCCTGGAACGGAAAGATTGGGCTGTCACTGAGTCTAGCCGATTTTTCTGTTTTGACCTGTGCCTCGCTCATAACAGCCTCTGAATAATTACCTCCTAGCTGGATGAAGGGAAAGAATCATGAGTGAGGGAATGAATGCATGAGTCTGTTACCTTTCAGGTGCACGTCCCCCACAACTCATGATGTCGTTCTGCAGGACTACTGACCCCTCCCGAACACACCGTGTGCACTCTGAATCTCTGTGCCTTGGCCTGCTCAGTCCCATCTGCCTGAAGTGCCTCTGCGCCCCTACTCCGACTCACTCATCCTTCAAGGACCAGTTCAAGCTGATCCCCCGTGCATCTTAAAGTTCCCCTGAAATGAACTCCTCAGCTGAGTTCATTCTTCCCTCTCCCATGTTCTCAGAGCACTCTACACCTACACACCGAGAGCCATCACGAGATCAGGATGGTATTTTGATTCTTTACATGTCTTTCTCTCTCTTTGACAGGTACAGCCCCTAAGGTTAGGAATCGAATCCAATTCCTCTCTGATCCCCCAAATCTAGTGTTCAATAAAAGTCTTTGAAAAGTAAACAGAAAATCCAAGCTTCGCATCCTGAGTGGAAAATGAGGAGGGACCCCATTGGCTGGGCCCTCTCTCCACTTCTGCTCAAAGCTGTCTTTGAAACATTCCAGGGGAGGTTAGAGGTTTGCTCAATCACATTCATCCCCCAACACAGCAGAGACCTGGCATCCCCCGGAGGGACAGAGTGTCTGCTGCCCCATGGGGTCTGCTTGCCACAGCGAAGGATGAATGTCTCCCTCTTTGGACTCCTGGAGCACTCAGGAGCGCCCACGACACCCTCTGTACATTCCCGGGGGATGCCTTTGGCTGCTCATAGATCCCACATTGATGGCAAACGTGAGAACAGCAGTGCACACAGTCCTCCAGGTGTTTCATAACAGGGTTCTAGGCCATACCCAGTCTCCAGAGCAAGCTCACCACCTGACAGTGGAAAGAAAGAGAAAGGGATACAAAAACTCAGCCACAGAAGTGTCTCATCCTGTGAAATAATTCATAAATGGAACCACAGGAGCAACAGAAAGGCCCTAAGACCAAATCTCAGCTCTGCCTTTTCTCAGCTTTGCAGGTAACTTCTCTTGCCTCATCTGTACAATGGGTACAACATTGCACTTGTCTCCGTGTTGTCATGAAGATGAAATGAGGCACCATACGCAGGGGCAATGGCACCAGTCATCAATAGCTGATAAGGCCCATGCATTGCGCCAGCAATAAATAACTGGTGAAATTGGCCCTGTGTCCTGGTTTGCAAAGCTGAGCACATCCTGGAATGTATATGAAGAACTTAGTGTCAATGTATTATGAGCACATAGCAAACAACAGCTCCTATGACTATCCGTGCTGGGTTTATACTGATCCGAAGCTCCTGGGTCACCATTTGTTAAAATGGCTGCTCGCATCCTAGGTACAGTCTGGGAGGCTGATTTGAAAGACTAGTTTAAATCGTCTTCACTCCCTGCTGATTTTCGCTGTTGTCAGTAGGGAGCCTCCCCTGATGTGACTAATCTCTCTTCATCCCCAGGCTGGGGGTTTGAAAGTCACCACTGGCAAAAATCAATCCAAAGCAATTAAATCCCTACCAGGTGTGATTGGAACAGGAGCTCAATTGATTGGATGTGCACTGGGATGAGAAACCCTTGTCGGTATTGGCTTTGTAGCACCCCGAGAAAGCCAGGTTCCTCTTCTCAGATTCAACGCTCCCATACAGGGCACTCTGAAACCCCTCCTTGCAGAAGACCTTCTGTAGACAGGCAACCGAAAGGCTGATTACTCATTTCCTCTCTGGGTCTGCTGGCACTTGGTTCACACATTTGTCATGGCCGTAGTCAAGTGGTGTTTTAATTATGATTTGAGATCTGTGCGAATCTCACTCTATTATTCGATCCTTGAGAGGAGGGACTGTTTCTTGTTCATATTTATACCTTTATCCTTCAGGTGTCCATCACACACCATAGGTGCTGTAGGCAGTCAGAATTTTCCATTACAAATGACTGACAACACAACTCAAATTGGTTTAAATAAAATTATGGGCTCACCCAACTGGAAAGTCCAAGGGCAGTTTCTACATGCAGATAGAGCTTGGCTAAGGATCTGAAATTATGCCACCAATCCCGTTTCTCCCTTTCAGCATTACTTGGCTCCCCTCCCTCTGTGTTGGTTCCCTGCTCAGATGGGCTCTCTCTTCCTGGTGGCAAAGTGGCTGCCAGCAGCTCCAGCCTCATATTCTCCCTTGTTCAAGTTCAATGGGTATGCATGCATCTCTTGGGCAGGGGTCTCAGTCAAAGTCTCATTGTGTCTCTAGCTCTGCCTGGGTCAAGTGCCTACCTTGCATCAATCAATGTGGCCTGGGAACTGTAATGCTCAGGACCCCAGACCCCATGTCCACCTCTGGAGCGAATCTCAGCTGAACAAAATGAATTAAGGGTAGGGAGGGGTAATTCCCTGGAAGGAAGTCGGAGTAATGGACGGTGGGTGGATAGAACACAGCAAAGGTCTACTTCAGTACTCAATGAATGAAGTAACCAACATTAGTGGGGAAACAGGATCCTTTAGTGCATTCCTTATGTCTCAATGATGACATCCCATTGTTGCTCCTGCTTTTGCTATTTCTGTTAGGTTGGTACAAAAGCATTTGCAGTTTTGCTATCGCTTTCTTGTTTTTGAGACAGGCTCTCACTCTGTCACACAAGCTGTAGCGCAGTGGTGCAGTCTTGGCTCACTGCAACCTCTGCCTTCTGGGATCAAGTGATCCTCCCGCCTCAGCCTCCCAAGTAGCTGGGACTACAGGCATGTGTCACTGCACCCAACTAATTTTTGTATTTTTAGTAGAGACAGGGTTTCACTATGTTGGCCAGGCTGGTCTCAAATTCCTGACCTCAGGTGATCTGCTCACCTCGGCCTATCAAAGTGCTGAGATTACAGGCATGAGCCACCATACCCGGCTTTGCTATTACTTTCAATGGCAAAAACTGCAATTACTTTGGCACCACCTAATACTATTCTAGGGGCGTAAATTCTATCTTTGGTTTCTCTCTTTCCCTTCCTTCACAGGCACCAGGGACAAGAGACAAGAGAACCAAGTTAAGGCGAAACACTTAGCCACTTGAATCTGATAAGAAGTAATTGTTTTCACGACCAACCCCAGTGCCAAATATGCAGCAGATTCTTCATTAACTACGTTTGGCTTCTTCTAATAATTTATTTTAGGTCTGTTGAGAAAAAAACTTTATATGTTCAGCAGATAAACTTTGCTTTGCTTAGATGTATTCTGAGAACACAATTAAACTCCACTCAGCATATGCGTGTGTTGAATGCAAACATATATGTAGGTATATGTGTGTAGTGTGTATGTGCTGCGTCTAAAATGCTTGTATCCAAGCAGAAAATACCAAGTTTCTTTCAAATATCCCTGGAATATTTACAAAAGTTGACTACAGACTGGATCACAAAGAAAATCTCAATAAATTCCAGAAGAAAGTCTGTAGGTCTCCCTCTCTGACCACAATGCCAGAAAGAAGAGAAAATATTTTTAAAAGGCATATTCTGGCCAGGCACAGTGACTCATGCCTATAATAATTCCAGCACTTTTGGAGGCTAAGGTGGATGGATAACTTGAGGCCAGGAGTTTGAGACCAGCCTGGCCAACATAGTGAAACCCTGTCTCTGCTAAAAATGTACAAGTTAGCTGGGTGTGGTGGTGCATGCCTGTAATCCCAGCTACTCAGGAGGATGAGGTGGAAGAATTGCTTGAACCCGGGAGGTGGAGGTTGCAGTGAGCTGATATCATGCCACTGCACTCTAGCCTGGGCAACAGAGTGAGAGCCTGTTGAAGGAGAGAGAGAAAGAGAAAGAGAGAGAGAGAAAGAAAGGAGGGAGGGAGGGAGGGAGGGAAGGAAGAAGGAAGAAGGAAGAAGGGAGAAGGAAGGAAGGAAGGAAGGAAGGAAGGAAGGAAGGAAGGAAGGAAGGAAGGAAGGAAGGAAGGGAGGAAATAAAAAGGCCTATCCCTGTTACTCTTGCATGGTACCTGGAGAAGGAACAGAGGGTCTCTCGGCCTGGGGAGCAGGGGTCCTTCCTGCTCTTGTTCAAGGTGACTGGTGAGAGTGCCATGATGTTCTTCATGTAACCTCGAGCAGCAGCAGCCCTGTCTGGGAGAAATTCTGTGCCAGGAGAAAGATGACTGGGGAGAAACATCCAGGCGTGGCTTCGTGGGAGAATGGTCCCACTGCTGCATCCTAATCCTTTCCCTTACTGAGATTTGAAGGCTGATAATCAGAGTGCTAAGGGGAAATAGTGGGAACAGGAGGAGAAGTAGTCGGAATGCTTTAGACAGGCAGAAAAGCCTAGAAGGACAAGTGATCCTGCCCTCCTTATTAGCTCAAGCAACTGATCACGGCTGTGACAGAGAAAAGACATTGACAGATAAGGGCTTTTGATATCAGGCAATCCTGATGGCCTTAAAATACCAGAAGGACATTCTAATTAGATTCAGAGTAGGTGAGCGATAATCAGATTTGGGATCAGATCAGGGTTAAATTAAGCAGTGAATGAAAGCAGCTAAAGATTAAGGAGATCTATACCGCCCCTCCACTTTTCAGAAAGGATTTGAGACGGATTTTCAAAAATGCACACAGTCATGTAGATAGTGGTTAAGAGCCTGGACCTCAGGATAAAAAAGAATTAGGTTTAAATCCCAGCTCTGCCACTTCCCGCTGTGTTACCGTGGGCCAGTCACCTACCTCTGATTTCTCATCTGTGAAATGGAGGTCACAATACTTCCTGTGCATGGCAGGCTTGTTGGAGGACAAAATAGGTACCTGAAATGTGCTTGCTACAGAACGTGCACTAAGCAGTGACTTAGAATTGCGGTTCTTAATACATTGAAGATGAGAAATTTTATCTCATGGATCTTCACGAGATGTACATGATGAGAGACCGAGGACAACATCTATAATGATATCTCTCCAGTATATTCACTGGCGAGTCACAGGGGCTATTCGGCCTTCAATGCAAGCCAGTGGAATAAGAATATAAATAGCGGAGGAATTTGGGTATTTTTCAACCTGCCTCTAAATTTGTATCCTTTTAAGTATGTTGTCTTCAATTCTAGCAATATCAATACTTAGTTGTTTTCACAGGGATCTATTCTTAAGGGAGAAGCAGAATTGAATTGAATGCTTGTACATGAATGTTCCCAGCTGCATTATTCACAACAGCCAAAAGGTGGAAACGACCCAAACGTCCGTCAGCTAATGAGTGTGTAAACGAAATGTGGCATATTGGCCGGGTGCGGTGGCTCATGCCTGTAATCCCAACACTTTGGGAGGCCGAGGAGGGTGGATCACCTGAAGTCAGGAGTTTGAGACCAGCCAGGCCAACATGGTGAAACGCTGTCTCTACTAAAAATACAAAAATTAGCTGGGTGCCTGTAATCCCAGCTACTCGGGAGGCTGAGGCAGGAGAGTTGCTTGAACCTGGGAGGTGGAGGTTACAGTGAGCCGAGATGGCATCACTGCACTCCAGGCTGGGCAACAAAGTGAGACTCTGTCTCAAAAAAAAAAAAAAAAAAAAGGAAAAAAGAAAGAAATGTGGCATATCCATGTCATGCAGTATTATTCCATCATAAAAAAGGAGTGAAGTACTGATACACGCTGCAACATGGATCAAGCATTGTGCTGAATTATAAAAGAAGCCAGACACAAAAATCCAATATTGTATTACTCCACGTATGTGAAATTCACAGAATGGGCAAATCTATAGATATAGAAGGTAGATGAGTGAGTGCCTGTGGCTGGGAAGTGGGGGAAGGGTAAGAAATGACTACTCATAGGTACAGAGTATTTTTGGGGGGGGGTGATGAAAATGCTCTAAAATTGAATTGAGTGTGAATTGTACTCTTTAAATGAGTGAGTTGTATGCTATGTTAACTACATCTCAAGAAACCTGTTACGAAAAGCAAAATAAAAGGGGCCACTCTTGCCATCAGCCATGCTTAAAGGAGGGCAGGCTAGACTCTGAATTAAAACAGCTGGGGTGGTTTTACCCAAATGATGAGTAAAATAGCCAAAGGGAAATAAAGTGACAAAACATTTCATTGGGAGAAAGTCACAGAAATTCTAATGAGCCAGCGGGCGTCCTCAACATTGCAAAATGGGTTGGCCCTCAGAGTATCCACGGAGGCCCCTTTCAAATCACCCTTAGCTCCAGCTTTTATTCATTTATTTACTTATTTGAGAGGGTGTCTCACTCTGTTGCCCAGGCTGGAGTGTAGTGGCACGATCTCGGCTCACTGCACCCTCAACTTCCTGAGTTCAAGCAATCCTGCTGCCTCAGCCTCAGGAGTAGCTGGGACCACAGGTGTGTGCACCATGCTTGGCTAATTTTTGTATTTTTAGTAGAGATGGGGTTTCACCATGTTGCTTAGGCTGGTCTCAAGCTTAGGCTGGTCTCGAACTCCTGAGCTCAAGCGATCCTCCCGCCTCAGCCTCCCAAAGTGCTGGAATTACAGGTGGGAGCCACCACGCCTGGCCAGCACTGAGTGCTTGACATACATTAATTTGTTCTAGCCTCCTCACACTCTCTGAAAGAAGTATTGTTACCCCTATTTTGCAAAGGAGAAAACTGTTTCAGAGAAGCAAAAGCCTTGTGCGAGGTCACACAGCTAGTAACTTGATGCCTAGTCCAAAGGATTCCAGAACCTGTGCTCTCCACCTTCCTGCATGGTTGGCTTCCTTCTCTCCCCTGACATCCAACCCCAACCTCTCCTGGTGCATTTACACCCATGTTCTCCTATTCAGAGTGCAAATTGGTATCCTCTGCAGAAACCCCTGTATGTGGTTGAAGATAGTTTCCAAAGCATCTTTTGGTTTCCTCTGCTTAATTAAGGCAACTCCAGTTCACTCACCTCCCAAGGAAAAGCATCAAATGATGACAACAGAGGAAAAAAGTCCGAGTTCCGATTGAATCGCAAAATCTTTGCAACAGCCCAGCAACAAACATATGCTCATCTTTATCCTGGAAGAATGGGCACAATGGCCATTGTCCTTATGAGAATAATCCAAGATTTAGGAAACACATGAAAAGTACAAGTTCCTCCTTTGCAGAAGGTCATTGCCCATTTATTCCCCAAAATGTAAAACCCCAAAGACTGTGTGGCTGCATCACGCTTATTGAATTGTTGAGCTACCAAAATAGAAATAAAATATGGAATGTTTTATACTCATGAACATAGTGTTCATATTAATGACCATTTATATGACTGTCCTGGGGAACAATCGAAAGGGAAAAAAGTGTCTAGAGCAGATGCACTTATGTATACATTAATTCCCAGCCCTTTGTAATGTCTTTGGCTATGCCGCCTATGGAAATACTGCCTCCTTCTTCAAAATTCCTTAGCATTGGATCTTCACCTGTCTTTAAAGAAACCCTAGGGTTGGTACAGTTCAAGCTCACACTTAGGCATGAATGTGTAGGGACCTATATAAGCAGAGAATGTGTATTCTTCACATTCATTTAATAATGCTTGCAAGGAAAGTTATTTCTGGTCTTCCCTTCCCCTCTTTTCATCCCCTCCCCAATTTCTACGTCCATTATCCTCCCAAAAGCTGCAGCCTCCCTGACCACCCTCAGAGTCTGATTTTATAGCACAGGCCTTTGCAATAACTACTACGTAACTTAAACCCAAACCTCCAAGGATGTAAATCACATTATTACTCACCTGCCATAACCCAATGTCACATTCCAATTACTAATGTGCTCCTTGTCAGTAACATACGTAGTAAATGTACCATCATTTTGGTGGCTTATTGAAAAATCAATCCCTCCACCGAACTGCTTTGACAGTAGCTCTGTAAGCAGCCGCTCCCTCTGTTTAAAGGGGGGAGCAGGCTTCCTCCTCTCTTTCCCCTGGAAACTTCTATTCCAATTACATAGGCTGATGGCTTAGTGCAGTCGCAAGACTTTAGAGGTGGTTTCAAATTCCAACCCTGCTATTCCCCACGTGCACTCGAGCAAGCTCTGTCTGGCTTCAGTATTCCCATTTGTACAATGGGATTTTCGCTGGGTTATTCGAAGTGCTCAGCACATAGGAGCTGTTCAATATGAGCTAGTTCCCTTTCCTGGGCAGAACAGCCACAGGTTTGTGTTCCTAATGCCATGAGCAAGGAGGACCCTATAACATTTCACCCAACTCATGGGCACTGGCCTGGCTGACCAGATGCCAAATGATCACATCAGTGACCCGACCCATCTCATTGCAAGACTACGTTTGGTCACTTATGTTCCATCCATCTGGGTGGCAAATGAGTCAGAGAATGAGGCACATAGACTTTTAAGACTTTTAAGTCAGATGTGTGTTGGTGGGGTGGTGTTGGGCAGAGCTGGGGGTGTGGTGTTAACAAAAAAATGACAAAAGGCAACAATTTAACTTTCATGCAAGGTGCAAATTCACTTAGAAACTCCTTATCAGCAGAACTGGGTAAGGATCATTCCACCCAGAACAAAATGCGATAGATAAAAATAACTTCAGTGTCTCAGGGAGACAGATACTAAGGCAAGGAACTATAGAGGGGAGTGCATTGTAGTCTTAAAGTCATAATCAGTTTAGCAGGTTGGAAATGGGCTGGTAACAGCCCTGGTAAATTCTCCAGCCATGCTTCCTAGACTCCCATCATCTCAGAGCTAAATTAAAAACAACAGTCCCTCCTTCCACCCACCTCTCTGCACTCCAGGTCTGCTTGTGTTTTTGGAATAATTGCACCTATGTGTCCTTCCAGCCCTCCTCCACAGCCAGGTGAGCTTCAGTCCATAAAACCATTTAGTGTTACTGTTTCTGAAAGCCTACTTCTTGAGAATATTGGCTGGACCCTAACAAGCTCAGAAACATCAGAGTGGCTGGGAACTAATGCCTCTGCCATCCTGAATTGGGCCTCACATTTTATGAAAAAGATACTTCCCTTCCCTTTAGGAACTAGGGGAGGTGCTATGGTTTGGACGTGGTTTGTCCCCATCCAAATTCATGTTGAAATTTGATCCCCAGTGTGGTGGCATAGGGAGGTACAGCCTAGTGGGAGGTGTTCGGGTCATGGAGGTGGATTCCTCATTGAATGGTCTGGTGCCTGCCATGCTCATGGGAGTGAGCGAGGTCTCACTCTGGTGAGACTGGATTAGTTCTCATGGAAATGGATTAGCTCCTGCGAGAGTGGGTTGTTATAAAGCCAGGACACTCCTCAGGTTTTGTCTCTTCACGTGTGTCTGTATCCCCTTTGACCTTCCCCACCATGTGACACTGCAAGAAGTCCTCACCAGAAGTGAGGGTCATGTCCTTGAACTTCTCAGCCTGCAAAACTGTGAGCTAAATAAACCTCTTTTCTGTATAAACTACCCAGTCTCAGATATTCTGTTATAGACACACAAAATGAACTAACACAGGAGGTGACTGAAATACTGCAAAGGAAAGCCCTATGTATAAGAGTCTTCCATAAAACATGAGGCACTCAGAGTCTGTCTTAGGCACTATGGTAGCCGGAAGGACTCACTAGTCAACATGCAAGCTCAACAAGCATGTGTTGGGTAAGTCCCTTTTCTTCTCTGTGCCTCAGTTTCTGCACCTATAAGATGAGAAGCCTCGGCCGGGCGCGGTGGCTCAAGCCTGTAATCCCAGCACTTTGGGAGGCCGAGACGGGTGGATCACGAGGTCAGGAGATCGAGACCATCCTGGCTAACACGGTGAAACCCTGTCTCTACTAAAAAATACAAAAGAAAAACTAGCCGGATGAGGTGGCGGGCGCCTGTAGTCCCAGCTACTCGGGAGGCTGAGGCAGGAGAATGGCGGGAACCCAGGAGACGGAGCTTGCAATGAGCCGAGATCGCGCCACTGCACTCCAGCCTGGGCAACAGAGCGAGCCTCCGTCTCAAAAAAAAAAAAAAAAAAAAAAAAAAAAAAAAAAGATGAGAAGCCTCACTCACAAAGGGCCAGATGATGTAACTGGTGGGCAAGTCTAGGGTTGTCATGGAACTGAGACCACTGGTCCTCTGATGGCCCTCCAGGTGGGCTGGTAAAGGGTCTTCCACATGCAATTCTACACGAGGCCATGTACATTGTCCCTGCCTGAGACTCTGCAGCTTCTCTGGGATTCAAATCCAAGCCAACCCGTCCCAGAAGCACATCTCTGTCCTCTCACTTCATGCTGACTTTCCTCTTCCTCTGATCTTTGTTTCTTGCCCAAGGATGGTCCACAGGCCACTGGTCCCCATCAGCTGTGGTGTCTCAGCCCCCATGGGAGCTCTTAAAGTGGATGGAGAACTTCTGTACTAGCACCAATATGGGCCAAGTGACCACAGGCCAGGCCCCCAGGCTTCCTTGAGCAGCCTGATTCTGGGTCAATGGTGGGACTGGCTGGGAGAGGGGCCAAGAGACACAGCTGGAGCCCGGGGCTGTCACTAAGTTGCAGTGGATCATGCACCAGATTAAGGGTACTGCTGCACTTTGTTCAGGCTATTTCATCTGTCTGGAATGTTCTCCCACAGAGAGGCCGGACAGTGTGGGAGTAAGAGCCAGACTGAGGGGTTCAAATCCCACCCCCACCACCTGCATCCATTCTGCAGCTTTGGCACGTAAGCTGTGCCTCAAATGCCCCATCTGAGAAATGGGGCTGAAGAGTATTCCTATCTCATGCAGTGTGGTGAGGATTCCATGAGTCAGAGGGTGTGCACCACTTAGAACAACGCCTGGCACCCACGAGGTAACATTGGGCAGGTTCATGCTTGCTCTTCAGGTCTCCTCTGTCCCCTCCCATTGGATGCCCTTCCTGGCCACTGCAGCCCCTCCTCTGTGCACCTCTGCCCTGGGCACCTTCTCATCAGAGCAGTCGTCACACTGTGTAGTGATTGCTCCACTAACCACCCCTACAACCACTGGTCCCTGGGAGAGGGACATAGTCTGCTTCACCCAGAATCCTCAGGACCTAGGCATGATACCCAGGTCCTCCAGAAGAGTTTGTGAAAGGAATGAGGAACGCGCCTGCACTTTGGAACAAGCCAGATGAAGTCACATCCCAGCTCCACCCATTCCCTAGATCTGTGGTTCTAGATGGTTCATTTCTCCTTTCAGAATCTCAGGTTCCCCACCTGGGAAACAAATGCTGCTCAAACTTCAAAGAGCACAGGAATCACCTGAGGATCTGGTTAAAGCACAGATTTGGATTCCGCAGGTCTGAGAATGTGCATTTCCAACAAGCTCTTAGGGAGGCCCATGCTGCTGGTACAGGGACCACACTTTGAGTAGCCTGGCATACAGGGACAAGCAATAAAAGCTGACTTGTGATCTTATTACACGGGCAGAAAAAGTGATATTTCTGATTATAGAAGTTGCAATCCATACCCCAGAGCTTCTTGCCCCATTTCAAAGTCAGTTCTCCAAGGCTTGCTCTTGTCATCTTCTGCCAGTGGCATGAGCCCTGGGCAAGTGTACCCTGCGAGACCATCTGGCCCTTTGGAAGTCTGCCCAGCACTGCTAGTCCTGGCATGGGCAGAGGTTGAAAACGCTGACCAAGCCCAGACAGTGGGAAGAAGCAGGGAGGGGGCAGGGCCTGCAGGTGGGGAGGGGGCTGGGTCTTTTGACAAGGGAACATCACAGAGCTGCTGCCTCCCGGGAAGGACTTGGCTCTGGTTCCTCCTCATTCTCAGGCTGCTGGACTCCCCATTCAAGATCAGCTGGGATGAAGCATGGAAAGCCTGCTGTGTCCACACCTGCTGGGCCTCAGCCCATCTCTCAGGGCCACCTGGATCCCACTTTCTACTCTGAGGCCCAGGAAAGCCAAACTCTCAAATGCAAACACCTAGAGCTGTCCCGGTGATGGGTCCAGTTAGACAGCCCCAAGCGGGAGGGAGATAGGAGGGGAGGGGAGATAGGGATGCAGAGAAGGAGAAGGAGATCCAGGGAGACCCCCAAGATTCAGACTTTACATTTGCCTCCCAAGTGAGGAACCTGAGATTTTGAAAGGAGAAACAAATTGCCTAGAACCCCAGATCAAGGGAATGGGAGGAGCTGAGATATGACTTCATCTGACTTATTCTAAAGTCCAGGTGCATTTCTCATTCCTTTCACAAACTCTTCTGGACTGCTATGATGAGAAGGTGCCCAATGTCAGGAAGAGCTGACATCCCTTGAGCCTGTCTATGTATCAGGCGCTGTTCTCCCTGCTACACAGGCACCCACTCCTTCGGGCGGGCCTTGCCATCCCACTTCATGGCTGAGAAGACTGAGGCCCAGAGAGGATAACTCAATGCCCAGGTGGAAGTGGGAAGAGCCAGGTGCCCCAGCACGGTGACCCCGAAGGCCTCGCTCCTAGCTCTGACCAGGATTTAAGGCCCTCAGCAGGCCCCCTGACTGGACACCCCAAATGAGCCTCTGATGAGGAGTGCCTTTGTTCCTGCCTGCCCACCTTTGCTGGCTCCATGGGCCCTCTGCACGGCACCCTTCTTTCAGGCCCCAGGGTTGGTCCCTGGGATAGGGTGTGGGGTGTTTGAGATTCTGCTCCAGGGGCTATCCCAGGGGTGGGGCAGCTGAAGGCTGGCAACAGGGGAGTGAGCGGGTGTCACCACCACTGCGGAAGGGAGCCCCTAGAAGTGGGACACGAAGGGCCCGGTGCACGCTGGCTTTACACATATTATCCCATCGGCTGGTGTCTTGGGCAGTGGTCCCTGGGCAGGCCCAGGCTCAACGTGATAAGAAGGTAATAGTGCAGGGACCCACCTAGATGGCTGCTCCATCCTGGTACACTCAGAAGTGGAACATCTCCCTAATACAGCTGCGAGCCGTCTAGGAGGGGAGAGGTGGGCTGGGCACTGGAAGGGATTAACAACAAGAACTGACACATCTGACAGTGGAAGGGCCAACCTGACAAAGGCACAGTTAGTCCAGCTCAGGGAGAATCCCCAAAGTCTGCTCTGAGTCCAGCACTGTGCAGGGCCCAGAGGACACAGAGAGGAGAGAGACTGCACGCTGTCTCTAGGTGCTGTGAGCTGGCTCTTGGAACCACACCCCAGATGGGGAAATAGGTTTCCTTCTGAGAGCTGGGCTAGGAAACCGATATAAAACTTCCAGAGCCTGGGGCTAGGGCGGTATACCTGCCTAGGGGAGGGATCTGGAGGTTAGGGTGGCAGGGCCACCTTCCTCAGGCAGGTGGCAGCCTCTCCCTTATCATCTTTGTGGGACTTTCTGGGTGAAACCTCTCCTGGAAGACAGCCACTCATTCAAACACGTTCTGCTTGCCAGGTCTGTGCCACGCATCATGCTGGGTGCTGGAGCTGCCAAAAAGACGTGGCCCCATCCTCAGGTTTGCAACACCGAATGCAAATACACGTGTGATGGCCACGACAGTGAGGTGGAAGGTGATAAGGATGGCTGGTTGGGTTCAAACTCTTGCTGTACTTATTATCTGAGTAACCATGGGCAAGTTAACCTTTCTAAGCCTTGGTTTTCTCATCTGTAAAACGGCAATGATGTTAGCCGTATGAGCCTCCTTGGATTGGTGTGAGGATTTCACAGGATACAGTCTATTTGCCTTAAACATGTCACAGATGACCAACCTCACATGTGGTTGGTCAATAAGGGACTGGGGTCAGTAGAACGCCAAGTTTATGTTGGTTTGTGAGTCATCCTCCCCAGCACATTCACATTTTGAAGTAATCAGAAGCATGCTTTCTCAAAATCAGAAAAAGCATAAGTAGGCCCGATGCGGTGGCTCATGCCTGTAATCCCAGCACTTTGGGAGGCCGAGGCAGGCGGATCACGAGATCAAGAGATCAAGACCATCCTGGCCAACATGGTGAAACCCCATCTCCACTAAAAATACAAAAATTAACTGGGCATGGTTGTGTGTGCCTATAGTCCCAGCTACTCGGGAGGCTGAGGGAGGAGAATTGCTTGAACCTGGGAGGCGGAGGTTGCAAGTGAGCTGAGACCACGCCACTGCACTTCAGCCTGGGTGACAGAGTGAGACTCTGTCTCAAAAAAAAAAAAAAGGGTGGAAAATCTACCGAAGTGCTTCTTTATTGCAAGCAGTAGTTGATTTAGTGGCTTCCAGAACTGCTGCTAAGCTATCTGGGGGAGCCGTGAGTGAGATGGAAAAACTCAAAATGCTTCTGCTGCTATGGAAACAATGGATGAATGATAAAGGTAACAGTCTGGATTCGATTTTTAATTTTGATGAAAATGGTCTCTATCAGAAGCGAATGCCCTCCGGGATCAACATCTTGAAAGAGAAAGCGCAAGTTCTTAAACGTGTCCTTTCCGGGAGCATAGAAATGCCGACAGGAAGGCGAGGCACCGATTCAGCTGCGCCAGTATTCTTCTAGGGAGTTTTATTGTTTTTGAATGTTCTCTGGTTACAAAACTCCCAAAGTTTTGGAATAATCTTCCCCAACCCTCTTCCCATAAGCCCTGCTATTCTGGGTGCATGACTTTATAGAATGGAGGGTTTCTGGGAACCCACACATGACAAGGGAGTCGAAACCTTTGTGTTAATGTGCTCAGTGCAGAGCCCGGGACGTAGTAAACATTCAAAAATGTTAGCTGCAAATATTATTGCTATTACTGTTGATGAGGATGACGATGATCAGAAACACAGAAATGAGGGCAGCAATGTTCAGCTGGAACCTCAGCGTGGCAGTGACCCTGTGACTCCGGTTACCACTTCTTGGAATCAGTCAGCACTTCACGACACCCAGTGTGCACCAGGCACAGTGCAACACCCTGGCAACTTGAGCGGAATGAACGCTGACCCTCGCAGGAGGCAGATATTACTCAACACATCCCACTTTCCCCTGGGAGTGGCCGAACAAGGGGAGCTCAGCCACCTTAGCCTCAGTTCGCTGGTCTGTAAAATGAGGGCAGGGGCTGGATGATCCTGGGGCCCCCAACCTCAATTCCCAGTGACTGCTCCTGCCCTGGTCCCTGCTTCCTGGAGCCACGGCATCCGGCCCCTCTAGCCAGCCCCCCTCCATGCACTAGGGCCTCTCTCTTCCCTTCGAGCCTTCCCCAGCTTTTGTTTCCAAGGCGCTCCCAGGACACGCTGCACAGATGTCTCCACCAACTCCGCCTTGGTGCAGCCTGAGGAAGAGGATGCAAATGCCCCCGCCTCACGGCCCTTGATGAAGTGCCAGCCTGGCGAGATGATGTATAGCGCGGGGGATGGATGGCGACGTTTTAATCACTCACTGGGAGAGCCGGCAGCTGCCTAATGGAACTGTCGGTCTTGCTGACAGTTGACATCTGTAGCTTCAGACTTTAAGAGTGGATGTTCATGCTCCTCACTTGGGTGCCTCCCGCTGAACCCCAAAACAAAGGCTTCTTGCACCCCACACACTAGTTCTTACAGAGGGAGCTCTTGCTTTCCTCGACAAGGAGTTGTCTCTGGTTAGGAATGATAATTAGCTTCAATTTTCCTGACATCCTCTCCACTTGCCAGTTTGTGTCCACCCCGTCCTTGAAACACCTCTGCAGTAGGCACGGTGGTGGGCACACTGCACCCATTTTACAGGTGAGGAAACTGAGGCTCAGAGAGGTAGAACTCAGGCTGAGACCAAATCAGAGGCAGAGCACCTAGAACTGAGTCTCCTTACTCTGGCAGCTTTCCCTCCCTGGGTCATTCCAAGTTCTAAACTTGGTGACGTCATCTTGGGGAGAAGGAGAAGGTCAGAGAAAGGCAGCAAAACAGAGGAAAGAAAAGAGAGAGGAGAGCTTAGAAGGCAGAGGAGAGGCTCAGAGACGTGTGGGAAGGAAGAAGCCGCAGAGGGAACAAGGAGCACACCCAAGGTGGGGAGCTGCTCCCTTGCCTGGTCCTCAAATTTGCATGTTTTTCATGCATATGTGACATTCATTTATTCATTGAACTAATATTTATTGAGTACCCTCTATGTTCCAGGTTTTTTTTTTTTTTTTTTGAGACGGAGTCTCGCTCTGTTGCCCAGGTTGGAGTAAAGTGGAGTGATCATAGTTCACTGCAGCCTTGAACTCCTGGGCCCGAGCGATCCTCTCACCTCAGCCTCCCAAGAAGTTAGGACTACAGGTGTGCATCACGCCTGGCTAATTTTTAAAAAACATTTTATAGAGACAAGGTCTCAAAATTTTGCCCAGGCTGATCTCCAACTCCTGGCCTCAATTGATCCTCCCACCTCAGCTTCCCAAAGTGGTGGGATTACAGGCGTGAGACACTGTGCCCCTGCCCCAGCTACTGTCCTAGGCATCGGGAATGCTGGACTGAATGGAACACTTAATGTCCCTGGCATCATGGAACAGATTTGGGTGGGGGAGGCTGATGGGTAAAGACATACAGAAGCAGTGTGCTCCTAAACTCTCTTCTTACCTGAGCACTACACAGACGCAGATGTACATAGCTCACTGCGGACCCAAGGCAAGGACTGGAGTATGGAGGTGGGAGTCTAAACAGCAGGCACGCCCCAGGCCTGCAACCACTTTTCTGCTACAAGCCTACATCAATTTCAACAATAAAATGAAGATGGCTGCCTTGAGGCTCTGGGCAGAGCAAGGGAAACATAGCCAGTGTCTGTTCCTTCACATGCCTCGGTTGCAGCCAGTGGAGGTTGGCCACTGTCGCCCCTGAGCTTGTGGCCACCCTACTTTGATTGATAACGACAACTTCAGAAGCCCTTGGCGGGCCCAGGCAGCTGGCACCGTGATGTCTATGAGATCAGTGTGCGGCATAAATCCGACGGCTCAAATTCTGGAATTGTGTAAACTTTTAAACAGATTGCCAGCATATCTTTTATTTTTATTGTGCTAGAAACACAAATGAAAACAGCAATGATTTGTCCTTCAATAAACAAAAGCACTAAAAGAAAAAGGGAGAAAAAAATCACTACCCATTTTACATTCCCTGAGCCTACTTCTCGCTGTGACTTAGAGCAGGTTGTAAAAAACTCATTTAGAGTGGGCTGCATGGTCCTGCTGCCCCTCGCTCCCTGCCAGGGGCTGTGGTGTCAGCCAGACCCGGGTACACATGTGGGTCTGCTGCATGCTGGCTGTGTGGCCTCAAATCAGTCCCTTAACCTCTCTGAACCACAGTCACCTTCCTATATAGGAAGAATAAAGTTAATAAAGGTAGAAATGCTTAAGTTACTTCCTGGCAGGTAGAAGGCGCTCAGGAAATTCAACAGTTATTAGATTATCACTGTGGTAAGTGTTATTGTCAGTTGCAAAATGAGGATGATAACTCCCCCCTGACTCTCAAGGTCAGGGTGATATTCAAGGAAGATGACAAATAGAAAAGAGCTTCGTAAACTGTAGTGCACTGTGTATATGGCAGACCTGATTATTAAGTCAACTGAAATAAACATGTGTTCTTGTGTCAGCCTTGGCCAATAATACCTAGATTCCATATCTAGGTGTTGTGCTTTTTTAATATCTCACGGTCTGTTGAAAACAACCAGTGACATGATTTGTACTGATTCTGCCTCTGTGTGGAGCTATTCCCCCTGCCCCATCTCTCTTATGGTTCCCTTCCTTTTTTGTTCTTTCTTGTGGCCTGGGAACCCTTGGGTTATACCTAGATCACTTGATCTCAAACTCTATTCCTCGGAATCATGCTAAGACAAAAAGCTCCGTAGTCAAATAAATTTGGGAAATGCTAGATTCAATAGGCTTCTTTGTTGCAGGGTTTCTTAGCAATTTTGCTAAGCCAACCTGCATCCTGAGTCTCCAAAAAACTATAGAATGCAGCAGCTCCAAAACATGCCTCTATAGAACTTTCCTTCCCTATATTGGCCATAGTACCTGGTGACTTCCAAGTATAGGGAGTGCCATTGATCAAAGGTCCAGCTGCTGTCTTGGCACAGAGTCCATGCTTCCCCTGGGCTCTTCCCAGCAAGCGATGGAGCATGACATAAATCTGAAGTCAGCCCACTTCTGGGAGACACGGGACTTTTCTGATGACTAACTTGGTTTGAGGACTCCTGGACAGCTTTGTCAAACCTTCTTTAGGCTGCACGCAGTCTAGGATGCTTTTACCCAACCTTCTTCCACTCTCCATCTCACTGGGGCTGACTTGCCTCAAGGTCTGACCACTCTCCAGCCTTCTTCAGCTCCCTCCCCATTTTCCCTCACAGATATTTTCCCTAATAAAGTCCTTAAATGTTTAATTCCATTTTAGCGTTTCCTCCATAGAGGACCTAGACCAATACATACCTCTTGAAGAGCACCTATTACCACCATAAGGAACACAGGGTATCATAAGCGGCAATCTGGGAAACTACAATCCAGCTCATCAAGGGCATGCAAAACTGAAGGAACTGTTTACTCCATCCATCCATCCATCCATCCACCTACCCATCTATCCATCCATCTGTCCATCTATCCACCTACTTACCTATTCATCCATCCACTTATCCATCCACCCCCCACTTACTCATCCATCCATCCACCACTCACCCATCCACCTATTTACTCATCCATCCATCCACCCACCAATCTATCCACCCACCTATCCACCCATCTGTCTATATATCCATCCATCCAACCATCTATCCATCCATCCATCCATCCATCCACCCAACCATCCACCCACTCACCCATCCATTAATCCATCCGTCTATCCATCCACTCACCCACTCACCCATCCACTCACTATCCATCCATCCATTCATCATCCACTCATCTACCCACTCACCCATCCATCCAGCTATTCCATCCAGCCATCTGTCTATCCATCCACCCACCTATTCATTCATTTATCTATCCGTCTGTCCATTCATCCATCCATTCAACCACTCACCCATCCATCTATCCACTACTCATTTATTCATTCATCCATCTATCCATCCATCCTTCCATTAACCACTCATTTATACATCCATCCCTCCATCTCTTCACCCACCAAACCACCAACTCATCCATCCACCCATCCACCCACTCACCACCTACTCACGCATCCAAGCATATACCCATCCATCTACCCACCCACCCAACCCACAAACTAACCAGGCACTATCGTGGGATGCTGGAAAACCCAATGAGTTTCCTGACTGTGAAGCTGTTACCTTCTCAGGCTGCCCTACCAACCTGGTGGAAGCCAAGAAGAGACTGCAAGTAGCTTCATTTCCTCCTTATTGGAAAGGGGCTCTATCATCTGAGCAGATTCCCATTCAGATGGGATAAAAAATATATCCTACAAAGGCTCACACTTTCTTCATTGAGAACAATCTCATTTAAATCTTGGCTTGGTGCCTAAAGGGATGCCTGCAAGACATACTTCTAGTGCATGTTCAGCCAGGCTGACAGCCCAGTAAGGATGTTTTTTGTAAAGTGGAGCTGCAAAAATGTGAAGGGTGTTTCTGAAAGTTGCTGTTCATAATGAGGAGGGTAAGGAATGCGAGGAAGTAATAATTGCCAGGCAGCTGCTCAATTCCAAGCCCTTAACTTGTAGCACCTAATTTTACTTCCATATCCACCTTTAGAGAAGGTCTAGTTATTATTTCCATTTTATGGTGAGGAGACTGAGGCTTAGAGAGGCAAAGAAATCTACTTGAAAGGTGGAAAATACAAGTGAGGGTATAGGCTGAGGCAGGAGCTTTCCTAAGGCTGGGCTCATCTACACACTCAAGACAGGCTCTGGGGCTGGAGCGGGGTGCTGCGGGTAGAAGCAGGCTCAATCTGGACTAGATGTCAAAAGGTGGCTAATGAGAGCTCAAAGTATACATTTGGAAAAGGAAGTTGGGTCCCTCTGGAAGTCTTCTGTTCTCTACATATGGAAGGCTGAGGATGAGGGAGAGGCGCAAAACTCCAAATATGTTTTTTTAAACTTATTAAAACCACACTCTCCTCTGCAGGAGGAAATCGTTCCAAGCACTGGCAATGTTGCAAGATTCAGTGTGTCTGTCCAGTTGGATGAGTCGCTTTGGTGAGGAAGACACTGAGGCTGAGATTTGTGCTAGAGACCCTGGAACACCTGGAAGCCAACTGTGGCTTCGACAAACACAAGATCAGCAGAAAAGACAACCGTGAGAGTGTCTGTGAAGAGATGAAGACTAGAAGGAAATGGGGAGAATAAACAGCTGTCAGGGTAACGGGATGAGGGTGGGGCAAATATTCCATTTTAAGTATCTTTTTTTTTTTTTCTTTTGAGACGGAGTCTTGCTCTGTGGCCCAGGCTGGACTGCAGTGGCCGGATCTCAGCTCACTACAAGCTCCGCATCCCGAGTTTACACCATTCTCCTGCCTCAGCCTCCCTTTAAGTATCTTAAGAGTATAAAATGGAAACATTTAAATCCAGTGATAGGGAGGCAAATTTGCTGAAATCTTTCCCACCTCTGGGTCTTTGCCTGTGCAAGTTTCTGTGCCCCAAAGGCTCTTCCACCCCAGCACTGTCTGCCAACATCTCAGAATCAGGGCACGGCAGAAAGGCCATCTCCTCTAATGAGCCTCATGCCACAGCAACCATGAGATCCTAGGCTCTCAGGTTAGGGGCCTCCTGTGCCCTTCTCTCTGCCTAGAAAACTACTACTCGTGGCTTCTTCCCATGGCAGACTCCCTCCCTGCCATCCTTTAGGGTTCAGCTTAAATGTTATCTCCTCAGAGAGGTCTTCTCCTATCACCCATCCATATGGGTCCCTTATTATTCTTTTTCTCAATCTTTTGTTTCTTTTCTGGATTCTCCCTCCCTTTGACCCCACCCACTGCCTTGAGTCTAGTATGATGCCTAAGCACACAGTAAGAATTGATTTGAACAGGACAGCAGCTCTGGGACAATCTTAGTGTACTTCCTGGCTCTACAGTGAATGTGGGTTTAATAAATACCAGCACTGACCAGCCAATGAAACTAGGAAATGTGATGCAACTGTATTGGGAGGATTGGGGAGGGAGGTGGTCAAACGGGGCCAAAGAGAGCTCAAGTTTCATCCACCATCACAGAACATCAAGAGATAATGTCTATAAGAGATATTTCTTGGGTAAGCCAAGAAATAGTGATATGCCAATTCACATTATGGAGACAAGGAGCAACAAAAATCCCAGCTAAAACTGTGGGAAGTGGTTGACTCCAGGGAGCTGGAATTGAGGGAGGGGAGGGGTGGCCATGGGACCATCATTTTCCATTATAAGCCTTTTACTACTCTTTGATTTTGAAATTATGTGCATGTATTACTTTAATAAAAGTAAAAATTAAAAAAAAAAAAGAACAAGCACAGAGAAAAAAAATCCCCTTGCAAATGGTACTGCTCCTCTGATCCTTCCTTATAACATGCCCTAAAATGATACTGTATAGTATGAAGGCAAACATTGTACATGGAAATGAGTAATGGTGATGTAATGTAAGCACATGTCAATTCCATTTAGCACAATAATGACTTTTAAATATTAACACTCTGGTGGGAATATTTCACTTGATGATGTAGGACAATGAGGGCTTAAAAGGGCTGATAGCTAACACAACAGGAGAGAGTGCCCCTGCCCAGGGCCTCCCTGCAGTGCCATGGACTGACACTGGCTCCAGTCAAGACCCTCAGTCTTCTCATTGTGCTACCTTGGTTTTCTCCTGGGTAGCTAGGCTTGCTTGATCCTGCATGTCTATCCCTGTTCGAGAAATAAGAGACAACACCACAGATATGGATCCACTAGAGGGAAAACAGAAAACAGACCAGGCCATTCATTCATGCATTCAACAAAAAATGAATGACCACCTATTATGTGCCAGGCATGGTTTAAAGTGCTGGGTATAAAAGAGTGAACAAAACATGAAAATCCCCATTTCCTCTTGGATGATTACATTTTATGGGGATTGGGCTGAGGTAGAGAATAACAAAGACAAATCAGCAAAAGATAGCATAAGTGAGAAAGAGAACAGGGAGGGGACAAGAAGTGCTGTGGTGGGAAGGTGCAATTCGGGAAGGACTCACTGAGAAGGGCACATCCCAGCAAAGCCCTGAAGGAGGTTAGAGAGTTAGGTCTGCAATGTGTGTGGGGAAAAGGAACAGCAAGCACAAAAGCCTGAAGGCAGGAGCACAGCTGGCCCGGATGAGGATTGGTCAGGAGGCTGGAGTGGCTAGAACAGGATGAAGAGACATGAGTAGAAAAGATGAAATGAGACAGATAATCAGGCAGGTCCAATCCATTGCTTGGTGCATTCATTCATTCCCACGGAGGTCTTGATGTCAGTGGTACAAAAAATGGTTCTCAAGGAAAAAAAAAAATAAAGGAAAATACAAAGTCCTGCTTTGCAGCATTCGCTGGTTTCTGTGTTGTGATCCTCCCACTGCTGCTGATGTTAAGCCAATGTAAGGTCACTGGCTACAGAGCTGGCAAGGGAGGGGTGTGTCCAGCCCTAGCACCCAGTACCCTACTGCTAGTGCACAGACATCTACTGTTTAATGCTCCAGGGATTTAAAAAAGTCCCTGCCCCTATAGCCAGGAAATGTAAATCTTTGGACAGGGAGTGTCCTCTCCATATTGAGGGTGGTGGCACAGAGCATGCTTATGGCTCCATTTCTAACAGAATTGCCTGCAAAAGTCCATATGGTGCCACAAACGTGTCAAATTTATTGCACCTGAAGCCTTTACACTTGTTCTTCATGCTTAGAATGTTCTTCCCCAGATGTTAGCATGCTAAGTTCTTTCTCATCATTCAGGGGGCAGCTCGAACGTCCTCCCTGAGAGTCCTTCCCTGATTTTATTGAATAATGACTTTTGATATACCCCACCCCCCATGGCTCTCTCCACATTAACCTTTTTATTTTTCTGTACAGCCCTTAACACTATCAGAATTAAATTATCTCTCTATCTACCTATCACCTTTCTATTTATCTCTCTCTTTCATCATCATCATCTATGTATATGAAGGTGATTATGGCCTTTGGTATCTGGCATCCTGGCATTGCTATATTCACTTCACATTCCTAATAGTATCTGGCACATGGTAGGCATGCATTCAGTATATATGAATACATTACCCTTCTCTTTACAGTATGAACGCTTACATATATGACCCCCTGTATAGATTCGAAGGGTCTGTCTCCACCAAGAACTATTGAGGTGCATCATGGACAAGAGATGAGTTTGCAAGAGGCAGCATCCAGGCTAAATGACCAAGTGGGTGTGGCTCTTCCTGCTCGGATGAGTGTTGGACTTCTGAGGGCAGCTTATGGTCAAATGGCAGCCCTTACTTAGTACAGTTCAGAAGATCACGCCCAAAGCACCTCTATCACCTGCCACGAAGGCTAGAGTGATTTCAGCAGGCATTGTGCAGCATAATCTCTTCTGAGCATCAGGAGAGCCTTCACCCTTGGGTTCATGTTTGAGAGAAATTTAATGTGCTTGCTAAATGTTTCTCCTTTCCTGCACCTGTATTCCCACAGACATGGATTCTAGAGAGGTGGACAGGGGTACCCAAATGCTCAAAAAGGGAGGAGCAGCTCGTGATTAGGGAGACAAGGCTGAAATGAGATGATTTGCCAGCTATTCTATGTGTGATTAGATCCCCCACCCCAGACTTTCGAGCGCCCAGCAATCTAATCATTTCAATGGCTATTTAAATAAAAGCAATAATTGACCTCTGCAGAGGAGCGTACTTGAATTGGCAATCACCGTGCAAGACCTCTCCTGGACTCAATTGCCGGGCGCGGTGGCTCAAGCCTGTAATCCCAGCACTTTGGGAGGCTGAGACGGGCGGATCACGAGGTCAGGAGATCAAGACCATCCTGGCTAACACGGTGAAACCCCCGTCTCTACTAAAAAATACAAAAAGCTAGCTGGGCGAGGTGGCGGGCGCCTGTAGTCCCAGCTACTCGGGAGGCTGAGGCAGGAGAATGGCGTAAACCCGGGAGGCGGAGCTTGCAGTGAGCTGAGATCCAGCCACTGCACTCCAGCCCGGGCGACAGAGCGAGACTCCGTCTCAGAAAAAAAAAAAAAAAAAAAAAAAAAAAAGAATGAAAAGGGATTCGTGGTCTGAAGCGGCCAGTGAGAACAACACAATGTGAAGGAAGCCAGTTTTCTGCAGTGCCAGGTGGTAGGGAGGGTCAGAAAAAATAGCGGGGTGGGGCAGGTTGGCACCTATCTTGGCATCTGGCTGGAGCTCCTAGAGGGACAGGCCAGGTACTGGAGAGGACAAAAGACAGGACAGAAACCATTTGGCTCTTCCTCCCCCAGAATTATTGCAACCCAGAGAAAACGAAGAAACTCAGTCAGGCTGGTTTCCCTTTATTGCCTGCTCTGCAAACTTAGAGGTACCTCCAGAGCCTTGATGTGCCTCTAAGACATACAAGCCCCAGTGTCTTTCATTTCATCAATGGAGTACCTGCGCTGTGCTGGCCATCAAGGACGTCAGGGTGAGGATTAGTCAGAGAAAAATAGTTCCTGTTCTGAAAGATACAATCTAGCTGAGGAAAGAAAGAGGAACAACAACAGCAAAAAATATACAAACAGGGAGATTAAAACACAACCTGATAGATGGGATTATGAGCTCTGCACCAAATGCCGTCAGAATAGAGAGATGGGGAAGGATATCTTGGTTGGGTCTTGAAGGATGAATAGGAGTTTTCCTGGTAACGATAACAAACATATTATACCAATAGCTTCATGTTTATTTAGGGCTTGCTTTGGTCAAATTTTTTTGGGTGCACTTCATTTATTATGCTACTTAAAAATGATGCCTAGCATTTATTGAATGTTTTTGCCAGGTACTGGTCTAGGTGCTTGACTTGTATTACCCTAACTTAATCCTCACACTGACTCAATGAACTTCGTCACTCCCAGCTCATGGAAATGGAGGCCAGGGAAGGTAGGGGCACTTGTCTAGAGTCTCTCACCTAGCAAAGGAATGAGGTTAGGATTTGAACCCAGAGCAGAACACTCCAGGGACCGCAGTCTTAACCACTATCCTACACAGCTTTCTCATGGGAAATTTTCTTCCATGCATCTGAGGGATAATACCAAGGAAACACTGAGTGTTAGTGCCCCGAGGTGGCAGGACAGGCAGGGCAGGTTTAGGAAGCACCTCTGCAGCCTGAAAGTCTTCCCCCCATGCACTGTGCTGAAGCCTGGAATTCTTATGATGCCCCTGGTAGGAGTTGATTATGGGGGCATGGGCAGCTTGCCCTTCTCTCTTTTCTTCAAAGCCAGGTGGATAAAGTGCAAACCTAGAGTAGGTTTAAGAATCAGGGCCAGGTATGGTGGCTCACACCTGTAATTCCAGCATTCAGGTAGGCCGAAGTGGGCGGATCATTTGAGGTCAAGAATTCAAGACCAGCCTGGCCAACAGAGGGAAACCCCGTCTCTACTAAAAATACAAAAATTAGCCGGGTGTGGTGGTGAGCACCTATAATTCCAGGTACTCAGGAGGCTGAGACACGAGAATCACTTGAACCTGGGAGGCAGAGGTTTGCAGTGAGCTGAGATCCCACCACTGCACTTTAGCCTGGGCGACAAAGTGAGACTCTGTCTCCCCTCCCCTCACTGCAAACAAAAAGAACCAGGAAGCTAACCTTACAACCAAAGAATGGGATCAAGAGGGGTGCCGAGGCACACCTTGGAACCTAATTGAGCATAGTTTTGTGAAGTTGAACACAAGGAGAGTTAGCAAGAGGGAAGATTCTGGGTAACTGACCAAGCTGGGGGCTCTTTCTTCCCAGCTGAGGTTTGGACTTTCCAGTTCATCTCATGCCCCACAATCCAGCAATTTCACTCCTAGCCATAAATCCAAGAGCAATTCCAGAAGTCATAAGTAGATTCAGAGGTGCTGCTATGATCCGACTGTGCTGCTTAAATTTCATAAGTTGAAACTTATCAATGTGATAGTACACAGAGGTACGGCCTTCAGGAAGTGATTAGGTCATGAGGGCTCCTCCCTTGTGAATGGGATTAAGGGCTTTAGAAAAGAGGCTTCACAGCCACAGCTCTTTTACCCTTCCATCCCTTCCTCCACGTGAGGGAGCAGCATCAGTCCCCTCTGGAGAATACAGCACCAAGGCTCCATCTTGGAAGAAGGCAGCAGCTCGTACCAGACAAGAGAACCTTCCAGAGCCTTGATCTTGGACTTCCCAGCCTTCCCAGTTCCCAGGAACTGTCAGAAATAAGTTCCTGTTCTTTATAAATCATCCAGTCTCAGTCCATTTAGCACAAAGGGACTAAGACAGCAGCACTGTTTATAATTATCCTCCACCACCCCAAATATAGCTCCATGGTCCATCAGAGGTAGAATGGTTAAATAAACTGTCTTATAGTCAGTCACACAAAAGAATATGAGCCAGGTGCCATGGCTCACGCCTGTAATGCCAGCACTTTTGAGAGGCCGAGGTAGAGAGATGGCTTGAATCCAGCAGTTCAAGACCAGCTGGGCAACAGGCTTGTCTCTAAAAAAAAAATAATAATTATCTAGGTGTGTTGGCACGTGCCTATCTGCCAGCTAATCAGGAAGCTGAGGTGGGAGGCTCTCTTGAGCCCAGGAGGTTGAGGCTGCAGTAAGCTATGATTGCGCTACTGCACTCCAGCCTGGGTGACAGAGCAAGACCCTGTCTCAAAAAAAAAAAAAAAAAAAAAGAATATTATACAGCCATGGGAATGAATGAACTACACTGACATAAAACAACAGGGATAGGCCAGGCGCAGTGGCTCACGCCTGTAATCCCAGCACTTTGGGAGGTCGAGGCAGGCAGATCACCTGAGGTCGGGAGTTTGAGATCAGCCTCACCAACATAGAGAAACCCCGTCTCTCCTAAAAATACAAAATTAGCTGGGCGTGGTGGCACATGCCTGTAATCCCAGCCACTCGGGGAGGCTAAGGCAGGAGAATCGCTTGAACCTGGGAGGCAGAGGTTGAGGTGAGCCGACACCGTGCCATTGCACTCCAGCCTGGGCTATGACAGCAAAACTCTGTCGCAACAACAACAACAACAACAACAACAACAACAACAACAACAGGGATATATTTTAGCACCATAATGATAAATGAAGAAAGCAAGAAGCAAGGCCGGGCGCGGTGGCTCAAGCCTGTAATCCCAGCACTTCGGGAGGCAGAGGCAGGTGGATCACGAGGTCAGGAGATCGAGACCATCCTGGCTAACACGGTGAAACCCCGTCTCTACTAAAACTACAAAAATTTAGCCGGGCGAGGTGGCGGGCGCCTGTAGTCCCAGCTACTCGGGAGGCTGAGACAGGAGAATGGCGTAAACCCGGGAGGCGGAGCTTGCAGTGAGCTGAGATCTGGCCACTGCACTCCAGCCTGGGCAACAGAGCGAGACTCCGTCTCCAAAAAAAAAAAAAAAAAAAGAAAGCAAGAAGCAAGAGCCTACATATGAGATCTTTGTAAAAATTTTTTAAAAAATTAAATATTTGGAGATTTATAAACATGCAGCAAAACTTTAAAAAACAAGCAAAGAAATGAGAAAGACAACACTCAGGACAGAACTGCTGTGTAATTAGATGAAAGTAGCTTTAAGGAAGACAAAATTCAGGAAGGCGGTTACCTGGGGGCGGAGGAGTCTAAGAGTGCCATTTAAAAAGATTTTAAAACTTTCAAATTCATTGACAGAGGTCTTTAAAATATATTAAATAGAATATAATGAAAAATTTTAAAGAGAGGCAATGCGTGGGGGAATCCACGCTGAGACACCCCCCTCTCCATTTCCCTCTCCACGTCGTGCAGGACTTGGCTTGGGTGGAGGTGGCCGGGGAGCAGGAGGTGGGAGTTGGGGAGCCTGAGGTTTCACCTGACCTGACTTCTCAGGCCTCGGGGATGCTCAAGTGAGGAAGAGACCAAAGTGGGGCTGGAAGGAGGAGGCAGGGGCCCAGATGAGCTTCCTTCAAGTTGAATGAAGCTTCAGAGTTAGGATGAGGAGTTGGAGGGTCAGAACCTGGAACCTTTGTCACTCTTTAGTGGTGGGATATCTGATGCCTCCTGCTTGCCACTCGCAACAAAACCCTCAGAAGCCAAAGGGGCAGCTGCTTGGGGCAGTGAGCGAGGAGGCTGGAGCTCGTCCCACCCACTCCTCAGTCTGTCAGGTGAGGGACACGTGCGGCTTTGAGTTCAGGCTTAAAATCTGGGGCTTGGGGCTTGGGGACCTGGACCAGAAACCTCCTGTCCTCTGGCTTATGTCCCTCCTGGCTTCTCTCCACCCTCTCTCTGTCCTGCCAAGGGGACCTGGAGTCTTTAGGGAGCACCAGAGGGGAGGTGGGCATGCAGGCTTCATCTTCTGTCCCCTCTTCTCTCAGGAGCCAGCTGCCTGCAGGAAGCACGCTTTCTGTAAAACTTACAGGCCAGGTCTCCGGCTAGCGGGGCGGAGGGGCCCCTGGGCCTGCTGTTATCCAACTGGCTCAGGTGGGTCTGTTTGCCTAATTAGATCCACATTCTTCTATCTCCAACCCAGGTGTTACCAGCAATAGAGGTAACGGTTTGGCCTGGATCTGCTGACTCTTGTTTTCAATCTCACTGGGTTATGACTCAGCAGGGAAAACTGGGGTGTTACACATTGGTACCCCTCAAACCCCAATGTCAAGGAGGAAGGGGACTCCTGGGAACTGGCAGGGGGTGGGGGTGGGAGGTGTTTCCTGAGGCTGCATGGGAGCCAGGGAAAGACTCCAAGCGCTAGGGGTGGTGGAGGCAGGAGATGGTGTTACAGGGACAAAAGGGGCCTCTGAAGCAGAGCTCCCATTTTCCTTCCAGTGACAAGTGGCTCTTGGCACACACTATTAACATATAGGTCTGGGTTCAAATCCCAGCTCTGCCTCTTCTTATTACAGTGCAATTTGGGGCCAGTTATTTAATTTCTGTGCTTCAGTTTCCTCCCGACAATGAGGCTATCCATAACTTCATTGGGGCTGTTGTGCAGAGTAAGTAACGTAATGCGCCTGATGGTTGACTCTGTGCTCAAATTAGGCACCAGGAGAGACACTCAGATTGTGGCCCCCACCCCCTTCTCCCCAGGTTTCCTCTGGCTCTGCCTATGGGGTACACGAAACACTCTGGAGCTGCAGCCCATCCTTCATTCTGTCCCTCTTTTTGAATTTGCTCTGCGGTAACCCTGAAACTTTACAGCGAATTTTAATTTTTCTTCAATTTAGAGCTTGCCACAGATGCCATTATCCCGCCTCACTGTCCCTTAAGTCAACATATGTCTTTGGTGACCACAGGGCAAAGCAGATACAAAGACAGGTAGATAATTCCATGATCACACTTGATAGGAATTACAATACCACTCAGGGAGTGATCAAGAAACTTGATTCCACTGGTGGGATGGGCATTTCTAATGAATTAATGCCATGCACTCAATCTGCTTATGACAAACGGCTTCAAAGCCTGCTTGCCAAAATGAGCCTGCTTTAACTGAACACAGAAACACATAAAACCATTAGGGAACCCAGTCTTCTATTTATAGGGTGGTCTAGCTAAAGAAGTCTTCTGCAGCAGAAAATCATTTAAAATGGGAGAGTGCCCCAAACCAGCACTTTAAATCTACTGAATCCCGACTCAGTGTTATAACCATAGCCACTATTTCATCATCATTATATAATCCTAATACTAATAATTCCCCTAGGCTCCAAGCTTCATCAGGGTAGGAATTTTTGACTGTTTTTCTTTTTTCTTTCCACTCTTATATTTCCAGTGACTGGTGCAAGTTACTCCATACAAATTTGTTGAGCAAATAATGCTAATTTAAAAAGGATGATGTTTTGGCCAGGCGTGGTGGCTCATGCCTGTAATCCCAGCACTTTGGGAGGCCGAGGCCGGTGGATCACAAGGTCAGGAGATCGAGACCATCCTGGCTAACATGGTGAAGCCCTGTCTCTACTAAATATACGAAAAATTCGCTGGGCATGGTGGTGGGCGCCTGTAGACCCAGCTACTCGGGAGGCTGAGGCAGGAGAATGGTGTGAACCCAGGAGGCGGAGCTTGCAGTGAGCCGAGATCGCGCCACTGCACTCCAGCCTGGGCGACAGCGCGAGACTCCATCTCAAAAGAAAAAAAAAGGAAATGACTTGGGGCCAGGCATGCTAGCTCACGTCTATAATCCCAGCACTTTGGGAGGCCGAGGTGGGTGGATCACCTGAGGTCAGGAGTTCAAGACCAGCCTGGCCAACATGGTGAAACCCCATCTCTACTAAAAATAAAAAAAATTAGCCAGGTGTGGTGGCAGGTGACTGCAACCCCAGCTACTCAGGAGGTTGAAGTAGCAGAATTGCTTGAACCCAGGAGGCAGAGGTTGCAGCAAGCTGAGGTCACACCACTGCACTCCAGCCTGGGTGACAGAGCAAGACTCCATCTCAAAAAAAAAAAAAAAAAAAAAATATATATATATATAAAATATATATATCTATATATGTGTGTGTGTGTGTGTGTGTGTGTGTGTGTATGAATGACTTGGGAGGACAGCAGAGTCCTTTTGTGTGGTAACAAAAGAACGGTGGTTGATGACATTCTCGGCTCTTAGACACCAAAGTTCTGGCAAACCTGAATTCCAGGTTATATGAACTGAACAAGGCGGCCGCCAACTGCTGGTGAAGCATGGATGTCATCAGAGCCTTGGAGTGGCAACCCCTGGCTCCGGGGTCTATTAACAAGGGTTCCGGGATGAGGAATAAGAGAGCTCTCATCTTCAGGCTCCTGGTCACCACTCACGCTTTCTCCCAGGCGCCCATGTGTCAACAAGACTTTATGAAATGCTCACTGCATGGGAGATGGAAAAGGAAGCTGCCTGCCTCACAATCACCCAGAAAAGACAGAACCCATCCGCTTATGATGAGGGCCTGCGGGAGGTAGAGGATGGATACCCTAGCTTCCCTGCCCCTCGGCGGGATATCTGAGGGGTGTGCTCCACACTGAGACACCAGCAGGATTGAACCATTGTGGTAACTGCTCAACAACATACCGTATATTGACTTCTTTCCTTCCCCTCCCCTTTCCTTTCCTGTCTCACTCCCATTCTCCTGGCCACACACACACACCAGTGCTCCCTGGGACGCCCTCCTGCATAAAGTTCAAGTACTCACACACTTGTTTCAGGGTCTGTTTCTAGGAGATCCCAGCCCAAGACAGTGGGGGGCATGGACATTCATTGTTCTTTCTGTCCAGCATGGATACCCCCTGTCTGCTAGAAACCCACTGCCACCACTGTCACGCCATGGTCCAACTGGGTGGGTGGCTGACTCCCTCTGCCTCAACCCACTCCAAGGGCAGGCACTCGACTGAGGCATCTCACTGGCTACACTGTCTAAACCAGGGGTTGGTAAGCTTCTTCTATAAAGATAAGTAAAATATTAATTTTATCATTTATGATTAAGTAAATTATTCATTATCAATTTTTAAAATACATGTTTAAATGAATAAATATATTTTCAGCTGTGCAAGCCATATAGTCCACCTTGACTGTTCAACTCTGCCACTGTAGCACAAAAGCAGCCTTCGACAAGCCCTGAAGAAATGAGCATGCCTGGGCTCCAATAAATCTTTTTTTTCTTTTTTTTTTCTTCAGATGGAGTCTCGCTCTGTTGCCCAGGCTGGAGTGCAGTGACGTGATCTCGGCTCACTGCAAGCTCCGCCTCCCGGGTTCACATCATTCTCTTGCCTCAGCTTCCTGAGTAGCTGGGACTACAGGCGACTGCCACCACGCCCAGCTAATTTTTTGTATTTTTAGTAGAGATGGGGTTTCACCATGTTAGCCAGGATGGTCTCAATCTCCTGACCTTGTGATCTGCCTGCCTCAGCCTCCCAAAGTGCTGGGATTACAGGCGTGAGCCACTGTGCCCGGCCAAGCCAATAAGTCTTTATGGACACTGAAATGCGAATTTCATGTAACTTTCACAGGTCATGATATATTGCTCTTCCTTTGTTTTTTTCCAAACATTTAAATGTGTGAATAGCATTCTTAGGTTGTGGGCCAGGCAGAATCAAGTGGCAGAATCAAGTTGGTCTAGACCATACTTGTCCAACCCAGGACATGTGGGCTGTGCATGTGCATGGTCCAGGATGGCTTTGAATGCAGCCCGATACAAATCTGTAAACTTTCTTAGGACACTGTGATTTTCTTTCTTTCTTTTTTTAGCTCATCAGCTGTCGTTAGTGTTAGTGTATCTTATGTGTGGCCCAAGACAATTCTTCTTCCAATGTGGCCCAGGGAAGCCAAAAGATTTTGGACACCCTTAGTCTAGACCCTAGATCCATGATCAAAATTGATCCAATCAAAGACAGTGACCATTACTCCCAGGATGTCTACTGAAAAGTTTGGGAAAGAGTCATCTTCTCTCTGTCGAAGCTGCTGAGCAGTAAGGATGTGTTTTGCAAATTCCAGGGCTAATATGGGAGAGGCCCTGCTTAAGAATGAAGCCCCCCCCGCCACCACAAAGCAGCAGATCCCAGAGACAGAGGTCGGGGGTGTGGGATGTGGCAGATCCAGCCATGCCTGTAGCTTAGTAAATTCTCGTGTGTGTGTGTGAGTGTGTGTGTGTGTGTGTGTGTGTGTGTGTGTGTATGTGTGTGTGTGTTTTGAGATGGAGTTTCACTCTTGTCGCCCAGGCTGGAGTGCAATGGTACGATCTCCACTCACTGCAGCCTCTGCCTCCTGGGTTCAAATGATTCTTCTGCCTCAGCCTTTCAAGTAGCTGGGATTACAGGTACTTGCCACCATGCCTGATTAATTTTTGTACTTTTAGTAGAGATGGAGTTTCACCATGTTGGCCAGGCTAGTCTCGAACTCCTGACCTCAGGTGATCCACCTCCCTCGGCCTCCCAAAGTGCTGGGATTACAGGCGTAAGCCACCACGCCCGGTCAATTCCTTTGTTTTCGTTCATGCTCATTTGAGTTGGGTTTCTGTTACTTGCAACCCAAAGAGACCTGAATAACACAGTGAGGATTTCAGAGGAGGTGTCCAGGCAAGATAAGCTGGAGGAGGCAATGAAGGACAAGCAGGGCCCACCCGAGCCTCAGCATAGTCGCTCCTCATTTCCCTCTTTCGGTTTCCCATTCAGTGGGTAAAATGCTCTGTTAGCTGAGAGTCCAGACAGGGATGTATTCATATTTTTGTAAAACCTTGGCGGAAGGCTCAATATTTCTTGTCAGATTGAGAGCGCTAACAAGCAGTGCTATGTCTTAGATGGAATAAATCAATGCCTTCATGGTGGTATGCTGGCCTGACCGCTGAGAAACTGCCGAATGGAAAGCAACACACGGCACCCACGTCTTCATTTTATGCGACAGAGGGAAACTTCGACATTTTTCTTTATTAAAGGCAGAATTGACCAATGCTGTTGGCTGGGCTCTGCCAGGTCGGGGAGGGGGAGAGTAAAGGAAGGGAGGAGTCCCATTTTCTTGGGAGCAGCAGCTCCCAAGTAATCACAGCAGCAGCAGAGGAACTGGAATTGCCAGGAATTCTCCAGAACAGTCAGAAGCAGTTTCATCCTGGGTGGAGGAAAACCAAGGGTTTTCTCTGTGATCCATCAGGGATGAGCCTCTGGATCCAGCTGTACCTGAAGCCAAATGGCCATGAGCAAAAACAAGGGAATGGGTATGAGCAAAAACAAGAGATCTGGGTAGGTGTGGTGGCTCACGCCTGTAATCCCAGCACTTTAAGCCAAGGCAGGTGGATCACCTGAGGTCAGGAGTTCAAGACCAGTGTGGCCAACATGGTGAAACCCCGTCTCTACTAAAAGTGGGAGAGAGTGCCTGGGTCATCAGATGGGAGGCACAGCATGAAGAGGTAGAGGGCTGGAGCCGGGGGAACAGGCACATCCTGACATTGACGGGTGAGGTAAGAATGGGGCTGCAGGAGCTGCCTGGTGCTCAGTCCCACCCAAGCATGACAGCATCCAAATTTCCCCCTTGATATGGTTTGGCTCTGTGTCCCCACCCAAATATCATGTTGAACTGCAATCCCCAGTGTTGGGGGAGGGACCTGGTGGAAGGTGATTGGATAGTGGAGGTGGTTTCTGGTGGTTTGGCACCATCCCCCTAGTGCTGCCTTGAGACAGCGTTCTCACGAAATCTGGTTGTTTAAAAGTGTGTAGCACTCGCCCTTCACTCACTTTCTCTCTCTCCTGCTCTGCCATAGGAAGACTGGCTTCCCCTTCGCCTTTCTCATGATTGTAAGTTTCCTGAGGCCTCCCAGCCATGCTTCTTGTACAGCCTGCAGAACTGTAGGTCAATTAAACCTCCTGTCTCCATACATTACCCAGTCTCAGGTAGTTCTTTACAACAGTGTGAGAATGGACTAATATGCCCCTTCTCTCTTGGTTCACTCTGCAGGCTCCTGAGGGCTGGGCACCTGACTCAGGCCTGACAATTATAGCACAGCATCCCTTGTTCCCTGTGATCCCTTCAGGGATGAGCATGTCACCCAAGTTGGGTCAAAGAGAGTTCTCCTAGGACCTTTGCTAGGACTGTCATTCTTCTCTCTGGCCCAAGGTTTATAGAACATAAGTCTGGAACTTCTCATGGCCACTTGCTATGGCTCAGGGAGAGCCTGTCTGTGAGTGAAGCCATGACAAAGGAAGAAAGAGTCTAGAAAAAGAGAGACAGATTCATGATGACATGACTTGAGCTTCTGGATCCAGCTGTGCTTGAAGCCAACTACCTTTGGCCTTTTTAATAACATGTAGCTATAACTACTCCCCCAACACCTGTTATTATTAAACCATTTTTTCCCCACTCTTAACTGTGATCACTATAGGCACAAAGAAGGCTCATGTGCTGACCACTTGCTAGTGGGGGCTACTGGCTAGTACTGCTTTTGCCTGCCTCCCACTAGCAAAGTCTAGGGCCCGGGACTGCCCCTGAACAGGGCTGGAGCAGACATGACTTTTGGACAAAGTCTAAACTCAGGTTTGCTCATATGGTCCTTCACTATCCAGTGTCTGCTTGTCTTTCCAGGCTTACCTTCTATGCTCTGGCCACACTAGCCTCCTCTGATCATGAAAATTTGTCATGCTTCTTTGCCAGTCAAGACCTTCACACACATCATTCTGTCTGCCTGTAACACTCAGCTCTCCTCCAGTCTGCCCCTCTCACAAATCCACCTCCCTGTCCCAATAAACACGCACATGGGACAAGGGACAAGCTGGCAAATTGTTATTCTTTTCTTTTTTTCAGAGACAGAGTCTTGCTCTGTCACCCAGGCTAGAGTACAGTGGCACAATCATAGCTCACTGCAGCCCTGAACTCCTGAGCTCAAGAGATCCTCCTGCCTCAGCCTCCCAAGCAGCTGGGATTACAGGCATATGCCACCACAACCAGCTGTTTCTTCTCTTGGCTTAGCTGTCACTTTCCCTAGAAAGTTCCTGTATTGTCCTCCATCTCTGTTACATGTTCCCAAATAATTCTGCACCTCTCTTGTTATCCTAGCACAATTTCTCATATCCACTAGATGCTGATCAAATACGTGTTGAGTGAATCAATGAACAAGGAGCAACAAAGTCATCCGTAGCTCTGTTATTCATGCCTATCATAGCTCACAGGGACTTGGGGCATGGTCTTCTCGTGAGTCAGTCACGACGCTATTAGCTGTCTACTCAATTTCCAGGCTCTCCTTTCCAGTTAACAGAGCCCCTGCTTGTTCAGAGAAACAATATCCTCAGCCTCAGGTGAAGGATCACGAAGTAATGGCTTAAGCCATCCAGGATATCCTGCTCCTCACTTTCTTAGCCTCTTTTGCAGCAAGAGTGGCCATGTGACCCTGCTCTGGCCAATGAGACATAAGTAGAAGTCTCTTGGAGGCTCTCCTGATTAAAGCAGTACAAATGTTGCTTTTGCTGTCTCTTCTGCCTTCTTCCAGCCTTAAATGGGAATGTGGTGCTTGGAGCATCTGCAGCCATCTTGTAACCATGAAGTAACAAACCACCAACCTCTGGATGCCAACTTGGAGAGATGGAAAGAGGCTGGGTTCCTGATGATGCTTTTGGGCTGCTCTACCCATCCAGTGCTACCAACCACTGCATTTTTTATTTAGTGGGGGAAAAAAACACAGTTTAAGCAACTTTTAGTCAAGGTTTCTGTAATCTTCAGCTAAAAGCATTTATAATGGATGCAGTTTCTTCCTTTCTGGGGGCACTATGGACTGCTACTCCAACTTACAATTGCCAATGTGGCTGCCCCAGGATTCAGGAATCTCTCTTCTTGGTTCTGGGACTCTGTTGAGCAGAGAATCAATCCCAGAGCTCATGTACCCTCCTCTCAGGTCAGGAAGGATCTAATTATCCAGTGATTGGAGCAATTATTTCATCCAATTGATCGATAATAGCTGCAATTTTTAAACATGGTTTTCCATTAATAATTTGTAACATATTTATTGTTTATATTCAAATAAAATAGGCTGATCATAAAACAATTGAGATGCAATCTCCAGGGTCCTGAATATTTACACGGTGCAGTGATACATATTTTAGCTGAGATATTTTATGTTGTTTTCTCCTTTTTAAAAGAGAAGATGTTTATTAATATAAATGATCACAATGATCACAATTCAGAAAGTTCCCTGAACTGTGACTATGTTGCCAGGGATGGCATAGAGCGTTTGTTGATTGATTGTGTATGTCAAGGGATGGCAGAGAATTCGGTGATTGATTGTGTATGTCTGCCACAGGCAGGGGAGGGCTGAGTTATGTCCCATGTGCTAGTATTTGTCATCTCTGGCTTAAGCATTGGACTTCTGTTTCCAGCAATATTATTTAACTTTAATCATCTTCCCAAGAAGACAGCCAACTTTTATGCAAACAGAGAAGGAATAAAAGAAACCCCAGTCTATTTCTAGGGTTTCCTATGACAACATGTGAAATCCCAAGTTAGGGGCTCCTGTTCCACCTTAGCCAGGGGATCCCTGAGTGGAGAGTTTCTCAGTCCCATAGACATATCCATTCATTACTGGTTCCTAAACTTTGAAGGTAAGACAGTTGCTTTGTCAAAAAATTGAAGCTTGCTGGCAGCAAGACCCTTGTGAACATTCTCCAAAGGGCCAGTGGCGGCTCCTCACCAGCCTCTGAGGCCTGCTTTGAGGGCTCCTCTCTGGGACCTACTCCCTCTTTCCCAACAACCCTCCTCTGGAACCCAGCCCAGGCCTAAGCAATTTTACTGTCTGTCATCCTAGTGTGGGAGGAGGCAAATAAAATCCCTGCCTCTAATGGAAAAGCAAATGTCGTATGTTCTCACTCATAAGTGGAGGCTAAGCTATAAGGATGCAGAGGCCTAAGAATGATACAGTGGACTTTGGGGACTCAGGGGAAAGGGTGGGAAGTGGGTGAGGGATAAAAGGCTACACATTGGGTTCAGTGTACACTGCTCTGTGTACACAGGGTGATGGGTACACCAAAGTCTCACAAATCACCACTAAAGAACTTACTCATGTAACCAAATACCACCTGGTCCCCAAACACCTGTGGAAGTTTTAAAAAACCAAAACACAAAAAACAAAATCCCTGCCCCCAGAATGCTCAGAGTCAGCCTTGAATTTTTTCAAGTCAGTCACTACTGGGTTGGGTCCCTGCCTCAGGGAAGGTTACCTTAGCCAATGGATGCCTCAGGACTGGGCCCATCCATTTCTTCCCAGGTGAGGGGAAAGGGGAAAGGCATCCAACACCCACAGAATGCCCATGTGCGCAGCCTCCCGCACATCATTTCATTCCGCCCTCACGGCAGCTCCAATAGGTGGGGATTGGTTCCCAGAGCACAAACACAGACAGTGAGACTCAGAGAGCTTGGCTCACCCCACATCACGCAGCCGCCGAGCCAGGATCTGAACCCCATTTGGTCTGTCCCCAAGTCTTCATTCTTTTCACTGCACCGACTTGTCATCCATGAAAATCTGAGCGGATGACAAGAGCAAAGGCAACCCGAATTCTTTGAAGCCCAGATTCCCAGCCAGGCTCACCAATGGGAAACAGACAAAATCCAGGTTCATCCTTCAGCAGGTGTATGTTGGACACATGGGGATACCAGGTTCTGTAAAAACTGAGATGAAAACAATCCAGCCGCTACCCTAGAGGCACTTAGTCTCAGTGGGGACCTGCGTGTGAAACCGACAGAACCACTGACACGGGAGGGAAGCAGCAAGCGCAGGGCTTAGGCTGAGAAGGCACAGAGGAGGGAGGGGACACCCACAGGGAACGGGCCATGAGCCGCCCCCGGGAGCAGCAAGGCAGCTCTGTAGAATCTTCCAGAAACTGCAACCTGCCTCTCAGGAGGCCTCAGAGTGCTGAGGAGAGTGGCTCAGGCTTGAGTGCAATTGTGGAAGCAGGCGATGACTCACCCTGTGTTTAACAGAAACTCTGCAACACAAAAATCCACTAAAATAAATCCATATGAGCGCCTGACAATGAGACAGATTCTTGCCTGTTACGAACATCCGCAGACAATTAGCACGCCCTCCTGGTCACATGCCGGGAAATTTTCCTTTCTTTCACTTTATTCTTGCTTTTGCAATCCAGGAGGAACAACAAAAGGAGTCTCTCTGTGCCTCCATCCCTCAGATGGGGGTGCACGGGCTTCCGCCAGCAAAACATTTCCATGTGGCTCTCGATGGGTAGGGGACTCAGCGGCCAGCATCGACCTGCTTTTCCAAAACTTGGATCTGAATCCAGGTCCAGCCCCTTCTTTGCTATGTGGCCTTTGAGAAGCAATTGAATCTCTGAGTCTTGTTACCATCCAGCCAGCTGTCCACCAATTCAGAGCGTGTTCACTGGTCACCTGCTATGTGCTGGGCCTTGGGTTAAGTGTTGGAAATATCAATGTGCCCTCCTGGAGCGTGTGGACCAGAGAGACAGAATTAAACCACTCACAACAAGTGAGAATGAGGGCTGTGGTCTCAGAGGCCTTGCAGTGGACACGTGGACAGAAAGTCCAGTCCTGGGGAGTCAATGACACACAAGGTAAGGTATGAAGAGCACACAGGCAGGGCTTGATCACATGACAAGGGGATGAACACAGCTTGGGGATTAAGCTTTAGAGGTGGAAGGCCTGGGTTCCAATCCCAATGTGGTCCCTTACTAGATATGTGTCCTTGGGCAAGTGACTTAGACTCTCTGTGCCTCAGTTTGCTTGCCTGGAAAATGGGACTGATGATAAAAGTAGCTGGCTCACTGGAGTTTCGTAAGGATGATGTGAATTATACACGAAAAGCCCTCATGCCTGGAGGCACAGACAACTCTTACCTACAACATCGTTATGGTTTTTTCAGGCCCGTGGCAAGCACGAATGCATGCCTGTTTAAATAAAGTCTAGAAAAAGTGTGGGATGGCTGAAAAAGAGCAAGAAAGATAAAACAGCAAAAGGAAGCGGTGATGGAGATGGCATTTTCTAGGACAGATGAGGAGAAAAGCTGTGGCCTGCAGACACAGCTTCCAGGTGGAACCACAGAAGTGGAGTCAAGAAAGGAGTGATAGGATCTCCAAGCATCATAAAACACATCCCCAAAGCTGTTCTGTTCTCTCTGTGCCTTTGTGGCCTCACAGGGACGGTCCAGGCCTTTGAATGAACATGACTCAAAAGGCAGTCCTTGCTAGCTTTTGCCAGACTCTGAAATTTCCTGTTTAGGCCTGGGGCAGCGGGGAAGGTTGCGAGAAGGCTGTGGGTGAACCCCTGGCTTCAGCAAGGAGGATGCACTCTGAGCACACCTCAGCGTGGAACAGCATTGGGGCTCACAGCAGACAGGGGGCCGTGCAAAAAGCCAAAACGTCAGCACCTACCTCAGTGCCCCTGCAGAAGCGTCTTCACCCAAGAGGCCACTAAATGTAGAGCCTAGAAGGGACACTTCAAACTGAAACATCTCATGGTTCACAGAGCCAAGCTAAGGCATTCACTGCCACCAAGTGTCATGAAGTCAACACAGAGAACCAGATAGAAGAAGGCTGCAAACACCGTAGAGAACTACCCCAGATAGAAGCAGAGGCAACACTCAGGTTCAAAGGGGTGACTGTGATGAAGATGATGATGATGACAACGATGATGATCACGGTAACATAAATAGCATTCCACCACCATTTTCGGAACGGCGCCCCTGCTCTGGGGACTGCATTAGATATCTTTTATTTACTTAACCCTCAGAACAAATCTCTGAGCAGTGAGGACAGTCAAGACGCAAGCGTGGCTCCCTGGACTCTGAAACCTGTGTCACTTCCTCTCTGCCTTGCAGTGCTGCCCACGCAACAGCTGTTGGGTGCTGGGTAGGTCTACTGAATTCTCCATTCCTTTAACTTCAGGCTAACACACTCATAATTGGTTATCGTTTCTTAAATGTACCTCCCAGGAGCAGTAGTCCATGCACTTTTATTGACAGTGTCTGCAGAGCAAGTTCATGGAACTTCTAACCCAAGGGTCCCCTGCCCTGCTGGTTCATTCTCCCTCTGCCTATCCCTTTCTAGCTCTCTTTCTTTCGCGCTCTCTCTGGGCTCCTCTCATCTTCCTAGGAAGAGCAGCATCAGGATCTAACCAGGCCTCCCCTCGCGCTGCACCCCTGCCTGAAGTGAGTCTGAAAGTTTGCTTCCACTTCCTCCCTGGGCTTTTTAACCTTTTTTTTTTTTTTTTCCTGAGATAAAGTCTCGCTCTGTTGTCCAGGCTGGAGTGCAGTGGTGCAATCTCAGCTCACTGCAACCTCCACCTCCCGGGTTCAAGAGATTTTCCTGCCTCAGCCTCCAAAGTAGCTGGGATTACAGGAACACGCCAGCATACCCGGCTAATTTTTGTGTTTTTGGTAGAGACGGGGGTTTCATCATGTTGGCCAGGCTGGTCTTGAACTCCTGACCTCAGGTGATCCATCTACCTTGGCCTCCTAAAGTGTTGGGATCACAGGCGTGAGCCACCGCGCCCAGGCCCACTCATTCCCTGGCCTCATTTTGCCCACGCTTAGGTCTTGTCTTCCTAGGTTTCCTGGAGCACCAAGAACTAGGCCTCACTCCCAGCCTCCAATCTGAGTGGACCTCCCCTTCTGGGCTTCCACACACTATACAATCTGTCCCTCCCACTCCCAAGCTTTCTTAAACATTCCTTCTTTCTTTTCGTCTCCTCATGTGGCACAGCTGGCATTTTGGTGGGACAATTCTTCATTGTATAGGACTGTCCCCTGCATTTCAGAACATTCAATATCCTGGCCACTACCTTCTGAATACCAATAGCTGCCCCCAGGCTGGTGACAACCAAAGTGACCCCCCATATTTTCAAATACTTCCTACTTGGGAGTGGGGGTGGGGATACCAGCCTTGGTTGCCAACCTCTGTATCCAGTCTCTTCAATCTCCATATTCTCCAAAGCTGTGTGGGAGACACCACTGGGTTATCTTCGGGGCTTTGCAATAACTTCCTTTCTCTGAAAACGGCCCCCTTCCCTCCCAGGAATGCCCCTAACCCACGTGTTTGTCCTGCATTACTTCAACCGGACGTCTCGGTTCATGCCCAGTTTTCTCCCGACTGAAGCTGTTCGTTGCGGATTCTGTCTCCGAGGAACTAGGAATCGGGATTCCGAACCTGCCCATGTGTGGCCGAGGCGACACGGCCTTCCGAGGTGTGGTGCCCCGTGCCCAGAAGGCTTCTCTACCAAGGGAGGAGAACCGGGCTGGTTGCAGAGGGAAGCCGAGTTGTCTCCCCAGCAAACACTCCCAGGCACCCCTTCCTGTTTCTGAAGACAACCTCCAGTTTCTTTGGGAAGCCCCCTTCCCCATGGGACGGTGGCGATCCCCTTTACCTCGCCCGTGATCGACTTGGCACCTGACTCAGCTGTGGCCCATGCGGCACGGGCAAGGGCTGGAGGAGCTTCTGGAGGGCTCCCAAGAAAGAGACGCCTGGGAAAAGCAGGCCCCTCTAGGATTAGACGCGGCCCCGTCTTCATGTGAGGGCCACCGTGATGCCAGGAAGGGAACACTCGCCACAGAGCCAGCGATGGAGGTGAGTGGGGAGGAAAGACCAGATGCCGGAACACGGCGGAGCCTCCGGGTGAGACCACTGGGGCCAACCTACGTCAGGACCCGCTGTGATGTGGGAAAACATACTTTTCTCGTTGTGTGGGCAAGGTGAGTCAGAGTTTTCTGTTTTGTGCACAGACATTTGAATTACTGCACAAGGACAGAAAGCCAAGCAGCCCAGGAGGGAGGGGCTGAGGAAGGGGCGGCTCCCCAGACCCTGATTCCCTCCCCAGGCCTGAACACCCAGCTTCTCTTTGCATTCTGCGAAATTCCAGTGTCTTCCCAAGAAATCCTCCTTCACCATGTAAGCAACCCTGAGGTAGATTCTCTTGCTTGAAGCCCAAAGACCCAAAGAACCTTGGTGAAGACAAGGTCGTCTTCGCTCTACTTTCTCTCTCCTGCTTTTGTCTCCCTGATTTCATATCCTAGCAATGCTTCCATTCACACATGACCTGAATCAGTATCTCTAGTCCAGCCTCTTTCCCTGCCCTGTTCTCCCAGGTATCTCCTGAAATTCTCTGCCTGAATGTTCCCCTGGCATCTCACCTCCCAGGGTCACAGGTGATGTGCCCCCCCCCCCGACCCCCCAAGTCACCTGGCTGGGACGAAAGCTTTGTTTTCCTGGGCTTGGCCATCAGGACCAGAAATGTAAAGAGGTAAGATGGGTGGCTGTTGTGGAGGTGGGGAACCAGGAAACTCCAGGAGAAAAATCATTAATCAAAAAAAAAGACAAACAGACAAAAAAAAAAACACCAAACAAACAGAGGCTTGCTTTAGTAGCAGCACGTTGTTTGAACAAACAAATCTACAGACAGGAAGACGGTCAATATTTCACAATGCAAGAGGCAGTGTGGTCTGGTAAGAAAACCATCACGTGTCTGGAGCCAGGAGCTCTACTGAGGGCAGAAGGGACTCTGCTCCTTGGAGTGAGCCACTTGCCTCCATGAGCCTCAATGTTCCCATCTGTTAAACAGGGAGACTCAGCGGGTGACAGTAGTACCAGCTTTCCAGGATTGACTGGGGGGCTTAAGCAATAGAAATTTACTTTCTCACAATTCTGGAGGCTGGAAGTCTGAGATCAAGGTGTTAGCAGGGGTCGTTTCTCCTGAGGCCTCTCTCTGTGGCTTGTAGACGGCTGTCTTCTCCCTGCGAACTCCTCTGGTCGTCCCTCTGGGTGTATCTGTGTCCAAATCCCCTCCTCTTATAAGGACACCGGTTGTATTGGATTAGGGCCCACCCTGGTTACCTCATTTGACTGTAATTGTCTCTTTTTCGTTTTTTCTTTCGGAGGCGGAGTCTCACTCACCCAGGCTGGAGTGCAGTGGAGCTATCTCCGCTCACTGCAACTGCCACCTCCTGGGTTCAAGCGATTCTCCTGCCTCCGCCTCCCAAGTAGCTGGGACTACAGGTGCCTGCCACCACACCTGGCTAATTTGTTTTGTATTTTTAGTAGAGACAGGGTTTCACCATGTTGGCTAGGCTGGTCTCAAACTCCTGACGTCAAGTGATCCGTCCGCCTTGGCTTTCCAAAGTGCTGGGATTACAGGTGGTAATTACCTCTTGAAAGACACCTTCTCCATATTCAGTCACATTCTGAGGCCTGGGAGGGTTAGGGCTTCATTATATGAATTTTAAGAGGATGCAACTAAGCCCATAACAGTGACTTCTAAGGATCCTTTCAAGCTCACTTCTTCCCCCATCAATTTTTCTTCCAGCCTCTACTATTTTGACTCTGGGACTTCTATTTTTCAGGCATCCAGGCTCAGAATCAGAATGTTGCCTCTTTTTCATTCCTTGCATACTCCTATTTCTCCCAACAATCCATCATGGAATAGACCACGGTCCTGCTGCGTCCAGCCTCGCCATCCCCAGTGCCATCATGTCGTCAGAGCCCTTATTCATCTTTTGCTCACCCTGCCCCTTGGTTCTTCTCTCCTGGCCATTTTGGGCTTTCGCTTCCTTGCATCAGATTTCCAGAGCCCCCTTCACTCCCCACTGTGCCCCACTGCTCCTCCTCTGGAATCTTCTACTCCATTCAAACCAAACCATGACTATTTCCAGTACCTAACCTGCACCTTCTACCTTTACCTTTTGCTCAAGACAGAAATACATCCCTTGCTGGGGACTTCATCTTCCTTTTGAAGTTCTATCCTCCAAGATCAAGTTCAAAGACCACAGCGCACATGTGGCCAGGCATTGCCAACTCACTGTGGGCGAGAGTGGAAAACCCCATGTGACATTCCATGCAGTTTGTTCTGCATGCTCCAGCTTCGTTCAGGAAGTTGTAGCCTAGCACATGGGTTTGCAGCTGTGAGAACAAACCCAACTGTGGCACCAATGGGGGGCAGTGGGACACAGCCCATTTGCCATGGCTGCTTCCAGGCTGGCAGATGGAGATGGGCTCTCGTGATACCCAGATGATGTGGCACTTGAAATTGGCAGATGGTTCCAGAAGCAGAGGCAATGACTTGGCTAAGTAACCCTCAAAAGCCCTGAAGCCTCTGAGGGGAAACAGTTAGGGAGAGTAGGCTGAACAGATGATCCAGCATTGCTCTAACGGTGATCTTGGATCAGCAGCACCAGCCCCTCTGTGTGAACGTCACAGGAAGTGAGTTGATGGGCCCTGCCACTCCTACTGAATCTGCATATCTGGGAAGGGGCCCCAGGAAACTGTTTTCATAAATTCACAAATTCTCCAGGTGATTCCTGAGCACATTAAAGTTGGAGAACCACTGGATTAGACAGAGGTGATAGTGGACTATATATATAAAATAGAATTTTTTGGGCGCCGGGCATGGTGGCTCATGCCTACATCCTAGCACTTTGGGAGACTGAGGTGGGTGGATCAACTGAAGTCAGGAGTTCAAGACCAGCCTGGCCAACATGGTGAAACCCTGCCTCTACTAAAAATATTTAAAAATTAGCCGGGTGTTGTGGTGGGCACCTGTAATCCCAGCTACACGGGAGGCTGAGGCAGGAGAATTGCTTGAACCCAGGAGATGGAGACGGAGGTTGCAATGATCCGATACGGTACCACTGCACTCCAGCCTGGGCAACAAAGTGAGACTCCTTCTCCAAAAAAAAAAAAAAAAAAAAGATTTTTTTTTTTTTTCAAAGGAATTGGCTCACATGATGGTGGGGACTGGCAAGTCTAAAGTGTGTAGGGCAGACTGGAAATGCAGGCAGGATTTGGAGCTGCAGTCTTGGGTGTGAAATCTGTAGGGCACTTTGGCAGGCTGGAAACTCAGGTAAGATTTCCACGTTACAGTCTTGAGGCAGGATTTCTTCGATTTCTGGGAAAACCAGTTTTTATTGGTAAGGCTGCCCACTGGTTGGAGGAGGCCCACCCATGAGAACAGGGGTCCTCACCTTGACTTAAAGCCAGCTGATTTGGGACATTAATTCCATCAACAAAATACCTTCCCAGCAAGATCTGAACTCATGTTTGATGGAACAACTGGGTCCCACAGCCCAGCCAAGCTGACACATAAATTAACTATCATAGAGAGTTAGCTCCAGCTCTTCTTGAAGCTCGAGGATTTGGTTTTTTCTGGGATCCTGTCAGGCCACCCGACAAGGGACTCTCAATGATTTAAGGTAAATTGAACAAGTCCTTCTATACTGGCACCAAGTTAGCCCATCACTAGTTGCTTGCAAGGTTTTTGTCTTAAGCCGTAAGCCGGAGGTTCATTTCTTGAGGGCAGAAAACATGTCGACTTTCTGGGACCTTCTTGGTACTGAGTATCTTCCTTTTTTCTTTTTCGAGACAGAGTTTTGCTCTTGTTGCCCAGGGTGGAGTGCAATGGCATGATCTCGGCTCACTGCAGCCTCTGCCTCCTAGATTCAAGCGATTGTCCTGCTTCAGCCTCCTGGGTAGCTGGGATTACAGGCGCCTGCCACTATGCCCGGCTAATTTTTGTATTGTTAGTAGAGATGGGCTTTCACCATGTTGGCTAGGCTGGTCTTGACCTCCTGACCTCAAGTGATCCACCTGCCTCGGCCTCCCAAAGTGCTGGGGTTACAAGCGTGAGCCACCATGCCTGGCCTCTTCAGTTTGACTCTCAACATCCTCCCTCAACCCTTCTCAAAGTTCTGGGAGGCTAATCTGCAAGGAATGCATCCGAGGTCTGCTCCTTCCCCACAATGACCTTTGACCTCCATTTGGGTTTGGCCAATGGGAGACACCAGGAGGAGCCTGGAGGGTGCAGCCTGCCTTTGCATTTCCAACAACCCGTGCTGTTGCTGGGGTTGGCCTCATGCCTCAAACTCAAAGCTGCAGCTCCTGCCGGGCTGTCCCCACTTCCATGCAGGCACACTCTCCAAATTCTGTTAACTGCTTTGTGACACTTGTCCCTGAAGAACTAGAGGTGGTATCACCTCCCTGCTGTGGCACCCCCCTGGGTAATGCACTATTCCAGTGGGTTTCCTTAAATTCACACTGAACACTTGTCAACAGGTCTCCCATTGAACTCTTCTCAGATCACCCAGTTTGAGTGGGCCATCTGTTTTCAGTCAGGACCTTGATGGATATACACTCACAATACACATGGACTGGTTACGTAGTGGTGAATGATAGAACAAGACAGAAAGTCTTCCAGTGGACTAAGGGGCAACAAAATGTCCAGCATTTTCAACTCCAGGGTCAATTTTTAACTTGCAAACATGTCACTCAAAGAGTTTGCCAAGCAGCAATTAAGGTGAGGTTGTGGGGTGGGGGAATAAGAGGGGGTGGAGAAGGATGATGTTAGGTATGCAAGGAGTTAAGTTTCCAAAGCAGGGATGGCCAACATGGCCCACTTTGCAATTTTCTGCCAAAATACTTTAAATGAAACAGCTGTGCATGAGCAAAACTGCTGAGAATTGTTCCAGCTCTGAGCATGAATCTGAATCACTCATCTTTGGTATTTGACGGGCTGTGTAATTGCTCTAAACCCTATTATCTTCCCTAGTAGTTGTTGAAGTGTCATTAGGATACCTCAAATGAAAGGCTAAATTCTCCTATATACACAATTTTAATAATTACAGACTTTTTTTTTCTATTTAGAAATGCAAAGCTCTGCTCAAAAACGGAGGTGCCAGGATTGCAGGATGGGTCAGACACTTCGGAAGCCAGGCTGAGAGCCTATTATATGTACTTTTAATTTTCTCTAGATTCTCCTGACCAGTTAACCTCATTTGACTTCTAAATTTTCTACCATATGCAGAGAGAAGAGAGCAAGGCGTACAAATGATCTGCAAACATTATTGAGCACCTGCTATGTGCCAGCTATTGTTTTAGGCTCTGGTGACATAAGAATGAATAACCCTGAGAAGGTGGCCATAGTAATGTTGGTGCCATATTACGCTATCTTGTGGTTTATTTTATGTTTCTGCTATGCTAGATAGGGAGGGGAGTGGGAAGGCAGAGCTATGTCTTGATTACCTTTCATCTGCAGTATGTAGTCCAGCTCAACAAGCATTTGTTGAATGACTGAGTGACTATTTACAGAGTACACACTATGGGCCAGGAACCTGTTTGGGGTCTTAGATGTGGCCATGAACAAGATGGATGCAGCCCTTGCCTTCTTGGAGCTCATATTTGGTGGGGGGTCGCCAAGATATATGCTGCACAGTACATTATGAGCACAAGGAATGTTTCCTAGAGAAAGCACTGGATGTTTTGCCTCAACAGTCCACATCAGTGTGTAGGTAATTAGCATTACTCAGAGCACTGAAGGAAGGATTGTCACAATGACATCAAAGCAGTACCCATTGCGAGGCAAGAGGGCGTGGTCTGAACTCCAGCTTGGCCAATCGCCACTGTTGGAGTTTGGGTGAGTTATCTCTCTAAACCTCAGTTTCCCTTCTAGAAAATGGAGATGATACTACTAAACTCTCAAGTTACTGGTCATAGGCAGAATTCTCTTGATCTCTGCCCCCTGGTGTTACACCCTATAGAATCTTCTACCTTTGAGTGTGGCTAGGACCATCTATCTGTCTGTCTATCTATCTATCTATCTATCTATCTATCTATCTATCTATCTATCTATCTATCCATCCATCCATCTATCCATCCATCTCTATTTAGATAAATATATGTATGTATTTATTCATTCTATCATCTGTCTATATTTATCTATCTAGATATGTATGGGTCTATCAATTTATCACTATGTCTATCATCTATCTCTATATGTACATATATCTAGATATATTTGTATCTATATCTAGATCTGTTAATATATCTGTCTATCTATTTACCTTTCTATCATCTATGACTCCCTCTTGCTTGTATACCCTAATGAGATTCTCCTTGCTGGTGCCAAGAAGTCCACAGCCATGTTGAGGAAGCCCTGAGGGCAAAGAACCATGGGAAGCCTCTAGAAGCTGAGGGTGGCCTCCAGGTGACAATCAACAAAATGGCAGAGCCCCTGCTCCTATTGCCACAAGGAAATGAATTCCGACCACAACCTGAGGAAGCATAGAGGTGGACTGTTCCCCAGTAGAGCCTCCAGATGAGAACACAGCCTAGCCAATCTCACAAGGATTGCAGCCTTGTGAGACTCTGAGCAGAGAAGCCACCAAAGCATTCCTGGACTCCTGGATATAAACTGAGAAATAATAAATGTATATTGCTGGAGGCCACCAAGTTTGTAGTGATTCGTTACGTTGCAGTGGATATCTAGTAGATTGCTACTATGTGCCTGACACATAGTAGGTTCTGAATGTAGAGGTGAAGGAAAGCAGAACACAGATCACTTAAGCCATCCTACCCTCCTCTTGTCCTCTCCTCAAACCCCAACAGAAGCTGGCATTCCAAGAGGCTCCAGGCCTTCTACAATGTCAGCCTTGCAAAGGTGCCTGGCTTGGAATGAGAAATGTCACCAAGGGCATTTCCCAGAAGGGCAGGTGCTCCAGGTTGTGTGTACTTGGGGTTTACTTGCCTTGAGGCTGGAAGTTGCTACCTTGGAGATGGAGAAGTGATGGATCTCCTTTATCTGCCCAGAACCCAGGAAGATGATGCCAAAAATGACTGGCTGTTTGTTGCCTTATCACTGCCTAATGTGGATGTGGAGCTGGGCAGAGCTCCTCAGCCTCTGCAAGGCAACGCAGTGGCCCTGGGTGGCACAGCATGGGCTCTGCCATCTGCTTGGAAACCCTCTGTAAGTTCCCAGGTTTGTGGGCACCTGGGAAAGGGAGACTGGTTTGTTTCCAGACTCATTTGATTGAATTCCAGCACCATTTCTAAAATGGCTCTAATTTCTCTGACATTCAGACAATGATTCTGTAGCTTCCTCCCCACATGCAATGATATCCTGCCCAGATCTGCCATAATCAACACTGAACTTGCTGGGCTTCCAGTTTTCTGCCACAATAGACAGAACGGGACGGATTTCAGAGCGTTGTTAGAAGATTATCATTAACGTTATTATCAAGAATATTGTTCACAGGTGACACTGCACTGGAAGCTGGGCCAAGCGCTTACGTCTAGTGTCTCTTTAACCTACTCAGCACTCTTGGGGGGATCACATGACTGCCAATGACACCAGATGAATGCTTCAGGGAGCACCTAGCACCCAGAAGGAGCACATTTCCTGACTTCCCTTCCATTGACCTCACAGAGAAGGATGGGAGCTCCATTACCCACGATTGCAGCATTTCCCTGTATCCTGTGATCCCTTTCCCAGTGACCTGCATAGACCCTGATTTTGTGATCTTATTGCTGCACAGGGAAATATCTAAGCAGGTCACACCCTTGTCAGTCCCTGGCCCCTTGGTAAAAGCGTGAGAGAGGAAGCTGAAAGCCCAGGCTCTGATTAGAGCCCCGATCAGGTCCTGCTGTGAGTGGAAGTCTGCTCAATGCCTTCCACTGGGTGCCCACTGTGCACTGGACAGCAACCCAAATGCTTTATATCCTCTGTCTTGTTTGATTCTCAACATGACCCCGAATGAGGTATTATTTTCATCTCCAGCATTCCATGTATCCACTGCTGCATGCCAAACCATTCTAGAACATATAGAAATACATTCCAAAATGTCCACTAAGGGAACTTTCCTTGAATTTGATGCTGACAACTTCCCACAGTCACAAATGCCCCTAATGTCTTCCATCACTCCTTGCTGGGCTGGGGTCATTTCACTCATTTCCATCACTCCTGCTTGGGGTCATTTCAGGAGTAACAAGCACCAGCAGCCCAAGAAAGCCTCGGTGTGCTCCATGGGTACGTGGTGCCTGCTCTGGAACAGGGTTGGGTAGGAGCTCTTGCTGGGTTTTCAAAGGATTCTCATTCTTGACTGCAAGGCCAGTCTCCTGTTTGTCTGTGGTCAGAGCACTGGGCAGAGACTGGCAGCAGGGACCAATAGAAGATGCAGCCTTTGGCCAGGCGCAGTGGCTCATGCCTGTAATCCCAGCACTTTGGGAGGCTGAGGTGGGGGGTCATGAGCTCAGGAGTTCGAGACCAGCCTGGCCAACATGGTGAAACCCCGTCTCTACTAAAAATACAAAAATTAGCTGCGCGTGGTGGTGTGGGAGCTAGTTGGGAGGCTGAGGCAGGAGAATCACTTGAACCTGGGGGGCGGAGGTTGCAGTGAGTTGATATGGTGCCACTGCAATCCAGCCTGGACGACAGAGTGAGAGTCCATCTCAAAAAAGTAATAATAATAAAAAAGAAGATCGAGTCTTTGACCATGTGTCATATTCATACTCAGTTGTGACCAAGGGAAGTTGTTGGCTTCAAATCCAAGGACACTTCCCTTAGTGGACATCAGGGTAGAGGGTCTAATGATTTTCACCTGAAATTAAATGTGCTCCACAATGGCTGATGATGCCGGCATCACCCATTGGCAGATGCAAGGTGAGGTCTAATACCCTCCAGGTTATGGTGATACCCTGGCCTGGGAATCACCCTGGGGGATGAGTAAGCTCATCCCAGCAGGACAGAACAATTAGTGCTTAGCAGATCACCTGCTGCCTACTTGTATGGATCACTGGGTGCCCACTGTGCACTGGACAGCAACCCAAATGCTTTACATCCTCTGTCTTGTTTAATTCTCAACACGACCCCTGAATGAGGTATTATTTTCATCTCCAGCATTCCATGTATCCATGGCTGCATGACAAGCCATTCTAGAACGTGTGGAAATACATTCCAAAATGGCCACTAAAGGAAATTTCCTTGAATTTGATGCTGACAACTTCCCATGGTCATAAAAGAGTGTGAATAGACCCAGGGTGGAGGGCTGTCTCTTCTATTACTCGTAAAATAACAACTGTCACTTATTTTGCTCACAACTCTGCCATTCAGGCAGCCGTGGGTGAGGACAGTTTGACTCTGCTCCACATGGCATTAACCGAGGGGGCTCAAATGGGAGCCAGAAGATCCACTTCCAGGATGACTCACTCACATGGCTGGCGAGTTGATGCTGGCTTCAGCTGGAAGCTCAGCTAAGGCTGTCAGTTTCAAACCTTGGTTCCTCTCCATGGAGACCTCTCCACAGGGCAGCTTGGGTCACCTCACAACATGGCAGCTGAGTTCCGAGAAGTTCAGGTGGAAACTGCAAGGCTTCATATGTGACCTAGCTTCAGAGGCCCCCAAATGCACTTTGTTGCACTGTATTTCTCAATCAAGTCACTAATCCAGATTCAAGAGAAGGCGGATTAGATTCTACCTCTCAAGTAGAAAAGAGTAGCAAAGAACATGTGGTCATCTTTAATCCACCACACCCACGAATGGTGGATTGATGAAGAGACTGAGGTTTCGAGACATTTAGCACTTTTTCAGAGGCAGCAGCTGGAAAGAAACAGAGATCCAAATCTGAACCCAACTCTGAATAAGCTCCAAGTACAAGCTCTTTCTACCTGACCAAGTAGTACTTCAAACCAGAAAGCTAATGCAAATGGTTGGCTGGGTTAGCTAATAGGGCGTGTCTTCAGAAATAGGCCCAGAAAGACCACTAAAATTAAGACTGAATTTCTTAAGGCTATGAGTTTCTTCAAGGATTCTACTACTTTTCTGACAGCCAAGCTTGGTCAAAGTTTTCACAGGGTAAAACTTCATCAGAAGACAAATCAAGCTTAAGTCTGGGCATGGTGGCTCACGCCTCCAATCCCAATGCATTGGGAGGCCGAGGCAGGAGATCCCTTGAGACCAGGATTTGAGACCAGTCTGGCAACACAGTGAGACCTCATCTCTACAAAAAATTTTAAAAATTAGCTGGGCATGGTGGCATGCGACTGTAGTCCTAACTATGCAGGAGGCTGAAGCAGGAAGATTGCTTGGGCCTAAGAGTTTGAGGCTGTAGTAAGCCATGATCACACCACTGCATTCCAGCCTGGATGACAGAGCAAGATCCTGTTTCAAAACACAACCAAAAATTCCCACCAGGCTTAAATAATGAATGTGATCCGGGATAAAAAGATAATCCTGAATTTGTCTACATCTTCCTTCTCTGTGTCAGGAATACTTGTTCCACAGCCCCTCCAAGAAAAGTTGGAGACACATGGGTGCCCTGTGCATACAGATGCTGTGTACAGTTGCTCAAGATGTGTACTGTACAAGGAGACCAGCTAAGGAGTGAAGGGGTTGAAATGTAGTCTGAGCTCTTCTCTGTGAGCCCTGTGTCACAGTGTGGGACTGAGTCCATCTGGAGGCAGGGTGTCATCAAATTTGCTCAAGGTAGTCACAGAGTGCTGGCCTGCCAGAGGAGACTAATCCTGGGACACCCTTCAAAGCAATGCTACCTCAATATTCTAAGAAGGTGCTGAACATTTCAAGGGAAAGGTGGGGAAGGAAGATATGACAACTTTCAGTGTCCCTTCTAACATCTTAAGCAGTTTTGCTCTGGCTCCAAACTTACATCCTCTTTCCAGAAAAGCAAAAGTTCTTCAGTTACTGGCATCACCATCTGTAGAGGGCAGCTCAGGTCCATCTTTAGGGTACTTAGAAGCCCTTTGAAGACCTTGCCCTTCTTAGGTTCAAGTTTTCATTCTTCCATTTACTCACTGCATGACCTTGGGCCAAGTCTGTAACATCTCAGGGTTTGTCATCTCCTCTGTGGAACAGGGATCATCATAATATGCATTTCATTAAATCCAGGACACCATCATTTATAACATGCACTATTATTTTATGTATCACTAAGAAAACAAAGCAGCCAATTAAACTACCATGTCTTTAATATGAAGATGCATTCTTGTTTCAGAGACCAAAAAATGGGAACAACACGTGCCTTAGAATTGATAGAATTTAGTAAAATAGCTTGCTTCCCTACATAAAAAGAAGGTTGTAAGAGAGTAAATGAAACAATGTGCAAAAAATCTTTGTAAACTGTAAAGCACTAAAAATATTAATGATTCTTCATCAAACAAATTTTCAAATGGCTTCATTTAAAATACTAATCTACTACTCGATGTTGCACAAGGCATCTAATTGTCTTAATGTACTAAGTAGTTGCAAGAGCTGTATTTACAGTGTTTGTCTGAATAGTTTCCCTAGTTTTATAACATTCCCACCCTCTTATGATTTATTTGTGTAGCATCAACTTGTGAGTTTGAATAAGATTCAAGATTTGGGGCTTGATTTATAGTTGGAGTTGACTAACATTTGGGAACAATGAACTGTGTTATATAAACACATAAATACCACAAGAGAAAGCTGACGTGCTAATTACTGTGAGGGGATGGGGTGGGGAAGAAAAAAAACACCACAAAAATCCTGTTTCATCTCAGAGTTTTCTGACAATTGTGCTGTGGGTTGGGGGAGGGTGAGGAATTCCCGTGGACCACATTTCTCATGTTGCTTTGAGGGGGGAAATGGTTGAAAGATTTGGATTGCGGTTTCCTTTTGCAAAGACAAAGAAACATTTTGGAGGCCACTAAAGAGCAGTTGGTCCATAAATCTCCGAATCTGAAAACACGGAAGTTCTCGAGGGCCTTGGATGTCCTATGCCCTCAGAAGGACAAGCTGGCCATGGTGCTCCAGGCGGTGCCAGGCCCAGAGCACTGACTTCCTGGCCCATTTGGGCTGGCAGGCTATAGCCGGACCTGGCCTGTCCCCACCCTGGGAGGCTGGTTTTCTCATGACTCGGCTTTCTTGCAGGATGCCCCAAGTCAGAAGTCTGGAGGCAGCTCCTTTAGGCCACCCACATGTCCTTGGGAAAGCAGCCTGGTGTCCCCAACAAGCCACACCTTGGAATCTGGCAGGCCTGAGTTCACATCCTGCCTCTATCATTTGTTAGCAGTTTGGTACTGGACTTTTCTGTGCCTCAGTTTCCTTATTTGCAAGACTAAATGAGCTAATGTGGGGTTGAGTGGGGGGCTGTGTCCATCAGAGCATCTAGAGCAGAGTGGGCACTCATGAAAGTACTCGTTTTGGGAACCTCTGGTGGAACTTCGAGATTCATTCATTCTGCTGACATTTGCTAAACCCCACGCTGTGCCAGACAATGGCTGGAGGCTGAGGATGCCACAATGAGGAAGGCAGATCTGGTCCAGGCCCCCGAGCAGAAAGTGAGCCAATAGACAATCAAATAAACAAAATAAGAGAAATCCAGTGGGCGATAAGAGCTCTGAAGAAAAGAAAGCAAGGTACGGGGTTGGAGGGAGATGAAGTGATGGGGGTGCGGTGCTGCCTTAGGAAAGGTGTTCAGGGAAGGTTTTGCCCTCTAAGGTACCTCAGCCCCCCTAGTCCATGATTCTTCAACACAAAAGTTCTCAAATGGGGCTGATTAATAATCACAAATATTGATCAGTAATGATTAATGATTATCATTGATAATGTCTAGGGACATTATTATTACCGGGGAAGGCGGTGGTGGCTAGTGGGGTCTAGTAGGGTAGGGGCCGGGAATCCTGCTAAACCTCTATAATGCACCTACAATGCACAAGACAGCCCCCCGAAAACAAAGAGTATCCAGCCCCAAATGTCAACAGTTCTGAGGCTGAGAAATCCTGATCTAGCCCGTTACCCCATGTTATGTTTTTCATGATCCTTGGCAGAGTTGATGGTGGTGGAAATGCCCCTGGTGGAAGGGACCTGGCTTATAGACCCACCAGCATTGTGCCCTGTGATGGCGTGACATCAGACTGCATGCCTCCCAGCCACTGCCATCTCCGGGGTCTATAGGCATGCAGCAATGCCTACTATCCACACAGCAAGCACTGTACATGCTGACTTCACACCCTAGCCCTCCAAGGCTAGGTTACTCCAGTAAAGCTTATTCCACCTACCAGAGATTTAAAAAAAATCAAACCAAATAGGAATCTGGCTATAGCCAGCTCTGGGAAAAACTGTATTCAGAAATACTTTCAGAATAGGGCACTTGGAATTCAATAACACACGGTCAGAGTCCAATCAGTGCACTCCCCCGCCCCCTTGCAAGTTTCTACATTCACATCCAGTTAAAGGAAAAAATCAAAAGCAAGAAGCGATGTTGGTACCAACTGGCACATAGGTGTGAGCAGGAAGTGACACCTGGCAGCCTGACGGTGAGGGAGGAAGAGCAAAGTCACAGAGGGAGAGAAGAATTCAGAAAGCACAGCTGTCTAGGCATTTGGCTCCTGACAAATGGTTACCTGCCCCTCACCTCACCGGTCTCTCCAGACACCTTTGCATCACACAGCACTGATGACCGCCTCCCAGCCCAACACCCACTCTGCTTATTCTGTGCCACCAGACTCTGATTTTGTTTGGGAGGTAATGTGCTCAGCCCCAAGACTGGCCAAACTTGGCCCTCATCATCCCATTCCTCCTTGCCAGTGGTTTATCTAGGAATAGATATGGGGCCCTGTTCAGGTCAGTGAAATGTAAGGGTGAGTTAGCTCAGGAAGTTCTGAGAAAGATTCTCCTCTGTGATAAAGCAGAGAGTCACATGACTAGAAAATCTTTTTGTTGTTGTTGTTGTTTTACCACCACCTCTTCCTCCCTGCTTTGGAAATGGGTTTATGATGTGATGCTTGGAGCTGTGGCAGCTGTTTTATGACCACGAGAGAAGGCTTCTCCAATGTGCTAGGATTCAGGGGAGGAAATACAGAATGAATGTCAGCCCTCGATGACACTGCTGAGCCCTAAACCAACTCTGAGAACTTAAGACTTTTTGTTCTGTAAGAAATGAGATTTATTTATTGTTGAAGACTCTGTTGGGTATTCTGTTATCTGTGGCCCAAAATATCTCAAGTAATGTATTATAATTTCTTTTTGCAATAATACATCTCAGATGGACATCCCCCATAGTCTAAGACTTTGAGAGATGTCATTTCTGAAAGAGGCAAAGCATCCATTATTTAGAAACCTTGGCCAGGTGCAGTGGCTCACGCCTGTGATCCCAGCACTTTGGGAGGCCGAGGTGGGTGGATCACTTGAGGTCAGGAGTTTGAGACCAGCCCGGCCAACATGGTGAGACCCCATCTCTACTAAAAAAAAAAAAAAAAAAATTAGCCAACCGTGGTGGCATGTGCCTGTAATCCCAGCTACTCAGGGGGCTGAGGTAGGAGAATCACTTGAACCCAGGAGGTGGAGGTTGCAGTGAGGTGAGATCACACCACTGCACTCCAGCCTGGGGTGACAGAGTAAACCTCTTTAATCTGGAACAATGTCTCCTGGCCCTGAGAGTTGCACAAAGGAAACTTTTACTCTGTTTATTGCACCCAGAGTCACATGGTCTAGAACATACACCACCTTTTGCTTTCACACAGCAACTGCATGCTCACAATCTCTATTCAGAGGCTCACAGACTCTCAGTGTTGGAAACTGGCACTTGGAGCCAATTCTATGCATCATCTCCTCATTCACTGCCACCCTAGGTGGGAGTGGTTTATTTGCCTGGCAGGTACAGGCTAAAGAACTGGGCACATGGAGTCAGTCCTTCCTTGCTCCCTTGTCTTGGGAGTGAGCTGCCCACAGAAAGCTTATGATCTGCTCTGCTCCTCCACAGACTTTTGTAGTTGAGGGGCAGGCTCTGTCCCTGGGGCAGTGGAGGCTGCTCCAGGCCAGGGTTACCTGGGTCTGGGTGGGGAAATAGGTCTAATTTGGGGGCTGATTTGCCCACAGATATATACTACCTTGCCAAATATTCAGATATTTTTAAAATTGAGGCAGGGTCTCACTCTATCACCCAGGCTGGAGTGCAGTGGCATGATGATGGCTCACTGCAGCTTCAACCTCCAGGGATAAGGTGATCCTACTGTCTCAGCCTCCTGAGTAGTTGGGACCACAGGTGCACACCACCATGCCTGGCCAATTCTTTTTTGACTTGTAGAGACAGAGTCTCATTATGTTGCCCAAGCCGTTCTCAAATTCCTGGGCTCAAGCAATCCCCCTGCTTTGGCCTCCCAAAGTGCTGGGATTACAGGTGTGAGCCACCATGCATGGCCTCCAAGATTAGTTTTATCAATAATACAAATATTTTGGCCTAGCATCATGTTGACCAGAGTCAGTTCAGAGAACAGACTCTATTCTGGCTACTTCAAGCTAGTATATCCTTACATTACAGGATATTAAGTGGCTTATGGAATTGTAGAAAGAGCTGAAAATACCAGACCTTTCCAGAATGACTTGCAAAACCACACTGCTGAACTGAGCCCCTGAGGTGGCTGCTGCCTCTTCCAGGAATCAGACCCAGGCAGCCCCAGAACCAATTGTCCTCTGCCACAGTCTGGAAGCTGCACCCTACTGCTGGTTGTCCTGAAACCATGTTGTGCCTGCCCAGATCTGCACCAGCAAAATAGATGTGCTGGGCCCACTTCTCAAACCCCATATGGCATAGGGATGCTGCTGAAATGGCCACAGAGAAACCAAGTGCCTCAGCAACATGCTGGCCAGCAGAAGTGGCCTCTACCTCCTGCCAACCATCTCAATCTCTGTTGGCCAAACCTGGATCCATGCAGATCCCTAGCTGCAAGGGAGTTCTGACACAAAGCTCCAGCTTTCTGGCCTCTTCAAGATAGGTGGGCATGTGAGAACAAGAGTGAGATGGTTGATGAGTTTATATATTCCACATGCCCCTGTAGAGTGGCTGTGGGTACAAATGCTCCCCAGACTATCTGGATTCAAACTCGGTTCTGCCACATCCCAGCCCAGTGGCTCCAAACCTTGGAGCGGAGGATGCCAATAAGCCCCTCTCAAGCTACTCCCTGACAGTAGCTCAAGATTAGACAGCGATGGTAGTGGTTAGGTTGGGAGTGTGTTAGATTCTGCGCAGATCAATGAATAATTAAATGTATCCAAATTCCTTAATAATAGCACAGTCAAGAAGCCTGGTGTGTTTCTGAATGGGAGCAGACAACAGTGAAGAAAATGGAAGATAGTGCCTGTCTGCATATACCCTTGGACTCCCAGGGTCTCTCCTGCCAATCAACCCCTCATTGGTGTTCTCTGAGAGCCATCCGGCTGAGAAAGCCCAAATGAGAAGGTGTCTGCAGGGGATGACTGGCTTCAAGCATAATTCAGTGTCTTGTCAGGAAGCTGGTCTGACAGATGATAAAATAAGAAATATAACTGAATGTCAAAAAAATGAACATGGCAGGCCATGAACTGACATGCCAAGCTGGTCGCCAAGACCCCTCCCAGGCAGTGCCAATCATGCCTAGGTGCCCCTCTGGGGTGATGGAACCATAAAGAGCTGGCATCATATGCTGAGACAAAGGGAACAGAGGTGTCTGAGTGCCTGGGGGAGATTGGCCACACCCTTGAGGAGCTTCAGGCTTTTCCCTAAAGGTCAGAGGAACCCTGGGGAGTTCCTCCAGTGGTCCCAGGGCCCTGGCGGAAAAGTCTTCAAAGGCCATGCCCTCACATTTATGTTATAGTTTGGCCTCCAGGATCACTGAAACAAGAGATGCTTTGCCTGTTCCTCCTAATAATTCTTTTTTTTTTTTTTTTTTTTTTTTTTAAGACGGAGTCTTGCTCTGTCGCCAGGCTGGAGTGTAAGGGCGCAATCTTGGCTCACTGCAACCTCCGCCTCCCGGGTTCAAGCAATTCTCCTGCCTCAGCCTCCTGAGTAGCTGGGACTACAGGCGAGTGTCACCACGTCCAGCTAATTTTTGTACTTTTAGTAGAGATGGGGTTTCACCATGTTGGCCAGAATGGTCTCGATCTCTTGACTTCGTGATCTGCCCGCCTCAGCCTCCCAAAGTGCTGGGATTACAGGCGTGAGCCACCGTGCCTGGTCCCTAAGAGAAAGAATTCTAAAAGCAACCTCTACCATCCACTGAGCCCTTACTACACATTAAGGCTAGTTGTTCTTTAATTATATTTTCTGGCAAGTGACAAACACTTCAATTCCCTCCCAGCATCTACACCCTCTTCAAGTGCAGTTATGGAATATTCCCTCCACCTCCTTTCCCCCCAGATCCAGCTCCCACCCATCTAGCCAGATTTTAATTTATTATTATTATTATTATTATTATTATTTTGAGATGGGGTGTTGCTCTGTCTCCCAGGCTGGAGCGCAGTGGCGCGATCTCCGCTCACTGCAACATCCATCTCCCAGGTTCAAGTGATTCTCCTCCTGCCTCAGCCTCTCAAGTAGCTGGGATTACAGGCATGAGTCACCATGCTGGGCTAATTTTTGTATTTTTAGTAGAGACAGGGTTTTACCATGTTGATCAGGCTGGTCTCGAACTCCTGACCTCAGGTTATCTGTCCGCCTTGGCCTCCCAAAGTGCTGGGAATATAGGTGTGAGACACTGCACCAGGCCTAGTAGCCCAGATATTCAATTTTTCCAGCTTCCTTTGTAGCTAAGTGCGCCATGTTCTGGCCGATGGAAAATGAGTGGCAGAGCTGGGTAAATTTACAGATCACATCATTTAAAGAATCTGTCTCTACCTCCCCTCTCCCCTGCTGTGGGTTGCACAGGGAATGGAGATTCAGCTTCGGCCTTGAAGCAACACCCCAGAGTGAGGCACAGCAGCAAAGCAGAAGGAATTTGGGTCTCTGGACAACCTCATGGGGCAGAGCTACCCTGGACCACCTCCTTTGGACTCTCACAGAAGAGAAAAACACCCTTGTAGCTTATTTACTGCCTTCCAGGACTTCTGTTCCAGCACCTTCCCCTATACCCCGATTAGTATATTCTTCAACCTTTACAATCATTTTGCACAATATGTATGGTTTTCTCCCCATGTTACAGACTCTGAGGTCCAGGGAGTTTGAGCAAGTGGCTTGCCCCATGTTGAACATGAAAAGGAAATAATTAAAATAATTACATGTCAACAAAATGAACATGGCAGGCCATGGGCTGACATGCCAAGCTGGTCACCAAGACCCCCACCCATGTGATGCCAATCATGCCTAGCTGTCCCTCTGGGGAGTTCCTTCAGGGGTCCCCAGAGGGAGCCGTGGAGCTGAGGCACCATTCCTAGCCTGCCTGTGACCACAGCTCATGTCTTGATCTGCCACTCAGAACTTGTGCTTCCTGCCAGAGTCTCTGTGGTGTTGACTCCTTACCTGTATCTGTGCATTTTCAAAAGTTGAACCAAAGAGCCTGATGTCTCTCTCCTAAAAAGACTGGACATGGGGAAGGCTCTTTTTCCATTGCAAAGCTGAGGATTGGGTACATCGGGGGTCAGGGCTTGGTAAACAGGGGTGATATGCTGACATCTATTATTTTGCCTCCATCTCCCTATTCTGGTAGTAGCACCCGGGTTTTGTGGGAGATCTCCCCTGCACTCTCAACTCACGTGGTTCAGGCTGGCTGACTCCACCGGGCCTGAGTTAGCCCAACAGACCCTCTGTTCCTGGCATGGGAGTTTTGAGTGGGGAGACACAAAGTCTTACAAGCCTAGAGGTTATTCATCCTGGCGGCAGAGCCCCGGCCAGCCCATCCACAGGTCCCTGCTGCCTGGCATCCTGGCTGCCCAAGACCTGAGCCTTCCAAGCCTTGTTCATCAGCTTTCCTTTGGACTGGGGAGCTCTGCCAGATCCTCTGAATTAATTCCCCACTTTGCTTATGTTTGTTTCCAGGGCTGGCCCCTCTTCCTTGCAATAAAGACCCCTGCCCAACAGAATTGCCAGAAGCCAAGGGTGAAGGGGGACAGCACCGACCATGTCTAAAGATGACACGAGGGGTCCAACAGAACCATTTGTGAGCCCTGGAGCTAAACCTGGGGGCAAAGCTTGCTAGGCCGGGAGCTGGCAAGCATTGGAATGGGACACAATGTTAGGCAAGAGGCTGAGAAGAGGGAAAAGAACACAGACTGGGTGAGGACTGGGGACAGTGTTTATCTTCTTGGGTTCTGGGGTATGAGCGGGCTCAGATAAAATGCTCCATGTTCCTTGGAGGACAGGATCTGCCTTGGGGCTCCTTATGTCCTGGCACATGGAACAGGAAGGCATGGATTGGAAGGAAGGGCACCAAGGCTGCTCCTGCCTGCTGACCGCATCCAGCGACTCCAGAGTGCCAATGTGGAGTGCCAACCCTCCGTGGAGAAGGGGAGGGTGAAGGGAGGCCTTGGCACCCCCTCTCCAGGCCGTGAGGGCAGGGCTCGGGAGGTGCTTTTGTAAAGCACTGGAGTGAATCCCTAGAGGAAGAGGGATTTATGGGGCCCACCATGGCTCTGCCTAATTTCTGATGGAGAGACCGAACTGGGGCATCATTTATGGAGGACAGCCAGAGCCACGGGCATGCGGGGCGGGGCTGAGCACTCGCTCCAGGTGGGAGGCAACATCGGCGTGGGGCCCTCTCCCACTCAGCCAGGCATTCCTGCCATCGGGGTCAGAAGGGGGATGGCAGCTTCAGCACCTCACTCCCTGGTCCTGTTCCAGGGACCTCGATGCCTGGACTTTCATCAGCGCCAACTCGTGCACCAGGGACAGGAGGGACAGTCGGGTCTGGCACTAATCACTCACCAATCGTGGAGACAGCAGTGAAGAAACAGGTCAGCTACCTCTGGGGCTGAATCCCTCTCCGCTAATCCCCACCTGGGTACCTGAGGACGACTTGCCTCACTTCTCGAAGCCTCAGTTTCCTCCTCTTTAAAATGGGGACACCAATACTTTCCTCAGCAGGACACTGTGCAGATGAAGGGAGGCTTTAGCACAGCATTTGTCTTACAAGGAGTCCTCAGTAAATGGTAGCCGATCATATATATAGCTCTCTTTTCTTTTAAATCACATTTGCATACACAATGCAACTCTGTCTTCATGAACGCACTGGGAGGAGGATGGGTCAGAAAGCAATATTTCCATGTTTGTGATGAAGGAATCAGGCTCGGAGAGGTAGGCGACTTTCCTCAGCCCCTCTGTGGGTTGGGGACAGGGCGGGCACTGAAGCCAATGCTGCTCACTCCTCGTTCACGTCTCGTTCCATTGAGTGCCCTCGCAAGACAGCAGTGATAAGAATAACAGGCTCCATCACTGAGTTCTCACGATGCGCCAGCCTCCTTGTCCTATTAACCGTCACATTTAACTTTAAAAGAGGCCAGCTGGCCAAATAGGGACCGTGTCTATGAAGAGGTCTCCAGTGTAAACTCATGGTGTTGGAACGGCCTCTGTGAACGGCGGTGCCAGGAAGCAAGCCCTGATGGCAGAAGCATGGCGGAAGCATGGCGGCAGGTTTCCCAGCCCCCAGACGGCTGCCCTCCAGGACCAGATACCTCTTTGTTATGGGGGCTGTTCTGTGCATAGTAGGCCAATGAGCAGCATCCCAGGTCTCCACTGACCAGATCTCACTATTAACACCCCCATACAGGTTGTTCCAACCAGCACATCTCCAGGTATTGCCCAATGTCCCCTGGGTGGCAAAATTGTCCCAATTTTTTTTTTTTTTTTTTTGAGACAGAGTTTTGCTCTGTCGCCCAGGGTAGAGTACAGTGGTATGATCTCAGCTCACTGCAACCTCCGTTTCCCAGGTTCAAGCAGTTCTCTTGCCTCAGCCTGTAGCTGGGACTACAGGCCCGAACCACCACACCCGGCTAATTTTTGTATTTTGAGTACAGGCGGTTTCGTCATGTTGGCCATGCTGGTCTCGAACTCCTGGCCTCAAGTGATCCACCAGCCTTGGCCTCCCAAAGTGCTGGGATTAGAGGTGTGAGCCACCATGCCCGGCCATTGTCCCAATTTTGAAAACTACCACATGGAGAGCGTCGAGGAAAGCCTCCTGGATGAGATCATTCTAAAAAGCAGGGCGTGACAGAGGAAGGGCTCCCAGGACAGCTCTCTTCAGCGCAGAGAAAAAGTTGAGCAAAGACCTTGCAGCCCCAGGAAGCCCCAAGTCCATAAATTCATCAGCAGTCTGTGTCGCAGCAGGCCAGGCCGTCACAGCCCTCCTGAGGAAACCCAGGGTGTGATAAACAGCCACTACCTAGGGAGGCCTCTGCTCCTTCCCAGGGAGGTGTAGGTTTTATGGAGGATGGCCATCCTAAATCACCCTCTCAGTCCTAGGAGAGCCCCGAGAGGCTGCGGCGAAGGGACCCAGCCACTCTCTGGACTGTGGAATGTGTCATCACCTGCCTGTCCCCTCACACCTGACTCCACCTGTGTGTGCCACCCCTCCTCACGAAACTGACAGGGAGCACCAGTCAGCCAGTCATAACTGCACGGACTTGCTCCTGGTTTTGCCTTCCTGGACTCAGGAGAGAGACCCATTTCCCCAAGGAGCTTGCTGAGCGGTGACAGAGAGAGAAAGCCACGATGATGCTGAAATGCCCTGAGACGGCTTGAGAGGGCGGCTGACGGAGAGCCCCTCACTCACCGCCTGCCTCTGCTTGCCGAGAAGATTCGAACGGCTCCTTTTATCACCACCCTCGGCACCCCGTGACTCTTTTTCTCCCACATATTTCCTTTTTTTTGAGATAAAGTTCATCAATCATAAAATTCACCCTTTCAAAGTGTACAATTCAGTGTTTTTTAGCATATTCACAAGATTGCGCAACTATCACCACGAACTAATTCCAGAACATTTTTATCGGCCCCAAAAGAAACCCCTACCCTTGAGCAGTCGCTCCCCACTTCCCCTCCCACAGCCCCTGGCAACCACGAAGCTACTTTCTGTCTCCATAGATTTCCCTAATCTGGACATTTCCTACGAATGGAATCATACAACGTGTCGTCTTTTGTGACTGGCTTCACATAGCATCACGTTTTCAGGGGACATGCATGTTGTAGCATGAGCTTCCTTCTCTTTTTTGAGACAGGGTCTCACTCTGTTGTCCAGGCTGGAGTGTGTTGTTGCGATCATGGCTCACCGCAGCCTCCATCTCCCAGGCTCAAGTGAGCCTCCCACCTTAGCCTCCTGAGTAGCTGGGACCCCAGGCATGTGCCACCAGGTGAAGCTAATTTTTAAGTATTTTCTAGTAAAGACGAGGTCTCACTATGTTGCCTAGGCTAGTCTCGAACTCCTGGGCTCAAGTGATCCTTCTGCCTCGGCCTCCCAAAGTACTGGGATTAGAGGCACGAGCCACCATGTCTGGCAAGTACTTCATTCTCTTACGGCTTAAAAATATTCAATTGCATGGATTGACCACATCTTGTTTATTCATTCATCTGTTGTTGGATATTTGGGTTATTTGCACCTTCCGGCCTCATGAATAATGCTTGTGAACGCTCATATACGAGTGTTTGTGTGGACACACGTTTTCAGTTCTCGTGGATGTATACCTAGGAATGGAGTTGCTGAGTCATGTGTGGTTCTTGGTTTTGGGATCACAAAGACCTGGAGATCTGTCATACTAGGTCAGCCTTGGGGTACTTTTGGGTTAGGATTCTGCCCCCTGCACTGCCCCCAAATCTCTGCTGTCTCCGGCTCATCATGGACCTGCCATTCCATTCCCAATACATCCAAGTCTTGAGTCCCCATGACACTCGTACTTCCCTAGATATGCAGATAGTCTCTCCAAGATTCAGGGGGAGAAACATGTCAGAACTTATAACTTTGATATGGCCTTTGGGGACATCTATTATCTAATACCATTTCATTAGAAAAACACGAAGATATAAAAATGAACTCAAGGAGAGGAATTCTGATTGGGGTCTCCAAGGCTTCCTGTAAAACACCGTGTAAGATTTCAGAAATGAAACTAAATTGTACGTTAAATTTTTTATTTCGTTGAAGCCTACTTTAAAAAAAAAAAGTTCTTAAGGGGTTTCTGGGTAAAAGTAAAATCCACTTGTTAATTATATCCTGAGCCCACCATCACACGAGGAATTTTGTTTTCTTGACATCGACCAGATCTGATTAAGTTAATGGTCTAGGAGGTAATAACAGCCCCTCTTTGAAGAGCTGGCTCTGGCCAGGCCCATTTCTGATCATTTTAACAACTCGGCTGGGTCCTCTAAAAAATTAAATGGAAGTTAGCCTCGGAGCTGGAGGTACTTTTCCATTCATTTACTGTCTGTCCACGTCAACATTCTAAAGAGGTTTCAAGTGTTCCTCCTTTTTGAATAATTTATCATAGCTAATGAAAGCTTTAAAAATTGGCTAACATGAAAGTGGAACAGTCATTCCCACAGGTGTCCCAAATGAAGCCTTTCTGGGCAACGAGATGAAAATACCCATTTCAGCTTCTGCAGCCCTCAAGCAATTCAGTTGATGGAGTTCACCTCAACTCAACAAGTATTCATTGCGCATCCATTCTGAACACATCCTGTACAAATGAGATGTAAAGTAGCATTAAGAGGGTGCATTAAACAGGGTAGGATAGGTCAGGTTATACTGCAGTAACAAACAATGCCAAAAATGTCAGCAGTTTCAAATAACGAACACATTTCTTACTGGGCCTCTGCTCATCTCACCCTCAAAGAGAAAGTAGGCCAGGCACAGTGGCTCATACCTGTAATCCCAGCACTTTGGGAGGCTGAGGCAGGCAGATCGTTTGAGCTCAGGAGTTTGAGACCAGCCTGGGCAACATGGCAAAACCCCATTTCTATGAAAAAACCAACCAACCAACCAACCAAACAAATTGGCCGGGCGTGGTGGCACATGCCTGTAGTCCCAGCTACCTGGGAGGCTGAGGTGGGAGGATGGCTTGAGCCCGGGAGGCAGAGGCTGCAGTGAGCCAAGATCATGCCTTTGCACTCCAGCCTAGGTGAAACAGCCAGGCCCTGTCTCAAAAAAAAAAAAAAAAAAAAAAAGAAAAGAAAAGAGAAAGCAAAGCTCACCTCCGAGGGCTATTGCTTTCTTCATGGAGAAGAGATGTTTACTGACTACCATTTTCAAGTTGCTTGGATGTTGCCCTACTTAATTATTTTCTACTTTGTAAATATGGGCTCCAGGAGAGAGTGAGCCCTCCACTAAGAGGGTAAGCAACATAAAGACAGCACCATGGTTTTACTCCTTTCCCGTTGGTGTTGATGCTCCAGTACCAGGCTTAGCGTGGAAGAGGTAACCCAAAACTGTGTAAGTGGCACAATAGGGAGCCCAGAGGTGTCATGTGTGAACTTGAATCTTGCCTCTGGCACTCCCAAGCTGCGTGACTCAGACAGTTTTCTTAACCTCTCTGTGCCTCAGTTTCCTCACCTGTAAAGTGGGGGAAATAGGAGTCCCTTCTTCTCAGTGTACAAAGGGCAAATGAATCAGTGTCTGTCAAGCACCAAGAAGGGTTCCTTGGCACATCGTGGGCACCATACTTGTTTTTGATGAATAAATGAGAGCTGGCATCTTTTAAGTGTTGAGCTAAGAGTTGCACTAAAGCACTCCACAAGGACGTTTTATTGAGTCCTCACGGCTGATCAATGAAGGAGACATGCTGTGGTGACCATTTTGCACATGAGGACACTGAGGCTTGGAGAGGTGAATTGCCTGGGGCTCCATAACTAGTCCAAGGTGGAGCTAAAATTCGAACCCGGATCTTCCTGACTCCAGGGCTGACACTCTTTGTCTTGAAGCTATAGAACCTCTATTTGCGGAATAGAATAAAAAAGCTTAGTGAGATCAGTGATAAAAATGAATGAGATCGCCCTCATTTTTCTTGATTCAATGTATTGTAAACTCTGCGCTCCGCCTTTTAACTCTTTAACACTTCACTCAGCCTTCTAACATTCTTGGTTCCAACACACTTTCTAATCCCCTCACATCGATCCCTCTTCATAGGCTCTCATCTCCTGGAATGGCTTCCAGATTCCCACTGCTCGATTCCCTGTGAGCGCTTCTTGGACAAAACACAATTAAATTGAAAACAGCACCACAGGCCGGGCGCGGTGGCTCATGCCTGTAATCCCAGCATTTTGGGAGGCTGAGGCGGGCAGATTACCTGAGGTCAGGAGTTCGAGACCAGCCTGGCCAACATGGTGAAACCCCATCTCTACTAAAAATACAAAAATTAGCCAGGGGTGGTGGCGCATGCCTGTAATCCCAGCTACTTGGGAGGCTGAGACAGAAGAATCGCTTGAACCTGGGAGGTGGAGGCTGGAGTGAGCCAAGATCACGCCACTGCACTCCAGCCTGGGCAACGAGAGCAAAACTCCATCTGAAAAAAGCAAAACAAAGCAAAACAAAAAACAAAACCAGCACCACCTTTCTGCCCTTTCTGTCTCCATGTGTGTCACCTAACTGGCCACCAAATGATACATCAACATAGCTTAACCCACTACTTCCAAGTCCATCATGCCGCCTTCACCATTTTCCTTGCATGGGGTACCTGGGAGCTGCCCTCACCACTGAGTGGACTCAGGTCTTCCTTCTCTTTGTCACAGTCATGCTGTTGTGAAAGGGGCAGGTTGTGCTATCTATTTGAGACTCTGTCTTCTTTCAGTCAAGTTTATGTCTATCTTAAACTCACCCCTTCCTTTCCCACTCCTTCAGGTGATGGGGGTGAGGAGTATCATCTTATGCCAAAGGCAGTACTTTAAGGAAATACCCAGTGGAGAGTCTTCCATGGTGCCAGTGCTTACAAATGAAGAGACAATGATCTTCCAAAATACGGCGATACACAGAGCTGAGCCGAACCATGCATGTCTGTGCTCTTTTTGCAACAGAAATGCATCCCGGAGCTCTCCAGCAATTCTAGGCTATCTGAAGAATCATCAATCTGTAGCGCACACCTACTATGTGCCAGGCTCTGTTCTAGAGACTGGGAATCAGAGCTAGGCAGGACAAGGTCTGTGTAGCCATGGAGCTCATCCGAAGGCGGGCAGATGGAGATGTGGTTGTCACAGGTTGGTCTGAATGCAGGATGGGGACACGACACATGGCCTCACTAAGACTTCACTGAGACATGGGCCTTGAGTTTGGAGAGCAGAGGAGGCCTGAGCTTTGGCTGGGAAAGTACAGACGTGAGTGGGGAGAGGGTGCCTGAGACGACCGTGCCCAGCCCTGGATTGAGGCATGTGGTGCTTATTTGCAGGAGTGAGACCCAGAGGCTTATCCGTGGAATTACACATCTCTGAGGGAGAGAAGAACCAGGACCAGAACGGAGGCTGGAAAGTGGCTTACCTAGCATGTCCGACTGGAGGGGCCAAGTGTAAGAAAGAAGAGAGGTGAGGTAGGGCCTTCCTCAGGCAGGGGATAGATTCCTCCCATGAGGAGTTCGCCCAGTGGAGGCGGTGGGGAGGATAGGCCATAAAGAAACACACAAGCAAATGTACGATATAGAAGGCAGAAAGAAACACACAGCAGGCCAGGGAGGAAGAATGGGTGCTGGTGAGGGCTCCTGTGTTAGACAAGGCTTTCTGAAAGGTGACCTCTGTGCAGAGACCTGAGTGATGGGGGAACGAGGGGAACAGCATCGCAGCCACGGGAACAGCATGTGCAAAGGCCCTGAGGGAGGCAATGTGTGCCACACCGCAAGAAGAGCAAGGAGGTCAGAGGGGCTGGTGTGGAATGAGGCCAGAGAGGCTGGCGTGGAAGGAGGTCAGAGAGGCTGGCGTGGAAGGAGGTCAGAGGGGCTGGCGTGGAAGGAGGTCAGAGGGGCTGGCGTGGAAGGAGGTCAGAGGGGCTGGCGTGGAAGGAGGTCAGAGAGGCTGGTGTGGAATGAGCACCAGCTCACGCAGGGGCAGATGAGGATGGAGAGGAAGTGAGAGCCAGATCCCACAGGGCAGTAGGAGGGAGCGAGGTTGGGCAGATTTAGGTTACGTTTGCAGGTTCTGACGGATGGGAAAGAGCATGCATTTGGAGGATGCCATGAAGCCTGAATTTGAAAAGAAATGACTGCAAGGAGGTGAGCAAATCTGTGAATTCATCAAAACTAAAAAGCCTCTTAAATCCGTCTCCACAGTACATAGTACCTACCTACAAGTACCATGCTACCATCCATACCTACAGGTACCTACTATGTGCCTGACACAGAAGAGATTACAGCTAGGCTTATGCTCATTTCCAGACCTCCCTATGACCCCGTGTTGTGCTCTCCGTGGAGTCCATCTGCACACCCCTTACAGGGTAACACAAGCTTTCATGGACTGCTTCTCATTTCACCCATTGTATTAGTCAGGGTCCTATGGACAGAACTAATAGGATAGATGAATACAGGAAGGGGAGCTTATTAGGAGAACTAACTTACATGATCACAAGGCAAAGTCCCCACAACAGGCCATCAGCAAGCTGAAGAGGGAGGAGCAAGAAAGCCAGTCGGAGTCTCAAAGCCTCAAAAGGAGGAAGCTGACAGGGCAGGCTTCAGTCTCTGGCCAAAGGCCCAAGAGCCTCTGGCAAACCACTGGTGTAAGTCCAAGAGTCGGATGTTTGAGGGCAGGAAGCATCCAGCACGGGAGAAAGATGGAGGCTGGAAGACTCAGCCAGTCTAGTCCTTCCATGTTCCTCTGCCTGCTTTCTTCTAGCCATGCTGGCAGCTGATCAGATGGTGCTTACCCAGATTGAGGGTGGGTCTGCCTCGCCCAGTCCACTGACTCAAATGTTCATCTCCTTTGGCAAGAGCCTCACAGACACACCCAGAAACAATACTTTGCATCCTTCAATCAAATCAAGTTGACACTCAATATTAACCATTACACCCATACAGCCCGTGAAGCACTTACTGATACCCAGTGGTGTGCAGGACCCGGCTTCACTGGCTCCCGAGAGCCGACTCTCCCTGACTCTGTCATCGGGGACATCAAGTAAGTAGCTTAAGTATTTACATCAAGAAAACTGGCAAACACCACATATCAGCCTTCCCGCTGCCTCCCACCCTGGCCCCGCAGTGAGGATTGGTTGTTCAACACTTAGCAGCACACCACTGGCTATACCCATATAGCAGGGGAGGTGACTGAGGTTCAGGAAGATAAAGGCCCTCAGCCTTGGAATGGCAGTGCTCCAAGACCAGAGATCTGTTGCCTATTGACAGTTTGTGGATGACGGTCAATGGTTCTGGTAGTAGACACTCTACCAGGGATGGTTGCTGAGGTTTCATTCTGGATGCCATAGGGATTTTTTTTTTTTTTTTTTTTTTCTGAGACGGAGTCTTGCTCTGTCACCCAGGCTGGAGTGCAGTGGCCGGATCTTGGCTCACTGCAAGCTCCGCCTCCTAGGTTCACGCCATTCTCCTGCCTCAGCCTCCAGAGTAGCTGGGACTACAGGCGCCCGCCACCATGCCCGGTTAATTTTTTAAATTTTTAGTAGAGACCGGGTTTCACCGTGTTAGCCAGGATGGTCTCGATCTCCTGACCTCATGATCCACCTGCCTCAGCCTCCCAAAGTGCTGGGATTACAGGCGTGAGCCACCGCACCCGGCCAACCATAGGGATTTTTAGGGATTTCCACATCTCTTTTGGGTCCTAACTCCGTCGGGTTTAGATGAGAGTCAGCAATCCCCACTGGACTTTCCATGAAACGAGCGCCCACTTGCTGACTCTTGACAGTGACGCTTACAAGAGGGCACCTAGAAGAACCGGTGGAGAGTGGACCCAGGATGCCACCTCCAAACCAGGCTGCATCCTAAGGAGCCCTGGAGAGGAGAGCTGAGGCTCAAGGTGAGATTTTAGCAAGTGCTGCTGATGTAACTGCTCGTGAACAAAAGGTCAGGCCCTGTGGTGTTACTTTTGATTACGCTGAGAAAAATCAACTTGGTTTTTAATTTCCTCAGGTGGAGGCTGCAGGTTGTGTGGCTTCATGGGGGTCCTGACAGGCGAGCGCACGGCCTGGGGTGGGTGGGCTTGTTTGCCAGAGGAGGAGCCACCCGGAAGGTACACAAGTGTGATTTATATCTCAGGTCTCACTGGCTTCAAATATGAAGAGGGCCCTCTTCTGATCTGTCTCAAGCCACAGAGCGTAAGGAAAGCTCTGAGCAGCAAACATTTACTGAGCGCATACTGTGTGCCATGCACCATTCTAGGCACAGATGCACTCACTTAATCATCACAATAACCCTATAACCAGGTATTCTCGTTATGCCCATGCCCATTTTACAGCTAGGTAAAACAGATTCAGAGAGAGGTGAGTTCATTGGTTTGGGGCCATATAGCTAATAGCTAGTAGAGTTGGGGTTTGAACCCAGCTAGTCTGCCTCCAGATTCTCAGCCCCTTAACTTCTAAACTTCATGGAGTAGGGGTTGCAGAAGTCAGCCACGAAGCACAAGGACATTCTCTGAATGCGGAAAAATATCTCCTCAAAGAAGCCTGGGAAAACGCAGTGGGTCCTTGGGGTTCCTCTCTCAATCCTCTCTTTCCTTGGTCCAGCAAAGCCAGGCTACCCCCAGAGATGTCATCGCCTGGAGCTGATTTATTCCGCCATCATTTCCTGCCCAGGCCACTGCAGTCGCCTCCTAACTGGTCTCTGCCTCCATCCTTGCCTTCTCAATGCCACTGAAGTTGGGGGTCTATTCCTGTCCTGCTGAAAGCCATCAATGGCCTCCACTGCCTTAACATGCCATACACACACCTGCCTGGCCTGAGCCTCATCTCACCCCGCTGCTTTCCCAAATGCAGTCCTGCCAACTCTGTCCTGTACCATTTTTTTTTTTTTTTTTTTTTATTGAGACAGGGTCTCACTCTGTTGCCAGGCTGGAGTGCAATGGCACAATCTTTGCTCACTGCAACCTCCACCTCCTGGGTTCAAGCCATTCTCCCACCTCAGCCTCCTGAGTAGCTGGGACTACAGGCACTCGCCACCACGCCCAGCTAATTTTTGCATTTTTAGTAGAGACAGGGTTTTACCATGTTGGCGAGGATGGTCTTGATCTCCTGACCTCGTGATCCACCCACCTTGGCCTCCCAAAGTGCTGGGATTACAGGTATGAACTACCACGCCCAGCCATATCCTGGATCTTAAATGCATGACGCTTTCCTCCTCTGTGCCTTTGCCTCTATGCCTTGTGGTGTTCCCTCTGCTTGGCACACCCTCTCCCGTTTTCTGCACCCATTGGTTCCTCATGATGCTAGTCAAGATTCCTCTCCTTTTGGAAGCCACCCAACCTCCAGGTTGAGGTAAGGGACCCTCTGGGCTTCTACTGCACCTGGGAGATGGCCGTAGACTTCTTCCAACCTTGTACTGTCACTGGGATTACAAGCATGAGCCACCATGTTTCACAAGTACTTCATTCTTTTATGGCTAAAAAATATTCCACTGCATGGATTGGCCACACCTTGTTTAGCCATACATCTGTTGTTGGACTGTTGAGTTGTTTGCACTTTCCAGCTCTCAAGCTGATATTCTTATCTGCCTCCCTGCACACAAGTGACTGTGAGAGTCTTGGGGGCAGGGATGCTAGCTTGTACGTTTTGTCTCCTTAACACCCAGCACAGTATCTGGCAAACAGTAGATGCTCAGGAAATAACCACCAACAGAATGAATAAACAAATGGCCACCTTTGGATGGTCTACTTTTCCACCAGGTGGCAACTCTGATTCAAGTCTTCCATCTGACATCAGCAGGCAGCCCTGTGCTTGGGGTGGGTGGGGAAGGAAGGGTATGGAAGATGAGAAGCAGGGGGAACATGAAAAGCATTTGGAAAGCACAGTCAGTCGTGCCAACTGAAGTCCCACAGCACTGACCGAGGTCACCCTGGCTAATGCGGCTGCTCCTCCAGAAAGCCAAGTCCCACCCCCACTGCTGGCAGATCACACAGAAACAACAGTTATCCCACAGCTGCTGCCGTGGGATCAAACGCACTGCTGAAAGCAAAGCTGTGTGTGCGCAAGGATTAAAGGCTGGTGGCTCGTGCCTGCTGCCCTAGCACCTCAGGCAAGCGTGCCAGGGAGGCCGGGAGTCGCTCTCTGCAACAGGATGTTCCGAACGCTCACCCAGCTCCATCACCATCTCTGGTTTCTACATTTCCCTGGGGACTAAGCTCACTCTCACTGTCCTCAGTGGACTCTTGGGCATCTTCTCTCCAGTGTCATTGGGTACTTTGTGGGCAAGTGGAGGGAGGTGACAGGGAGGCCAGAGGCATGTCCAGGGACCAGGGGCACATTCCTCCACTGGGACCAGAGACTGGAGTTTGTAAGTCACGCAGAATCTAACAAGCACAGCATGTTGCTTCCTTGGCCTGGCAGAGCCGAGTGGGTGTTTGGAATGATGGCAAAAGCAAGCCAACGGGTGAGTTTGGAAAGAGTTGTGTCAGGCTGAGGCTCCAGTGACATTTCAGGAAAGAAGAAGGGGCAAGAGGCGAGGTTTCCAATGTGCAAGTTTTGGTGACTCAGCCCTCCTCCAAAGCCACTTATCTGGGCTCCCAAGCTGGCGGGAAGACACCCTGGCTGTGAACTCTGCCTCCCGGGTGATGAAATCTTAATGAAGTGCACCAGGAGAAAGGCTGTCCCAGCAGATTAAGGGTGAAGGGACAGAGTTCAAAGAGGAACAGGAGTCGATGATTTGGAGGCATCTCAAGGCTGTTTCGAGGGCAGGGTTGTCTGTTAAGCACAATGTAAGCAAGCAAGGAAGTGGAGGTAGGATGGGATGAGACGTGGAGGCAGAGAGATGACGGCAGTTGGAATCCAGCTTGCCCTCCCTTGGAAGACAGCGGGGGCCGGTGTGGTGGCTCACACCTATAATCCCAGTACTTTTGGAGGCCAAGGCTGGAGGATTGCTTGAGCTCAGGAGTTCGAGATCAGCCTGGGCAGCATGGTGAAACCCCATCTCTATTAAAAATGCAAAAGTTACGTGGCATAGTAATTCCAGCTACTCGGGAGGCTGAGGTGAGAGGATCGCTTGAGCCTGGGAGGAAGAGTTTGCAGTGAGCCAAGATTGCGCCACTGCACTCCACCTCAGCAGCGGAACAAAAAAAGAAGCCACTGGATTCCTCCAATTCTAGGACACCTGGTGGGAAAGGCCAAATCCCTGGCTGGCGGGACTTGGATTGGACAACATTGTGAAAGCCGCTTGAATGACTTCCCAACAAAAGAACTGCCACGTACTTAAAGCTAACAAAAAGCCCCTTGGCTTTTTAGGGTGCTGTAAACATTCTGTAATTAGATAGTGGTGATGGTGGCACAACTCTGTGAATATACTAAAAATCACTGAATTGTACACTTAAAATGGTGAATTTTATGGTATGTGGATTATTATATCTTATGGTACGTGAATTATTACATTTTACAGTAAGTAAATTATTATATTGCAAAATAAGAAAAGTAGAAAAAGCCCCTTTATTCCATGTATATCCCATTCTGGGTCAAGAAATTCAAGGAATGCCGCCGGGTGTGGTGGCTTATGCCTGTAATCCCAGCACTTTGGGAGGCCAAGGCGAGTGAATCACCTAAGGTTGGGAGTTCGAGACTAGCCTGACCAACATGGAGAAATCCCGTCTCTACTGAAAAAAAAAAAAAAAAAAAAAAAGAGCCGGACATGGTGGCACATGTTTGTAATCCCAGCTACTTGGGAGGCTGAGGCAGGAGAATTGCTTGAACCTGCGAGGCGGAGGTTGCGGTGAGTCAAGATTGGGCCATTGCACTCCAGCCTGGGCAACAAGAGTGAAACTCTGTCTCAAAAAAAAAGAAAAAAAAGAAAAAAAAGAAATTCAAGGAATGCCAAGATATGGAGAATGTAGAATCAGAGATGAACCTGGAAGGGTCCCAATAGGTGGGTGTCCCGAGAGGTGGAAATGCTTCCCAAGGGTGGTTCAGGTGAGAGGCACAGGAGGAGCAAAGGTTCAGCCACTGGAACATACACAGGTGTTTCCATTTGCCTGGACAGGGGGCATGTGGGGAAGTAGAAGGAAGCAGGTCTGGAAAGGTGGGGAGGGTACTGCACATCAGCTGACCGGAATGGGTGGATTTGGTCTGTGGAAACAGACCTTATTGGACAGTGACTTAATCACATGTGTTCTTCCCTGACTCTGGGATGGCTCTGGTTTTAAATACTAAGGCAGACAAGGTTGGCCTTGGGAAGCCCTCCCTACAATCCCATCCACCAGATTCCTGGTGTCCTCCTGTCCCCAAGGCCCTCAGCCTGAGTAGGCCCCCTCCTGGGAGGTGCTCAGTGAATATCAAATGAGGGAATGAACGAATGCTCCCGACATGTAAGACCCTCATCTGCATATCAAAACCAACCTGTCCAGTGTCTCATCCCTTTGGGACTGTGCTAGAAAAGAGCCAGATCATCTACTCACTTGTTCTCATGAAGGCATTACGGGAAGTTAAAGGTAACCCTCCCAGGTAAGATAACTGCCTGTGTAAATTGATGTTCTGGAGGAGATCTTAACCCATGGGATTCTGATGGTGGTGTCTCAGGGTGTCCCAGACATCAGAGGTGGCTGTCCACATGCCTCAGATCACACCACTTCTCTTCTTAGGTGACCTCCCATGTGTATAAGTATCTTAAAGGTGATGCAACTGCAGAAGAAAAGCCGTCTCCAGCTTGGAGGGTGAGTGTTGGTAGCAGCAGAGTCACCACGGTCAGGCCTCTGGGTCGTAAGCTTTGACAGAGGCCCTTTGGTGCCTGTTGCTTTAGGATCTGCTGGATCTCAATGCATCTTTTATTCATGCAGACAGGTGCCTATAGCTCATGGCTCATCACTCTAACAGCCTGATGTAGGGGAAAGAAAACCTTATAAGCCTTTGTGCTCCATCGATCTTCCTGGACAGAGACTATTCTTGAAAGTTCTGCAAGCTGCCTCCCCATGAATTCAATTTGTCCACCCCGGCTTCCCCGAAGCACCTCTTAGTATTTGTGGTTAATCACAATTCATTTGTGCTAAAGATTTATTTTCCCTGCCTTACTCCTGTTGGAGTCCCAACCATCTTTTTCCATCTGCCACAGATTTGTCTTTCAGCCGTGCTCCTGGAGGGAGAAATCTGATGAGTGAATAAGCTTGCAGGTTGGAGGCCCGAGAGCCAGTACTTGCCTATTCCTGGCTGATGTGTTTGGGGCTGGGGGTAGGATGGTAGCAGTGAGACAGGGCTGGCTTCTGGCATGAAAACCCCAGCAGGTGTACAGAGCCCCATGCTTAGAAGTGCCCTGTGTGTGGTTTAATGCTCTGCTGTTGCTATCTTGAAATTCATAATTTCTGAACAAGGGGTCCCATGTTTTCCTTTTGTGCTGGGTCCCCAAAACTATGCAGCCATTCCTGTACAGAGGCCTGGCTCTCACTGCTGATTGGTTTGGTTTTCTTTTGGGGCCTCTGACATGGTCCTAAGTCTGACTGATCTTTCAAAAATGGTGAATCATTGATAATAAAGCTATTGCTGAATTGGTTCCCTGGGTTTTCTCCCCACGGCCTCTACCCCCATTCAGTCCTCACCATCACTTCACTGGGCTATTGCGGATTCCTTGACAGCTGTCCCCTCCTTCCAGAGTGACGCAAGTCCACAGGGCTGTTGTGCACACCTGCAGGGGGCGCCAGTCATCTAGGACTCACAGTGAAAGGCCCCCTAGAGCACCAGACACACTGTTCTCTGTGAATGATACCCCTGGAGTTGTACAAGGCAGAGGCTCAACAAAGTAACTGCCAACATTAATTGTAATGGCCAGCATTAATTGAGATCATACCAATATTCCAGGTAATTCATTATGCACTTGACATGCATTTATTCAAACATTTAATCCTTACCAGAATCCCAGAAGCAGGTGGTAGTACCATGGTCATTTTATGGACAGCAAAGATGATGCTTAAAGAGATTAACCCAAGTACACTAGCTGAGAGCAGGGATTCCGGAGTGAAGACCCCTGGTTCAAATGCTAGCTTGGTCACTAATCAGATTTTCACTTTGAGCAAGTTATTCAACCTTACTATGCCTTGGTTTTGTACTGTAACATGGGAATAACAAGAAAAATGAAAAATGCCTGTTTCATAGGGTTGTACATCTAAGGATTAAAAGAGCTACTACACGTAAAGTATTTCAAACACTCTTCAACACAGGTGAAATGCAATATATATGTGAACGCATATATTGGCCATAATTAATACAGCCAAGGTCCCATAGGTAGTAAGTGACCAAAATCAGACTCGAACCCAGAGAATCAAAGCTCCAAGTTAACCACTGGCCCATTCTGTCCTCCAGGAAGAAAACCAAGAAATCCCATGTTGAAAGGCATCAGCAAAGTGAGCCTAATTCAGTCTAAGTCTAAAGATGTTTGGTGTCAAGAGTTGGAAACTAATAAGCAGAAGAACATGATTCAAAATGTTGACTCTTATCCCTAAATGTATGCTGTTCGTTGGCTCAGAAATGGGTCATTTCACCACACTTCTTCTAATGGCCCTTCACTGTTTACTAGAAGATTCACCCTGGCATATTTCTGCTTAGTAACAATATTGTTACAATATGAGATGTCAGCACCATATCCTTCTATTAAATGTCTTGCAGGAGCTGAGGGGACAGTGCTGGGGTTATGTGAGAATTACAGGGTGTGCAAATTGTTCAGGCATTGCTGTATACAAAGGTATTTTTTTTTTTCTTTATCCTGATTTAGTGAGTCGGGAAAGAGAGCAAGTGAGTGCATTTTAAAGACAGGCATCAGGCAGAGCTGTGGCCTTTCTAGGTAAATGGCAGATGAAAATGAAATGCGCTTACAGTGGCTCCTTATTTGAGCTTGATTTTCTCGCAATCCATTCAAGGTGCCAAATCACCATGCCCGGTTAGGCCCAGTGTGAGGTTTCAGCTCTATGTGCTCACAAAGGACGTATGATTGAGGAAGTGTGGGCTCCAAATTATCTCCACTCTCGGGGAAGAGCGGATGGCTCCAATGCCATATGCAAAAATCACGCTGCTGCTCCCCAAACTGCAGTTGACCTTGAAGTCAATGACAGCATTGCCTGGCTTGGAAAATATTAACTAGAGAGTTACCAGGCAGAGCAGGTGCCTGAGCTATAATTGTTAATTAGTAGCCAGTACTGCAGTGCCCAAGATACAAATGACAAGAAAGTAACATCAGATTTAGACTGTTTTTAGATGGAGTTGGGGAGTCACGCTGTGTAAGACTTTATCTGACTAAATAAGTGCTTTAATAAGAAGAAATATGATTACAATGATAAGAATTCCCTTTTACTGAGCACCTACTGTAGACGCCAGGTATTTTGCTAAGCACACTCCCGTAAGAACATCACTGGATTCTAACAACGATTCCGCAAGACCATTATTAACATTCCCATTCTACAAGGGAGGAAACAAATTCAGAGATGTTGATTAACTTGTCTCACAGACACTAAGTGGCAAGGCTGAGGTTTCATCCCAGAGACAGTTGGTTTGGAAGCCTATGCCTTCCACCTCCTCATGTGCCACGTGCTGTTATTATTATTTTTCGGGAGGAAGCCCAGCTCTGCGGTGAGATACACTGCCTCTACTTCTTGAGTCACAATGAAATAACAACAATGAAAGCAGTAATAACAATGATCAAAGAGCTGGATGCACATTATTTAATCTTCACAACAATTCTCTAAGAAAGGTATTATTCTCATCTCCATCTTAGAGATGAGGAGACTGAGACTTCAACGGGGTAAATCACTTGTCCTCGGCTATAATGATAGGTAACTGTAAAGTCTGCAATGGGTAGGTGGGGAAAAGATGAGAAGGTGTTGGTGAGGCTCAGAGAAGGAAGGTAACTGCGGAGAGGGAGTAACACGAAGCTCCTGCAGAGGAGGTGCGGCAACTTTCTGCAATGCCAGAGGAACGGGCCACCCCTGAGGTATCCATTCTGTGCACAGGGTAAGATTTGGTGCCATATTTGTTCTCCATGACACCACTCTTAGGCCATAGCTGATTGGACCCCAAGTGAACATGTGATCCAAGCCATCCAATAAGATTCTTTCTCTCAAAAGCCTGAACGGAGAGACAACAAGCCAGTCAATGACGAAGTTCCCAAGGGAAGGTTGAGAAAGTTCTTCCATGGTGGTCCACAGGGTTGCCTTGCTTCCCAGTTTTTCTGAGGCCTGACTGCCAACTTTTTTTTTGGAATCCATGAGACACGCTTATATTCCTTCAACAAACACCCTTTTCTACTTAACTTGGCTGACATTGGTCTCGGTTACTTGCAACCAAATGAATCTCAGGGTCCACGCCACTCCTGAAACACCTCCTAGAAGCTTGAGGTTATGCACCCCCGTGCTTGTATCTTAATCTCTCAAAGTGCCCCTGAGGCATTATCTCATTTTACAGCTTAAAAGAAAAATGTAAGCAGTCTAGCCGAGATCAAAATCAAGATGTATTTGATTTCTGGAACTACGTATTTCCAATTCGGAGCTGCTGAGAAGAGGCTATTCTCAGACATGGTGATATCACTCCAGCCCAGTGCCCACATGTATTTCCGCCTGTCCCAGAATCACCCATTGTTCATTTGAACTTTTCTCTGGTCTGGAATAGTCACTTGAGTGACTTTTTTTTTTTTTTTTTTTTTTTTTTTTTTTTTTTTTTTTTTTTTTTTTTTGAGACAAAGTCTTGCTCTGTTGCCCAGGCTGGAGTGCAGTGGCATGGTCTTGGCTCACTGCAGCCTTGACCTCCTGGGCTCAAGTGATCCTACCACCTCAGCCTCCCAAGTACCTAGGACTAGAGGCATGCGCCACCATGCTTGGCTAATTTTTGTATTTTTTGTAGAGATGGGGTTTCACCATGTTGACCAGGCTGAAACTCCTGACCTCAAGTGATCTGCCCACCTCAACCTCTCGAAGTGCTGGGATTACAGGCGTGAGCTGCGGTGCCTGGCCCTTGAGTGACTTTGGATCCTGCTTATGGTGCCACACCTTAATGCAGGGAGAGAGGAGGAGGGCCTGCAGAGAGCCCATACCTCCCCAGACTCCCTCTCTGATGGTCAATTTTCAGTGTCAACTTGGCTAGGTTACAGTCTCCAGTTATTCAATCAAACACTCGTTGCCAGGAAGGTATTTTGTAGATATGATTAAAGCCCGTAATTGGTTGACTTTAGGAAAAGGAGTCTGTCCTAGATAATCAGGGTGGGCCTGGTTCAATCAGTTGAAAGGATGTAGGAGCAGAGCTGAGGCTTCCTTAAGAAGAAACTCCACCCAAGGCAGCAGTTTGACCCCTGCCTGACCAAGAATTCCAGCCTGCCCTGTGCATTCCAGACCTGCCTCACCAACCCCACCATCACCTAAGCCAGTTCCTTCCAACAAATCTCTTAATATGTGTCTCCTAGTGGGTCTGTTTCTCTGGTTGAACTCTGACTGGTACAACCCTTCTTAGGGGTCACTGCTGCCCACAGATGAGGACCCCAACTTTTGGCACAGTCTCTCCTCACCTCTCCAGTTTGGTCCTCACAACCTCTATTCATCGCAGTTTCTCTGGCTCCAGACTCAGCCTCAAGTCCTCCACCCCCATTACTCCCATGACAATCCCTGCCAGGCCAGGTCTCTTGTGAGCCCATGCCCTTCTGTCTGCCAGGAGCCTCTTCGCTGTGCCTGCCTGCCAGAAAACGCCTACTCCTCAGCCAGGGCCACCTCCTGAGTAAAGCCTTCCGTGACTTCTTTAGGCAGGCACAGTGCTCTTCCCTCCATACCCAGATGGCTAAGATCGACAGCAGTGGGATCATTTCTTAGCACTTTCTTGGCTTGGCTGTTCTCACCTGGGGACAGAGAGCATATCTTTTCACTTCTTATCTCCAGGGTCTAGCCCAGGACGTGGCACATAGATAAATTTTTGTTCAATAAATGCCTGAATGCAAGCATCCATGCCTAGGGTGCTGGTTTTGCAGAATAGAAGTTTTGGAGCAGAACTTGGCTTCTTGGGGTCACTGTGAAGGGCAGTTGGTTTTTATCAGTTCTTCGCACGTGGGCTTTTCCTCTTGCAGTGGCTCAGTCTGCAAAAGGAGCCCCTGCTGGTGAGATTTTCCGGCCTCCCTGCCTGGCTTTGGGCTCCATTATTAGAATGAATTCCTGCATGACCTTTAAGATTAAAACTAAATGTTCTGATCTCTCCCCAGACAGGTATTAGGTGCTGGAAATGGCATTTTGCAGGGACCATGTTGGGTAGCAAACTCCAAATATCAGCCTCATCACATTCTGACACGTTACAGCCAATCTAAGCTGAGGCTACATTGACCACTTTAGGGCTGGGCACTCCCTAAAGGCAGCAGTTTTCTCTTTTTTTCATGCTTGCTCCAGTGTGCATCTCTCCTGAGTCTCTCGAAAAGCTACTCTTGAGGGAAATGAGACCTTCGTCCCTGGTGTTGCCTCTATCTGCTGGGGTTACCACAGAGAAGAGGGTTATCAGGAAACAAAGGTCAGCAGGGCTGTCAGGAAAAATTAGCCCTCTACAGATGCCGGCAGGCCTGCTGCTCTAATCTGTAATAAAAACATTTGCAGCAAGGTTGGGGGGATGCCTTTACCCTGGGATTCCTCCAGCAACTCAGGAAAACCACAAAAGGCCTTAATCAGGAAACATACGAGGAATTCCTAAATTTGGACTCCTTTGATTAAAGGAAAAACCTAATTAGATAATTGCTTCCATAGAAACTGAGGTATATTTATTACTGCTTTTATAAGCCTCTTCAATTATTAAAATGAAGGAACACACTTTAAACATGGTCCAAGTTTGCATAGGAGGTGCATTTCTTTTTCTTTTTCTTTTTTCTTTTTTTTCTTTTTTAGGTGGAGTCTTGTTCCGTTGCCCAGGCTGGAGTGCAATGGTGCGATCTTGGCTCACTGCAACCTCTGCCTCCTGGGTTCAAGCGATTCTCCTTCCTCAGCCTTCCAAGTAGCTGGGATTATAGGTGCATGCTATCATATCGGGCTAATTTTTGTATTTTTAGTAGAGACAGTGTTTCACCGTCTTGACCAGGCTAGTCTCGAACTCCTGACCTCAGGTGATTCGCCCGCCTCAGCCTCTCAAAATGCTGGGATTACAGGCATGAACCATTGCACCCAGCCGGGAGGTGCATTTCAATGAGGAGCTAAGAATCATCCATTAGCAGCTGCTCACCTGTCGATCAATACATTTGCCTAAAGAGGGTGGAAGTCCCATCTTCGGCATTAGAAATAACTGCTAGTTCCTACTAGTCATAATTTTGATGCTAATAATAGCAAACACATATAGGGCATTCTTTTTTTTTTTTTTTTTTTTTTTTTTTTTTTTTTTTTTTTTTTTTTTTGAGACGGAGTCTCGCTCTATCTCCCGGGCTGGAGTGCAGTGGCCGGATCTCAGCTCACTGCAAGCTCCGCCTCCCGGGTTTACGCCATTCTCCTGCCTCAGCCTCCAGAGTAGCTGGGACTACAGGCGCCCGCCACCTCGCCCGGCTAGTTTTTTGTATTTTTTAGTAGAGACGGGGTTTCACCGTGTTAGCCAGGATGGTCTCGATCTCCTGACCTCGTGATCCGCCCGTCTCGGCCTCCCAAAGTGCTGGGATTACAGGCTTGAGCCACCGCGCCCGGCCAGGGCATTCTTTATATGTGTCAGATGCTATTGTAAACCTTTACAAAAGATCTGAGAGGCAGATCCCATTCTTATGCCCATTTTGCAGATGAGGACACTGAGGCTCAGGGAGGTGACAGAACTTGTCGAAAGATACAGAACTAGAGATGGTGGAGTCATAATTGAAATAAACAGAACATGGATCGTGGAGTTCAGTCTGTATATGAACCACCAATTATTGATGGTTTTTTATGATTGGGGGTTGAATTCAGATTAATTTAAAAATAACAATAGCTTCCCTTTGTTGAGCATGCTTATGTACCAGAGATTGGACTGTGTTTTTCATGCATTATTTTCTCATGAATTATCTAATTAATTAACACACTGTGACGTGGGGGCTGTTATTATTCATATTCCACAGATGAGGAAACTGAGGCTCAAAGAGTTTGTCATTCACTCTTTGATATTTTTGTTTGTTTTGTTTTTGAGACAGGGTCTCCCTCTGTTGTCCAGGCTGGAGTGCAGTGGCACCATCACAGCACACGGAAGCCTTGACCTCCCCAGGCTCAGATGATGATCCCACCTCAGCCTCCTGAGTAGCTGGAACCACAGGCACACGCCACCATGCTCAGCTAATTTTTAATTTTTTTTTTTGGTACAGACAGGGGTCTCCCTATGTTGCCAGGCTGGTCTTGAACTCCTGGGCTCCCATCTAGGCCTCTCAAAGTGCTGGGATTACAGGCGTGAGCCACTGCGCCTGGCCTCTTGATGGGTTTTAAAGGTACAAACTATTACAGGAGGTGCTGACTGGCCTCTAAGTCAGTAACACTGCAACCTTGAATTTAAGAACTGAGAAGGTCCCTTCCTATCTGGACCCCTCAGTTTTCAACATCTTCGTTTGCTCTTATAAATTAGGCCAAATTCCAGCTGTTCAATTTGCATTTGTAAAGGCTGCTCCAGCATATATGTTTATAGTTGTAAATATCCCCTTCTGAAGTTGACCCTGGGCTTAGAAAACACAGTAATTCATTTTAAAATCTGACACCTGAAAGGACATTTTTAAATGGGGGTATGATTTCTTAGCACTTGAAAGTGAGGTTTATGCCTTTTTTTTTTTTTTTTTTGAGACAGAGTCTTGCTCTGTCGCCAAGGCTAGGGTGCAGTGCCGGCTCCGCCTCCCGAGTTCTCGCCATTCTCCTGCCTCAGCCTCCCGAGTAGCTGGGACTACACGTGCCCACCACCATGCCTGGCTAATTTTTTGTATTTTTAGTAGAGACAGGGTTTCACCGTGTTAGCCAGGATGGTCTTGATCTCCTGACCTCGTGATCTGCCCGCCTTGGCCTCCCAAAGTGCTGGGATTACAGGCGTGAGCCACCGCGCCTGGCCAAGGTTCATGCCTTTTAATGTTATTTACTCTTGGTGCCTTCAGTGTCCGCCCCCGCCTCCACTCGGCACCCTCTAGGCTCCCGTAACTCCAGCTGCGAGTGCAGGAGGGGTTTTGCTGTTTCCAAACACCAAATCCTCTGCTTCTTCTCTCCTCCATTTCTAAGTCGAGATAAAAAACATTTTGAACTTTTAACTTTTATCAGTTTATACCTCAGTCGATAGTGGAGCTCAGGACTCAATCCACTCCAGGCTGGTGATCATTAGTCATTGTCCCTACAATATCAGAAGGAAAATCATACACAATTATCACCTGTTAGTGTCCGCAGTGTGCCAGGTGCCATGCTAAGCACTTGGTACTTTTTATTTCATTCTGCTTCATCCATAGCCTCTAGAATAGTACTTTGTCTTAACTGTGAAATGCCTAGGTCCCAAGAAAGAACTAAGAAGTTTATTTATAGCATCTTGCTTAATTTTCACACCAACCCTATGGGGCAGGTTCTAATTACTATCTCCATTTGACAGAGGAGAAACCGGAGGCTCTGACACATTATGCAACTTGCCAAGGCCATCCAGGCAGTGAGTGGGAGGACATGGCTCATCCATTCATTCAACAGGTCATTTTTGGGCTAATGCAATAGTAAATGAACCCACAAACTAGCTCCCCCACACATTCCTGAGTGGAGGAGACACTCAACCTCCAAATGCCTGCTAGAGAGATGCACTAGGAATGAGATAAAGCAGGAGAGAAGGGAGGCTGGGAAGAGACAGGGAGGGCCTCTCTGAAGATGTGACATCTCAGCCAAGACCCCCAAAGGACAAGCCAGAGGGGCCACACACAGAGCAAAGATCGGGCGAAGGCTTTGAGGTGGAGGCAACAGCAAATTCAAAAGCCCTAAAGAAGAAACGTGTTTAGCTCAAAACTGGTTCTGATGCCCTAAAACCTTTCCATATTCTAAAGCTCTCCCTTGGGACTCAGACAATACCTGGGAATCATATCAAGGCATACCTCTTGGGCTTGTTGGGAGGAATTAATGAGATAAAGCTTGTCAAGCACTTAGCAGTGAGCCTGACACAACTGAAATGTTACCTGTTATTGCAAAATCATCATTAACCCCAGGTACACTGCAATTAGCATCAGTAACGCAGGAGAGAATGTATACCCATCACTAGCCTTGCAATATTTCTTAAAGGGGAGTCAACTTTTTGTGTCTTGTTTGCATGTCACTTCACTTGGGAGAGGTCACTGGTAGATCGGCTGCCAAGAAAAGAAAGTTGAACAAATTCTCTGCTGAATAATGGGGTTGTTTAGAATACACGGAGCCCTAATCCCAGGAAAAGATAACAAAGCCAAACCCTTCCCAGGAACTGTTCATAGAAGAGAGCCTGTCGACAGGAAATTAACAAAGTGCACAGCAGATAATCAATAGTAATCAGCCCAGGAAATAAAGAAGAAAGCAATTGCCCTACAGACCTACATCTCATTTGTTTAGTATTTCTGCGAGGTCAGGGGCTCATGTCAATCCATTATGGTTCTTAAATTCAGAAGAAGTAAATATATTCATGAGCAGCAAGGGGCAAGCTGTCTGTCATGCAAGCGGCCTGCATGTGCAAAGGCTGGGGAAGATATGGGGGTGCCCCAGGCAGCTTCTGGCGCTACCCTCCAATGCCAAGGGCTGGGAGCCTGCAGGCTTCAGAAAAGCCCCAAAGAGAAGCCGGGCAGGATGTGTAGGAATCATAAATTCTGTGGTCCGAAAGAGTCCAGAAGTCTAGTTTGCCAAACTAATCTGGGAACTGGATCTGGTGGGTTTGGTTCGAAAGAGTCCAGAAGTCTAGTTTGCCAAACTAATCTGGGTACTGGAGCTGGTGGGCTGTTTGTCCAAAGATGACTGCAACGATGTTTCCCATTCTACATGGTACATGGTCTTTTGCCATGTGGCCTATGGAGAGGTGGAGGGATTTCCTGACCTGGGATTTGGGTGGGCCCTGTCTGGTGGAACACAGAGAAAGTGACACTGGGTAAATTTCAGGCCGAGCCTTAAAAGGTCTGCGGCTTCACCTGTGTCATGGAAACACTCACTCTTCAGATTCACGAAAAAGGAGCCCAAGCTAGTCACATGACCAGAGCCACGTGCAGAGAGAAAGAGAGAGGCCTCAGGCTCCCAGTGTTCCCACCCAGGTGCCAGACCCACCAGTGAAGCTGCCTTGGACATCTCAGCCCAGCTGCTGTCCAAATGCAATCTCCTGAGAGTGCCTGCCGGCTCCCCGTGATCAGAAAAACCCAGCCCAGCTTTACCAGAATTCTGGACTTACAGAATTCTGAGCAAATAAAAATGATTGTTTTTTTAAGCCACTAAATTTTGGGGTTGTTATCAAGCAGAGTCCCATGGATGGTATTAAAAAACTAGGGGTTATTACGTGGCAAAAGAGAACTGAAACATTGGATAACCAGTACCTGTCACGTGTGTGCACCTTGGGGGTTTTCTGAGGATCTTGTGGGGATGAGGAATTGTGAGCAAAAGCGGGGGTCGCATTAGTACTGAGAAACAAAAATAAAATCCTAAGCTCCCCTACGGACTGAACGCATCTCCTCTTGGCCAAGGGAACCCAGAGAAACATAACAAGCAGAGTTCCCTGCCCTGACGGGATGGGAGGCATGCCTCATGATGTCCCCTTCCTCTCTAACTGCCATTAGATGTTTTTTGTTTTTTTGTTTTTTTGTTTTTTCCACAGAAAGCAGGCTTTTTGGAAGAGTGGCCAGGCTCCCCTTCTTTTTGTGGTTTTGACGCAACAACTGACCAGCATTCCTTCCTGATAAGAGACCACCAACTATAAATGTTTCTGGCAGGTTTATGGAGGCTGCATGCAGGATGCCTTTGTGTCCTCTGCGTCATTTTTGACGGAGACAGCCTAATTTTAATGCATTTAAATGTTAAGTCTCAGAGACTCCATCTTGAATAGAGACTGGGTAAAATAAGGCTGAGACCTACTGGGCTGCATTCCCAGGAGGTTAAAGCACTCCTTTGTCACAGGATGAGACAGGAGGTTGGCACAAGATACAGGCCATAAAGACCTTGCTGATAAAACAGTTTGTAGTAAAGAAGCCGGCCAAAACCCACCAAAACCAAGATGGCGACGAGACTGACCTCTGCTCGTCCTCATGGCTTATTATACGCTAATTATAATGAATTAGCCTGCTAAAAGACACTCCCACCAGCGCCGTGACAGTTTACAAATGCCATGGAAACGTTGGGAAGTTACCCTATATGGTCTAAAAAGGGGAGGAACCCTCAGTTCTGGGAATTGCTCACCCCTTTCCTGGAAAACTCACAAATAATCTATCCCTTATTTAGCATATAATAAAAAAGTAACAATAAGTATCCTTGGTCAAGCTGCTCAAGCCACTGCTCTGCCTATGGAGCAGCCATTTATTCCTTTACTTTCTTAATAAGCTTGCTTTCACTTAATAAATGAATAAATAAATAAATAAATGTAAGTCTCCATCCGAAAGTGAACACGGGACATATGTAATATGCATGCTTGCTTACTAGGCATGTGCGTGCCCTGCCTTTGGGAATAGTCATCATTTGTCCTATAACCTGTTAAAGTCATATACTTAGCTGAACTGTTCAGCCTAAATTCCCGTCTTGCCCCTTCTTCTTTGAAATGCAAGGCTTCCCAGCCTGGGAGATGGCCATCCTACAGGCTGTAACCCTTGATAAGAAAAAAAGGTCTGCCTTCTAAATTGTGATTCTTTAGCTGACAGCATTCAGCTGCCTTCGGCAGCATCCTTAAGAGACTTCGTCCTCACAGGTTCCTCTGGGCTCAAGATGGCCCAGAAGTTACATAAGCAGTTTGTAGCTGGGTGAAATCACATTGTCATTTACAAGGGTCTTAACCAAAGGTTTCTGACCAAACTTGGAAGTTCTGCAGCAGAACCAAGGGGAAGGTTAGGTGCATGCTCAGTCTTTATCAGGCACTGCTGACTCACCAGAGTACAACACAGGTGGCCTTCTAGGCCTCAAGGAGCTCACGTTCCATTGGGTGGGAGCAGGAAGAGAAAGGAATAAACATGTACTAGATAAATGAACAGATATGATCATTTCAGCTCTGAAAAAGTGTCTTTTTTTTTTTTTTTTTTGAGACGGGAGTCTCGCTCTGTCTCCCAGGCTGGAGTGCAGTGGCGTAATCTCAGCTCACTGCAAGCTCTGCCTTCTGGGTTCATGCCATTCTCCTGCCTCAGCCTCCCGTGTAGCTGGGACTACAGGCGCCCGCCACCGCACCCGGCTAATTTTTTGTATTTTTAGTAGAGCCGGGGTTTCACCATGTTAGCCAGGATGGTCTTGATCTCCTGACCTCGTGATCTGCCCGTCTCGGCCTCCCAAAGTGCTGGGATTACAGGCTTGGGCCACCGCGCCCGGCCCAAAGTGGTTTTTTGTTTTGTTTTGTTTGAGATGGAGTCTCGCTCTGTTGCCCATGCTGGAGTGCAGTGGTGTGATCTTGGCTCACTGCAGCCTCTGCCTTCTGGGTTCAAGTGATTCTCCTGCCTCAACCTCCTGAGTAGCTGGGATTACAGGCACCCGCCACCATGCGTGGCTAATTTTTCTATTTTTAGCAAAGACAGAGTTTCACCACGTTGGCCAGGCTGGTCTTGAACTCCTGATCTCAAGTAATCCTCCCACCTCGGCCTCCCAAAGTGCTGTAATTACAGGTGCAAGCCACCACAGTCAGCCCTGGAAAAGTGTTTTGATGAAGACAAAAGAGCACCAGGTCATGGTAGTGCCTAGAAGGGGCTGCTTTGGGCAAGGAGCAGGAAAAGTCCCCCTGGGATGCTTGAAACTCTGTGACAACGAGGAGGCAGTGACGAGGACGTCTGAGGGAAGAGAGCTCCAAGAAGGAAGAGTGATAATTGTAAAGTACTTGAACATGCTTGGCTAGTTCAGGGGACAGAAAGGAGGTCCTAAGAAGGAGAGATGGAAGCAGATGCTGGGTGAGGTTGGAGAGGTGAGGAGGGCTGGGCCCTGTGGGAGTCCCATGGGGCATAGAATTGGGCTTGGCGTTGATTCTGGAAGCATGAGGAAGCCCTCGGAGGGGGAAGTTGTATTTCATGGTGTTTATACCCAAGGGCACTGGGGTCAGCTAGACCTTTTATTAGTACTCTCATTAGCTATATATCATGAGGCATCTCTCAGAGCCTCAATTTCTTCATCAGATTAAAGGAATAAAGAAATGCCTACTTCAGGGCTGGGTGCAGTGGCTCACACCTGTAATCCCAGCACTTTCGGAGGCCGAGGTGGGCGGATCACGAGGTCAGGAGAGCCAGACCATCCTGGCTAACAAGGTGAAATGCTGTCTCTACTAAAAATACAAAAAATTAGGTAGGCGAGGTGGCGGGCGCCTGTAGTCCCAGCTACTCAGGAGGCTGAGGCAGGAGAATGGCGTGAACCTGGGAGGCGGAGCTTGCAGTGAGCTGAGATCACCCCACTGCACTCCAGCCTGGGCGAAAGAGTGAGACTCCATCTCAAAAAACAAAAAAACAAAAACAAAAACAAAAAATCTGTTCAGGAACCAAGAAACAGGAAAAGTAAGCATTCTGAGGGTGAGTGTGGGTATGAGAAGGGGACAGGGAGGAGATAAGCAGAGAACCATTTGTTTGCTGAGTCTCTGTATGTTCAGAGCACTGGGAAAGGGGTTTTCGAATCCCCCTAATGAGCCTGCGGGGTTGGCATTATGATCCCATTTTACAGAGAAAAGAAGTGAGGCCCAAAAAGGTGACCTGCCAAGTCCACAAACCTGGGACCACGGAGCTGGAGTTCTACTTTCTGTCAGACTCTAACATCAGTTTCACCCCCAAACTGCCTCTTGGGGACACAGGGGTGAAAGAGAAGAGAAAGAAAAGTCGAGGCTTAGGGAAGAGGTAAGAGCTGTCAGTGCTGGAAAAGAAAACACGTGGGGTCTTTTGGTAGTGCTGGGTCTCCTGGATCCTTAGATGACTTAATGCAGAGTTGAAAATGGCGGTAGCTCAGGTGAACGGCCCACAAGGGTGCCCTGGTTGGCAGCAGCCATGGGCTGGAGGGCTTTGGAACCACTTTTTTCTAATTAGTGTTGACAGGTCTTCCCTGCCTGTTTCCTTCAAGCTTCCCTCGGTGCCATCAGTCCTGGAAAGATGGTGTTTTCTTTGGAGGGGAGGATAGCAGGCCTGGCCTGGGCTGGGACCTGCCGCAGCTCCCAGGAAGGCTGAGTTCATTAGACATGGCAGCCCCGGAAGCCCAGGCCACAGAGGCCTCATTAGCAGCACTGCCAGGCTAAGTGACGCTAACAGGAAACTGGCTGCATAGAGGCACTGGCTATGGTGGCTGCAGCGTTTTAGGAGAGGAAGAAGAACCGGATGGCGGGTACCTGACCTCATTTCCAACTCCCTATGGCTCTGGAAAGGCACCATCATCCTTCCCACCATCTCAGATGAGGAAGCTGAGATTTGGGGAGGCCAGGCTCTTTTGCTTCCCAGTGACCACTCTGGAAAGGCCTTCCTCCCTCGGGGTGTTTATGTTTCACACCTTAATGCAGAGTTGACTTGATGCAGAGTTGAAAATGCTACAAGAAGGGAGAACCCGTGGAGTGGAGGGCTTTGTTGAAAGCCATTGGAAGCAATGGCATCGTGGGCAGGTGAGGTGGGAGGTATATTGGGGGGGTGGTCTTCTCACACTCCAGGCCACCACTGTGTGCCACAGTCCCACTGTAGCTCGCCCCGTGACTAGCGGGATCTCAGTATCAGATCTCTTTCGGAAGTGTTGGGGCCATTTTTGTCCTGAGGATAATTGTTTTTTTTTTTTTTTTTTTTTTTTTTTTGGAGACGGAGTCTCACTCTGTCGCCCAGGCTGGAGTGCAGTGGCACCATCTCGGCTCACTGCAAGCTCCACCTCCCGGGTTCACGCCGTTCTCCTGACTCAGCCTCCCGAGTAGCTGGGACTACAGGCGCCCCACCACCATGCCCAGCTAATTTTTTGTAATTTTAGTAGAGAAGGGGTTTCACCGTGTTAGCCAGGATGGTCTAGAATTCCTGACCTCGTGATCCGCCCAACTCGGCCTCCCAAAGTGCTGGGATTACAGGCTTGAGCCACCGCGCCCGGCCAAGGATAATTGTTAAAGTCTCCAAAAGGAGGAGCAGGCAGCTCTAATCTCCAAGCTTCTTCCACCCGCAGGAGAGGTCAACGTTGTCTCTTCACCAGATGCTACCTTTGTGGGGGACCAGGGTCACCCACCTGACCCTCAAGTGCCCATTTCCTGAGACCCCTATGAAGAGGCCACCGGTGGACATTCATAGCATCCTCCTGGCTGATGGAGAACCATGGCAGGGAGATGACTAAACTGTGCAGAAGCTGCCTGGGCCCCTCACACCCCAGGCATGGGAAACCCAAGTGCACAGAAGGCCAACGTGGTATGCCCCAGTGGAAAATTCTGGGGGAAAATTCATAGCTTTCTCTTTCTTGATAGAGAAAGGTCTGTGTTGAGGAATGTGACCTTCAGAGCTAGGCCTTGGTGGTCTTAAGATCAATCCATGGCTAGAAATAGCAGACCCTAAGGAATGGGGTCTCAAGCCCACTCTAGATATTCGTGGACATGCAGCAAAGGCTTTTCAAGGCTTCAAATATTGTCTGAGTCGGGAGCCACCTGTATCTCTGTGAGAAGATCAGGTGACCTGGCAGGTCAAGGGTGCTGTTGTGATCCTCTGTCATTGCTCAGTCAACAAACATTCTTCACAAGCTCACTCCTTCACTTAGCATCCAAGAAGGACCTTGTTTTTTTCCTTTTCAATCTTTTTAAATGTATTAGGTGATTGGGGCAGGGGTGGTGGTGCAGGATCTCACTCTGTCACCCAGGCTGGAGTGCCATGGTGCAGTCCATAGCTCACTGCAGCCTCAAATTCTTGGGCTCAAGGGATCCTCCCACCTCAGCCTCCTGAGGAGCTGGGACCACAGGTGCATGCCACCACTCCTGGCTAATTGTTAATTTTTTTATAGAGACAGGGGTCCTACTATGTTGCCCAGGCTGGTCTCAAACTCCTGGGCTCAAGCGATCCTCCTGCCTCTGCCTCCCAAAGTGCTGGGTTTACAGGCATGAGCCACCACACCCAGGCCCATCCTAGACTCTTGTTCCCTGACCAAAAGGGACACCCTCATTGAGAAAAATTGCAAATGCAAGATGACAAGGGAAATATTCAAAGATTCAGAGAAAGCCTGATACAGACCCATTAGGACCCAATCAAGGTCTTCCATCCTCCACCAGATTAAATATTTTTGTCATCTTAGAAAGAACACCAGTTTCTTCTTTCTCTACCTCCTTAATTCTCCTGCAGCCCAGAGATGCTGCCTGGTGTCTTGGAATCTTTGTCTTCAAAATTAGAACAATTTCATATCCTTGATCTCATCTCTCCTTGGAACATTCTTTTACAGGAGTTCGGGGCAGTATTTCTACCCTTTCATTAGGCATTTATTTTTATTATTTATTTATTTTTGAGACAGTCTCGCTCTATCCCCAGGCTGGAGTGCAATGCCATGGTCTCAGCTCACTGCAACCTCTGCCCCCCTGGGATCGAGCAATTCTCCCGCCTCAGCCACCCGAGTAGCTGGGATTACAGGCACCCGCCACCACGCCTAATTTTTGTATTTTTAGTAGAGACAGAGTTTCACCATGTTGGCCAGGCTGGTCTCAAACTCATGACCTCAGGTGATCTGCCCGCCTTGGCTTCCCAAAGTGCCAGGATTACAGGCGTGAGCCACCGTGCCCAGGCCTATTCTAGACTCTTGTTCTCCAACCAAAAGGGACACCCTCATTGAGAAAAATGCCAAGTGCAAGATAAGAAGGGAAATATTCAAAGACTCAGAGACAGTCTGATTTAGACCCATTAGGATCTGATCATGGTTTTCCATCCTCCACTGGATTAAATATTTTTGTCATCTTAGAAAGATTAGCAATTGCTTCTTTCTCTACCCCCTTAAGTCTCCTGCAGCCCAAAGATGCTGCCTGCTGTCTTGGCATCTTTGTTTTCAAAACCAGAACAATTTTATATCCTTGGTCTCATCTCGCCTTGGAACGTTCTTTTACAGGAGTGCAGGGCAGTACTTCTACCCCTTTATTAGGCATTAAAAAAAATTCTTTCTTCCTCGGGGCCCTCCTTTTCTGTAATAGCATATTGTTCATATGGCAATGATCACAGCGAATCATTCCTGCTCACCCCACACCCTCTTCCCACATTGGGGATGGCAGGAAGGGTAAGATCACATGGATGGGTGTCCCAAATTTGGGCAGATCTGGTCATTGTGAGCTCATCTGGACATGGGAACACCTGTAGGATGAGGAGCTGGGGCATGTGGCCTTGATGTCTCCCTGGGCCCCTTACTCTCCTTTCTCAGTAAATTGACATTTTCCAGCCTTAAAGTTAATTCCTGCTTCTGTTTGGGGGAGGTGAAGAGAACTGTTTCCATTTAGTAATCTCTGAACAATTGAAAATGCATGTTTCTCTCTTAACATCAGAGGCCTGGTTCTTTTTAAGGCCTAACGTCTTTGAAAATTCAATTTCCTAACTTTGACCACTTTTTGTATGATGGCTATGAAGAATGACAACTGGGACTTTGGAGATAGTTTGCTAGTTTCTTTGTTAAACTCCAAACTAAATTTGTTTCCCCAGCCCCTAATCCCACTCCCACTCTTCCTCCCAGGGCTGCTGTGGTGTATTGCTCTGGGGAAGATATTCACACATAGTCTAACTGACGGCTCAAAGAATTGTGCAGCCACAGAACCACCCATATCCCTTATCTTAGCGAATAGTATCACCTCCTTACAGTTTCTCAAAACAGCCGTCCCCCTTGCCCTCATCCTTCATAGTCAATCAACAACCCAGCTATGCTGATGCTACCCTTCGAGTATTTCATATATCCCTGGCATTATCCCATCTCCATCACAGCATCCTGGTCCAAGCTACCATCCTCCTTCTTGCCTGGATACATACATTAGCTTCAAAACGAGATTCCCCATCGACTCTTGACCGTCCTATCAGTTCTCCACACTGAAGCTAGAGAGAACTTTTAGGATGCAAATCATCAGGCACCATGCCTGCTTAAAACCTTCTGTGGCTTTCTCTTCTCCTTAGGCTGAAGTCCAAACTTTCACCACGGCCAACTGCAGAGTGATCTGGACCCCGACCATCTCTCTAGCTTGACCCACCCACTCCTTCCCATGATTTCTTGGCTCCAGCCACCCTGCACTATTCTGTGAGGTCCTGGTTCACTCTACATCAGGACCTTTGCACATCCTGCTCCCACTGTTCACTTGGTTTTTATCCCTGCTCAACCTCCAGGGTTCAGTTTACACATCATTTGCTCAGAGGGGCCATCCCTGATCTCTAAGCTGACTTACACTCCTACACTTAGGATCCTGTAGCCCAGTCCCAAACCCAGCATTCTCAGTTACTTCTTCAACATCTACCTATCCCATCATATTGTAAGCAATAAACAGATCTGTAATTTATCACTGGAATCCCATTGGCAGCACACAGAGGGTGGTTAATCATGTTTGCTGAGTAAAAGAACGAATGAAGGACCAGTGTTAGTTTCCCGCACTCACTTAGACACTAAGAGCCCTCTGTTGGTAAGACCTGGAAGGGCAGGCCAGGCACAGTGGCTCACACCTGTAATCCCAGGACTTTGGAAGGCTGAGGCAGGTGGATCACCTGAGGTCAGGAGTTTGAAACTAGTCTGGCCAACATGGTGAAACCCTGTCTCTACTAAAAATACAAAATTAGCCAGGCATGGTGGTGGGCGCCTGTAATCCCAGATACTGAGGAGGCTGAGGCACGAGAATCATTTGAACCCGGGAGGCAGAGGTTGCAGTGAACTGAGATCGCGCCATTGCACTCCAGCCTGGGCAACAAGAACAAGACTCCATCTCAAAAAAAAAAAAAAAGGTAAAAATCTGACCAAGGTATAGTTCCCTACCTTCAGGGGACTTTCCAAACCTACTCAAGCCAATAACGTGGTTCTCCAATTCAGATGGAGGTGACATTGATGATCCTAGACCAAGGAAAAGTCCACGGCAGCCAGCACGCCAAGCTTATCAGAGTGAAGGACTGATGACAGGGTCAGACTCAAAGGTGCTGTGCTTCCTGCTGCTGGCAATGATGGGCTTGGCTCCAATCTCTGTGAATGGGCAGCAAAGGGAGGTCTAAAGGGCTGAGCCTTCAAATGGGCTCTTTGCCTAGTAATTAATTCACTCATTAACTCAAAAGCTTTTATGGAAAGTCAACTAGCTGTGAAGAATTCTGCAAGGCTCTCGGGAAGAGGTAGCTGCACACTGGTCAAATGCAACCCAAAGCGATGGTACTTTTTAAAATTTTGAATGAATTTCCGATGATTGAAAAATTGGGACATTTAACATGGTACAAATCTCCAGCTTCCCTTGAAAAGCAAACCATTTGGCCATACAGGACTGCAACTGACTGGAACTGGTGGAAACTGCTTACTTTGGATGAGGCAAGCTCTCTCTTTTGAGTCATTACTCATAATCAGCTTCACTGGCCTACATTACCTGCCAGGTTTCCATGGGCATTGGAGTTGGTATTCTGTGAGCTCTAGGATTATTGACAGGTCCATAAGAAACTGCTGTTATTCTTGAGGATCTAATAGCAAATGCTCAAACTGTGCCCTCACTCCAGGGGGTTCACAGGAAAAATAGGGAGGGCTGGGAGACCTTGGAGAGTGGAAGTGGAGACCACTTGAAATCTTATGTCTGTTTAAATCTCATTTGTCTTGCATTTGACTGCAGGGATTCAGTCTTAGGCAACAAGTCCTAAGGCAGCATTGATTTAACCACAAGGTCTTGATACTTAAACTCTTCAAGCCTCTGTTTCCACACGCATCAAATGAAGGTAATTCTACCTTCCCAGGCAACGTCACAGAGTTGTTACAAAATTATATTGATCTTGGCACATGAGATGCCTGGCTCACAACAAGTGTTCCACAGATACGAGTCTTATTAGTATTTTCACAAATTCATTTATAACAAGTAACTATAGCCTCAAAATAGTCATATAGAGTCCTCTTTCCCAGGTCTTTTTTCTATCTTTATTGTTTTATTCTGATTATAATAGAAATCTATGTTTCTTACAGAAATGCTCAGATGGGGGCCGGGCATGGTGGTTCACACCTGTAATCCCAGCACTTTGGGTGGCTGAGGCGGGTGGATCACAAGGTCAGGAGATCGAGACCATCCTGGCTAACATGACGAAACCCCGTCTCTACTAAAAAAAAAAAAAAAAAAAAAAAAATATATATATATATATATATATATATATAATTAGCCGGGCGTGGTGATGGGCTCCTGTAGTCCCAGCTACTTGGGAGGCTGAGGCAGGAGAATGGCGTGAACCCAGAAGGCGGAGCTTACAGTGAGCCGAGATCCCGGCACTGCACTACAGCCTGGGCGACAGAGCAAGACTCTGTCTCAAAAAAAAAAAAAAAAAAAAAAAAAAAAAAAAAAAAAAAAGCTCAGATGAAGAAATTCATACCATAGCGAGAGCTGATCTTGAAGTTTCTAATTGTTGCTCTCTGGTCATTAAGAAATATGTAAATCTCGATGGTGACATACACACGCATTAAGACCAAATCAAAGCTAAAACTCGTAGCTGTTCCTTTTGTGCCTGAACCTGGCCCTTAGGTTGAATAAAGGGCTTGGAAAGGAAAATTGAACTTTGCAGTCACCTCAGCAATATTCTCTGGAATGAAAATAACATTTATTTTCCCCTCTGCAGCCCTCTTTTCCACATTCTGGCAGCTCAAGGTCCTCTTTTCAGGTGGTCACCCTCAGACATCAATTGTTAAGGCTTTTTCAATGTCAGCCAAGTGGTGCCTGCTGCTGTCATCCGGTCTCCACTGAGCCCTCCCATGGCTGCAGGCCACAGGGACCAAACTAAGAAAGGTCTGTGGATAGGACACTCACCCACAGCAGATTCATCTATAGAGGTCTTTCCTATGGTGTCTGACTGCTCGAAGACACTGTTCCAAGCTGGCTTCCCAGGAGGAACAGGCTTCCAAGTCCAGCTCTTTGACCTAGGGATAGTATTTTGGCTTTGCACTGGGTCAAAATACTTTTATTGAGTTCTTCCAATGGGGAAAGCATCCAGTTTTCAGACTTTGCCCATCAGCTAAATAAAATCCCCTGGGAAAAAAAGGCTTGTTGCATTCTTGCCCCATGGGATTCAAAGTTATCTCTTTTCAGCTTCTCTGGTTCTCTTGGTATTGTCCTTACAGATAAAGCTGTCATGGCCCGTTGTTCTGCAGCTGTGGATTTGCAGGGGAGTCCCTCCCACTCTCAGCCTTCAGCTCAGGTGAAAAACAGTACAGTCTCCAATAAATGGTGGGAATTTTCAACTGTGAGGCGATAAGAAGGTTGCTATTGTTAGGCAAATCACTCTGAAGTCCTCCTTAATCCTAACCTTCCCCACAGTAACTAGCCCAGTAGAAATGCTTACAGGATGTTTAACCCTTAACCAACCTCAATCACCACGGTCTGTCAAATCCAAAGGAAAACACAGAAAGTGTACCCATTCGCTGCTGACCAGGATCTTTAATTCCTTCTCAGCTAAGATTCAGCACCAGGGCAGAGATCTTCAGAGAAGCCTTCTCTGATATCCATCTCGTCCCACTCCCCGCCATTGATTTGGTCCCTCCAGCCCTTATTTTCCCCTAGACCACATATATTTCTCTGTTGTAGCTCCAAAAGCTTGAACGATAGCTAAAGTGCACTGAACGTTTACTGTATGTGAACGCATGGGAGAGATGCTTGAGAATACCATCTCACAGAGTCCTCCCAGTGATTCTAAGAGGAACCAGAGGTTATCTCCAGTTTATGATGAAGAGATTGAAGTTCAGAGTGGTTAGTGGCAACAGCACACTACACTGCCTCCCATCGTGGGATAAATGTTTGCACTCGCTGATGCCACTGGACTGTGAGCTCCAACAGGGGGAGGACTGGCCCTCAGCATCTTTGTCTTCCCACACACTACCCAGTGCATACCAGATGCTCAGTTAACATGTGGAACCAAGCCAGCTCCCCAAGGCCCCTCTCTGTGATCCAGGGCACCAGGCAATATGTTTTTATTATATGCTCTGTAATATTCTAGGATTACCGTATTTTTCTTTTCTCTTCCTGCAGTGTGCCAGCCGGCATCTCTTCCCTGGCTTCCAGGCACTGAACTCTGTTTTCTGCAAACACTGGTGGCTCTGCCTGAGGCCTTTTCCCAGCCTCTGGGGCAGCTCAGGCAGTGTTCAGGGCATGTGGGATGCCAAATGGTCTTACCATTATGGTGAATTGGGAGCTGGCTTCCAGCTGCCAGCATCCATGTCCACTCAGGCAGCCCGGGAGCTGTGACTAGGGAGTTGGCCAGTGAAGACCCCAGCTCCCTTGACCCTCAATTGGAAAACCTCCAGATGTATCTGTGTTCTGTAGTTTCTGGAGCTCTCACAGGACTGGCTCCAGTTGTCCACGGTAGCAGCTCGCTCTCATATGTCCCCTTACTGTCTGTTTTCCTCTCCTGTCTCACTATCCTATTCACCTACTGGAGTTTCATGGGCGTCACCTCTTCAAAACATGCATGTGCCCTTGAATCCTCATCTCAAGGTTGGCTTTTGACTGAGACAACCCTCTTCAACAGATGCCAGTGGCTGGCAGTGCTGGTGCTGATTTGCTTCAGCACAGATGGGCTTCTGGTGTGAGTGTCATCAGCGGGTCACCCAGATCGCCTCCTGCCTGAGCACAATGGACCGCCAGCTCAGTTGCCTCCTTTCTGTGACCACTCCTGTGTTCCACCAAGACCACAGTTCTCCTGGGTTGTTCCTGTCAAAAATGATGAGTGCAGTCCATTCCTCTAACAGGTGACTGTGGCTTGAGGACTCCCCATCAGCCTGGCTGAGGCATTCTCTGAGCTGTGCTGAGATCTGGGGCTCTTTCTACCAACACTCCTTCCTTCCCCTTCTCCATTCTCAGGCACCAGCCCCACATCCGAGCTGAAGGCTCTCCCTGTCTCTCCTATGTCCTTTGCAGGCATTTCTCCCAATACATCTTCTGCACACCAAATTCTACCTTAGCTGCTTCTCAGATCATCCACACTAACACAGTTCAAGTGAAACGTCACCTCTGAGGGCCAGTAAGTTCTAGATCTGGAAGACAAGGACCATATCCCAGACTGGGCTATACCTTCCCCAGAGTGAGACAACCCAAGAGGCCCTGGCTGCTGGGCCACCTGATGGTCCTAACAACAACTCTTTCTTACTTCTCTGAAGGCTCTGAGGGCCAACAAGAATGGCTTCTATTTCATCTACAGCAGTGGTTTGCAACTGATGGTGACCTTGTCTCCAAGGAGGTACGTGGCAATGTCTGGAGACGTTTTTGGTTGTCATATTATGGGGAGGATGATACTGGCATCTGGTGGGTAGAGGCCAGGCATGCTGTTGAGCACCCTGACATGCACAGGACAGCCCCCACTACCATGAATGATCCAGCCCCAAATACCAACAGTGCTTTGGTCGATGAGCCCGGCATCGTGGAGAGAGAAGCACTAGTCTTGGAGCCTGGAGGAGGAGGTCAAACTTGTATTTAAAGAACAGATGAGCCAATTTAGAAAAGGGTTCCAAGCCTGGTTCTGCTACTCACAATAGCCCTAGGCAATATGTGACTTCTCTGAATCTCATTTCCTTACCTATAAAATAAGAACGATAACATCCAGTATGCAGCATCGTTGTGGGGACTGAAGACCATAACCCAGAGAAAGCACACAGGGTTTTACTGGCACAGGATAGACACTCCGGAAACTAGAATCCTTCCCTCTGGCCTCTGCCTATTTCTCTACCCAGCCTGGTGCCAGAGCAAGTCCAGATCTGGTCTCTGAAGGTGACTGTCCTCAAGGATGGTGACACCTTTCTTACAGCCCTCCTGTCCTGCACTCATTCAATTCCCTCCCTCCAACTCTTCATTTCTTCATCCATTTGTTCTGCTAAGGTTTACTGAGTGCCTGTTATGAGCTCCAGGCATTTAAGATACATGAGTCAACAAAACAGGCAACCATATCTACCTGTTAGTAAAGACTTGTTAAAAAGCTTATGTTCTATGGGGGGGCAGGGGAGTGGCGGATAACAAAGAATATGATGAATAAGTCAGTAAATCATATATTATGTTAGAAGGTTGGTAAAAACAGGAACAAGGAACAGGGAAGGAATACCCATATTGTGGAGAGTGTACAGGGCTGGGGATGGGAGTGGTTTGTAATTTTAAATAGGGTGATCAGGAGAAGGCTTATTGGGAAGGGGACAGTTGGGCCAAGACCTGAAAAAGGAAGGATTCAGCTATGGGGGCTTCTGAAGGGAGGTTGCCCGAAGCAGAATGCACAACCCATGCAAAGGCCCAAGGTCCCAGACCTCAGTGGCCCGGGAATGTGGATTCTACTCTCCCGAAGTTCTTTCCCAGGAGGCCCACCTACCAAACTGTAAATGAAAACCATCACTTGGTGACTTCTTTTGATATATTTGACCCGCAAGAAGGTAAACAAGTACATTAATTTAAAACAAGTGTCAGGCGGGGTGCGGTGGCTCTCGCCTGTAATCTCAGCACTTTGGGAGGCTGAGGTGGGTGGATCACTTGAGGTCAGGAGTTGGAGACCATCCTGGCCAACATGTTGAAACCCTGTTTCTACTAAAACACAAAAATTAGCCAGGTGTGGTGGCACACGACTGTAATCCCAGTTACTTGGGAGGCTGAGGCAGGAGAATCGCTTGAACCAGGGAGGCGGAAGTTGCAGAGAGCCAAGATCGTGCCATTGCACTGCAGCCTGGGCAACACAGCAAGACTCCATCTCAAATAAAAAATAAAATAAAATAAAACAAGTGTCAATATCTACATCCCATTTCCCCCTTAGGCAAAGGATCATAATTGGAGGATATCCGTTCCCACTCCAAAGGAAAAGGCCAGTTGTCCATTTATACTTGTTCATTAGCCTGATTCCTGCCTTGAGTAATTACAGAGGATTAAAGCATCATTCCGTGCTTGCTGCAATTGAAACCAGGCCCCAGAAGAACAATGCCTTTGTGTGAAACTCTGAGGGGAGGTGGGGGCGGCAATGCAAGGCTCTAATTCTATTCTCTCCTACGGTGTAGCCGGGCACAAATGTTAGTGGGGGGCATTGATTTAGATGCTCACTTTACCCGCAGGGGCCCTGGCCGGTCAAGAACACAGGTGAGTGGGATCCTGGAGGACATTCTAACCCAGCCAAAGTGGGATGCTTGCATCCAAAACCATACACACAGTGAAAGAGGAATTTCTTGCAAGCATCTGGTCTCTGGGCTTGCCTGAGATGGAAACACCTCCTCAACTAGTTGCTGTATGGTACGACTGTGGCCATTCACGTGAGTCCTGCCTTCAGCATGCAGAACGGTCCCTCTCCCATTCCTAATGGCAGCTCTTGCCTGCCGTTGGCCTACTGGCATGACTACTGTATTGGCCACACAATACCTATCACTTTGCTTATTAGAGCTACTCAACAGCCATCCTAAGATCAAGATTCAGTGTCACACCAGGATGGGGAGAAAGTCCATTGAAAGCTCACAGACTGCCAAGTTATGAATGTCTTTATTTAAATGAAGCATTACAGAAATGTCACCGGATGAGTGTTTAAAAGTTCACTAAGGACTTGTTACAAATAAGTTAAATAAAGGCACCTATCTCAATAACCCATAGAAGTAGGTATTATCATTATTATTGTTGCCATCAGCACTGAACAAAGTTCAAGTTCCCAGAGCCGAGGCCAAGGCCTGCCTCCATCTGGCCCATGGCCCCTGTGGGGTGAACCCACCTGAACTTAGCTTCTCTTCTTCTTTCTTGATGCCACCATGCCAGGAAGGTCCCACCACCTGCTACCTGAAGCCCTAGAACAAGCTCCAACTTGGGCTTCTGGCTACCACCTTCCTCCCTCATGGCTACTGCCAAACATCATCCCTGGGGTCAAACTCTCAACACTCCCTGGCCAGGATGTGCCTCACATCCCTTGGTATAGCATTCAAGGCCCTTCCCCCATCGAATGGCAGCCATGTCTCTGACCACCTCTCAAAGTCCCTTGGCCCTCTGGCAATGTCGGCTGTTCAAGAATCACTGCCCTCAAGTATGACATAATAAAAGGAGCGGTTACCAAAGCACTTCTGGAACCACTGTCATCCTGAGGACACAGAGCTTGCTTTGCCAAGCAGGTCACAGGTGTCCTTATGAAAAGCATCAGATGCCTTGGAGCCAAGGAACCCAGGGAAGAAGAGGTTTGCCTTGCTGCAGGGTCATGTCACACGGAGGATGCATCTGTTGCAGCCAGAGTTGGCATATTACGATTTCTGCTTCCTTTTTGAAGCTGAGTAGAAAAAAAAAAAAAAAAAAAAAAAAAAAAAAAAAAACTCTGCCACCCAGATGTTAAGTAACTACTAAATCCCTCTTTAATTAACTGGGTAATCTCAGTGCCACGTTCAGACAGCACCTTCCTCTTGGTGTTTTTAGCCTTGAAAATGGAGGTCTGCCGTCTTAGGCTTGGAACTGAGAAAAGAAAAGTGAGGGTTTGCTCAGGCAAATCCCCCTGTGAGATGTTCCGTTTAACTGCATAATTGACAGGGAAGGAGAAGAAAGGAAGATTATGTAGGGTTTTGTAGGTTTGCTGTACAACCAAGATAATCACTTGAAATTCTAATGTTTTCCATCGTTCAAAAACTCTTCTTACAGAAGGGGCAGTGGGGTGGGGGGATCCCCAGAGACCATTTAATCAACAAACATTCATTGTGTACCTACTAGGTGCTGGGACCTGTGCTACGGGCTGAGGATGCTGCTGATGAATGCTGAATCAGTGTTGAAACTTGTTTTCCAAAAGGGTGGGCAGAACCCAAACAGGTGACTAGGGGAATAAATTAATGACTGAGGTGATAGAGAGCAGAGGGACTTGGGGGAGGGGACATAGCAGATCTGCAGGCTCTTGAATGTCTCTTTGAAGAGGTGGGATTTGGCATTTGAACTGACACTTGAGTGATGAGCAGGAGCCAGCAAGGCAGGGGACTCCAAGAAGAGACTCCTGGACCCAGATAGAGGGAACAGTAGGCATAGACCTAGCCTGATGCAGGAATGTGCTGGTATTCTCCAGCCAGTGTGGCAGGAGCAAATGACTGGGGAGAAGGGTGGGTCAGGATGAGGCTGGTGGCTGGTGAGGGAGGCAAGGTCCTCCCCATTCAGTTGTTTTGTAGACCAGGGTTCACCAAATTACAGTCTGTGGGCCAAATCTGGCCCACTGCCTGTCTTTATGAATAAAGTTTTATTGGAAAACAGCCATGTCCATTTGTTTAGATATTGTCTGTGGCTGCCTCAGCACTAGAAGGGCAGAGGCTTCAGCTGCTATAAAGACTGTCAGGTCCACAAACTGTAATGTATTTACTATCTGGCCCTTTATAGAAAAAGTTTGCTAAGCCCCATTGGTAGGAAGTTTGGGTTTTATTTTACTTATAGAGACAAGGTCTTGCTATGTTGTCCAAGCTGGGCTCAAACTCCTGGGCTCAAGCAATCCTCCCACTTTGGCCTCCCAAAATGCTGGGATTACAGGCATAAGCTACCACACCTGGCCTGAATTTTATATCTATATGCAATCAAGTAGCCACTAGAGGGTCTTACACATTTGATTGATATGTTTTAAAAGACTACTCTGGCTGCTGTGTGGAGAAAAATTTGGAAGGGGCAGGAGGGGACCAAGGAGAAAGAGGAGGCTGCTGGATTGTCCCGAGTCCTGTCACCACATTGCAGCCCAAGCATGTTCAAACTGGGCCAATGAGTACCGAGTTGCTGCTATGTGTTAGTCATTGTGCAAAGTACCTCCTTAGACCTTATTTTATCATCACAATCTTAAAAGAGATAATGCATTTCAACCACTTAATTCTATGCCTGGCACATTGAAGTGCTGAATAAAAGTTAATGAAACAACTTGTAAGACATTGGCAAGGAACACCCACCAGTCTACTATCTTGGGAGGGTTTCTCAGAAGCAGAGCCTGAGATGAGGATTTGGGCCCAAGTGATGTTTTAAGGAAGTCTTCCAGTAATGGGGGTGAGAAGAAGGTCAGGGAAGGAAGGGAAGCCAAGTGAGCATTGGTTGGTTTCAGGCAAAGTTGTGCCTGGGGGAACCTCAGCCTGAACCAACTTGGAGTGTAATTTATACCCACCTGGAATGTAAGTTACACCTCGGGGTACGTCCTGAGGTGAGGCAAGGGAGCTCTGCTTTTCATACTCACAGAGGGTCAGTCACAGGAGGAGGGCTGCCCTGAGGGGACATTAATTCCCAGGTACTTAAGTTCTAGGAGGCCCAGAGGCCAAGAGAGAGTCTTGGAGGAGGAGCCACAATGCAGGGTGTTAAAAGCAGAAGCACACGGAGGCAGGCAAGGGTGGTGCACCAGAAAAGGCTTGAAGGGATCTAAGAGGAGCTGGACGGTATTGTCTGCTACACATACCCATTGTTCAGATAAGGAAACTGAGGCTCATGGACACTGACCTGCTCTCCAATGGCAGCTGGGATCCCAATCCCAGTCTGACTCCAGATCGCATCCTCTGCTCTTTCCCAGCAAACCCCTCCTTCCTCCTTCCAGTGGTCATGAAATATTAAAACCCTCTGAGGCTTCCTACGGCATGAAATAATCCTGTAGGTATGCTGGCCACACTGTCTTGCAGATTGTCTTTTAGTGCCTATAATTGCTTAATCAAAAACAAATGAGGGTTATAAAAATTGGGAGTGTTCAATGTCCTCTGAATAGTCAAGGAAGGTTATCAAAATACCAAAATTTGCACAAATATAGCTGCTTTTATAGATCCTCTCTAACAGCAGACTGTAAAACAGTCCTCTCCAACAGGGGGTGGGAGATAAAGAATTTCTTCTTCCAACAGTAATAAATCAAACAACCCTCCGTGGACAGTGGAAATTGATTTTTCTCACTCTTCACATAGCCACGGCACTACCAAAGCCATGGTGCGATGCTCTCACGGTGACAAGCTTCAACTTGGCCACATCAATTATCAAAACAAGAAATGTCAGGCCTTGGCACAGCCAGGCTGAGATAGGAACTCCAGCTCCTGCTGTGGCTGCCCTGTGTGCCCCTCCCCCATGGCTTTGTATTTAAAGTCTAACAGGATTCAGCTAGGCCAAAGCCCAAAGTTAATCTCCAAGAGAATCCTCCCTCCCTTCTTAAAATCCCCTTCATTGTCCAAGGTAGCCTAGGTTAGCTTAGGACTAATTCCTGGTCCAGGTGAACTGGTGAAATAAAGTCTGCCTCTCTCTCTCTTCCTCTCTCTCTCCTCTTTCTCCAGCTCTTACTTTCATGCTTTCTCTTTCTCTTTCTTTTTTTTTTTTCTGGATTCAAATGACCCAGCTCAAGAAAGATTTTCAGACCCAGAAGAGTAACCCATGCAAAGCTAGACCTTTTCATCATCTGAAAGGCAAAACAGGCCCTCAGCATCTCCATCTCCCCAGAGGTTCTAATCTCTCTGTTTCCCAACCTATCCCAAGAATGGAGGCACAAGCACTGTGAGAGCAGAGATGTCAAAAGGCACATTCAGGCTGGGCGCGGTGGCTCAAGCCTGTAATCCCAGCACTTTGGGAGGCCGAGACGGGCGGATCACGAGGTCAGGAGATCGAGACCATCCTGGCTAATACGGTGAAACCCCGTCTCTACTAAAAAATACAAAAAAAAAAAAAAAAATAGCCAGGCGACGAGGCGGGCGCCTGTAGTCCCAGCTATTCGGGAGGCTGAGGCAGGAGAATGGCGTGAACCCGGGAGGCGGAGCTTGCAGTGAGCTGAGATCCGGCTACTGCACTCCAGCCTGGGCGGCAGAGCAAGACTCCGTCTCAAAAAAAAAAAAAAAAAAAAAAAAAAAAAAGGCACATTCAACACCCCAAGCTCATCCAAGCTTCTGCCCGCATCACATCAGCTAGTATCCCATTGGCCAAGGCAAGTCACAAAGCTAAAGTCAAGAGAGGGCATTGTGGTGGCTCATGCCTGTAATTCCAGCACTTTGGGGGACCAAGGTGGGAGGATTGCTTAAGCCCAGGAGTTAAAAACCTGCCTGGGCAACATAGTGAAACCCTCATCTCTTAAAAAAAAAATTTAAAAATTAGCCGGTTCTGGTGCCACATGGCTGTAATCCCAGCTACTACAGAGGCTGAGGTAGAAGGATTGCTTGAGCTCAGGAGGTTGACAGCAGCCTGGGCAACATGGCAAAACCCCAACTCTATAAATAAATAAATAAAAGTTGGCTGTGGTGCTGTGTGCCTGTAGTCTCAGCTACTCAGGAGGCTGAGGTGGGAGGATCGCTTGAGCCCAGGAGGTCGAGGCTGCAGTGAGGTATAATGGCACCATTACACTCCAGCCTGGGTGACAAAGCAAGAGCCTGTCAGGGAAGGAAGGAAGGAAAGAAGGAAGGAAGGAAGGAAGGAAGGAAGGAAGGAAGAAAAGAAGGAAGGAAGGAGGGAGGGAGGGAGGGAGGGAGGGAGGGAGGGAAGGAAGGAGGGAAGGGAAGGGAAGGGAAGGGAGGGAGAGAGGGAAGGAGGGAGGAAGGAAGGAAAGAAGGGAGGAAAGGAGGGAGGGAGGAAGGAAGGGAGGAAGGGAGGGAGGGAGAGAGGAAGGGAGCAAGGAAGGAAGGAAAGGGAGGGAGGGAGGGAAGGAGGGAGGAAGGAAGGAAGGAAAGGAAGGGAGGGAGGGAGGGAAGGAGGGAGGAAGGAAGGAAGGAAAGGAAGGGAGGGAGGGAGGGAAGGAGGGAGGAAGGAAGGAAAGAAGGGAGGGAGGGAGGAAGGAAAGAAGGAAGGAAGGAAAGGAAGGGAGGGAGGGAGGGAAGGAGGGAGGAAGGAAGGAAAGAAGGGAGGGAGGGAGGAAGGAAAGAAGGAAGGGAGGAAGGGAGGGAGGGAGAGAGGAAGGGAGGGAGGAAGGAAGGAAGGAAGAGAGGGAGAGAGGGAGGGAGGGAGGAAGGAAGGGAGGAAGGGAGGAAGGAGGGAAGGAAAGAGAGAGAGAGAAAAAAACAAAACAAAACAAACAAACAAAAAAACAAAGAAAGAAACAAACAAAGTTAAGAGGCAGTGAAGTCCACTCCATCTACCTGTGTTGTGGCTGTGGCAACAGCATGGATGCAAAATGCCACTTCAGGGTTTGTGGACTTGGGATTCAGCCTGCCACACATCCCAGTCAATGCAATGGGGTAACTGTTATCCAAAACGTGTTCCTCCCTCTCTCCTTCCTCCCTCCCTTCTCTTCCTTCAGTCTTCTTAAACAGAAAGCAAATAGTGGCGACAGGTTATATAAACAATTAGACAGGTTATATAAACAATTAGAACAATTGTTTTCTTAAAAAAAAAAATTTTTTTAAGAGATGAGGGTTTCACTATGTTGCCCAGGCAGGTCTTTAACCCTGGGCTTAAGCAATCCTCCCACCTTGGTCCCCCAAAGTGCTGGGATTACAGGCATGAGCCACCACAATGCCCTCTCTTGACTTTAGCTTTGTGACTTGCCTTGGCCAATGGGATACTAGCTGATGTGACGCGGGCAGAAGCTTGGATGAGCTTGGGGTGTTGAATGTGCTTTTTGACATCTCTGCTCTCACAATGCTTGTGCCTCCTTTCTTGGGATAGGTTGGGATAGGCTGGACAATCAGGAAAATGAATTATTAACCCATACGCAAGATGTAGAAGGTGCTCCCACGAGAAGGCATCGGAGTAGATCCTTGAGCCCGTAGGAGAGATCTTGATTTCCCACCACATGACCTCACAGTGCCAGGAGACTACTACAACAAACTTGATTTTAGCCAAATAGTTTTCCTAAAAGGCAATAGTTTTGATTCCTGGACTCTCCTCCATATCATAAAAGTACAACCAGTGTCTAATGTTTGCATAACACTTCATTACACACTCTACATAAATTGTATCTGTTTTTCCCCATAAAACTCTAGGAGGTAGTTGCTACTGTTGCCATTTTACTGATAAGGAAACTAAAGCTCAGAAGGGTTGACTAAATTGCCCAAGGTCACAGAGCTATTATGTGGAAGAGCTGGGACTTGAAGCAACCCAGTCCTTAGATTGTAATTCCTTTGTTCTTTCCAGTACATTCCAATATTTCCTTCCGGTTTCAGTAGCCAGTTGTCTTTCTTCAGCCGTTGCTCAGAAATGAGACACTAAAGAGAAAGCAGGAACAGGCAGGTGTTGAGAACTATGGGCTGAGCTGATGCATAATTCTTTGTCCCACATAGTGCTAGAGTACATTTTGTGAACACTGAAAAAATACCATATATCGTAACTATTAATTTCCTGTGGACACTTGGGAGCAGAAGAACAAGGCTAGGTGATGTTTAAGTTGTAAGTCATCCAGAGCAGAATCACTGGCCTTGAAATCCTTTCTCTGCAAACTTCTGAGCTCAGATGCTGCAGTTTCACAACCCTGTAGCAGACAAACGAGGTGTGACAATGTGTGACAATTTCTCCCTCTTGCCGCAGAAGATCTGAAACTTGAATGCACAAATTAAAAGGTAAAGGGACACTTAATCAAAAATGTCCACAAAATGACAAGCCTCTCCCTTACCTTCTGCTGGCAGAAATACAAAAGGTTTTGTTCTGTTGCTTTCTTTTTTTTCTTCTCTTTCCAGCATTGAAATGTGGCCAAGCCAGTTATGATAAAGAGATTAATTGTTCTTCTTTCAACAAACTCCTTAGTAAGAAGACATTCGAAACCTACAAGTTCCCTTCTTTATATTCACAGTGCCCGGACCTGGGGAAGTTGAAGAGATGAAGTTAGGCTGCTCTGATTTCATTTCAGACCCTAGTGGTGTCTGAGGCTGCCTTACAAACAGTGCTACACCCAATGAAACAGGCTCTATTTCCAGTGTACCCACTACTGAATTTTACTGCAGGATATTTCAATGAGAAATAAATTGATAAGGAAAGCACTTATGGGGCAATTTCCTGATCTGATACTTTGTCAGCGGCACCAGGAACGGCCACTTCCACCACCTGCTCATCCCCACAGATGTGCTGGAGTGACAATCACATTTGCAGGGACTCCTGGTACTAGACAAACGCCATTTTTGCAGGGGGGCTGACAGAAGACTAGAGCGGGCTTTCCAGACCTCTTGCCGGGGCTTGCTTGTCTCAGAGTAAGGAATCCATTAGACGGAAGGAAATCAACGGCAAGTCAAAGATGGAGGATGAATACACAGGCTTCACTGATGAGCCAGTGGGCTCTGCTGAGAGCAGGATGTCCACTCAGATGCTGAAGACCATGGCTTTGGTGTCAGAAATACCTGGGCCAGCTGGTTTCTATCACTGAGCCACACCACCAGCTTTGTCAGGGCTTGTGATGGGCTTGTGATAAGGAACAAAGCCATGGCAACTAGCAGAAGGCAGGAAGTACCGTGTCTGCAGAGGCTGATTCTCCTCCACGCCTCTTCTCCTCCCCTGCAGTGGACAGGGCCTCTCAAGTTTGTGGAGAGTCCTTGGTACGATTCTAGACACAGGTCAGCTCTGTGGCCAACTTCCTTTGCAGCCTGTGGGGCGTCTGGGAGCCTTCAAGGCATCTGCTTCCAGTCAAGAGGTGGCTTTGTGTGCCTGCTAATTCTCCAGGTTTCTCCTAACTGGGTGAATTCCCCGGAACATTCACTCCACTTGGCCAGTGCTTTTCTTCCCGCTCTTAATTGGAGGCTAAATGCCATTTGAGTGATCATTAAAGCACCATTCCAAGAGGGACCCCGTGGAGCCCTGGGCACAGAGGGTGTCCAGTTCAGGAAGGGGCTGCTCTCCACACTGAGCCCCTGCAAAGTGGCAAATGACCAGGAAACAGTCAGCGATTATGCAAATCCAGAGCCTGCATCTCATTTTCTTCTCTGCCACTTGTGGGAATCAGCTCTGAGATCTCCCTCATAATGAATGTTAGTTACTTCTGGAGATCATAACTTCCTAGGAGTGCTGTTCGCCTCCTTCCTTTAAAAAAAAATCTACAACCACATGACATATAGGCTGACTTTTAAGATTTATATATTTTTTACAGTAAAGCTTTCATAGACATTTCCCTACCAGAGTTAGGATTGTACCTGATACAAAAATCCTCTAGGGTGGAGTGGGGTCAGGGGCAGCGAGGGGCAGGGAGGAAGGTGAAAGGGAATTTAGGGACAAGCATGGCAATAGTACCTTGCAAGCCCTGTTTTTTGTTCGTTTGTTTTCGAGACAGGGTCTTACTCCATTGCCCAGGCTGGAGTGCAATTGCACAGTCTTGGCTTGCTGCAACCTCTGCCTCCTGAGCTCAAGCAATTTTCCCACCTCAACCTCCTGAGTAGCTGGAACTACAGACACACGCTGCCACACCTGGCTGATTTTTTTGTATTTTTAGTAGAGATGGGGTTTCACCATGTTGCCCAGGGTGGTCTCAAACTCCTGGGCTCAAACAATCCTCCAGTCTTGGCCTCCCACAGTGCTGGGATTACAGATGTGAGCCACTGGGCCCGGCCTTGCAAGCCTTGTTTAACTTAATTTTTTCAACCTGGAAAATCCATGTCTTTGCTCTCATTTTATAAATGGGGGACAGGCAGAGATTCAGCAAGATTAGGTCACCTGAATAAGGTCACACAGCTGGCAAATGGTGGAGCTGGGCTTCCAGTGAGCATCTAGCAGGCTCCAAAGCCCATTCCCTTCCCCCTCAGCACATTTTTCTCTCCCTCTCCTTGCATGAGAACACATTTTCCCACATTAGGAAGCATGAATTTCAGCCACAAACCTCATCCGCCAATGTGACTATAAAAAAACTGGATTAATGAATTTGATTTTTTTTTTTTTTTTAAGACCGAGTCTCCCTCTTTCACCCAGGCTGGAGTGCGGTGGCTCAATCTTGGCTCACTGCAATGTCTACCTCTCAAGTTCAAATGATCCTCTTGCCTCAGCCTCCCTAGTAGCTGGGATTACAGGCACCCACCACCATGCCGAGCTAATTTTTGTATTTTTAGTAGAGACAGGGTTTCTCCATGTTGACCAGGCTGGTCCTGAACTCCTGACCTCAGGTGATCCACCCACCTCAGCCTCCCAAAGTGCTGAGATTACAGGTGTGAGCTACCTCACCCAGTCCATGGATTTGAATTCTGTAGATCTATTCAATGCACAAAGTTTAAAGGCTGTGTTTTATATCCAATTATGTGCAACACAATCCCTTCCACTGGCCTCCCCACTATATCCCACATAAATCATTGTCTTTCTCCCACAGCACCCTGGGCAGAAAGCCCAGGGTGGGCCCTGCAGCTGTCCACCCCAACCCACGCAACTCTTAGTGCTCAGATCAGGGGCCTCTGCCAAGAACTCCTTCCCGTGGCTGGAGCCCACATGGATCTCCCTCTCTGAAATGTACACAGCCTATGTCGATTAGTCACAGGCTGGTTAGGGAAAGAACCTCCAAGTCCTAGCCAAGTGTCCCATAGAGGAAGCTCTGGTCATCCACATTGTGGGCCACCTCTTCCCCTTCACTCACTCCTGTTCAGGAAAAGGAGGAGGAGGACATAGCAAGAAGGCACTATCTTGGAAGCAGAGAGCAGCCTCAGCAGACACTGAATCTGCTGGAGTCTTGATCTTGGACTTCCCAGCCTCCAGAGCTAAAGGAGAAGGAAACACGCCTGCTCGCCCATTAGGCATATGCATTCTAGTGTGTTCTCTCCCTAGAGGTGAGTGTTGGGAAAGATGTAGCCTCTGTGGATAGAGGGCTGGGGGCCTGCAGTCCTTCAGCTCTACCTGCCCTTGGGGTGAAGAATTGGCCCCAAACTAAGTTTGTTTCCATTCAGTTCAATTGATAATGATTGTGATCTCCATTTTTGTCCTGTGATTTATTTTATTTTATTATTATTTTTTAAAATTTTAATTAAAAAAATAAATAGGGGTGGGGTCTCACTATGTTGCCCATTCTGGTCTCAAACTCCTGGGCTCAAGCAATATGCAAACCTCAGCCTCCCAAAGTGCTGGGATTATAGGGGTGAGTCCAATGTGCCCAGCCTCTCTCATGTTTTAAATTCTCAGCTGAAACCAAACTGGGAATGGAAGGAAGCATCCTCCCCAGGTAAAACCCCATCAGTGTCACCTTGTGGTATTTGTCACTGTCTCATTTGTAAACCTAGTTTCTCCTCATAAACAGAAGGTGCTCACTAAAGAACTTATTTATATAACCAAAACCGTCTGCTTCCTAAAAACCTACTGAAATAAAAAATAAATTAAAAAATAATAAACTAAAAAAATAAACAGGAGGCGCTCAATGCATGCTCGTTGCATGAAGGCATGCTTCCTGGAGCTCCCTCAGTGCCCTCCAGTGATGGATCCTCTCAGTAAACAGTTGGCAATTGACCTCAACCATGATTTGCTGACCTCTGAGCTCTGACCACTGTATAAATTAAAAGCATTGATATCACTAACACACTCTTCGGTATTTGGCAACATCTTCTACAAAGTGCATTGAGATAAAATAATCCTTTGTGGTCTATCCTCAATGCCAAGCTCTCTGGTTACCTCTGAGTCGTCCAAATGCACAGTTGGGCTGCACTGAAACTGATCAGAGTGTGTCTCCAATGGTAGCTGGTGTTTGTTTTGTTAGATTTGAACAGACAGTGGTGTGGGGGTGGAAAGAGAGCGGGCCTTGAGATTAATAAAACTAAGTGTTGGTTTTGGCTCTTGCTATGGTCTAAATGTGTCCCCCCCACTCCATCAAATTCCCACGTTGAAACTTAATTGCCAGTGTGACAGTATTAAGAGTAGGCCTTTAGGAAGTGATTCAGTCATGAGGGGTCTGCCCTCATGAATGCCTCATGAATGGGATTAGCACCCTTATGAAAGGGCTTGAGGGAACTAACTAGGCTCTTTTTGTCCCTCCACCATGCGAGGACATAGCAAGAAGGTGCTATCTTGGAAGTAGAGAGCAGCCTCACCAGATGTTGAATCTGCTGGTGTCTTGATCTTGGACTTCCCAGCCTCCAGAGCTATGAGAGATAAATTTCCATTATTTCTAAATTGCCCAGTCTCAGGTATTTTGTTTTGCAGCACAAATGGATGAAGACAGCTCTGCCCTTCACTTAAACAAGTCAGTTCCCTCTTGGGGCCTGTTTCATTATGCGCGGGAGGAGAGAACGGCATTAGATGGATCAGGGAAGGCATACGGGCATCATCTCACAGATTCGTCTACTATAGTTTGGATACTTGTCCCTTCTGAACCTCATGTTAAAATTGGATCCCCAATGTTAGAGGTGGGCCTAATGGAAGATGTTTGGGTCATGGGGGCAGATTCTTCATGAATAGATTAATTCTCACTCTGTTAGTTCCCACAAAAGCCGGTTGTTAAAATGAGCCTGACACCTCCCCTCTCTCTCTCGCTTCCTCTCTCACCATGTGATCTTTGCACACATCAACTCCCTTTCACCTTCCGCCATGAGTGGAAGCAGCCCGAGGCCCTCACCAGAAGCAAGTGCTGGCACCATGCTTCTTGTACATTATGCAGAAGGGTGAGCCAAATAAACCTTTTTTCTTTATAAATTACCTAGCCTCAGATATTCCTTTATAGCAAGACAAAACAGACTGAGACACCATCCCAAAGGCTCAGCAGTGGCTGCCTGTGACGGTGTATCTATCAGGAAGGATCTTAGGCCAGTCTAGGACTGTTGGGAAAAGGTGCTGTGATCACTAGTGATGTCTGTTTTGGAAATATCAAGGAGAAATGGGTGCTCCTGTGACAAGCATGTGCCATTCCATAGCCAGATGAGTTCAGCAATGCCTGGACTCTGGGTTGAACAACAGTGTAGCCTAGCAGTTAAGAGCAAAGACCTTAGTGCCAGAATGCCTGATTCAAGTCCAAGCCCTGGAGGTGTGACCTTGGGCAAGTCTCCTACCAAGGTCCTACCCAAGGTCTTACTGTGTGTCTTAGTATTCTCTGCAATAAAACAGGGACAGTCATCGTGCCTGTCTTGTCAGAGTGTTATGAGGCTTTAACGAGGTAAGCTACCAGAAGTTCTGTGGATAATGCCTAGTGCTGAGTAAGTGCTACAGATGTGTTAGCTACGAGTTAGATGGTGATGAAATAAGAAGGGTAGAATTCAATGACAAGGAAGGTAACTGTCATGCCTCTAACAACGTGAATGAAAAAGTAGGTTACAGAACAGCATGCAAGTACACATTCAATTCACATGTACATATTAAGTGTACATGTATACATAACATCCACATGTAATTCCCCTGAATGCTCACCAAAATGCTAATGGCGATCATCTTTAGGTGGTGGAATTTAGGGTGAACATAAAATGAGCATGTATGATTTACAATTTCCCCTAGGCAATAAAGCTTTTTAAAAAAATCAAAAAACAAAAACAAAATAAAAAAACAACAAGAAAATACTCAAAGCTTCACATCTCCTCTCCAAAGGAAGGAGGCCCAGAGTCTAGGTCATGTTATAAATGACGTCGCCACATAACAAGGGAACCATTCTCCATCTCCCACTGTGAACCCTTGCTCACTTTCAGCTGGGAGCAGAAATGGAACATGAGGGGTTACACTGGATCTGGCCACTGACACTCACCCAGCAGAATCTGTTGCGTATTTCTAGTGATAGCCTCATGACAGGAGAACCCTCCCAAACGGATCCCTGAAATCACGTGTTTTCTAAAGCACAGACACTCCTGCCCATCACCTGACTAGCAGCACAGGGCTCAAATGTGAGCCATCTTTAGGAGATTACAGTTTAGAGGTTGGCTTCCACGCAAGAGTAATTAACAAGTCTAGGAATTAATCAGTTCTTCCAGGTCCTCAGGCTATGTAGAGAAAATGGAAGACAAATGGGTTTTAAAGCCTTTTTTTTTTTAAGAAAAGAAACTTGTCATGTACAAAAATCAAAGAAGAAATTGTTTCTGAAACAGAAAGCTAATGAGCATCCCAGATGAGAAATTTGAAAAGAAAAAGGATGGTAAGTTATGAGCACTCCTAGGCATATTGTCTTGCTCTGACTGAAGTCTCAGTGTTTGCACCTGGAATATGTAGCACGTAAAACTTTGTTTCCATTGTTAAGTCAGGTGAAATACTGGCTTGCAGGATGGGGTGACATATTGAGCCCACAGTGCTGTGGAAATTCAGGAGCCGTGGCTGCTCTCCTTGAACGACCTCCTGAATTCTTGGGAACAAGGCAGAGGAGTCCATGTCTGTGGCCACATCCCATAAGTACTGTCTCAAAATTGTCCATTGCATTTTCAAGGTTCTCTTTTTTTAAAAAAAAAAACTTTCATTATGAAATAATAATATGTTCACATGAAGTTGCAAAAACAGCCCAGAGAGGTGCCCTGTGCCCGTTATCCAGCTTCTCCTAATGGCCGCAACTTACATTACCACAGTAACAAAACCAAGAAAGTGACATGGGTGGAGTATCTCAGATGTCACTGTTTCTTGCATGCACCCCTCACCTTTTTCTTTTTTGGTGGTGGGTATGTCTTCGTTCTATGTCATTTTACCCCACGTATTGATTTGTGTAACCACCAACCACAAACAAGATACAGAGCTGTGACCTCATTTGGGTCCTTAAAATGGCCATGAGGAAGGTAGGCATGAAGAAGGAGCCATTATTATTCTCACTGCTCGACAAATGAGGAAACTGAGGCCCAGAGAGGTGACATGACTCCCAAGACCCCTTAGGATGGGTCAAGGAGAATGGCTCCCAGGACAGGCAGGAAATGGAGAGGACAGGGAAAGTCTGTCAGTTTCCAATCTGAATGGGAGGCCTGGCGCCTGTGTGAGGACATACAGGCCCTGAGCACTACAACAGAAGGGCTTCTGTGCAGAAAAATCAACCTACCGGGATACCCCTCTGCCCTGCAGCTTGCCCTCCTCCTGTAACCGCAGGCAGAGCCTGAGGAGCAGGCTGTATCATGGTTCTCTTTTGATGTGTCTGTTGCTTCCCCATGCAACTAATTCCTTGATTCTCATTTGCCTCCTTGTGTGAAGCCGAAGCCCTCTCCTGGAGGAGGTTTAAGAGTGGCTTAAGAGTGCTTTTTGCTCCATTGAGGGTGTTCTCAGCACCTGGCCTAGTAAAAACATTCGGTGGCTATAACTGATGCAGAGTTTTTAAAAGAAATCTCAGCCTATCTGCCTGTGTTTATGGTAGTATGGGAGAAGGGCTTGTAACAGAATTGAGATTTCCACCTAGAACATCAACTTGGTTTCAACTCCCTAGTCAATTGCAGTTGATTGCTAGTTGCTGCCCATAGCACTGTGTTGAGAAGGATTCTGAGGCTGAGACAGGTCTCAGTAGATAGGAGTTCTGGGATCAATTAGTAATGTCTGCTGTGGGAAGCAATGGCATGTGGGCCATGCTTATTTACCACCCTTGATAGGGCCTTTAATAGCAGGAAACAGGGGCCCAGAGATTAGAGTAACTCGCCTGTGGCTAAACAGCAACTTAGAGTCAGCAGAGACTAAAACATGTACCTTGTGATTACTTTGTGGTCTGTTTCCTACAGAGTTTAGGATACTATTCTGATGTTTACAAAACTTTCTTCTCGAATTTGTGGCTCACTTAACTGAGTTGGGATATAATCACAATCCTTTGAGGTAAAGGGTCAGATCAATACTTTTCCATCCGGGGACACCAGAAGTTGGCATCAGCACTCTTGGTAGTGACAACATGACTGATACTTATTGAACAATTACTATGTCCCAGGTCTGCACCAAGGGTTTCACATGCCTTGCCTCATTTAGTCTACAGCATGGGGCTTTTGTAACATCAACTATTATTAGCTCCATTTCCTACAAGAGATTGAGACCGAGAGACACCAACCTCAACAAAACTCATGTAGGTGAAAAGCTTTGAGACATTTACTGTTTGCCAGCAACTGTTAGAAGTGACATACACGCATTGCCTCATTGAACCTTCTCAACAACTCTACAAGGAGGCTTAATCATTATCCCCATTTCACAGATGAGATGATTGAGGCACAAAGAGATAATAGAAAAAAGAAGTGTACAACTCCCTTCCTCCCAGCAAAAGAAGGTCAACTTGCCCCATATCACAAAACTGGTGAGTGGCTGAACTCAGGTCATGGACTCCCAGGCATTTGATGATGTCCACTCTACATCCCCAGAGGAAACAGCAATGAATGAGCTAAGTTCCTTGCATTCCTGTGAAGACAGCCAGGAAAGATGAGGGAAGTGGGCTTTTTGCTGATTGTGTCCTTGAAGGCTCATGAAGATTCATTTTTATTAAAAGATGTTTTTTTCTGGGAGAAAATCTAGTAGAATCTGCAGAAATCTGCTTTTCTGTTAGAATTCTGGTAGAATTTGATAAGCTGTCATCCAATTCACAGGAAAGAGATAGCTAAGGATGGGCCAGTTTTCCAAGCCAGAGCTTAGTGTCCAGAAAGCTTAGCTCCTCAAAGGTGATCCCTTGGTCATCTCAACACCACTTTATTCACAAGGAGAAAAAGACTAAAAGTAGAAATGTTTGGAAATCAGGGAAATGATCAATCTAGAAACCTAGACAACAATTCTCAAAACAGAAATGTTGTCGCTGGAGCAAATATAAGCCAAATACCACTCCATGTCCATTAGGGTGGCGACTGGTGTTGGTGGGGATGTAGAGACATCAGAACCCTTATGAATTGCTGGCGAGAATGTGAAATGGTGCAGCCACTGTGGAAAACATTGTGATAATTTCTCAAAAAGTTAAATGCAGAATTATCATGTGACCCAGCCATTCCACTCCTGAGAATACAACCAAAAGAATTGAAAACAAGGACTCAAAGTGATATTTGTACTCAATGTTCATAACAGCATTATTCCCAATAGCCAAAATGTAGAAACTACCCAAATGTTTACTGATGGATGAATGGATTTTAAAATGTGATATGGGCCAGGTGCAGGGGCTCACGCCTGTAATCCCTGCACTTTGGGAGGCCCAGGTGGGTGGATCACTTGGGGTCAGGAGTTCAAGACCAGTCTGCTGGCCAACATGGCAAAACCTCGTCTCTATTGAAAATGGAAAAATTAGGCGGGCATGGTGGTGCATGTCTGTAGTCCCAGCTATTCAGGAGGCTGAGGCAGGAGGATCATTTGAGCCTGTGAGGTGGAAGTTGTAGTGAGCTGAGATCATGTCACTGCACTCCAGCCTGGGCAATGGGAGAGAAACCCTGTCTCAAAAAAAATAAATAAATAAAATAAAAATAAAAATGTGATATTTATCTATCTATGTATCTATCTCTTTATCTACACACACACACACACACACACACCACAATGCAATATTATTCAGTCTTGAAAAGGAAAGAAAGGTAACTCTGAACATGCTACCACATGGATGAATCTTGAGGACAATATGTTACGTGAAAGAAGTCAGATACAAGATACTATACGGTTCTGCTTATACGGGGTACTTAGAATAGGCAAGCTCATAGAGCCAGAAGGTAGAATAGAAGCTACCAGAGGCTGGGGGAAGAGGGGATGGGGAGTTACTGTTTAATGGATACAGTTTTCATGTTGGAAGATGAGAAGTAGGTAGTGGTAATGGTTGTACAACACTGAAAGCTACTGGATTATACAGTTAAAAATGATTAAAAGGGTAAATTGTATGTTATATATATTTTGCCACTAATGTATAAAATAACCGAAAAGCAAATCATTTATAGCAGTGACATCTCTAGAGGACTACTTTGACCTTGTTCTGGTACAGAGAAATCCCTCATGGTACCCCACTTTCCATTGACTAAAACCCACACCCCATATTTTGACTCTCAAGGACCTGTAAGAGCTGCTTTTCTCACCATCTCCCTCTCTACCCTTCTGCTCTCACCCCAGCTCCCCACCCCCAGCTTCTCCCTTAAATGCTTCCCCTCTGCTTGTCAATGGCCTCCGGATACTTCCAGTGCCACCTCCTCTGGGAAGCCTTCTCGGATCATCTGGCCTGCAGGAAAGTCTAAGTTTGCCCCGAACTCCTATGAGACTTGGTGCTAGCCATGTTGTCTGTTTCTCGGTGTTTGCAGTTATTTGTCTGCCAGTGACATCTCCCTAAAGAAACCAGCAGAGACTGAGTCCTCCGCACTTTTAATCCTCCCAAAATACTTGCTCTTGTTGTTGAGTGGCGGAGAAAAGGCCACTCAGTAACATGGTAAATAAGGAAATACGTGGCTCTGTGGTCTTCCCTACTCCAGAAACTCCACCTGCATTTTTGAGGAAAGATGATGAACTTGGTAGGGGAATCAAGAGAACACCATCTATCCTTAGTGGCCGTAAAGCTGGAGTGTCACTAACGGATCATAAAGCACCTGCATTCACAGAACACGTGCCCATCACAAATCTATGGGTGATTTTGAACTTGGATAACTTAGTTTAAGGTGGACACAAATGGCATTTTAAAACCAAACCAGTTAAAGTTCATGATAAATCCTATTGTACAACGAATATGATGTTTCTTTCACAGCCAACTTCTGTTATATTTTATTTCTGCTGGGCCATAAATTCCACGAGAGCAAGAGACCCCCCATCTTCCCCCTGGAATGCCAAGTGCCCAGCAGAACGGTTGGCCCAGAACAGTCTTTTGAAAGCCCAGTCATGATAAATGAAAACTGTCCCCAACAGAAAATATAGCAGTGCCAAATCAAGACGATAGTAACATCAGCCAAATATTTATCCTGAGGGTTAGAGGAAATAGTGTCTAAGACTGCATTTGTCTAAACAAAGCTCCGGATGGATGAGTTGTGGATCTTATTAGCGGTAATAATTCTAGTGATGATTAAGATCTCTTCCCCACTCTTCCACCATATTTAACCACTGGTTTCCCCCATCCAGCCTGAAAACATTATAGAAATGAACCCATGCCAAGGATATAGCCCCGAGAAGCAGTGGGTCCCCAATGCTGAGCACTCTGCCATCCCAAGCACTCACTCAACAGCGAGATTTAAAAAGCCTCCTTTCAGTTTTATTATGACTATTAGTAACTGTTAATTAGAGTGTTGTAGGAGCAGCAATCACTTCCCCCCATTCTCACGGTGCTAATTACTCTTGGCTTTGCAACCAGCAGAGAAAAAAGGCCCACGATTGTGCCGGGAGATTCTTTATTTACCTTCTTGTACTATCATTCCTATCTATTTTGAGCTGTGTACCATTTAAAAACAGTTGTGGAGAAGCCCTTTTGCTAAAGAAAGAATCTGATTTTCCTTTTTTTTTTCTTTTAATGATAAAAGGCCCATTCACATTGCCAGGCTGCAGATCGGTCTTGGCACTTACATTCCCAGGTCCAGGGTACTGGGATGGTGCTGGGTGCTGGCCTGCAGGGCACTGCCCAGATCAGGATCTGTCTGGATTTTTGGCCAAACCTTTTGGTCAGGTCATAAGGCGATTCGATGGTCTTAGCAAGACTTCCCTCCATCTGTATCATCTCCCGTCACTTGAACTTCATGCTCCATCTGTAGTAAGTTACCATTGCCCATGGGTAGTTCCAGGCTCAGGCAGCTCTGGGTCAGCTGCAGGATCACTGGTGCAAGAAGTCAGGGCAGTGATGACCTTGGGGACAGGTAGTGACTTGGAGGGGTCACAGGTGCCTCTGGGTGACATTCTTCTTTTGCTTGATGTCGTCAGTGCTGCTTGCTTGAGTTTGGTCCCTGTGAAAATCCTTCCAGCTATTTACTTATGTACTATGGACTTTGCTGAATGTATGTTATACTTTTAAAAAAAATCATTTTTATTTTTAAAGAGACTGGGTTACCCAGGGTGGAATATAGCATCGTAATCATAGCTGACTGCAGCCTCGAACTCCTGGGCTCAAGTGATCTTCCTGCCTCAGCCTCCTGAGTAGCTGGGACTACAGGCACATACCACCATATCTGGCTAATTTTTTGTTTTATTTTTATTTTGTGTAGAGTCAGGGTCTTGCTATGTTGCCCACACTGGTTTCAAACTCCTAGCCTCAAGTGATTGTCTCACCTCGGCCTCCCAAATTGCTGGGATTACAGGTGTGAGCCATCACACCTGGCCTGTTACACTTAAATAATTAAAACAAACAAACAAAAACTAGCACCATCACGGATTAGCCATGTGATTCTGGACAGACCAGCTTAACCTCACTGGGCCTTGATTCCCTTCTCTGTAAAATGGGGCCAATAGTTCCTACCTTATAGGGTTGCGGTCAAGACTAAGTAAGACAATACTGAGTAAGATACTCAGCCACTGCATGGAAGACACATAAAGCATCTCAGTAGCCATTATTAATGCTGCTCTATTATTATTAATGTGTGCAAATGGCCAGGTTAAGCTGCCCAGACATAAGGTACCATTCAGGGCACTGGTGATGGCCATAATATAGCCAGCCTTGACCGTCTCCCATCAACAAGCAATGTTCTATCATAGGAGTGGTTCCTAATTTCTCTTGATAACCCATACAGTAGCCAAGAGTGGCTTTTGTCCGTCCAGCTTCCATTTTCCTCTTTTTCTGGTACCAGAGTCTTGATTGTGCTTCAGGAAACCTCATTCTCGATGTCTGCAGTTGAGGTAAGATTGATCCCCTCTGTTCCACGGATGGGCCCCTGTCTCCGCTGGGATAATCAGCATTTTCCAATCTCTTGGCCATAAGCGACCTGAGATCAACCCCAGGACTCTTGTTGGAGCTGTCAGGAAAGCGGCTCCCTCCCCGCCACTGCCAATGCTAAACAAAATGGTTCAAGACAGCAGGGAGTAGTGGAGGGTGAGGAGGACCCCACCAGACAACCTGCTGGGAACCAAAGCAACTTGGGGGACAACAGATCTGGGACCCGAGGAGAGGGACAGATTCTGGCCACTGCTGGGTCTCCCCAATGCCAGCGATGACCTATATGACTCAACAGGTCTGGGAACCAATGAAGGGTTCATTTTCCTTCTTTTTCTTAAGCCAATTTAGAAAGCATTGGGGCTTCTATCAAAGAAGTCCTCAGTCTCACTGTTGCAGTGACCAATTAATATCTGTGTTGTATGTACTTTTTTTTTTTGAGACAGAGTCTCACTCAGTCCACCAGGCTGGAGTGCAGTGGCGCGATCTCAGCTAAACTGCAACCTCTGCCTCCCAGGTTCAAGTGATACTCCTGCCTCAGCCTCCTGAGTAGCTGGGATTACAGGCACATGTCACCACACCTGGCTAACTTTTGTATTTTTAGTTGAGATGGTTTCACCATGTTGGCCAAGTTGGTCTCAAACTCCTGACCTCAAGTGATCCTCCCACCTCAACCTCCCAAAGTGCTGTGATTACAGGCATGAGCCACCGCACCTGTACCTACGATGGAAGGTAATATAGATCTCTCTGATCCTGACCCCCATGGACCTCTTCCTACTCCTGGCCTCTTCATGCCTAAGACGCACCACTCTGGCCCACACATAGTGCAGCTCAGCTCCTCCTCCCATATTTCGAATCCACTGAAGCAAAGATCTCAAAGGCGGCACATCTCATGGGTCTATTCACTGTGTGAGTGCAGAAGCATCTGTCTGACCAGACTCAGTACCAGGTGCCAAGTGCAGTTACAGAGAGGAGGAAGCCTCTGTCTCTGAGCCGTGGGTGTTTGTATAATCCAGGCAGGCAAGACACACACTGAACCCTGGTGATGCCAGGGTCACTTCTACATCCCTGGCTCCTGCCACCGTGGCTGCCCACAGGACAGGTTCAGCAAATGGGTTTTGAACTGTGCTCAATAGCTAAGACAGAAAGTGACAAAGCAATTCAAAAGGGAAGAGAGTTTGCATCTCACCAGATGGGGTGATTCAAAGAAACATCATTGGAGTTGACACTTCATGGGAGTTTCGGTAGGCAGGGAGATCACAGCAAGTGAGAAAAGGCACAGGGAGGGAGAGAAACCTCCAGGCTTATTGTCCCAAGACTGCAGCACAGAGAGATGAGATTGGTTATTGCTGGCGGTTGAACTGACTCACTGGTTTTTTTTTCATTCGCTCATTCCTTCATTCACTCAAGCACACACACAAGAATGCACTTAGTTAATCCAACAAGTACTTATTCAGTGCCTGAGTCATCTCTGGCATATGGTACTTGCTCAATGAATGAATGAGCTTCTATTTTGTACCTGCTGTGCTGTTAAGTGGGAGGGACACATTCATGAATAAAACAGACCTAGGCAGAGTCCCTGCCATCACAAAGCTTGCAATCTAGCAGCTTCTTCACAAATATTTATTCAGTGCCTACTATGAGCCAGGCCCTCTTCTAGATGCTGGGAACAGGCAGTGAACAAGATGGACAAGCTCATTGCTTTCCTGGAACTGACATGATAGCAGTTGGAGGGGATCCCACTCATAGTTCCTCCTTTTGTTTGTTCTGTTCATCCAAAGTTGGAGGGAAGTGCTGTCTGCATTGGGACGATTCCAAAGGGGGAGGAATCTTTGCTTGGGGATGGTTCTATTTTTCTGCATAGCCATTTCATAGTATCAACAAGGTGAATGTACCTTCCTACACAGAAAATCCTAAACAAAACAAAAAATAACCCAAAAAACAACCACAAGAGAGAAGCAACATTGAACTGGTTAACAGAAAGGCAATATTTGGATTCTGGCTCAAACCTCAAGGTTTAGATGCATTTCAGGGCCCCTCATCAGTTTCTCATAAAACATGCCACCGGATTGGAATTTTATCAGAGTTTGCTATTGTTTAATATGCCTTGAAAGAGTTTTTGTCTTCAAGGGGCCATTCTGGAAAGCTGATACTTGAGTGGGGAGTGAGCACCTCTTGGCTATGAAGCCCAGCAGGTCTTGAAACCCTGGAGGGAAGCACCCCTTCTCCCTCCCTCTCCTTTTCAGTTCAGCAAGTAGCTCAGCCTCATGTAAGAGAAAATAAAAAGATACTGGTTCAATAACAGTAAAACTGTAACACTCTATCCTGCCCTTTTCAATATGTAAATAGTTGTGCTGTCAAATTTCAGGACCTGACGCGAGATTCTGCTAGATGTTTCCTTCCAGGAGGCCCAAGAGAAGAGGCTGGAACTGCTAGAACTCTAAAAGCCGACAAACCCAAGGAAAAAACTGTAGGTCTCTGGGTCTCCACATGCCCATGGGATTTGCCTGAGCTGAGGCCACCATAGCCATCTGTGCCACCAGCTGCCTCCTCCTCCAGCATCCTCATGCCTGACATTGAGCAACTGTGTGCTTCAGGCATGGTGCTGGGTGCTGGGGAGGCAAAGATGGTCAAGATAGAGTTCCTCTTCTGGATTATGTCACAGGGGAGAAAGACAAGTCCATTTATTCCTGCATGCATTTAAAAATTAAGTACCGGCCAGGCGGGGTGGCTCAAGCCTGTAATCCCAGCACTTTGGGAGGCCGAGACGGGCGGATCACGAGGTCAGGAGATTGAGACCATCCTGGCTAACACGGTGAAACCCCGTCTCTACTAAAAGCTACAAAAAACTAGCCGGGCGAGGTGGCGGGCGCCTGTAGTCCCAGCTACCCGGGAGGCTGAGGCAGGAGAATGGCATGAACCCGGGAGGCGGAGCTTGCAGTGAGCTGAGATCCAGCCACAGCACTCCAGCCTGGGTGACAGAGCGAGACTCCGTCTCAAAAAAAAAAAAAAAAAAAAAAAAAAAAAAAAATAATAATAATAATAATAATAAGTACCAATCATATTCAGGCCTTGGATGCAGAGCAAATAAACTACCTGCTCCAGCAACTTGGGACAGGTACTTGGTCAGCACACAGGACCTCCATGGTGGCACAAGGGAGAGAGTGAGGGCTTGATCCTGCCCCAGCCGCCTGGAGGCCACACACTCAGAGAAGCATGTCCAGGCACAGAGCTCCTTCCCACTCCCCTCCAGGTCTGTGAACAGAGGGCAGGACCTGCCACCCTCACAGGCACCATGGAGGGAAAGTGTCTGTCATTCCCCAGGAAATGACAAAACTGAATTTCCAAATCCCCTGTTATTCCTACAGTTAGTAACTGGAACCCCCAAAGTCTAGTAAAGGTGGAATCTTTCCTGTTTGAGGGCTGGCAAGAAGGAGGGCTAAAGGAATTCCAGGCAAAGGAAGGAGAATGAACAAAGAACAAGAAATCAAGAGACCCTCTTGATTCCAGGAACGGCCCAAGGTGCGGCTCAGAATCACAGTAGTAGAAGCCTGAGATGGGAGTGCTGGCAGCCAGAGTGGGAGAGGTCTGTGGGGCTCAAACGAAGCCAAGGAGACAGGAACTATAGAGGGATTTAAAGAAGGAGAACCATACAATGTAATTCATTTTTTTGCAGGGGCAGAGGATAGGATGGAATTGGGATGGGCAAGACTTTCAGCAAGGCAGCAGTTGGCAGCTGCAATCATCCAGAGAAGAGAAGTGGGCGCACGTAATAGTGAAGAGGAGACAAGGACCCAAGGAGCTAGAGGAAAAAGCATCATGGTTTGTGCATGGGACTGGATGTCAGGATGACATTTGACTGGATGTCAAATTCCACTCCCTCCACCAAGTTTTCCATGCATCGGTTTAGAGGCGTCCTGCCCAGAAACACAGCCTGAGCACCTGGGATTGCAGCTCCCCGCACTGCACGGTGTCTCTGGAGCTCTTACGTGTCATACCATGGTTGTTTCCCTGAGCTGCAGGGATGTCTAAGCCACAGCTGCCTGTGGAGGGGCCAATTTGCCTCCTAGGGGCTGCAGGGTATTTGCCACAGCCCCAGCACAGCCGGCTTGGGTCTGATCCACAAAAACCCCGCTTTGCGAGGCAGATGGTCCCTTGCTGACTGCAGAGGTATCCAGGTGCCTCCCAGAAAGGAAAGGAAAGGACTCCTTCTTTCCCTGTTCTCAACTGCGCAGCAAATGCCCCAATAAACCAGAGCCAAAAGGATTCAGGGTGACACTTTCCACTGCAGAATTGCTCTGAATCACGAAAACAATTCTCCTGTGTGCTTGTAGAACCCCAGAGCAGATGCAAACCCTCCTGAAGGGCGCAGATGAATTCCTCCCAGGCGCTGCATCTGTTTGCACGTGGGCAGACAGATCAACATTTTGTGATTCTAAGTGAGGAAACTGGAGACTTTCTGCTTTTTTGAATCCCTCATTCCTTTGGCTGGGCTGGTTTGACCCTTTACCCCAGTTAGTTCCTCAGTTTGAACTTCAAAAAATAGCAAAGGAAGGGGAAGTAAGCGGTGTGAGGACTTCTCATCATGTGACTTCTCGACATCTCATCTTTGAAGCCTCCTCAAGTGAGAAAACGATATCCCTCCCTTCATCAGCCTAGCCTGAGAATGGTTCCTTAGAATTTCCTCACCCAGCCAAGGGGAGGCAACACTTGGGCTTAGGAAGGAGTTTTGGGCATCAAAGGGCTTTTAGGAGGTGTGAAGTTATCACAGGAACAGGAGGATTTTCCCCCACAGGAATGGTAATCCACCACAGAACACTGCCCATCTCTTGCTTGTACTTCCGATGCCAGCACCTAATAAAGCTGGGGTATGGGGTAGAAGCCAGAGGCCATCCACTCCAATAGCTTCTCACTTCGCATAGTCCTGGATTTAAAATTTGGCTTAACAATGGAAACCATTAGTGACTTAAATCTGCATATCTGGCACAGCATCAATTAAAAAGAACATGGCTTTTAAAGCTAGATGGGCTTAGTGTTTTGTTTGTTTTGTTTTGAGACAACGTCTCACTCTGTTGCCCATGCTGGAGTGCAGTGGTGCAATCACAGCTCACAGAAGCCTCCAACTCTTGGGCTCAAGTGAACCCCCCACCTCAGCCTCCTGAGGACTCCTGGGAACACAGGTGTGTACCACCATGCCCGACTAATTTTTATTTTTATTTTTAATAGAGATGAGGTTTTGCTAGGTTTCCCAGGCTGGTCTTGAATCCATGGTCTCAAGCAATCCTCCTGCCTTAGCCTCCTACCTTGCTGGGATTATAGGCATGAGCCACTGCACTTGACCAGATGGGTCGAGTTTTCAACTCAGACTCTGCCCTCTACTTGCTGTGTGACCTTCAGCGAGTTGCTTAACCTCTCTGAGGTTCAGTTTCCTCTCCTGTAAAATGTGAATCATCATCCTCACTTCGCACGGATTTTTTTAATGAATAAAATCCCGTACATAAACCTCTTTGATGGAAGAATGAGCTTTCGCATGTAAAGGACCTTGTACGCAGTTCCTGGGGCCTCAGTAACTCTCTAAACATTACCTGCCTGGACTTACCTCTCTTCTCCTAAAGCTCATTAGAGGTGCATAAAGTCTAAGCTCAATCAACTCCAGTGGTCAGAAATCCAGGAGAAGCATCTTTGCCTCCCTGAATGAACAGCCACAGGTTTATGATTTATTTGTTGATTAATTGGATGCTTGGGGACAATTCCATTTCAATTACCTTATTGGCATGACAAGATATACAAGGGCTGCCAATGTCAACAGATTAAGACTGAGTGTGCTGGAGCGGCAGCCAGGGTTCACAGCACTGCTGTGTCATCTGGGCCACGGTGCACAATGGCAGCTTCGAAAGCATTTCAGCATGATTGCTTCCCTCTCTCCGCTCCTGGGGAGAGAAGGCTCCTGTACACCACAGGCCAGTCATACTGAAATTGAGGTGGTGCCTTTGGCACTCCCATCCCATCACAGTCTTAGGATTCTCTAGCTGAGATAGATCTACTAGAGCCAGTGGAAGCCAGAATGGTAATTTATCACATGGAGCTGGGTGCATGGTGTGGGGCCCAAGGGAGAAAGGGTAGCCCCCTGCCACTCGAGTACCAGAAACCAGAAATTGTGCTGGACTGAAGGGCAGTAAGTAGAATTCTAAAACCCCAAGATTTTCTCTCCTGGTGTACCCACGTTGAGTGCATGCCGAAACTGTGAATGTGATGGGATTTCACTTCTATGTTTACATTAGCACTGTTGATTTTGAGTTCTTTCTTTCAAAAAAAAGTATCCAGGTGGGCCTGACCTAATCAGGTAGGCCCTTAAAAGGGCCTGGGCCCTGCCTAAGACATTGGCAGCCCGAGAGCTGATGGATAGGCCCGCGTGTCAAGTAACTGCAGGCAGCCTCCAGGAACTGAGAGTGGCCCCTGGTAAACAGCCATCAAGAGAACAGTGGTCTCAGTCTTACAGCTGCAAAGAACAGATTTCCATCAATAACCACATGAGCTTGAAAGAGGACCTGGAGTTCCGGAAGAAATGCAGCTCAGCCAACACCTGATTTCTGCCCCATGAGTCCCTGAGCAGAGAGCCCAGTTCAGCCACGGCCAGATTTCTGAACTCCAGAAGCTGCGAGGTAATACGTGTCTGTCCTCGTAAGCTGCCCAGTGTGCAGTAAGTGGTTCCACAGCAGTTGATAACAGATACACAAAGTGACTGCATCACTGTTCTCCCAACCCCTCTCCCCTTAGAGTCGTATGGTTTTTGTCCCTGCTTCTCCCTGTATATCGCTTTTCTATTCTTTTCCTGGAAGCTGGATCTCTTTACTTCTCTGTGCATACTGTGGATGATCCCTGAATGGATCCACCCCTTTGAAAACCACCTGCTGAGCAGCAAATTCTATGCTCAGGCTTGTTCTCAGGTCTCCTCTGACCACAGGTCCCATCTGATCACTCCTGCACCACCCGCCTCCTTGCATGTTGGAGCACCCTGAGGCTTCCGGGTCTCCGTGCGTGCCTTCACCAGAGATCCACACAGCTCTCGTTCACCTGCTTCACATCTCTGCTCAAATGTTACCTTCTCAGTGAGGCTGGCCCTGACCTCCCAACTTAAAGTTGTCACATTTGCTCCCAGCAGCCTCCCTCCCTGTAATATTCCCTCTTGCCACCTTCCTGCCTACTCTTCAAGGTGGGCAATACACTTACATCCTTATTGATCTTGATCGCCGGTCTCTTTCATAAGAAAGTCAGTTCTTTCAGGTCAAGGATTTTGGTCTGTTTTGTTCTCTATATCCTCAGCCCTTAGAACAGCACCTGGCATACAGCTGGTGCTCAAGAAAAACTTGTTAAATGAATGAATGAATGAAGTGGGAGCTATGGCGATGTCTCTTCAAATTCTGTAGCCAGAATCTATTCTGGATAATGCATTTCAGACTATTTGAGTGAATATTCTATTCCTTCTCCCTTGCCCATCCTGAGCTGAACAATGATTTCTCCTTTATTTTTATAGAAATGTCTTAGCCAGTGTTTCTTAAAGTGTGGTCAGGGGACCAACTCCACCAAAACCATCTGGGGACCTTGTTAAAAATGGACACCCTTGGCCGAGCATGGTGACTCATGCCTGTAATCCCAGCACTTTCGGAGGCCGAGGCAGGTGGATCACAGGAGGTAAGGAATTCGAGATCTGCCTGGCCAACATGATGAAACCTTGTCTCTACTAAAAAAAAAAAAAAAAAAAAAATATATATATATATATATATATATGAAATTAGCCAGGCATGGTGGTGCACACCTGTAATCCTAGCTATTTAGGAGGTTGAGGGAGGAGAATCGCTTGAACCTGGGAGGCAGAGGTTGCAGTGAGCCAACATCGCGCCATTGCACTCTTGCCTGGGCAACAAGAGCGAAACTCTGTCTCAAAAAAAAATATATATATATACACACACATAAACACACACACACACACACACACACACCCTTGAGTCCCACCTGAGAACCTATATTTTTAATAAGTACCCCTCCTCCCATTTTTAGCCACATGGAAGTTTGAGAATGCAGATGTACTGGAAACACACTTCATTTCTTATCTCTTGAGGCTGTGGGGAATTTCTGTTTTTCACCTGGCCTCATCCAGGGGAGGTAATAAAACTAACAATGGCTGGCTGCAGGTGGACCGAGGGTGTGTCTCATCTCTAGGGTGCATTTCCGCCAGATGTCCCACAATGCTTATTTGTTGGAGGTAACTAATCTACCTATGGGGGCTCCACATTCCCCACGAAGGTTTTCTTCTTCTAGGGCCACAGGTGGAGATGTTTACCAACCTCCAGCTCAAGCCTGAAATTTACAAATCACAAAGACTCTGTGGGTTAAGTGCCTATTTAGGAGCAAGTTCTTTTTACAACTTACCAAACCCAGGGCCAGGGATGGCGCTTCTGGGACTATCGTGGACGCTTCTCCTTCGTGGTGCGAGAATGGCTATTACCTGGCATGCTGCTTTGGAAATCTGGAACAGGTGAGGGGAGTAATGGAAACTGCCTGATAAGTAGCTAGAGTGCCTCCTGCTGCTTCTCACTGCAGCCTCACTGACGTTTGGGCATATGGATCTCAACCTGTGGCCGGGAGGGCTGCCATGTGAAAATGGCTGTTAGGTGTGTGGGGCTTAGCATGTTCTCTCTGAGCCTGGCTACCAGCGAGGCTTTGACACCCAGGCCTTGTGGACGGGGGTCGTTTCAGGGTCCAGCCTAAACACCCAAGGTGGCTGGAAACCAGGGCGGGGCTGGCTGGAAGAAGAAGGAAATCCTATACCTCTTTTGTGTTCCCTTCAAGAATAAACGCGTCTCTGAAAACAACAGCATGACCATTTAGCATCTTGGGCTCCCCAAAACCAAGATGCGCATCCTCGCACAAGGCACACCTACTGCCTCCTGAATGTTCCTTGCCCCAGGAACTTTACAACCTACACTAAGATTGGAAAGCCCAACGGCACTATGGGGAGGCATGGCAAAAGGAGGTGGAACTAGAAGTGCTCCTCAAACCTCAGACAGTGAGATGCTTGGGACACGCAGTCTGGTCTGTTTTATGAAGGAGACTGGTGTGCCCTGGAAGCCTCACATTACACACAAGAAAAGCTATCACGGTGGGTCCGTATGAACCAGGCAAGTCCTGTGTACTTTACACATCATGAACATGCCATGTCACATATAACACGATGAGATCAGCCTTTGCTAGTCAAAGTGTAGACTCTGGGCCAGCAGCATCCACATCACAGGGGACCGTGTTAGAAAAACGCAGACTCAGCTGGGCACGGTGGCTCAGGCCTGTAATCCCAGTACTTTGGGAGGCCAAGGCGGGTGGATCACCTGAGGTCGAGAGTTCGAGACCAGCCTCACCAACATGGAGAAACCCCGTCTCTACTAAAAATAATAATAATATAAAAAAATTAGCCGGGCGTGGTGGTGCATGCCTATAGTCCCAGCTACTCAGGAGGCTGAGGCAGGAGAATCACTTGAACCTGGGAAGCGGAGGTTGCAGTGAGCCAAGATCGTGCCATTGCACTCCAGCCTGGGCAGCAAAAGCAAAACTCCGTCTCAAAAAAAAAGAAAGAAAAAAAGAAAAGAAAAAAGAAAAGCGCAAACTCTCTGGCCCCACCCCAGACCTACTGACTCCTAATCTGCAGTCTATCCAGATCCCGGAGTGCTTCAGGCACACTGTACAGTTTGAGAAACACTGAGTTAGCTGCTACTTTATCCTCATTCCATGGGTGAGGAGAAAGTAGCTGGGGCAGGCTCAAGGGCTTAGTAAGCGCTAGAACTCAGATACTTCGAGACCAAAGTTCCTTGGACTGTGATTCCCACTGTTCACCCGGCAGGAGGGAACCCTTGCGTTGAACTTGTTAGGCGTAGATGTCCAGATGAAGGGCATCCTGGGCAGAGGGAAGAGCCAGAGGCAGGGCAGGAGCTGTGCGCAGCCCTGCGTGTGCCAGGAACTGGCAGCAGTCTGGACTGGCTGGGGTGTGGGCTGCAGAGTGGGCAAGAAGGGAGGTCCCATCTGGAGAGGGTGATCAGGGGCCAAACCCCAGAGAATAAAAGAGGAGTCTCGTCTTCAAAAATGTAGTCCCCAAACAGCTGGCAGGTGGTTCAGATGTGAGAAACCTGTGCCTTAGCAAGGTTAAGGCACTAAGGTTAAGGTTACTAAGCAGAACTCTGATGACTCAGACATATCCAGGGAGCTGCTATGTCTCCCAGGTCCCCACCCTGAACATCAAAGGGGCCCTGGGAGAACCAGGGGCCTCCAACACTTGAAGTCTTCCTTGTATGGAAACTTCCAGAACTCCCCCCCACACCTAAAGACAGGTCATCCGGACACCTCCCAAGGAGCATCTCTACCCGACTCTGAAGGCTCCAGGTCCCACCCTATGGCACGAGACCGCACGGCCACGGTCATTAATTCAACTATTGCTGAAGTGTTGCAGCGGCGGTGGCTGCTGGAAAATTTGAAAATCAATATTGCACAGGGGATGAGGCAATGGGAAAGAACTTTTGTGTCCTCATTTCATCAACTTCAAACTCTGGGTTGTGTATTTGAAATAAATACCATTTCCTCTTCACCAGCTAAAATTCTCTGGGACTTGTCCCGTCTTGCTTTCATGGTAACTCCAAGCACAGACTGCCAGGAACATACGAGAATTCTGCAGTCACTCAGACTGCTTAATTACCACGCCTGGGGCAGTGGGTGGAAAGTCCCTCTGTCAGAAAGTCTGAAATCAGAGCTGATGGGCTTTGCAGCCACAGATCCCCGAGAAACACTCAGCCCACTTGTCTTCTCAGAAAGTGGTTTCTCATGTCTGAACCACCCAGGGAGCTGTTTGGAGCTACATTTTTGAATTTCTTCCCAGATCTCATGCAGCAAACTCTTCTGCTTGCTCCATGAACACAGGGGAAGGAGGGAAGACGTGCTTCCATTTCCCTGTTCATTCAGAAAATACCTACAGGTTAAAGGAGTTTGAAACGAACACTGTGAGTCACTGAGTGTGCCATAGGGCAGGTGTCCCGATATTTTCTCAGTTTACAGCACTCTTAGAGTCTTAGTAATTTTTCTCATAGCACCCCAGGGCCAAAAGAAATCCCTAACCACTTCGTTTATTAAATAGTTAGGGTCAAACAACTTACTAAGTATTTATGTTCTAACAATGTGATAGCCAGTTGAAAAAAATAATACATATATGTTGAAAGAAAAAAATGAGTTTCATTTTGTTCCTTTTTGTTTGTTTTGAGACAGGGTCTTGCTCTGTCACCCAGGCTGGAGTGTAGTGGTGCAATCTTGGCTCGCTGCAACCTCTGCCTGCTGGACTCAAGGGATCCTCTGACCTCAGCCTCCCTAGTAGCTGGGACTACAGGCACGTGCCACCGTACCCAGCTAATTTATATATTTTTTATAAAGAGGGGGTTTCACCATATTGGCCCGGTTGGTCTTGAACTCCGGAGCTCAAGCAATACACCTGCCTCGGCCTCCCAAAGTGCTGGGATTACAGGCGTGAGCCACTGCACCCGGCCTTCATTTTGTTCTTAAATAATCACAAGTACTCACAAATGGAACGTGTGTGCCTGTTGGGTACTGCACCCATCCTCCAACCTTGAACTCGGACTGGACTCCAGCACCCTCATTTCCCATTCTGCACTGGTCTTGGTAGTATTTGCTTTTTAATCATAGCACCTGCCAATACCCAGTTTCACAAAGAAATGCGGTCATCAAAGGGAATGTAGCGGAATGGAACGTTGAAACTATGACTACCTTGAGCCAGTAGTTCACTCAGGGTCCGACAGGTGTCGCTGTGTTTTCTGTTAAACTTAAGGATGTGGCACAGCTGACTTCCTACAGCTGACTTCGCAGCAGCAGCCCAGGGTGGCTCAGCCGCGCCATTTGGGAGCTGTGGCCACCAAGTCTGTCACTTCATGAGCACTGACCATGTGCTTTGTGTGACTAACGTATGTGATCTCACTGAATGCTCCCAACTGCCCTGCCCCCCTCCCCCCACAATTTGGTTACTACCGCCATCATCCTCCTTTTACAGACCAGGACATGAATACTCAGCAACATTAAGGCACTTATTTAAGGTGCCGAACAGACCTGAGACTCACTCAGGCACTGTGCAGCAGAGGGCATCACCTGCATCCTCCCAGCACAGTCCAAGGACCTAGGTTCTAGTCCAGGCTCTGCTACTCACTAGCTGCGTGTCCTCTTTCCAGCTTTTCAACTTCTCTGGTCTCTGAGCCACATCTACTGTTTGTGCCCTGCAAAGATTATGGTAGCTTCTGGCAGCTCTTTTGCAAATGGATGGCCTTAATGACAAGGGATAAAAGGTAGATGGAGATGGCTCAGTGCTGACCCAGAAGCAAAACCTTCCCAGGGAAGGGAAAGGGAAGATGGAAGAAAAAGAGAGGAGGGGAACCAAAAAAGTTCCAAGGGCAGGCCCTGGAGTAAGGCTTCTAGGACCGGGAAGAGGTTACAGGGCCTTGGGACTGGGTACCCCAGCCCACTGCCCAGCCAAGCTGGCTTGGGCATCTTGACTGTTGGCCTGGGGCTGACAATGAGGATGATGATGTTTTTTCCTTAAATAATCGAGTTCAAAACGGATGGGAAAATGGGTGCTGCACGATTAGGGCTTTTATCATAATTGCTAAAAATAATAATAAAAACCCAGCAGCCTCTTTAATTACTCGGCAGTGCTTCTTTTCTTTTCATTAGACATTTCCATTTGCTCATGATCGTATTGTAAAGTGTTTATCAACGCTAATGATGCAGTTCTCCAGAGCCCCATTTTGTTTTAAGGGCTGTAAGTGAAATTGTTAAGAAATAAATTTCCTATGTAACAATACATCACAAAGGAAAGCAAACAGAACAATAGCCAGGACCTTCTGCCTGGCTAATAGGGATGTCACTTGCCGGGGCCTTGGAATCCATGAGGCCTGAGCATCTGGGTTCCCTGCTCTGCCCAAGAGTGAGCATCTGAGAGTCCCCTGCACAAGAGGGAGGGTCACCATCTTGGAGGGTGAGGAGAATGAAGATGAGATGACAGCCACCTGGGTCTTGGTCTCAGCCCCGCCACTTACTGGCAAATCAGGAAGGAATGTTTCCCCAGCGTCTGAGAAAGCATCATTCTCTCTGGGCCTTAATTCTCAGGGACAGATTGAGGCACTTGCATGGGAAAATGTAGGACCCTCACCGTGCTTGCTCCAAGGATAAAGTATTGCAGAACCTGATAATGAGAGGTAGCATGGGGGGGGGGGGTATTCAAGAATGGGTACCCTGGCTTCAGACTCCCTGTGCTTGCATCCTAGTTCTGCCCTTTTCTGGATGGGTGACAGAAGGCAGATTACATGAGGCTCTGCCTGTGTTTCCCTATCAGTAAAATGGCAGTAACAGGAGTACCTGTACTAGGGTTACTATGAGAACTTAAGGAATTAAAACATGTCAAGGACATGTGGTAAGAATGCAGCCCATCAATGAGTAAGTGCGAACTATCATGATAAAAAAGATACTTTAGTCTGGGCACATGGCTCACGCCTGTAGTCCCAACACTTTGGGAGGCTGAGGCGGGCAGATTACAAGGTCAGGAGTTCGAGACCAGCCTGACCAACATGGTGAAACTCCGTCTCTACTAAAAATACAAAAATTAGCCAGGCGTGGTGGTGCACGCCTGTGATCCTCAGCTACTCAGGAGGCTGAGGCGGGAGAATTGCTTGAACCCGGGAGGGAGAAGTTGCAGTGAGCCAAGATCATGCCACTGTACTCCAGCCTGGGTAACAGAACAAAACTCCATCTCAAAAAAATAAATAAATAAAAAGAAAGATTCTTTATGAGAGGGGCCAGCAAACTCTTTCCTTAAAGGGCCATATGATAAAAATTGGGGGCTTTGCAGGCCACATGCAGTCTCTGTCCTCGCAGCACAAAAGCAGCGATAACAATACAGGAACGAATGGGCATGTCTGTGTTCCAATAAAGCTTTATCGTCACCCACATTTGAATTTCCTATAATTATCACATTATGAAATAGGTAGATATGCTTCTTTTGATTTTTCCCAACCATTAAAAAAAAAAAAAACTATCACAGGCCACACGGAAACAGGCTGTGGGTAGTTTGTACCCCCTGCTGTAGGGCCTTAGTGTTATTATTTGGTCAGTGAGGTCTCTGGTCTGCAGCAAGCTCTTTTTTCTCTCATTCTCCACTTTGAGCCAGTGACTGCTACAAAAGAAAATACCTGAGGACAGAAAACCCTCAGCTCGGCCTGATTTTAAGAGTGAACACTTCCCCAGTGGAATCATGAGACACTGACTGTTCATGACCAACCTGAAGGTCTACATTCACATGCCTTCCCATTCTGGAATTCCCTGTTCTTCCCTTGCATTCCCTGACAGCGAAGAGCATTACTCTACGGACCACATACTTAATACGACATCTCACAAAACCCATTAGGGTCGCCTATAAAAGCATCAAGTGGAACCAATTAGTGTGGGAGGGAAGAAAGCCCGGCTATGCTGGCTGAGAGGACAGCAAGGGGCTCTGCAGAGCTGACCACTCCGTGGTGCACGTCTTGGACAAATCCAAGGAACACAACCAGATAGCAAGGGCCACTAATTCTCTTTGGGTCACTGTGAAGCCGAAGACAGCCTGGCCTTTTCCCCATTTCTTTGCTGTCCCTCATTGTCTTCACAGGCCCTAGACGTGGGCAGGGCCGAAGGTATCCAGTGTCACAGCCCCTTCCCTATCCTGATCCATGGGCTGCAGAGCACACTCAAGGCAGGAGATGGGCAGGAAAGCCTCAAGCACAGGGCCAAGGGTCACGCCAGGGCCACTCTCCAACTGTCACCCAGGAGGCTCTCAAGAAACGGCAGCTTCCCAATCGTCATCTAAAGATATCTGAATAAGTAACCTCTGGAAGGTTCTAAAACGGCCTGTTGTTATCCTAAAAGGAAACTTTATGGAGTGCTTAAATGGAGGCCAAACTCACATGCTCGCTCATTTAATCCTCACCAAGAACTTTATGAGACAGGGATTACTACTGCCCCCATTTTACAGATGAGGACACTGCAGTCGGGGGGGCTTCACAAATTTGTTCCGGAGAATAAAGTTTGTGAGATGCCAGAGGCAGGATCGGATGCCCTTAAGTGTAAGGCTAGGCTGTCGTCCTCATGGGTGCATCCTAGGCCTCTGCAAAAGCAATGCTCCTGCCAGGAAAAAGCCTCCAATACAGGAAGCCGAGTGTCTTGTAATCTGACAGTTACAGGAACCAGCTGCATTTGAATTCTCTGAGGACAAGCTGCTAAAATTCAGGTCCCTGGGCACCAACCTAGGTGACCTGAGTCAGCATCTCTGGGGCTATTACAGATTTAGTTCATCATTCATTCATCCAGTTAACTAATTCAGGGTTCTGCAACCCATGGCCTGTTAGGAACCGGGCAGCAGGAGGTGAGTGGTAGGTGAGTGAGAAAGCGAAGTTTCATCTGTATTTGCAGCCACTCCCCATCACTCATGTTACCACCAAAACTCTGCCTCCTATCAGATCAGCAGTGGCATTAGATTCTTTTTTCTTTTTCTTTTTTTTTTTTTTTGACGGTGTTTTACTCTTGTTGCCCAGGCTGGAGTGCAGTGGCACAATCTCGGCTCACTGCAACCTCCACCTCCCAAGTTCAAGCAATTCTCCTGCCTCAGCCTCCCGAGTAGCTGGGATTACAGGTGCACACCACCATGCCGGCTAATTTTTGTATTTTTAGTAGAGACTAGGTTTCACCATGTTGGCCAGGCTGTTCTCAAACTCCTGACCTCAAATGATCCGCCCACCTTGGCCTCCCAAAGTGCTGGGATTACGGCGTGAGGTACCGCGCCTGGCCGGTACTAGATTCTCACAGGAGCGCAAACCCTATTGCGAACTGCGCATGCGAGGGATCTAAATTGCTCATTCCTTATGAGAATCCAGTGCCTGATGGTCTGCTGTTGTCTCCCATCACCACTAGATGAGACTGTCTAGTTGCGGGAAACGAGCTCAGGGTTCCCGCTAATCCTACATAATGGTGAGTTGTACCATTAGTTCATTACATATTACAATGCAATGATAGAAATAAAATACACAGCTGGGGGCAGTGGCTTATGGCTGTAATCTCAGCACTTAGGGAGGCCACGGTGGGGGGATCACCTCAGGTCGGGAGCTCGAGACCAGACTGACCAACATGGAGAAACCCCATCTCTACTAAAAATACAAAATTAGCCGGGCATAGCGGTGCATGCCTGTAATCCCAGCTACTCGGGAGGCAGAGGCAGGAGAATCGCTTGAACCAAGGAAGCAGAGGTTGCAGTGAGCCGAGATCGTGCCATTGCACTCCAGCCTGGGCAACAAGAGCAAAACCCTGTCTCAAAAAAAAAAAAAAAAAAAAGTGCACAATAAATGTAATGGACTTGAATCACCTCAAAACCATCTCCCATTGGACCCTGTCCATGGAAAAATTGTCTTCCATGAAACCCATCCCTGGTGCCAAGAAGGTTGGGGACCGCTCAACTAATTCATCAGGCGGGGCCGGGGACACTGGCAAGCATCCTGATTCGGGAAGCCCTGGGTTCACGTCCAAGGCCTGTTTTGTTTTCCTCTGCATCTGCATCTCCCTGTCCAGTGCTGGGTTATCCAACAGGTGTACTGAGCATGATAAAGAGAGAAAAACACTTTTTGGGGGAAAATCCAATGTTCTTTCTCTCTCCATGTATATATTTAAAAACCTCAAAAGAGACATCAGAGGAAAAAATGTAATTTCTTTGACATCCTCATTCAGGTGTTATGGTTTCCACTGAGCACTTGTCAATGTGCAAGCAGTAGCTCAAGGCACAGCCTCTGGAGCCAGGTGCCCATGTCTGAGTGCTGGCATCACCACAGAGGGATGGCCTTGGACAGGCAGCTTTATCTCTTTGTACTTAACAGGGCTGTCTTCAAGATTAAATGAGTTAATACAGGTTCTCCAAGCTGAGTGTACATGAGAGGCAGCTGGGGGGCATGTTACAATGCAGATTCCCAGAGTTTCTGATTCAGCAGGTCTCGGGCAGGGCCTGAGAATCTGCATGTCTTGCGAGTTCCCCTGGGGATGCAGATGTTGCTGGTCTGGGGAGCCCGCTTTGAGAACTACAAGTACAGGTAGAAAGTTAAGCCAGTGTCTGACCTCTAGGAATTGCAATTCAGTGCTACCTAAGTGTTCTTTGCTTTTGTTGTTCTACGTAGAGGACACCGTAATCTTTGCAGGGCTTGCAGCTTCTAAAGGTCTTCATACAACCCAGCCCAGCCCACAAACATTTGAGGAAGGATGACTTTGCACAGGCTCTGGAAAGAAAATCAAGACTGAGGGAAGCATGGAGGACCCACCTGGATCCCAGGGGGGAAAGCACACACCTGGAAGCTGCTCCACACCTGCTGAGATGCTGGGAACCTGTCTCCCAGGGGACGCTTCCTCCTGGCGGGGAACAGGGACAATTAGTCGCCCCTGGTGACCAGAGCCTCTATCAGTTTGCACAGGTCCCCTGTGTGCTCTGATTCTCCTGGTTGTTTTGCGGGGTGTACATCTGCTTCTTCCAAGCACCAGCTGTCTGTGCCCAGCTGGGAGCTGCTTCCTCGGCAAGAGCCTGGATACCTCCACACAAGGACTTGTCACAGGCCATTTTGGAATCCCTGTTGGTGGTCTTTCCTGCAGAACCAAAGCATCTGAAGCCTCATTCACAGAGCCAGTGCCAGATGAGGTGAGGCTGGCATCAGGACTCCCCCCCAACCTCTGACTGGCTCAAATGTGTAAACTGTCACCAACACAGACATTTGCAGTTTGGGAGCAGAACTGAAGCCAAGAGATAACAGTGTTTAGCGCAACCTAGATGCATCCCATGACGCTATTCAGTGGCTTTGAACCCGTCTGCTTCCCTCCCCTAATTAGCAGGGCCTCCCTTCTGCTACTCAAAGGGTGGTCCAAGGACTGACAACATCAGTATCACAGGAAGCCTGCTAGACTTGCAGAGGCTCAGCCACTCCAGACCTGCTGAACCAGGATCTGCATTTCACAAGATCCCCAGGTGGCTTTGACAGCACTTTAAGAGCTGAGCTAAGGGAGGCTCAGGTTGGCTGTACTGGGGAAAGCAACCAGGAAAAATTGGGACTCTGGGGTTTTGAGTTTGAGTCTTGACTCAACTTTACTGGGCAGTGAACGTGGGCAACCTCCTCCTGAACTCTTAGCCTCTGTTTCCTCATCTGTAAGAGGGGAACACTGATAATATGGCTGTTAGAAGGCTTACATTTATTCCTGAATGGATATGTGAGTGTCTGCTATGTGCTGGGAACCATGAGAGGGACAGGAGATATAAAAGGAGAAAGAAAAAAAAAAAGACAGCCCCACCCTCATGAAACTTAGTTAGTCAGTGGAATAATGAATCAAGAATTACACAAATAAATGTCAGATGACAACGGTGGTAAATGTCACAAAGGAGAGGTACAGAATGCCATCGGGAGCCTAAGGAGGGGGTCCCAGGTAGGCTCCCCTGATGAAGTGATGTCTGCATTGATGCAATAGATGAAGGTGAGTGAGGAGGGAGAAGAATGTTCCAGACTGGTGATAACATATGAAATGAGATCACCTGGCACACAGGAGGCACCCAGCGAGGGAGAAGGAATATGTATTAGTTAGTTATAGCTATGTAACAAATCAGCCCCAATGGCCCCAGATTGAGAGTTAAAATTCAGTGTATGGTGATCTTCTTTCCTCTGGTAAATTATAAGAGGAATGAAGGTCGAAGTCCCATTTATACTGATTTTTCACAACCATCTCTTATGTGCCTTGTACTAATAGGATTCAATAAATACTTCTGAGTACCTTTTTCTGTCTCCTCAAGTTTCCTGGTCATTTTCTTCCCACGAACTAATACTTGGGACGCTGGGAGGTGCAGGCAGTAGCACTGACTTCTTTCCAACTTGACAGGGGAAGTGAAAATTGATGAACCAAAGTGAGGAAGGGCAGAAGGGAGTTTGTGAAGTAATTGAAAAACCAGACAGACCGTGGAAGAATTATAAATAGAAGGCTCAATTCCACCGCAGCCCATCGAAGCCGATGGGGCAACCCACGGAAGGGATGGGGAGCAAACTCCAAAAGACCCGGGTTGGAAACAAATTAGTTTTAATGGAACATTTCAGTTCTGGAGAAAAATGGGAACACCAAGGAGAAATAACAGCTCAGGCAATAAATTGGTGGAAGTGTCATCCAGGCACAAAATGGAGAAGGAACCAGAAGAGCAATTGGTTTAATTTTTTAGATTAATTGTGAGCAGTCAATAATGTGACTCATTCAGGGACCGAGAGGTATCTAAGCTATGCTGAGTAATCTACTTAGGTTGGTAATTATTGTTTGTATTCACGGAATTAAGGCCACAAAAAGGTGGTTTAGAGAAAGCCCCACAGAGCAAGGGGACTCTAATCCCAGCTCTCCCGCAGACGCATCTGTGCCCTGGAGTGAGGCATTGATATTGTGGTTACCATGCAGAGAATAAGAAGAAAAAATCTTTCCATCATTCCTGATTTTGTGGCTGATTCACTACCGTTTCAAAGAACTCACTTTTTAGTCCCTCTCCTGTTTTTATTCCCTTTAATTCAAAAATTGGCTGAGGGATTTAAAAAAGCGCAAGAAAGAACAAATAAGAAAATAAATGTGCATCTGCTCGCCACCCGGAATTAATCACTGTTAGCATCTTGCTCTGTGTGCTTTCTTTGTTTGTGGCTTTTAAGAAAAATCACATTGTTGTTGTTGTAAAAATGAAACGTACCCCTCTTAAATAAATCAATAAATGCAGAAAATTACAAAGCTGAAAGTACAGAGCTGGTCTCCAATTCTGCCATATTTGGTGAATTGCAGGCATCTGTCCATGCTCATGTGTGGACAGAAACTTCATGAGGGCAGGGGTTTTGTCTCTTTCCATCACCTCTGGGTTCCCAGTGCCCACAACAGTGTCTGGGAAATAGGAGGTGCCCAGTAAAATATCTGTTGAAAAACTGGCTGAATAAACCCTCTGGATCAGTCAAAGCCATATCACAGGAAAACTAGCTTTTGGGATCATGAGCCACACTCCGACGCGGTTTTGAGTCACTGCATCCCCACTTCCACCCCACTGATGTTTACCCACAGGGGCACTCGAGTGGGAAAAGGAGACAGATGCAGGAGAGAGAGGGAGGAAACGGATGCTGAGCCAGGCAGATGGAGGGCCAACTGTGAAGGGCCTTTTGTCCTAGGCAGTAGAGTTCCAACATTCCAGTACTTCTTCCTCTTTCCCCGTCATGGCCATAGACACATGTGATCATCTTTGTACTGCTCCCTTGTGTTAAACTCATGAGTCTCAATGAGGCCACAGGCTATGGTCGGCAAGCTCAGGCCACCCCAGGTACTACTCATTGCTGCCCTGGGACCTGAGGACTTTGATATCTTGGCACCCCTGCTCTGCCTGCTTGGTCCACTGTCACAGTTGTGGAGCTCTGATGGCTTCAGTTAAGGCAGGGCTCAGGCTAGGCTGTAAGAAGACCCTTCTGGGGACAGTGTGGGGGCAGACAGCAGGTAGAAGGTCTGGGAGTCAGGATTAGGATCTCTTTGTAATAGCTCAACATTAGAAGATGCACTCCTTGACTGCGGCGTAGCAGCAGGGTCAGGAGGAAGAAACGGAGAGTTTATTTTTACGTATTTATTTTGAGACAGGGTCTTGCTCTGTCACTCAGGCCAGAGTGTAGTGATATGATCACAGCTAAGTGCAACCTCGACTTTCCAGGCTCAAGTGATCCTACTGCCTCAGCCTCCCAAGCAGGTGGAAACACAGGTGCACACCACCATGTCCTGCTAAGTTTTTTTTTTTTTTAATTTGTAGCTTGCCCAGGCTGGTCTCAAATTCTTCAAATGATCCTCCCACCTCAGGCTCCCAAAGGATTGGGATTACAGGCATGAGCCACTGTGCCCAGCTACATGGAGGTGTTTAAATGACGCCTGGAATTTGCTTCCAACTCACATAGGAACAGGGCCTGGGGAAGGGAATCCGGGTGTGGATAGGGCAAGAGTGACCAAGGGTTGATGGTTATTGGGATTGATGACCACAGAGCACAAGAGCATTCACTCTACTGGGCTGCTGACTTCCCCGCAGGTTTGAAATTCTCCACAATCAAAAGTATAAGAGACAGAGACATTCCAAGTAACAGACAAAATAAAGTAAATTTTATTTTACCAAGGCATGCTCATTGGGAAAAGAACATCACCAATCCAGAGTGTAATGTTGCGAAAGGAACACTTTTTCATGTTTGTTGAAAACAAAACAAGGTTACAACAAATGTGTATTTCTTCTGGGTTTTAAATTGAATTTTTTATGTTAATTAGATAGAATATTACAATAACTTAATGACCTGAGAATGCTGCAATGTTTAAGATCTGTGAAGCACCTAATTTCTTTTAATAACAACATCACATTTGCCCTGTAATGGATATATAATTTTATTCCACAAAATGGATCATCATATATTAAAACGCACATGGAAATTTGCTTAAATGTAACTGTTTCCTGGTCATCTCTCCAAGTCCATGTGGACCAATCCTCACTGTTTTTTATTTTTTATTTTATTATTTTTGAGACAGAGTCTCACTCTGACGCTCAGGCTGGAGTACAGGGGTGCAATCTCAGCTCACTGCAACCTCTGCCTCCTGGGTTCAAGCAATTCTACCTCAGCCTCCCAAGAAGCTGGGATTACAGGCATGTACCACCGTGCCTGGCTAATTTTTACATTTTTAGTAGAGACGGGGTTTCACCATGTTGGCCAGGCTGGTCTCAATCTTCTGACCTCAAGTTATCCACTTGCCTCAGCCTCCCAAAGTGCTGGGATTACAGGTGTGAACCACCGTACCCGGCCTATTCCTCATCATTTTTAACAACCTCAGAGTACCCCAGAGTATATGTATTTCTACTTATTTATCCAGTTCAAAGTGCTGAGGGGTTGATTGACAATTAGGATTTCAATTTGACTTACAATAAACAATGCTGCACTAGGTTGTTTTATATAGAAATCTCTGCAAAACCTGCTTAGTTTTGAAAACTCAGAAATGTGTTGGAAATCTGAACAGACATCATCAAGATACCTTTCAAATGGACGGTACTGACTTGTACCCCTGCTGTTAGCACTGAAATGTCATCCTTGAGGTAAATACTCAACGCAACCAGACCTCAAACGTGAACAAGCCTGCCTTCAAGGTTCTTGTCTGACCAATTTCACAGTTGCACAGGTCTATTAGTCTGTTCTCACCCTACTAATAAAGACATACCTGAGACTCAGTAATGTATAAAGGAAAGAGATTTAATTGACTCACAGTCCAGCATGGCTGGGGCAGCCTCAGGAAACTTATAATCATGGCAGAAGGGGAAGCAAACATGTCCTTCTTCACATGGCGGCAGCAAGAAGAAGTGCAGACCGAAGGTGGGGAAAAGCCTCTGCTAAAACCACCAGATCTCATGAGAACCCACTCACAAGCACGAGAACAGCATGGAGATAACCATGCCCATGATTTAATTACCTCCCACTGGGTCCCTCCCATGACATGTGGGGATTATGGGAACTACAACGCAAGATGAGATTTAGGTGGGGACACTGCCAAGCCATATCAACAGGGCTTCATGGTTCTCTGTTCGAGGCAGCATCAATACCACTGCCCAGGCCTTCTGTGGCCCAGAGCACCCTAAATAAATAGTGCTGTTTGCAAGAAGAAGTGCCTGACTCTGTATAAAGGATACAAACAAGGGCAGAGGCCAAGCCAGAACTGGTCATCAGGTCACCTGATGGCAAACAGGCTGGAGGTTCTCCACCCTCACTCACTGGGGAGGCAGCAAAGAAAATGCCTTCAAAAGTGGCAAGGAAGGCTAGGTGCAGTAGTAGTCCCAGGTACTCAGGAGGCTGAGGCGAGAGGATCACTTGAACCTGGTAGGCAGAGTTTGCAGAAAGCCAAGATCCTGCCACTGCACTCCAGCCTGGGTGACAGAGTGAGACTCCGTCTCAAAAAAGAAAAAGTGATGAGGAAGCAGCAAGTGAAAACTGGAAAGGCTGCCTATGTGAGTGAAGGGCAGTCTGTAAGAATGATAAGAGGAGCAAAGACGGGAAATGGAAAAGGAGATTCCACAGAAAGTTAAGCAAAGGAAAATATTGCAAGAACATGAGGCAGGAAAGGTCGGCGACAGAAGATGGTTTGTCAGAGCGAGCTAGCAGAAGTAATTTACTGACTGCACAGGCAGGTGCTCTAAATTAAATTTATTCCTGGCCTCCATGAGGCAGGTTTCAGAATGAGACGACAACCTTTTGGGGCAAGAGAGAAAAACACAGAATTAGACTCATGGTGGCATTTGACAACCAAGAAAGACACATCAGGGACTTGGAGGTATTTGGGATCTTGCTGGGAACCCTGAGGATAGCTCAGACTGAAATAAGAGGGCTGCCCAGTCTTGCCCCATGACTGTTCTCAGAAGCAAGGAAGGGGAATGGGATCTTTCTTTTCTCCAAGTTAAAGCTGCACCAAGTAGGCGCTAAGGGTAGCATTCACAGGAAGTGCCATCTCCCAGTGGATCCTCTTGTCATGTTGAGAAGTGGCACGAGCTCCGGAATCCCAGGCCTGGGCTCTGCTCTCCCATTCACTTGCTGGCTGGCTTGAGACGTGTCTCTTAAATCCCCTGAGCATTAGCTGTGTCATCTACACAAGATGGAGATGGTGGCTCGTTCGCTTGCTGTCCTCCTGTCCCTCCCTCTCCCTCTTGTCCACTGCACTCTAGTTCCTCTAGTTCCCCTGTTGTTTTCCAAACATGCTGCAGGGCTTTTGCACTGGTCATTCCCTCTGCCTAGAATGCCTTCCCAGCACCTGCATGTTTCTTTCCCTTTTCTCTCTCTCTCTTTTATTTTTCAGCGGAGTCTCACTCTGTTGCCCAGGCTGGAGTGCAGTGGCGCGATATCGGCTCACCGCAACCTCCACCTCCCGGGTTCAAGCGATTCTCCTGCCTCAGGCTCCCAAGTAGCTGGGATTACAGGCATGTGCCACCACACCTAGCTAATTTTTGTATTTTTAATAGAGATAAGGTTTTCACCATGTTAGCCATGTTAGTCTCAAACCCTTGACCTCAGGTGATCTGCCCACCTTGGCCTCCCAAAGTGCTGGGATTACAAGCGTGAGCTACCGTGCCTGGCTTCTTTCTCATTTTTGCTCAAATATGACCTCTCAAAGAGTCCCGCCCTAACCATTGTCCTTAAAATTACACTCCCTGTTATCTTCTTTCCCTGCTGTTTCTCCATAGCACTGGTCGCCTTCTAACAGACCACGGGGCGCCGTCCACTTTTGCATTCCATGGCCTAAATTCTTTGTTTAGAATCTAAACCCCATGAGGGCAAGGGCTTTTGCCCGCTCTACTTCCTGCCATGTCCCCGACATCGAATATAGGTGCCTGACACATGCTGTGCACTCAACAAAAATTTGTTGACTATGGTCATGAACTTATAACGGAATAATCATAATCAAAATTGGTTGCTATTTTATTAATTTGACCAAGATGTATTCATTGCCTACTACCCTGTATCCTGGGCATCATCCCTGCCTTGCAGAAGCTGAGTCCGTGGAAAGACCAGCAAGCAGAGAGTACGTGTGCAAAGCTGAGTGTGGGCTGGTCCTATGGTGACTCTGGGTAGATTGTGATGGGGGCCATTCCAGGTTCCTGCTGTTCTTGGAAACCAAGACTGCACTCTTAGAGACTCAGACAATCCTACTCCTCAACTCAGACTGTGATGTTGAAAAATGTTGACCTCAAATCCCCATCTTCTCTTTTTATGTCGTGTCAACCAACCCATCCTAACAGGCACAACTGGGGCAGAGTGGGGTGGTTCTTGCTTTTACGATGTCTCCTAAGGATCCAGCCCTCCACGTGGCCCTAAGATAAAAGCAGAAAGGAAAGGGTGCGGATTCAGCAGTTTAGGAGTTAAGTTAAACCCCAGTTCTGTCTCCTCCTTCACCGCTTCTGGTATTTGGGGATCCGGAAGGCCGGTGACATTCGCCATGTAAGGTCCTTGGCACTGCCCGCGTGTGCTACAGCTTGAAGACCAAGTGGCAGGAGAGACAACTATTTAACAGGCAGCTTAACGGCTGCACCGAAAGCAAACTAAATGTTAGGGACACATAAAAAGGAGAATCACACATAATTCAGAGAAAATTATTCTTGCAAGAGCCTAAATTTGTGAAAATTGTCAGCAATTCTCTTCCTTTTATTACAAAAAGGATATTGTGGTATGCGGGAACCCTCCAAAATGGAAAAGTCCCCACAAGGACATCCGCGTGCCAGGTTGGGGGAAATTCGGTCTGTACTCTCTGAAAAGCAGCTGATGAAGGGGTAGTACACAATGCTGAGTGGAGTCCGGAGGGCACGCTGTCTATCACAGTTTGAATTCACATCAAGCGGGAGGACAAATGTGGTGGCAACATAAACCAGGGAGATGGGCACTTAACGGAAATGAGCGACATTTTCTTTACAGAGAAACAGAATCAACCATTCGAAGTGGCAGCACGAACAGCTGGAAGAGAGAGCATGAAGCACATCGAAAATGTGACTGGACGGGAATCAGACCCCCTGGGAATAACTTGCTTCTTTGTGCTTGCCCTGCCGCTGGTGACCAGCAGCCAATGCTATTGGTCTTTGGCGGTGCTACCCCAGTCACCACAGGTGATGGAGGCCAGGCTCAATGGAGGAAGCCTCTGCCTCGATGGCCTCTGATCAGATTCTATTCTCCTTGTATTCCGAACCAAAGAGAGCAGGCTGCAAACAGGAGGCAAGATGGTGGCCATCAAACTTGGATTTCTGGTGCAGCAGGAGTAGGGGTTGGTGTGCATTGGAAGGGACTCCACATTGGGTCAAGGCCTGACCTTTTTTTGGCCAAGCCAAGCTGTGAGATCCAGGACAACCTACCCTCTTGGGCCTCAGTTTCCCCTTCGATGTCAGCCCCACAGGGATGTCAGCTCTATGGGCCTCTTGGGCCTGTTTCCACTTCCATGGCAGCCCCAAATTCATGTCCATGCTGAACCTTAGAACCTTATTTGGAATAAGGGTCCTTGCAGACGTAATTAAGGCAAAGGTCAAGATGAGATCGTGTCGGATTACAGTGGTCCCGAAATCCAATGGGAGTGTTCTCCTACGAGATAGGAAGGGACACAGAGACACACAGGGAGAGGGCCACAGAAGACAGGGGCAGAGATCAGATGCTGCCACAGCCAAGGAATTCTTGGGCCACCAGAAGCTGGGAAAAGGAAGGAAGGAGCCTCCTCTAGAGGTTTTGGAGGAAGCATGGCCCTCCTAATACCTTGAGTTTGGTCTTCTGGCCTCCAGACGCTCTTTCCAGCTAGAATACAGAACCCATGAGGGTAGAGATGTACCTTTCTCGTTCATCAACACATTCCCGGCACCTGGTATGGGAAAGCTCATGCCAGGGTACATCGTTGTTGAATGGACACATGAGATGAATACACGAGTCCTTGTACCTACAGAGTCCACATCCAGTGAGTGGGTGGGGGGTGGAGTGGGAGATTATGAGACAATAATGCTGTAGGCTGCAAACATGCACATCTAAGGACGACACAGATAAATCAGAGATGTCTAGGGGAGAGAGTGCTCGCATCTGGCCAGGTGTCCAAAGAAGTTACCTCTCCCTCCAAGGGCAAGGGAGCCTCCCAGCTGGGCCCTGAAGGGCGGGGCTGGAGGAGAAGGCATTCCAGAGGGCGGGACTGCTGTAAGTCAAGTCACAGAGGCCAGAAAGCATAAGACGCTCCAAAGGAACTGCCAGGAGAACATTCCCCACTCAGTGGCACCCTCTTCTTTGACAAGCACTGACATAGAAACTTTGGTAAATGGATTTAACAGAACAAAGTAGGTCAGAATTGTGGTGGCCAGAGCCATGTTTGGGATTGGACGGGATTCACAGAGCACAGTTTGCAGAGCAGGGCCCTAGAGGGTGAGGACGCGGGTTAACTAGGGACGGCAGGGAACACAGGAAAGGATGGCTCAGGCACATGGCTGAAATGCCAGCCTTTCGGGCGCTCTGCCTGAGGTCTGAGCAGTGGGCTTTGATGAAAAGAGCGACCTGCTCAGGGAGTTGCTATCGGAGAATTCATGTAGCAGCTGAATCCAGGATGGATTAGGGGACAAGGCTGCCGACAGGGAGGTTATTCCAACGGTCCAAGGGAAGGATTATGAGGACTTGATTTCCGGGCGGCAGTGGAAATGGAAGGGAACAGAGAGATGTGAAAAAAGATTGGAAACGAGAAGAAAATCTGCTCGACTGATTGCATGCCCTCAAGTGAGGGAGAGGAAGGAGTTGAAGATGACTTGAAAAATTTGTACATCGGCAACAGGGATTTTGGAGAGAACGCTGCATTGCCTGGCTGATAAATGTCTAGAGAAATCCGCTTCCATTAATTTAAATGTGCCATAATCATGACCTGTACACCACACTCTGCAAACAGAGAATCCTGGGTGGGAAGCTGAGAAGCCCTTCCAACGCACACACACCGACACACACACACACGTGTACACACATACACAGGCACATATATACACATTTTTCTCTGCACTTAAGTAGTGGATATTGGCATGTGGAAGGCAGTGCCCCACTTGAATGAACCTGAGAGTTTGCTCTTAAAACACTTCTGATGAAGAAATCCAAGCCTTTCAATATTTCAAGGGAACTATCACTTCCTTTTATTTGCTGACCACAGTTGATTAAAGAGCTTCAGTTGCGCCACTTTCATCCCCATCCTAAGAAACACTCCAGCGTCCATTTTAAGTGTAGAGACGGCTTAAATGTTTAGAAACAAGAGTCCGGAGCCTTGTCAACCACTGCGGCCTGCGTCTCTGTGATGGAGATTTGGAGCTTTCTAAATTAGAGATAGTTTCAATCTTCGGAGAGGCCTTTTAAATACTGACTTAACCCAAAGGGAAAAGAAAATGAAGCTGCGATACTTTTAGTTCAATCAGAAAAATGGTTCTGACTGCACATTTGCTGCAGAGACTTTCAGGGTAAAGGAAAAATATCAACCTGTATTAGGCCCTAAGAGGTGATGTGGTCCTCGGAGAAAAGTGTGCCCTCAGGATGGGAAACATCCATTACTGGCTCCTCTGCCAGCCCCTGAACATCAAGCCGCACACGCAGCCTCTGTTTTCGGAGCGCCGAGGTTTTGGAGGAGTCCCTTCTGAGGGCGATGTGTGCACTGCCAGCTTCCAACAACTCTGCTGTGAATGGAGGCAACAGCTTCGCTGTCAGGCTGTGCCATTCTTTGGTGTCAAGTGTCACCTCATTTTGTAAACTTGGCCAACCTCCCTCGTGAAGGTAAAGTACTAGAGGCAAGGACCCAGCCCCTCCCATCGGGCTGGGACGGGGCCCCTTGAGACAAGCACATGGGGAAGTTCAAGAGCAACCTGCCCTAAGCCCTTGGCCTTTTCCAGCCACTATTCTGGTGCTGCACTGTTAGGGCCCTGCAAAGTGGCAGATCACACACTAGCCAGGGAGCAAGCAGCATCTCAGCCAAGGCAGGAGGATCCCTTGGGTCCAGGAGTTCGAGACCAGCCTGGTCAACAGAGTGAGACCCTGTCTCTTACAAAAAATAAACAAGTTAGCTGGGTGTGGTGGCACGTGCCTGTGGTCCCAGCACTCTGGGAGGCCAAGGCAGAAGGATTGCTTGAGCTAAGGAGTTTGAGACCAGCCTGGGCAACATAGTGAAACCTCATCTCTACTAAAAGAAAGAAAAACTAGTTGGGCATGGTGGTGTATGCCTATAGTCCCAGCTACTTGGGAGGCTGAGGCAGGAGGATCACTTGAGCCTGGGAAGTCAAGGCTGCAGTGAGCTGTGATTGTGCCACTGCACTCCAGCCTGAATGACAGAGCAAGAATCTGTCTCAAAAAAAAAAAAAGAAAGAAAGAAAAAGAAAAAGAAAAAGACAAAGAAAAATACTGTCTTTTCATCCCCAAAGTATGAAAACCAAGACCTATCCACATCTCTCTCTTCCTAACAGGAAGGGCACAGAGCAGGTATGGTGCCCGTGCCTGGGATCAGCAGCTGTTCTCATGTCCAGCACCTTCCTTAAGGACCATCACAGCCTTCAGGAGCAGCCCACAAGAGGACAGTGATTGCCTGAAGTGGGGAAGAGCACGCATTAGCAGAGCAGGTGTCTGCTCTCTCCACAACATTCCCAACCCAGGACCCCCACATGGACTTCCGCCTTAATTATGCTGCACACGTGCCTAGAGGTTCTGGGGTAGACCAGGAGGCCATGCAAACATACTGGCTGCTTAGGGATTTTTTTTTTCCTTTACTTTGAGTTTCTTTAACAATGCCTCTCCAACACAGCCAGTGAGAAATTCCGTGCAGAGCCAATTATCCAGCTAATTGAGAACAAGGATACTCTGATACTCTTCACCTGCTTCGAAGAGGGTATCATCAGATGCCTCTTGAGAAGGGATCTGTCCATCAAGGATCCAGGCAGAGGGGAGTGTCAGCCACTACCTGGGAGGTGGACCAGGCAGCAGGAATAAAATGGAACCAGTACGATGGTAACCAGACTGCAGGGACCTGCACCCAAACCACAGGCAGTCTCCATCAGTCAGCCCAGAGAGCAAGACCTGGTTACGTGGCTAAGAAAGGAAAAAATGAGCAAAAATGGATCTAATGAAACTTACTTCATAGGGTGGGTGTGGGTGTCAGGATTGATCAAATTAATGCATATGTTCTCAACCTTGGCAATATTATTTTTCTTTCTTTCTTTTTTCCTTGAGACAGTATCTCCCTCTGTTGCCCAGGCTGGAGTGCAGTGGTGTGATCATGGCTCGCTGCAATCTCCATCTCCTGAGCTCAAGCAATCCTCCCGCCTCAGCCCCTCAAACAGCTGGGACTACAGTTGTGCACCACCACACCTAATTATTTTTTTGTAGAGATGAGGTCTCATTTCGTTGTGTAGGCTAGTCTCTGACTCCTGGCCTCTGTGACCCCCCTGCCTCGGCCTCCCAAAATACTGGGATTACAAGCATGAGCCACTGTACTCGGCTAGCCTTGGCAATACTGACATTTGGGGCCAGACAAGTCTTTGCTGTGAGGGCCGTCCTCTGTACTGCAGGGTGTTTAGCAGCGTCCCTGGCCTCGACCCACCCTATGCCAGAAGCATCTTCCCCATTCAGTTATGATAACCAAAAATATCTCCAGACGTCTCCTGGGGGACAAAACCATCTCCCATTTGGAGCCACTGAGTTAAAGTAAAATAACCAGGCACAGTGCCAGCTCCATAAATGACGGTGATCAGCACTGAAATGATGGTGCTGTTAAAGATCTGAGATCATCCATGGCATGTGCCTACCAGGAGCATTGCAAAAGGCCCCCAGTTCTTCACGCCTCGTGGCCACGTGACTTGCTTTGGCCAATGAGATGCTAGCGCACACGGAACAAGCAGACACTTGAAAAGCGCTTGTGCAGTTAAGCTTGTCCTCTCTTGCACCTCAGTATCACCATGAGAACAAGCCTGTGTTAGCGTAATGAAGGATGAGAGACACACAGAGCAGAGCCTGGTGGCCCCGTCACCCCAGCAGGTAGCCAGATGACCCACAGGTATTGAGCAGGCTTGGTCCAGATTAGAGTGGCCCCCTGACCACCCAGACATAGGAGCATTGTGTGCTTACTGTCTATTGCACTGAGGGCTTGTGGTTGTTTGTTACACAGCAGTGCTGCATTAAAAAACAACTGATACATGAGCATCTACAGGGAATGTGTCATCTTGTAGCATACTTTGCACCACCAGGGCTGGGAAAACACAGATGCTGTTTATTGTGGTGTGTGAGAAAGCACAGGAAAAAGGTGGGGGGGTGAGAACAAAGTATTAATTCTATAGCTGCTGTGGTTGGTTTTAAGCTATGGCTTGCGCTAGGGGAACGTTCCAGCCTGCCCAGGTCTGAGCAGTTTCTGCCCCCAACTTTTGACTTTCATCATTTCTTTCCCTGTGGAGGCTCAGCTTTGGTTTTTCGGTTAATAATAGATGATTTAGCAACTGTCAGGGACTGGGGCCGGGGAGAGCCTGGAGTGACCTTTCATGAAATGAAGTGTGCAGCTTCCAGAGCATGGGCTTCTGGCAGGTCAGAGGGGTCTCAAATGATTGCAAAATGCTCCATTTCGCAGGGCCTGGTTTTCTCTCTAGTCAGATAGGGTTAGCACGCCTGCTTTTCAGAAAGCATCGCAAACTTCTATGATGAGAATGGTGTAATTTCAGCATTGTTGGCATCAACGTGAACCCACACAGCATCTCAGTGTTTTGAGCCAAAACACAGACAAGGACTGTTGGAACCTGCAAGTCAGCTTCCTGCTATCTCCCTCTCACTGGCTACCACTGTCAGTGCCCTGGACCAGGCCATCAACATCTCAGGCATAGATGACCCTCACAGCCTCCTGTCTCCTCACTCCTTCTGCCCTTCTACTCTCTTCTCTGTATGGTATCCAGGGTGATCTTTTAAACGCAACATGCAAATTAGATACTGCCTCCCTGCTACCTGCTTCAATCCTTTGGTGGCTTCTATTTGCTTTTAGGTTAAACCCCAAATCCAGCACCTGGCCCCTGCACCCTTTCTCCCTTCATCTCCTACACTTCCTCCCCTTGCTCGCGAAGCTCCAGGTTTCTGGGTTCTTTGCCTTTTTAATTGCCTGCACCATGCTCCTTCTGTACTCAGAATGCAGCTCCCCAGGGCCTGAACCTCTCCTGTATTAGTTATCTACTGCTGTGTAACAAGACGTCCCGGTCTTAACGGCTTGAGGCAATACTGAGTGTCTCACAGTTTCTGTACACCAGGATCTGGTCACAGACTTTTGGGCTCTCTAAGTCTTTTGTCCTGGGGTCTCTCACAGGCTGCAAGGTGTCAGCTGTGGCTGCCATCACAGCACGGCTCCATACAGAAGAGGATCTGCTTCCAGGTTCACTAACCTGAGCGTTGGCAGGACTCACTTCCTTGCAGACTGTTGGCCGCCCCAGTTCCTTACTGTGTGGGCCTCTTAGTGGCTCACAACATGGCAGGCTGCTTCATCAACAGGAGCAAGTGAGAGATGGGGAGAGAGTGCACTAGCAAGACAGCCATCACTGTCCTTCGTAAGCTAATCTCAGAAGTGACATCACAGGTCCCACCCCACCCAAGGGGAAGGCACTACACAAGGATGTGAACACCAAGGGAAGGGAATGGGGAACCACGCTAGAACCTGCATGCCATGCTTCTCTTCTCCCAAAGAAATCAACTCTCATCCCCAAACCAAATGTGGCCATCCCCAAACTAAATGTGGCCCTCCATTACGTACCTATTCCCTCAATATATATAAATATTTTTTTGGAAACAGTCTTTCTATATTGCCCAGGTTGATCTCAAACTCCTGGACTCAAGCAATCCTCCTGTCTCAGCCTCCCAAGTAGCTGGGACTACAGATGCATGCCACCATTCCTAGCTCATTCCCTTAATAAAACTTCTTTTTGAAAATAGAGACAAGGTCTTGCTTTGTCCCCTAGGCTGGAGTGCAGTGGTGCCATCATGGCTCACTGCAGCCTCCAACTCCTGGGCTCAAGTGAGCCTCCTGCATCAGTCTCCCAAGTAGCTGGGTCTACAGGCACACAGCACCATGCTCAGCTATTTTTTGTGTTTTAATGTTTTGTAGAGATGGCAGTGTCTTGCCATGTTGCCCAGGATGGTCTTGAACTCCTGGCCTCAAGTGATCCTCTCGCCTTGGCCTCCCTAAGTGCTGGGATTACAGATGTGACCTACTGTACCCAGCCCCCCTCAATAATTATTTATTAAGGGTCTACTATATACCAGGCACTGTTCCCAGTCCTGGGCATAGAGCAGAACATACAACAGAGCAAGACCTCGCTGTCCCAGAACTTTCATTCAAGACAGGCATCAACAAATACACATGAGGTCAAATGCTGATCATTGCTGAGGGACAAATGAAGCAAGGAAAGGGAGACAGGGAGGCTGAAGCAACGGAAAAAGGACTCTCCCCTTCAGAACCCTGTAGGAAGTGAGGATCAATCCATGCTGGTACTGGCAGGGAGAGAGCCCTGGCAGATGGAACAGCCAGTGCAAAGGTCCCGAGGTGGGACCCAGGGTGGAGTGTGCAGGAATAGTATTCAGGAGCTGGTATGGCTAAGCTCTAACGCAGTGGTGAGAGGCAGGATGAGGAGGAAGAGGTGAGCCTGGTGAGTAGCTGGAGGGCCTTTAGGGCCCCATGTGCCATGGTAGGACATCAGCCTTTTCTCTGAGAGGGAGCCTCTGGGAGGTTTTGAGCAGTACGGTGATGTCATCTGATTTACAGTTTAAAAGATCCCTCTGGCTGGCCAGAGAAGCAGGAAGACCAGCACAAGGGCAGTTTTGAGAATCCAGGAGAGGGTTGATGGTGGCTGGAAGCAGGGAAGTAGCAATGGAGTTGGGGAAAATGGGTCAATTCTGAAGACGCTCTCAGAGACCAGCCTTTCTGTTTGGCGCTTACTGCGGTTGTAAATCAGGCATTCATCCTGCAACGTTCATAGTTTATTATCTGTTTCTCCTCTTGAATATGAATTCTATCAGGGCAGAGGCAATGTCCAGCATGTTCTCTTTGAAGCCTGGGGCGTGGCATACATCGGGGGAGGGGAATTATGTGACAGCGTATGACACGCGATCTCAGACACAGCAGGGGTGCTGTGAAGATCAGAAACTTCCCTTGAATGAAGCTCTCACTCCGCCTCTTATTCTGTTTGCTTTGGGTCAGTATCTTAACCTCTCTAGGCCTTGTTTTCCTCATCTGTGAATTGCAGAGCAGAAAACCTGATCGCAGTTCATAGGAAATGTTAATAAGAAAAGGCACCTGGTGACACTCACACAGGTGAGCTCACTTTCCTGCTGACCTCAGGTGTCATCTGTCTCCCCTTAGACGGGGAGGACAGGAACTTCCCGTCTAAGTTCATACTGTCCCTCAACTCTGCCCACTCTTCATACTGTGTCCTGGAGCAGTGGCCTCTCACAGGAGAGTTGGTGTGGAGATGACCAACTTGCTGAAGGGAAGACCAGCCCTGGTTTTCTCTGCTGAGCCAACCAAACAGCTTTCCTGGGTGGCCTATCTGCTTGGCGCAGCTTTTACTTCCTGCAGAAGCACTTGGTCCTTCTTAGAGGGCACTTTAGTCTTTCCGGAAAGTTCTTCTGGGCCACTGGCAGGCTGAGAACCATCTCTTCAGAGCTGTCTCGTTGGAATTTTCAGTCTTAAGTTTTTCTTGACCTAGACTCAGGAGTTCGACATTTGTGGAGGCTTCACTAACTCACAAAAGACGTTTTGTTGAATTCTTCCTTTGAAATGCCTTTGGATAGGGAAGACGCAGAATTGGAAAGACAAACATTTTGCACTTTATTAATTTGGTTTTTCATTCCAGAATTCAAGCCAAGAGCTTGGGCTCCGGAGTGAGACTCACGGGGGTTTAGATCTCAGCTCTCTGTTGCTGGTGTGTGCCTCTGGGGAAATAACACAGGCTTCGTGCCTCCGATTCATCTGTGCCATGAGGGTGGTGGTGAAGATGCAGTAACCAGATGCAGGTGCGTCACCTAGCACCGTGCCTGGTGAGCTCATCACCTAGCACCATGGCTGGTGGGTACTAAGCATGAAAAACATGATATCTGCCCTCATTGTCTTTGTCATCACCATCGTCATCCAACAGGTACCATGCACCTCCTAAGAGCCAAGCCAGGGACTCTGAGGAAAGGAGGAAATAAAACACAGTCCTGGTCATCGAGACCACCCATGGACTTGCTTATTTTAAAGCTCAAAAAGTAGCTCCAAACTCAAGGACCTGGTGAGGGCAAACAAAATGATAAACAAACCAAAGTCAGGTGATAGTCTGCAGACAACCCAACACTGCAGGGCCAAAATAAAAATCTTTAATAAACAATCCTTGCTGGCTGCCACCAGCTGAATATTCAGGCAAAAAGAGATGCCAAAGGGTGAGAATTAGCTGCTCTTGATTGCAGTGCACTACTTAGGGATCTGAAGCTGGGGCTGTTCATGCCACCATGTGTGAGCAGAGCTGTGGGCCTCTGTATGCTACTGACTGGGCTTAAAAAGTACCTTTGTGTGGCTCTGTCCAAAGACTGTGTGAAAACTCTCTGATGTCAACCTCATACAATTCTTAATACTTGGCACAGTTAGGAAGAAAAGTCCATGGGAATCACTTAGGAAAACAAATCCTAATATTGCCCCCGTATCTAGAAAAAAGTTTTTTGTACTTTGGTGAAATTAACAGGTGCCGAAGAGGGTGGGATTTAAATCGGCTCCTTGGTGAGGATTACCCTCTGAGATTGTGAAATAGAATCAGCAGTGCAGAATATCACTTGTTCCTGTTAATTTACCTCTGAGTTCTTACTGGAACTTCATAGTAAAAAGTCCTAATTCCAATCACACCTCTGGCATCTATGCAAACTTCGGCTCTCCAGGGGAGCAATGGATTTTCTCCTCCATGGAAAGGCACAGCCAGGTCCCTCAGGATAAAAAAAAAAAAAAAAAAAAGGCTTCAAATGGAGTGAATCAAGACTTTATCGATGCATCACTAAAGTATCCACCTCTGGGAAGAGGAAAATCCAAAAGCCGAGCCAGTGAGGAGCAGGCCAGTGTCACCCTGGCTAGATCTAGAAACTGCTCAAACTCACAGACCTGGGATTTCAAAATGAACACTTTACTATTCTGGTTTAATTTCATTAATGCTTGGCAGGGTGATTCATATTGCAAACTCCATGAAGAAAGGATATGTGTTTTTTTCTTCTCTGCACTTCCAGAGCCAGTGCAGTGCTTGGCATGTAGCATTCGTAAGTGTTGGATAAATTATATTTAATTAAGGAAGAGTGCCGAGAAATGAAACCTAAGGATGTAAAACCTTTATGGACTTAAAACAACTACTCCAAGTGTTGTTTGATGACTTGGGTGTAAATGAGTCAGAAACATATGGTCTAGGTTTCCTGATGACTGACACGACAAACAAACAAATATGCAGAACAGTGGGTCTTGGAGCAAAATCTTCAAGCAACCAAAATGGCAGCCAAGGACTTCAAAATGCTAAAGAAATCCCCAGGCTCCTCTGTAGCATTACAGGGTGAGCTGGAGAGTAGGTTTGGAAATGAAAGGAAGTAAAGATTTTAAAGGAATGGCTCTTTTTTTAAGTAAAGATTTTAAAGGTGGCTCTAAAGCCACCAGCAAATGGCTTTAGAGAATTCTGGAAAGAGACCTCTTAAGACAAGAAAGTTGATGGCCGGGAGAGAAACTCCCAGCTTGGTACAGCTCTCAGGAAGGGATAGTGGTTTCCCACACTTGAGAAGAGGTTATACTGCATCTGTGGTTATTGTGACAGAAAGGCTACTCTCTGATCCTTCACTAGGTGCTATGGTTGAAGTGGAGCTGTTACTGCCTTTATCCTCTTATGCATTTATTACCTCCAAATGTACCATCCTCACCCAGTTCAGAGAAGCCAGCATGTCCCCTCCCACCTTTGGTGAGCCATGCCCTGTGCTGACACAATGCTGCCCAGCAGACCACACCATCATAATTTGCACCCTCAGTTGTACTGAAAATCCATTTTACACAGTGATCCTGACATGGTGACACCCAGGCAAAGGTTCTCAAATGCCAACATGCACAGGTTGAAAACCATTAGGGAAGGAGAGCTAGACTGTAGAACACACCAAACCATCTGTGGCCTCTGAAGTTTCCAGGAGACAAGAGCATGGTAACAAAGAGAGGCTGAGAGTGAAGGTTTCATCTAAATAGGGATGTGATGACTCTACAGACGATCCAGCCCAAATTACACACCATCCTCCAGTTCCTGGTGGGGCGGCAGGGGGTGGGTGAAAGTAGGCAATTTAGTATACATCTCTACAAGAGAAACAGCTCGAAGGGTTTCCTTTGTCAATCAGGCTGCAGGAAACAGATGGCACATTCAAATGAGGATAAAGTGCTTACTAAAAGGTGTGGAGAAACCGTTATGTGCTGAGTGTGTCTCCTTCCCCGCCAGATTCATATGTTGAAGTCCCAACCCTCAGTACCTCCAAATGTAACCGTATTTGGAAGTAAGGTCTTTTAAAAAATAATTTAATTTCATTTTAAAAGTCAACACACAATAATGGTGCATATTTCAGGGGTACATAGTGATGTTTTGATACATATAGTGTATAGTGATCAGATCAGAGTAATTAGCATATCCATCATCTCAAATCTTTATGGTTTTTTTTTTTTTGTGTTGGGAACATTCAGTGTCTTCCTTCTAGCTATTTGAAACTGTATAATATATTATTGTAAACTATAGTCATCCTACAGTGGTACAGAACAGTGGTCTCCAATGTTTTTGGCACCAGGGACTGGTTTCATGGAAGACAATGTTTCCCCAGACTGGGGGGTAGGGGTATGATTTGGGGATGATTCAAGTACATCATATTTATTGTGCACTTTATTTCTATTATTATTACATTGTAATATATAACGAAATAATTATACGTCACCATAATGTAGAATCAATGGGAGCCCTGAGCTTGTTTTCTTGCAACTAGACGGTCCCATCTGAGGGTGATGGGAATCAGTGACAGATCATCAGGCATTAGATTCTCAATTCCCATAAGGAGCTCACAACCTAGATTCCTTGCATGCACAGTTCACAAGAGGGTTCACAATCCTATGAGAATCTAATGCTGCTGCTGATCCTGAGCTCCAGGAGGCAGAGCTCAGGCGGTAATGCGAGCCATGGGGAGTGGCTGCAAATACAGATGAAGTTTCATTCGCTCACCCACCTGCCACTCACCTCCTGCTGTGTGGCCAGGGTTCTTAACAGGCCATGGACTGGTACCAGTCTGTGGCCCCGGGAGTTGGAGAACCCTGGTATAGAACCCTAGAAGATACTCCTTTTCTATCTAGCTATAACTTTGTAGCCTTTAACAAATATCTCCCCATGCCTTCTTCCCCACTGCCCTTCTCTGCCTCTAGCATCCTCTGTTCCACTTTTTTAGATAAACTTTTTTAGCTTCCACACATGAACGGGAACATGTGGTATTTAACTCTCAGCTCCTGGCTTGTTTCACTTAACATAATATCCTCCAGTTCTATCCATGTAGCCTCTAAAGGCAGGATTTCACTCTTTTCATGGCTGAATAGTATTCCATTATGTATACAGACTACCTTTTCCTTGTTCATTCATCTGCTGTTGAACACCTAGGTTGATTCCATATCTTGGCTATTGGGAATAGTGCTGCAATAAACATGGGAGTGCAGGTGTCTCTCTGATATACTGATTTCCTTCCCTTTGGCTCAATGCCCAGTAGTGGGATTGCTGGATCATATGGTAGCTCTAGTTGTAGTTTTTGGAGGAACTTCCATACTGTTCTCCATGGTGGCTGCACTAGTTTACATTCACACCAACAGTGTATAAGAGTTCTCTCTCAGACATAAGGTCTTTAAGAGGTAATTAAGTTAAAAATGAGGCTGTGAGGGTGCGGCTATAATCCAATTTGACTGGTGTCCTAATAAGTAGAGGAAGAGACACCTGGGATGAATGTGCACATTTGCATGCCATGGGAAGAGGCAGCAAGAGAGAGACCACCTGCCAGCCAAAGAGAGAGGCGTACAGAGAAACCAACTCTGCTGGCACCTTGATCTTGGACCTTCAACTTCCAGAACTGGGAGAAAATGAATTTCTGTGGTTTACCACCTGGTCTGTGGTATTTTGTTATGGCAAATGACTAATATAGACACATGTGGGATAGTGCACTAATTGGGTCTATAAACACTGTCCACCTATGCACCTAGAAGAAGAACCAAGGAAAGGGTTATACAGAGAAGGCTGCCTTGCAGAAAGCTTTGGTGGAGAGACACAGCCAGCAGTCCCCAGACCACAACACAGGGAGGGAGTCAGGGCAATGGATACCTTGACCTCACTCTCCTCTTCCTCCTGCCCTCCTGCACTATCTCTGCACTCTGCCATTTGTACAGGTTCCTTCCTGTGGCAGGGAGTAGAATACAAGGGTAGAGACAGGATTTGGGAGGAGTAAATGGAAAAGACTTCCAGATGCAGGATGTGGAGACTTCATCCCTGAAACCCATGATGTCATTCCATACAGCCTGTCCTAGAGAATATGAAGCCTTAGCTCTCTCACTCAGAGTGGCCTGACAGGTCATCCCTGAAAGCCAAGGTCCACAACAGCTTCCTACAAGGTGTGGGTCAAGTCACTCCTCTGTGCCCCCCGGGCACACATTTTGGTTATACAGAAAAATAACTCAATTTTTCCAATGCACACAGTGGATCCTGTGATAATGCTGGGTTTTGGTGATACCAATGGCATTCCAAATTGGCCTCTTTCATTTTGTCCCTTCCAGAGATGTTATATTTGACCTCATGGTACGATGGAAGGTCTAGAAGTTTGTCCATGGGGACCGTGTACTGCAGAGCCCCTGCATAACAGGATCCTTACGGTTGGGTAACAAAATCCCCTTGAATGGGAGACACTTCTTCCCTATTCTTGATATTTCCTTCCATAGGGAAGACCATCATTGGTACAGTCTTCTAAGTGTCTCTCCTTACTTTTTCCACTCCATCCCAGGGGAGGTAGAGGGACTTACTTGAAGGATAAGTTTGGAACAAAAGATTCATACCCCGCTACTTTCTTCTCCCTGTTCTGTTTTAGGGTGGGCTGCCTTCTTGCTCCTCCAAGACCTGACACTGGGTGTGTGAGTCTGTCTAATCCTGGACTTGGTATGAGAAAAGTCCAGTTGGCTCGCACATGTAAGCCCCATTCTCTTGTCCCTTTTGCTTCCTTTTCTCTGGAGGACTGGTCAATCTATTCTTTCTTTCTTTTCTTTTCTTTTCTTTTTTTTTTGAGACGGAGTCTCGCTCTGTCGCCCAGGCTGGAGTGCAGCGGCACCGATAATAACTCACTGCAGCCTTGACCTCCTGGGCTCAACAATTCCTCTGCCTTGGCCTCCTGAGTAGCTGGGACTACAGGTGTGTGCCACCATGCCTGGCTAATTTTTATTTTGCTTTTGTAGAGACAGAGTCTCACTATGTGGTCCAGGCTGGTCTCCAACTCCTGGCCCCAAGTGATCCTTCTGCCTACGCCTCCCAAAGCACTGGTGTATTAGTCCATTCTCATGCTGCGAATAAAGACGTACCTGAGACTGGGTAATTTATAGAAGAAAAAGGTTTAATTGACTCACAGTTCAGCATGACTGGGGAGGCCTCAGGAAACTTACAATCACGGCAGAAGGGGAAGCAAACATGTCCTTCTTCACATGGCGGCAGGGAGAAGAAGAATGAGTGCCCAGTGAAAGGGGAAGCCCCTTATAAAACTGTCAGCTCTTTTGAGAACTAACTCAGTATTACCAGAACAGGATGGCGGAAACCACCCCCATGATTCAATTATCTCCACCTGGCCCCTCCCATGACACGTGGGGATTATGGGAACTACAATTCAAGATGAGATTTGGGTGGGGATACAGCCAAACCATATCAGCTGAGATTACAGGTGTGAGCCCCCATGCCCAGTCATGAGTAAGTTGACCATGCCTGGTCAACTTACTCTTCTCCAATCTCCTCCATGATGTGTGCAGTGTAAGGAACCTGTAGTTTTCAGGGAGTACTCTCAAAGACCCAACATACACCTGATTTCAAATCCTTGCCCTACTATTTACATACCACCTGACCTTAGGAAAAATTTTACCCTCTCAAAGTCTCAGTTTCCTCATCTGTAACATGAGAATAAACAATAGTCTTTACTTGTCAGATTATTATTACAAAATCCTATGTGCTTAGCACAGCCAGTTTCTAGAACATTGTAAGCCAAAAGTTACCCCAAAAATTTCTTCAATGGAGGGGGATAGTGGGTTAGGACAGATCTCAGGTATTAATTCCTGTTTTTCTACTTTTCAGGGGAAGAAAGAAAAAACCGTAAGAAATGATGGTGATACTGAAAGGTGGGCACAGACCAAAGGCACATGTTAAATACTTTCACAGAGCATGGCGAAAGAGCCATTTTACATTTCAATTAAAATGGTTTGCCGCCAGGTGACTCTCAAAAAGAATACCAGAGAGAAGACTGAAGACTGTGAGTTAAGAGTTGGGTGTATCACCAACTCTTCTCTATTGATACACGATACTCTGTGTATTGTGTAACACCCACAATACACACCATGTTCCCAATTCCTGCCTTGAGAAAAAACAAAATGGGGAATGTGAGTGGGGTTTCATGGAGAGTAAGTGAAGCCCTGAGATCCTGAGCAAACATTTTGTGTTTTGGTCTTGTTTGGTGGTGGAGGGGATCCACCTACACCTCTTGTCACTTGGTTAATAACCTTTTTGGGAATTGCTAAAGCCATAAAACCTCTTTGAGGAGGTGGTGAAAGCCACAAACCCTCTTCACAGAGAAATCCACACACACACACACACACACACACACACACACACACACACAGTTTTGCAAACAATATCAGCATTTTCCGGAAACCCTAGAGCCCATCCAAGTTTTTTAAGTTCAGAACTCTTGCACGGAGGTTTGCTTCTTCAACCTCCTGAGCTGCCAAGGCCTTGGGGCCTTTTCAAAACAGCACATTTAAGACCCAAAGAGAAATGAGATGTAAACAAAGAACATAGCCCCTCTGCCCTGCTCATTGCCTCTCGTCCTCTGGCTTGTACTGCGAGCACTGCTGATGAATAACCAGAAAGCAGACCCATATACTCATATGAGAAAGGACTAGAGGCGAAGATAGGCTTTAGCATGTCAACAAGTAGGGAAAGAAGCCTCCGCTCCAGTAATGAGAGGGGACACACACAGCATATGCTGACAATCAGGGAGGCAGAGATACTGAGACCACAGGCTAGGTGGGGTGTGCACAGATACATGTAGGTGAGGTGGAAGGGAAGTGCGCAAGGAAATGGAGCCAGTGTGAGATGGTCAGTGGAGGGCAGGTGCCAACTTCTTCCTGTGGCCTTGTTTGTTTTGAGACAGTGTCTCACTCTGTCACCCCAGCTGGAGTACAGTGGTGCAATCACAGCTCACTACAGCCTCGACCTCCTGGGCTCAAGCAATCCTCCCACCTCAGCCTCCCAAATAGCTGGAACTACAGGTGCTCATCACTCTACCTGGTTAATTTAAAAAAATTTTTATTGGTAGAGATGGGATTTTACCATGTTGCCCAGGCTGGTCTCAAACTCCTAGGATCAAGTGATCCACCTGTCTTGGCTTCCCAAAGTGCTGCGATTATAGGCATGAGCCATGGTGCCCAGCTCTGTGCCTCTCTTGTTTGAGTGTGGACTCCTGGTGGAGAGTATGTGCAGGGTACTGCTCTTGTTTTTAAAAATTATACTAGGCTGGGCACAGTGGTTCATGCCTGAAATCTGAACACTTTGGGAGGTCAAGGCAGAGGATAGCTTGAGTCCAGGAGTTCATGACCAGCCTGGGCAACATAGTGAGAACTCATCTCTACTAAAAATAATAACAATTTTAAAACTTAGCCAGGCGTGGTGGCACATGCCTGCAGTTACTCAGGAGACTGAGGTGGGAGGATCACTTAAGCCCAGGAGGTTGGGCTTAAGTGCAGTGAGCTGTGAGCGTGCCATTGCACTGCGGCCTGGTGACAGAGTGACTTCCTGTCTCAGAAAAAAAAATTATACTAATGTCATACGCTTTACATTATACACTCGTCACTAGGGAGCATGGTGGGGGCCACATCTTTTGAAATGTCCAATACGTAACTAAGCAGGCTTCATTGAAATCTTCTCTGGCTTCTTCATTTAGCAAGGCTTCCCTTTGACACCCACTCACATTGCTCCCCTGAATTGTGTTGGTTTCCTGTTGAGAGCAGAGCCAGGAGACAAGAACCCTCCAAGAATGTATCTGGATCCACTTTCTCCAATTCCTAGAGGGGCTTATTCCATGCTAAGAGGTGGTTATTGTTCTCACTTCTTTCTCACTGGATCCTTTCTGGCTCTGTGACCAGGACTGTTAAAATAGAGACTGCACAGGTGCAAGGAAGTCACCCTGGCCAGATCCTTTTCTGGACGCCTCTGGCAAGCCACGCCATTGCCTTTTTAGACACGAGAGAGGCAGACATGCCCAACTTCCATGCCACTGACATTTTCAAGCAGAAGGTGGGTGTGTGGACACATTTGTCACTACAATATTTGTTTTTTTCCTGTGGAAACAGTTGATTTTCTTAAGTAGTAAACCAATGACTCACTCCATCAGAGACTGGGAGAATAACAAATAAACTGGGGCAGTGAGCACAGTCTCTGACTTTTTTTTTTTTTTTTTAAGACAGCATCTTGTTCTGTCACCCAGGCTGGAGTGCAGTGGCGTGATCTTGGCTCACTGCAACCTCCACCTCCCAGGTTCAAGCGATTCTCCTGCCTCAGCCTCCTGAGTAGCTGGGATTACAGGTGCGCACCACCAGGCCCAACTAATTTTTGTATTTTTAGCAGAGACAGGGTTTCACCATGTTGATCAGGCTGGTCTCGAACTCCTGAGCTCGTGATCGCTTAGAGCATGTTTTCAAGAACGACATGGGCAAGTCCTCTTCCTTCCCATGATATTGCTGCAGTGCCATCCTAGTACACAGGCGATGCCAGTTAGGGTTTCCAAAGACTTTCTTGACCATAAGTCCTTCCTATGGCCCATAAGGCCCTATGTGATATGGCCTTCTTTCAGCATAACCCTTTCTGCCCCTTGCTTGTGATGGAGGCTATCATGTTCTCCTCTCTGTTTCTTGAACGCACCATACTTATTCCTGCCTCACGGCCTCTGCACTTGCAATCTCCCCTGCCTGGACTGCTCACTCTCTAGAGCTTTGTCTGGCCCACTCTAGTGAGTGCCGGGCCAACTCGTTATGACAGCTCATGAGAGCTGACTGTGCACATCTCTTCCCCTGATATCAGCATGACATCATAGTGATAGTTTGAAAGTAGCCACGGTGAGCATATTTACACCATGGACATTGGCAAACTACGGAAATCAGACCCGATTCTTTTTTTTTTGTTTGAAGAGATGGCTGTCAAACATTTACTAGTACACCACTGGCTGGTTCCTTCTTGTCATGTATGGTTCAGCTCAAATGGCATTTCTTCAAAAAAGCCTTTCTACTACCCAATGTAAACAAGCTTCATGCTCTTCATCGTTCCCTTTCCCTTGCAGTGTCTGTTTTTATTGTTGTTGTAACTTCTACAGCTTATAACTCTGCTATTTCTTTGATGCTAAGTCTTTGGATGGTATGTCCCTGTCCCACTGTAGCCTCTGAGAGAGCAGCCGCCAGCCGGCTTCCACTCACCATAGTATTCCCAGCGCTGAGGCCAGGCACAATGCTCAATGCATATTTGTTGAAATGAACACAGAGTATCACACAGTTCTTTCTTTTGAGCCTCTAGTTAAATGGGGACAAACCTATCTCCATGGGAAAATAGAACCTTCCAGGCACAGCGTCCAAGAGCATTCCAGGGCCTCCCCGGGTCCCACCTGAGATCCACAAAGTCATTCTTTTCAGTTTATAGACGAGGACAGCTCTCCCGGGAGCCAGCTAAACTGTTGCCTCCTTATTGTCCTTGGAGGATCTCATGATCCTGGACCTTCAGTCCAGGACTTCCCTGGGGGTATGCGTTTCACTTCCGTTCTGGTTGAAGGGTATCCAGGGGTCCTTTACTGGGGCTTTCCTATGTGCTACAGCCAGACGCTGGAAGAGCAGAGGTGGATAAGGCTTCCCTTCTGCAACTCCTGCCATTTCTCCTGGGAAGCCCTTATGTCCTTGTCCCTGGTCAGTCCAAATGTCCTTGTCCACTTTCTTTTTTTCCAGGGAGAACTAGTGGTTAGACCTGCAGGGCTTGTTTGCGATTTCCTGCCAGACTTGGGGTTTGCCAACTCCAGGTATTTGGACACTCTTTGCATTTTAATTCAGCAAACTTTTCCCACCCATGCTTTTATCCCATTCAGGGTTCTGGGAGCAGGGATATGAAACAGGCTGGTGCTGGCGCCGAGGAGGTGGTGTCAGCAGCAGAGGTAGACGTACACAAAGGATTCTGCCAGGAGACAGCTCATGCTAAGTGCTTTCACCAACGAGGGTCTCCTAGCTACAAAAGAATAGTTCCAAAGGGGAGACACTGGATGGCTCTGTGGCAAGATGGCTTTTGAGCTGGGCCCTGGGAGATGAGTTTGCTGAAGGCCCACATGGGTGGGGCAGTGGAATTATTTCCATATGCATGGGAGAGCCTCAAAGCAGCAAGCCACCCGACCCCAACGGCAAATCAGCAGGATCTGCGTGGCTCACGGCCGAGGGCCAGATGGGAGGGTGGAGGTCTTAGCAGATGTCTGGGTGCACAGATGGCATCAAGCAGCAGATGCCCCCATCCCGCCCCACCTGGGTCTCCACCCCTGGGCACTTCATTCCCTTCCCCACCCCCACCTGAACTGGCTGGTGGAGGCTCACTTCCACCACTCTGGCTAAATGGGGGTCTGAAGCCTCAATCAAAGCTGCATGTGCCAGAAGAGAACCTTTAAAACGTGGACAAAAAAAATCACTAATTTTGCAGATGGAAATTCGCACTCGTTCCCTAGGAATAAAGAGCCACAGCACGGGAGACTCTGAACAGTCTTTGGGTGGAATACTGGAGAACTAAGGACATAGGCAAACCTCAGGAAGCTGGCCAAGGCTTGGCCAATCTTGCCTTATACTCCTGAGATGGGAGACTCAGTTTTTCTGGCGACTCTACCTCAATGATCCCCATTTCTCCTTCTTCCAAGGGCTCGATGCTCTGGGAAGCATCCTCTCTGCTTTGGCAAAAGTCATATTAGAATGAGATGTGTGAGGAGCTCGAGATGGAATAAAAGGCATGTGACAGCCAGGGGACCAGGCCAGAGGCCACAGTCACAGGGCAGTGGGGCTAGGCCCCTGAGACTACAGTCTACTAACATAGGAAACAGTGAATTTCAAAGCTTATGAGCAGGTCTTCCCTTTATCAAAAAAGAGCTTTGTCTCTGGGCCCCTTTAAACCAATAATCTTTCAGCGGACTGAAGTGTTTATGGCTCATTAAATTAATGGGGTGGATGAAGGAATTAGGGAGAGGGATGGGGCCACGGCGAGCTGCTGCCCACTGACGACGCAGCCCCGTTGATCACAGAGCCATGAGAGATGAGAATGTAAATCAATGAGAAATGGAATTCCACAATAAAGCCTTCGGTGTGAGGCATTTACTCTCCAGAAAAACAGAGATGATTAAAAATAAACAGAGTTGTGCATGCTTATGGAAAGGAGGTGATTGTTTCCTCAACATAGCTGTGGCCAATATGTGCTTTGATCCTTCCCTCCTTTTCTTTTTCTTTTCTTTTCTTTTTTTTGAGACAGGGTCCTGCTCTGTTGCCCAGGCTGGAGTGCAGTGGTGTGATCACAGCTCACGGTAGCCTTGACCCCTGGGGCTTAAACAATCCTCCTGCCTCAGCCTCTGGAGTAGCTGGAACCACAAGGCGTGCACCACCCCGCTTGGTTAATTATTTCTTTTCTTTCTTTGTTTGTTTGTTTGTACAGATAAGATCTTGCTTTGTTGCCCAGGTTGGTCTAAAACTCCTGGGCTCAAGCAATCCTCCCGCTTTCAGCCTCCCAAAGTGCTGGGGTTACAGCCATGAGCCACTGTGTCTGGCCCTTTTCTTTTTCATATGAGAAGGGTTGTTGACTCCCAGGAAATGTCACCTGGGACCAAGACTGTGAACTCAAGGACCCCCGCCTGTTGGCAGCTGCATTTACTTGACTCCTGTTCACTGTTTCTTAGCCTTGTCCTTTCTCTAGGTTCTAGGAGACACCGCTTTTCCTGGTTGGCCTCATCAATGCCCTACCAGTGGTTCTCAAGGTGTGGTCCCTGGAGCAACAGGATCAGCCTTGCTGGGAGCTTGTTAGAGATGCTAGCTCTCAGTCCCACCCCAGATCTGCTGAATCAGAAACTCTGGGAGTGGGACCCAGCCATTTGGGTTTTACCAAACCCTCCAGATGACTCTGAAGCATGCTTAAGTTGGAGAACCACTGGCCTACGGGGATGTTCCTGCTGTAAATGGCAGAATCGTTCCCAAGAGGATGCAATAGGCAGGAAATATACAAAGTTGCCAAACCCCTCACCTGCCCGACTCCTTTCCTAGTTTCTTCCTGCCCATCTCCATGGGCAAGGATCCTCCATGACCTGGCTCCACCAGCCCACTCCGTTTAACCCTTTACGCTCAGCAGCATTAACCACTTGACACAGTTTCCCACCTCCTCACTGGGGTTAAACTGTCCCCTCTGCCCAGAACGTCTGCATCCTTCCCTGGATGCCCTCAGGCTGGTGTTCCCACTAACTGCCTATACCAGTCTGTTAGCACACAGTGTAATAATTCCCTGTTTGTGACTATGAACTCCCTGGAGGTCAATGCTGCTTGGTTCACGTGTTCCCAGAGTTCACTAGCACAAGACTTGGCACACAGCGTTGCTCACCAATATTTTCAGGATGAATAAACGGCTGAGATACTGACACAAGGGGGAAGCAGATGAGTGGATGCTCTTCTGGGGGATCTCAGGTTCACATGGCAGGAGCAAGCACAGCATGGATAGCAATTTAAAAATACTCTGCATGCAAAATTAATTTAGTAGCTAAAGGAAAACTGAATTATGTATAACATGTTATATATCAACACATCTCCTGGAAGGCTTTTTACTGTATTCACCAAAACAACTAAGATTTATAAACAGATTTTCAGGATCACACCTTCTGTATAAATCAAGACATACATATGCTGGCTGGAGTGGGAGGTACAGCACCCCTAAAAGCTATGGCCAGTGAGGGAGAGTGGTACAGAAGACAGGGTGGAGAGGCCAGGCGCGGTGGTTCACACCTGTAATCCCAGCACTTTGGGAGGCCAAGGAGGGGGGATCATGAAGTCAAGAGTTCAAGACCAGCCTGGCCAACATGGTGAAACCCCATCTCTACCAAAAATACAAAAATCAGCTGGGCATGGTGGTGCACACCTGTAATCCCAGCTACTCGAGAGGCTGAGGCAAGATAATTGCTTGAACCCGGGAGGTGGAGGTTGCAGTGAGCCAAGATTGCACCACTGTACTCCAGCCTGGGTGACAGAACAAGACTCCATCTCAAAAAAAAAAAAAAAAAAAAAAAAAAAGAAGAAGAAGAAGAAGAAGAAGGAATGTAGTCTGGGGAAAGAGGTGGCATTCCAAAGTCACCCGAGACCCTTGTTCCCTGCATTCTATACTTCTCCTATAATTTCTTTCACTTCTGGGCAGAGGGCAGCCTGTGGACAAGCGTTCTTGCTGACAGTCCAAGAGTGTTGGGTTCAACCAACTGCTAACTCCTGGGACAATTTTAAGGCAGTGCAATAAGGAGAACCTTATAGATCTATAAAGCCAGCTGGAGCTATCCCCAGGGCCATGTTGTAGCAGACTCAAATCTTCAAATCTTCCAATGTCTGTATGGGGGTCTCAATCGATTGCTCACTTATTTGGTTATTCAATGAAGGGCAAAGCAATATGATAGCATCATTGCAGTAGAAAGTTCTAGAAAGATGTTCAAGGTACACTCCTTGCCTGAAAGCCTCCCTGTTTAAGCTGAGAGAAGACAGAGATCCAACTAAGCTTCATCTTGGCAGACTTTGAAATAAGCAGTCAACCCTTAGGGACAAGAGAGTAGGAACTGACTTCCAATTCCCAGCTTAAATGTGCCATCATCGGAGATGCCTTCTATGACCTCAGATATAAGGCAAATTTCCCCTGTAATATGTTCCCCTAACACCCCGTGCTTGCCCTTGTATAATACATATTACACAGAAATTAGTTAATAACAAACCCAACAATTACTGAATGCCTCTTTTTTTTTTTTTTTTTTTGAGACGGAGTCTCGCGCTGTCACCCAGGCTGGAGTGCTGTGGCCGGATCTCAGCTCACTGCAAGCTCCGCCTCCCGGGTTCACGCCATTCTCCTGCCTCAGCCTCCTGAGTAGCTGGGACTACAGGCGCCGCCACCTCGCCCGGCTAGATTTTTGTAGTTTTTAGTAGAGACGGGGTTTCACCGTGTTAGCCAGGATGGTCTCGATCTCCTGACCTCGCGATCCGCCCGTCTCGGCCTCCCAAAGTGCTAGGATTACAGGCTTGAGCCGCCGCACCCGGCCTGAATGCCTCTTAAGTGTGTCATTTGCAGTGATGCATTGAATCCTTTCATTATTAGCCCCATTTTACAGAGGAGAAAACTGAGGCTCATGGAGGTGAAATGACTTTTCCCTACGTCCCTCAGCCTATAAGTAGCAGAGTCAGGCTTCAAAGCCCAGGTGATCTATTTCCAGATCCTATACTCTGACAGCAACTTTCCTCTGGCCAATGCCCCTTCCTCCTAGATGGTCATTTGACAAGAGCACAAGATTCATCTTTTGTGTTCATCCTTGTGTCCGTAGCACCTTGCATAGTATACTTGGGAAGTGCTCATTAAATGTTTAATGAATGAATAAAGGAATGAATGAACGTTTCAGTTGGGGAGATTAACACAGAAAGCTGAAGGCATGGAGATAGTCACATTTAGAATTCTGGATTCATCAGCATGCCTGACTACCTTACCCTCCATCTTAAAAAAGTATTTTCTAGATGCAGTTTTTCTTCTTCCTTTTCTTGACATTCCAACTAAAGGGCACCAGGTCCACTGACCCTTCCCTTAGCCAGTGACAGATGGGTGAGTTGAGGCAGCCGGGAGCTGCCTGAGTCTATCTCAGAGCGGATGAGGTGGAGGGGTCAGCTGAGATCTCAGAGCCGATGAGGTGGAGGGGTCAGCTGAGATCTCAGAGCCGATGAGGTGGAGGGGTCAGCTGAGATCTCAGAGCCGATGAGGTGGAGGGGTCAGCTGAGAAGGCTAAAGCCGACTGTCGACCGAAAGCCACAGAGCCCGGCAACGTTTTGCAGCTTCAGCACAGCAGAGGTCCTGCTTTTGGAGGGAGTCCGATAAACAATGGCCCCACAGCTTAACAGGATTGAAATACGATGCTATTCAAAGGGAATGTCAAAAGGATTAACAACCCATCTCCTTCTAGCTTGGTGCTAAAACCACGCCACTGCCTCAAGTTAAAATCACGCTTAGCCTGCATGCTACAGTGGCTCAAGCCTGTAATCCCAGCACTTTGGGAGGCCGAGACGGGTGGATCACGAGGTCAGGAGATCGAGACCATCCTGGCTAACACGGCGAAACCCCGTCTCTACTAAAAAATACAAAAAACTAGCCGGGCGAGGTGGCGGGCGCCTGTAGTCCCAGCTACTCGGGAGGCTGAGGCAGGAGAATGGCGTGAACCCGGGAGGCGGAGCTTGCAGTGAGCTGAGATCCGGCCACTGCACTCCAGCCTGGGCGACAGAGCGAGACTCCGTCTCAAAAAAAAAAAAAAAAAAAAAAAAAAACCCTCCTCCAGTAACAGACCATCACGGTCCCAGTGTGGGGCAGGCTCTCGGGACCCCTCTGTACATTATCACAATTCTCCAGTTCAGCCTTTTTAGAGGGGACTGAGCTGAGGGCCTGGAAAGCAAGCAAAACTCAACATGCTGAATCTAGAAATAAATATCTGGTCCCTTCCCTGAAACATACTTCCAGACTTGCCTCCAAACAACCAAGAAAAACAGGTGCCTCTGAAACTAAAGCAACAGTTACGGACCCTGTTGCATGCCAGGTGACAAGTCTGGTGTAAGCTGAATCATGCACAACACACACTCATCCCACAGACGGTTTATGGAAGAAGAGGGAAGGTCAAGGGTAAGGTGACGGGCAAGATCTAAGCTTCTACACCAGCAGTGGTTAGACCCCCGTTTCAGGCAATCCCACCCCATGACTCTGCTTTGCTTTCCAGATTCAGGGTAAAACAACGTAAGACGAGTCCAGCAGGAGCTGATTTAAGAATTCCCCTCTCTCAGCTTAGGATCCTCCTCTTCCAGGTGATGGCTCTCAACACGCAGGCTGGACCCACAGATGCAGGTGCTCTGTGCAATACTGACATTTAGAATGAGAGCAGTGTGGTTCCTTCCTTCCTGGTGGGAAGATACGATTAATTCCACTACCCCTCCCTTAGCATCCTGTTGCTGGGAAAAACAACTGCCTCCCTCACTCAGAAGGGGTTTCATTAAGAACGGCAAATGTGAAGGAGGTGATAAGGAGGCGGACAGTCCTTTTGTCCTATCCAAGTTGTACGGAAGCCAAAATAACCTTGAGGACCACTGCCCCTGAAGAAGGTGAGACATAATCAGCCCTACTTAACAAATCAACATGGAGCTTTTGGACACCAAATTCAAAGTCAAGGGTAGTTGCTTAGGGTCAAAGCAGAGACATATTTCCATTCCCTTTAAAAACAACCCCTGGGAAGACCAGAACTGGTAGATTGCTATGAAGACCTGAATAAGAAACTGGTGTTTCTGCCCGTCCTTCGATTTCTTTGTTTTGAAACAGTCTTGCTCTGTTACCCGGGCTGAGGTGCAGTGGTGCAATCTCAGCTTACTGCAATCTCCACCTCCCAGATTCAAGTGATTCTCATGCCTCAGCCTCCCAAGTAGCTGGGTTGACAGGCATGTGCCACTACGCCTGGCTAATTTTTGTACTTTCAGTAGAAACAGGGTTTCTCCACATTGGCCACGCTGGTCTCCCAACTCCTGGCCTCAAGTGATCCGCCCACCTTGGCCGCCCAAAGTGTTGGGATTACAGGTGTGAGCCACTGCACCCAGACTCTGCCATTCCTTCTTGTAGTGGTCAAGGGACCACGGCTAACCCTTGCGTGAGGCCAACCAAGATCAAGACTAGCATGGTGAAGTGTCCAATCTTGTAAACCTTGAATGTAAATCTTTTTTTTTTTTTTTTTGGAGACCGAGTTTCCCTCTTGTTGCCCCAGTTGGAGTACAGTGGCACAATCTTGGTTCACCGCAACCTCTGCCTCCCGAGTTCTCTCCCGAGAATCGGGTTCAAGCGATTCTCCTGCCTCAGCCTCCCGAGTAGCTGAGATTACAGGCATGCGCCACCATGCCCAGCTAATTTTTTGTATTTTTAGTAGAGTCGGGTTTTCTCCATGTTGGTAAGGCTGGTCTCGAACTCCCAACCTCAGGTGATCCACCCGCCTCGGCCTCCCAAAGTGCTGGGATTACAGGCGAATGTGAATCTTAACTAACACCATTGGACCCATAAAAAGTGCCACCAGTGATGCTGGAAGTGCTCCAAAGAAGCAAAGGAAAAGTCATGATATTACAAGAAACAGGTGAATTGCTTGGTAATAGGGAGCCATCAGAGGCTTGCAGGTCGGTCAAAGAAAAACTGATGTATGGAAAAGAAGCAAAATAACAAGAAGAAAAGATCGAAAAAATGAGAGCTGAAGATGGTGAAAATTATGCCATTAAAAAGCAGGCAGAGATCCTATGAGAATCCCAGATGATGATCCCAGATTTCCAGCGCAGGTTGGAAGCTGCATATTTGGCTCTTCAACAGATGTTAGAAAGTGAAAAAGACTTGGAAGACACTACGGAATATAAAAAAGCACATTTAGTACTAGATTCAGTGAAGCTAGAAGCCTGAAACTTTTCTTGTACAGGTTGATGTTTGCCTTAAATCCTGGGGCCCATTTTATAATTCATTATTTTTTTTAAATTTTATTTATTTATTTATTTTTACCACTACTGGGTGTTCAAATAGTATAAGAATGTGATTGTTTTTATCCAGTTGCATATCTATTTCTTGTCTAATTTAATACATAAAATAAATGAATTCATAGTAAAAAAAAAAAAAATAAAAAAAGAAGAAGAAGAAAAAGAAGAAGGAAGAAAGAAAAGAAATAAATTGGCAGATACAGATAAGCCATGATGAGCTCTGCTACCTGCTCAAGTGGCCTGGATCAGATGCTTGCTGGATGGAGAGCAGGTGAGCTCTCCCTGAAGGTAAGAAACAATGATGTTTAAAGATGAAGACAGGCCAGGCGAGGTTGCTTGGATTATGCCTGTAATTACTCACAACACTCTGGGAGGCTGAGGCGGGCAGATCACTTGAGGTCGGGAGTTCGAGACCAGCCTGGCCAACATAGCAAAACCCCGTATCTACTAAAAATACAAAAAGTAGCCAGGCGTGGTGATGTGCACCTGTAATCCCAGCTACACAGGAGGCTGAGGCAGAAGAATCACTTGAACCCAGGAGGTGGAATTTTTAGTGAACCGAGATTGTGCCACTGCACTCCAGGCTGGGCAACAGAGTGAGACTCTGTCTCAAAAACAAACAAACAAAAAAAGATGAAGACAATAAAACCCCATAAACCTAGAGTTCATCTCTGTTAATACTGTTATTTATTTTTTCATGCATGCATTGAAAGATGTCTGGAAAAATGAATATATGTATATATACATGTATAAACATATTTGTAGAATTTATGTGCATGCATGTACATGTGTGGAATCATAGTGTACATACTGCTTGTATTTTACTTGGTTCACTTTCGATACATTGCAAGTGTAGTTAACAAATAGGCCACATAATACCAGGACACCTAAATATAAGATGCAAAGTCAGGAGATTTTTTTTTCCCCGTCTGAAACTTAAAAGTACTGAGCCATCCATCAATAGTCAAAATTCCCCAAAGCTTTAAAAAATTTAACATTCAGTTAAATATCTAAGTCAGCGCTTGTTTAGTCAGCAGAGTAATCCCTAGTCATGACTGAAAAATTATACATTTGCCTTTAATTGACACATCATTATCTCTATACACCTGAGATAAAAATGTAAATTCAACATTAGCTATGAAAATATGCATTTGTTTTTTAAGTGTCCTTATCCAGCAAATGAATCTGCAAAATTGGGAAGAATTAAGAATGGATCAGGAGTAAGGAACAATAAAACCAGGTATCCCAACATCTGTGTAAATCACAGCACACACCCTGGGTGAGGAGGAGCGGGGAGTGTAATTACACAAAAATAAGATAAACCACAGTGAGGTCTCCGGAGTCAGTCTTCTTGAATGAATTATGGATATTAGAGGTCTGTCTAAGGTAAAGTTATTAAGGAGGTTTTATGGCTGGCATACAATAGCAGTCTGAATAAAAGCATCTTGTCCTGCTAAGGGCTTTGGATTTGTTTTAGAAGCAGCATTCCTTCTTGGTGAATGGCTCTGCCCCAGACCAGAATGTGATCTTCCTCTCTTTGACTTCATAGAACTGGAAATGGGGGAAGGAGCATGAAAAAAAAAAAAAAAAAACCTTCCATCTGCTGTCACCCCAAGTCAGTCACGTGAACCATCGATTATTTTGGTGACAAGGAGGAGGAGTGTCATTATGTGTCATTTCAGACTGGCCTCAGAGAATTCCCAGCTCGGTCTGCAGCGTAAATACATAAATGTGGTGAATCCCCTCTCCCTGACATCCACTTCAGCTTAGTGGCCTCCTTAAATCTGGGGCTCCCACATGAAAACATCAGATGGGCCATCTCAGGTTCACTGTTATGTGGGATTGCACTAAGTATGTGTTTTTATAGGGCCTTGTATATTATCAACACTTGAGAAATAAAACACAAGGAAAAAAGCCAGCAGCATCGCAGATGCAGGATTCATGATGAGCACTGCCACTGCGGAGTGTGGCGACTCTGCTGGATGAAATGTGCAGCTCATCTTCATTTGTTCATGGAGGGCAGCCATTTACCTGATTGTAGGAGGTGAAGGTGTTGATGCAGCAGGTTGCTTTGGCCATAAAGGGAGATTTCTGCAGCTGTAGAGCAGGGCTTAGGAACCCCAACCAGCTTTGAAGGGGCAGCCTCCGCTATCCCGTGACTGAGTCCCACAGAGAAGATGGAAATCCTGGAGGCACTCAGACGCCCCTTTCACTCTGTTAATTGAGAATAACCCTGGGAAATGATGTTCTTTTGCTCAGTGACACAGGTGCCTAGCTTTACATGGAACATCTGTTTGGTCCCTGATGGTCTCCACAGGTCTCCCGCCATCTGAGGGTCTCACCATGCCCTCTGCCCAGGACAAGATGAACACATCCGTGCCAGGGTCTAAGCAGCCCCTGAGGGCTGGGTTTCTCTAGCTGAGCAGCCCCTTGCCATCTGGGGAGGAGGGGTTTCCATGACGCTCCTGGCTCCTGGTGGCTAGCAGGGTACTGCACCTGTTTCTTTTTTCCTCTTGGTCACTCTGGCTTTTCACTGGCAAACTCACTCCTGATTCTTCCATCAGTGTCAACGGAGTCCTGCCCAGGAGTAATACAAACAGACCAGTCCGCTTACACTTTATCTTGCAACCATCTAATAAAACTCCCCAGCTGCCATAAACACAGATGTTCCCATGGTAAAGGTTTCCTGGACTAGAGGCATTTCCACCCCCATCAACATCCTCCGGCAGCTTTGTCCAGTGTACGGAAGAGGCCTCTTCTACAATCAGGAGTAGATGGGGAGAAAGACCCTCACGCCCTTTGCTGGTCATCACTTGGGTGGGAGTCACTGCCAGACAGAGGCAGGCCCTGAGTAGCTCTCTGTAAGTTTCATGAGATATTACACACCAGATCCAGTGTGGTTTTACCAATCAACTGTCGCCCAGGCTGGAGTGTAGTGGCGCGATCTCGGCTCACTGCAACCTCTGCCTCCCGGGTTCAAGCGATTCTCATGTCTCAGCCTCCCACGTAGCTGGGATTACAGGCGCACACCACCACGTCTGACTAATTTTTTGTATTTTTAGTAGAGACAGGATTTTGCCATGTTGTCCAGGCTGGTCTCGAATTGCTGAGCTCAGGCAATCTGTCTATCTTGGCTTCCCAAAGTGCTAGGATTACAGGTGTGAGCCACTGTGCCCAGCTTTACCAATGAACTCTTACTGGCATTTTTGAAAAAGAAAAACTACATATGATCTCGTCCAAATTTGTCATCTCAGCTGTGAAAGGGACTATGTGTATTATTTCCATTTATCTCTGCACACAGAATAACAAGAAAACACAGCCGTGAATTAAAGGACAGCAGACACCTGACCATTCAGTGTCCTGGGCAAGGTTCTATCTAGTATGTGTGCACTGAGAACTGTGGGCGATCGTGTTGAGCTTTCTTCTTTTGCTAAGACTCCTCCATTGAGAAGAAACAGAATTAAAGAGTCCACAGAACAGTGCCTCCCTTGCTGCTGCTTTTGTCCTTTTTACTTGATTGTGTTTTATACTTGTCCATACCATATTCTAATTACTCACTTCCGTATAGATTTCTAACACAAGATGCTTGAGGGCAAAGGTCTCATTTTATTCTCCTTGATGTCTGCCCCAGGGCAGATGCTGCCGGTCACGTGATGGGTACACATGCATTCATTTTACAGTTTCAGACCTAGCACCTGCTGCCTGGCACAGGGAATACGGTGGTAAGTACAATCAATGCAGCCTCTGGAAGAACTTGAGAGTCCATCTAGCTCAACACTGTCTTTTAATAAATGAGAAACAGGCCCAGTGAGGGAAAGTGCCCACAGTCACACAGCTCTGGAACCAGACCCAGTCTCAGGATCTTCCCTTCCATGGCCAGCTAGCTAGAACGCAACATGGGAAATCACAGCCTGTCTGTAACCAAACTCTATTGTGCCCTGAGGCTGGGTATGAAGACAGTAAAAGCAGAAGGGAGTGACATGGTGGCAGCAGAAAATTCCAGGAGTAGAGATGTCTAGAGCATGGGTGAGGATTGAGCCAAACTATGTTCCTATATCAGCAGTGCATGCTGGGAACTTGTGACGTCTTGTAGTCCATGTTGCAGGACACCAAGCCCCTGACCACCCGTGGTGTGGGCACCACTGAGCTGCAGAACAAGTTTCTGGTGTGGGGCCAGTGCATGGACTTTGGTCTCCATGTTGAAAATGAAAAGAATAACTCTTGCCACCTGGGTTTGCATAATTAAAACTGAAGAACAGAATTTGCCTATCAACGTGACCCCCATGAAAGCGCATTGAAAACTCTTAAGATATGATTCATTATTGCACCGATAAATCATCCAAGTCCCCTGCTTCCCTCTTGCAGCTACATTTCATGCTGTAAAATGCAGGTACAGCTAGTGAGGACTTCCAGGGTCACATCCCAGTTCCTTGGCAAGACCCACTGACTGGCATTTGTTTACAGACTTATCTTCCCACCTTGTGTCCCACACGCTGGCCTGGAAAGTTCTTCTAAGGCACCTCTGGTCTCTCTGCTGGGGCCCAGGCTGCCCAGAGCACACATCCTTTTCACCCTCTCCACTTGCCTCATCCAGCCTCATCTTCCCCATCTCAGTTCACTTGTGACCACCTATGCATATCCTTTTGTACTACACCTCAAGCCCACCCTTGGAGGAGCTGCAGAAGCTGTCCCCACTCTGGGCTCCTCCAGTTCTCTGAGTTCACCTCTCTCATTGCACTGACCAATGCTTGTTGACTCATCTCTCTGTTCCAGCAAAGGGTTGCATCTTAGTTCTGTGCCCACAGTGCCTAGGCCAGGGCCAGCCATAGCAGGTGCTTAATATATGGTAAATAAACATGTTCTATGACCTCCTCAATCCAGCCCTATGGAGGCTGCCATTTTAATATGGAATTATCATGCCAGCCAACCAGCTACTTCAGTGAAAATAAGGGAGGCTACCATGAATGCTGGTAACCACAGTAAAAGTTGGTCAATTTTTCATTCAGAGGGGAACAAGTGCAGCACACCAGCTACCCCCACATTAGTGTCCTGACAGGTCTCCAGGCAGCTGTTATGGATCTAGTCCTCCTAGAGAAAGGTTTGTTTCCCAGCCACCTCTGCAGGGAGCACCATGAAAACGGAAGAAGAAACCCAGCCGGCCCGAGGTGGTAATAGCTTCGTTAATAAGCTCTGTATCAGTGAAGACTTTTCCCTCTTTCTGAACAATAGAATTCCAGAAGGAAGCCTAGGCCCAGGGGCTTAGGACTGAAATGGAAGCCTTGGGCCCTGCAGCACCACAATAAACGTTCTGTGTGGATGTTTGATTCCTGTGGCTGTCATATTCCCAGAGGTACGGAGGCCTCTGAGAAGCCAGGGCCAGTGCCAGGTCCTTCTCCTCCGGGCTTCCCACTACACCCGATACTGGGCAAAGCCAAGGGAGGGTGCCCAGAGTTTCCGCTAGGTCGCTTTTGCCAGAAGGCGAAGGGTCAGGTTGATTTTGCTATGATTTTCAGGTGTTCCCACAGTCTATTAAGAAGCACTGATGTTCACTGTAAAAAGAAGTTAAGAAAAGTAGAATAAAGACATAATTTCTCTTTTTCTATGAAGGAATTCTCTCAAGTTGGAGAGGCGAAGGGACCACATATATCTGCCTTGAATCCCTCCCAGCAATGTGGGATGGTGTCGGCTCTAGAAATTCCAGTGCAATCTTCAAGAGTGGCAGACTGGGCCAGGCGCGGTGGCTCACATCTGTAATCCCAGCACTTTGGGAGGCCGAGGAAGGTGGATCATGAGGTCAAGAGATCGAGACCATCCTGGTCAACATGGTGAAACCCTGTCTCTACCAAAAATACAAAAATTAGCTGGCTGTGGTGTGTGCCTGTAATCCCAGCTATTCGGGAGGCTGAGGCAGGAAAATCACTTGAACCTGGGAGGTGGAGGTTGCAGTGAGCTGAGATTGCACCACTGCACTGCAGCCTGGCAACAGAGTTAAACTGTGTCTCAAAGAAACAAAACAAACCAACAAAAGAGTGGCAGACTGAGGCTGATGGAGGTTGTGTAGGGCAAAAAGAAGGAGATATTCAAATTCAACGTCTACTATCTACTCACTGCAGGACCTGGGGGAGTTTACTCAATCTCTTTGGGCCTCAGTTTCTTCACCAGTGATCAGTAACGTGGGAACAATACCCATCCCATGGAGTCATGGGAATTGAAAACACATGTGCACACACACACATAAGCCATATCTATAATTTATCATCTATGAGTTCCAGCTGGGGATTCTCTAAAATGAGTGAGAAACGACTACTCTTTCTAGAGTTTTGTGGTTCCTCCTCCCCTGCCACCATCTTTTATAATTGTCTTGACCGTATCTAATTAAACAGCATTTCTCCCAAAGCAATGAACTCCTAACAAGTTTTCACCTTAGTTTCATTAAATAACAGTACAACTGGCATATACAGGCTTGAAACTAACCGCAAGTGACTCTGAGCGGGCAAACGATTTGACTGTAAGATCAGAGATGCTCAGGCAGGTGCTGAGCTGACTGCTGCCAAGAGCATGCGGAGGCCCTAGGCCTCTGTAGAAGACGCTGCCAATTCTCTGCCCATGCCTCCTGGCCCTCAGCACATGGGTGCACACTGGCCTGACTACTAGCTACCACTGCCTGCATTTCTTCATTTGACACCTTCCCTTCCTGCTGGAGCTCAGCCTGCCACCTGTACATCAGACCAGTGGCAGAGAATTGTGGAAAGTTCCCATACAAATCACTGATGGGAATTGGTGTATAAATACCCCAACTCCCTCATCCCTAAGGTTGTATAGCTCTGAAGCATGCTCTATACCAGCTCGCAGAGTATCCTGGCAGGATTAAGCTCCATTCTCCCAGTGGGAGCTGGCTTGGAAACTCGCCCTTGAGTGGCTGCCTTCCCTTTCATATCTCACTTTCCTGAGGCCCTGCTGGTGTTCTGGTGACTCTCAGATAAACTATTTGTTCTTGAATCCTTGTCTCAGAGTTTGCTTCTGGTAGAATCCAAACTAAGAGAGCCTCAGATATGAGTTTTACTCTGGGGATGGAGCGCATAGGAAAATATGGCACTTCAGTTACACGAACATCACCATGTACACAATCCTATCTGTGGTGGTCTGTATAGTAGCCCCCAAAGATGTCCCCATCCTAAATCCCCAGAAACTACAAATATGTTACCTTGCATAGTATTTAAAAGGGACTCTGAAAATGGGATTCAGGATGTTTAGGTGGGGAAATGATCCAGGGTTATCCAGGTGGGCCTGATGTCATTTCAAGGGTCCTGATAAGAGGGGTGCAGGAGAAGTCAGACTGGGAAGAAGGCCATGTGACAACAGAAACAGAGGCAAGCAGAGTCAGAGAGAGAAGATGCTACACTCTTGGCTTTGAAGATAGGAAGGGGCCACAAGCCAAGGAAAACAGGTAGCCTCTAGAAGCTAGAAAGAGTGAAGAAACATCTTCTTCCCTGGAGCCCCTAGAAGGAAACAGCTCTGCCAACACCTTGCCTTTAGCCCCATAAGATTCAGTCCACACTCCTGGCCTCCAGAACCATAAAAGAATAAATCTGTGTTGTTTCAAACCACTTGGCTTGTGATGATGTGCCACAGCAGCCACAGGAAATGAATACACCAACCAACCCTTGCATCATGTAGTAGTGGGCAGGATTTATCCCCACTTTGCAGATGGGAAAAATGGCATTCAGGGTGGAATAGCTTGCTCCTGAGGTCAAAGAACTGATGAGTGGTGGAGCTGGGATCAAACTTGGTCTGTGCAACCCTAACACCAATCAAGTCTCCTCTGCCCACAGCCCACAGTGATTCCACGAGGTAAACCTGCAAAGCCCCCACCCTAAGATTGGTATTCCTGGAGTCTATGATGTCCATGAAAAGGCTCAACAAAAAAACAAGCACATCAAGCCTTGTGAAGATAAGAGACACTTATAGGAGCTTGATAAGGGGCCAGGGCTTACCTTAGTACCTGAGTAATAAAACTCTGCATAGACAGCCCAAGCCCAAGACAGCCTCCCTAATTCTATTCTAGAATAAAGTGGGATAGACAAGGCACTGGAGTTCAACTCTTGTTGTATTTCAGAAGAAATACAAATACTCCAGTGTATAAGGAAAATGGAATTGCTGCTGAAATATCATTCAATAATCAGTATGAATTGCATTGAACTCCTACTATGTGCTAGGTAGGGGCTAGATGCCAGAGATCAAAAGAATAATAACTAAGAAGAAATAATGGCTGTCTCAGCAATGCTGAGGATACAGGGCAGAGAGGAAGCATGCACTGCATAGCACTAATGAGGATACTACAGGATGTGTGCTATGCTTCTAAGTTTGGGAACCTTTCCTGAGGATCTACTTGGTACCAGATAGGGGGGCTGGGAGCTGGGGAGAAGACAAGACAGTCCCTGCTTTAATGGAGCTGATACTCTAATGAGGTTAATAAATGGGTCGTGAATAAGTGACATGCAATCTGCATCCATTTATCATTTATTCACTGACTGTGTTCAGTGTGTCAACACCATGTCACAGGGACTGGAGTGGAGAAAACGTAGGGGAAGCAGTGGAGGCTGGAAGGAGAGAGCGGTCATCGGAGGGTCCAAGAGTGCCTAACAGCATCTTGAGTTGAGGTTGAAAGGCTCAGTAGGACCCCCCAGAGTAGAATGGGTGGAATATCTTTGCACTTCATCTCTGCAGTCTCGTCCCATTAATATAATTCGTGTGTTTGACCTACGTGTCTTCTTTGAGACAGGCTGTGACTGTCAAATTTGAGCAACTGAGTTTTAATTACGACCTTTATTGTTTCCTTGCACTTCTGGAGCGACTCAGCACCCAGGCAATTACCTCCGCCTGTTTTTATCAGGGTCGTTCCTACCACTGAGATGCTTGGCAGCTTCCAGTTCCCGGGAAGGCACTGAGGGTCAGAGTCTAAATGGCTTTCAGCTCACATTTCCCATCCCATCAGGCTTTCCGCAGGCGCCTCCTCTCACATCTGATAGGGAACTCGCACTATGTCAGATATGACAAATAAGGCTTTAAAACAGCCAAGGGAAATATAAACAAAGAGATCTACTTTTCAGACTCTGGTATGAACAGCCCTCAAAAAATAAATGGAGAGAGGATTTTTAACAGACTTCCTGGGAAACCAGTTCAAATAGGAGAGAAGAGCTGCCAGTGGCAGCTGCTGATCCTATATGTGTCCATCTCTTATAATAAAAAGATGGTAGCATCTACCTTGTGTTGACTTGTTTGCATTTAAAGACCTCCTGGATCTACAGTGTCATGAGCATTAACAGCTAAATATGTGAGAAAGGGAAGAATGTATAGAGTTTAGGGCTAGGTAATTGCACGTTCCTTTAAAAACTCTGTTTTCTTTTAGAATACATTTTTTTCTCCATTAAAAATATAACAACACAATGTGGTCTCTATATACAATGGAATATTATTCTGCCTTAAAAAATAAGGGAATTCTGGCCAGGCATGGTGCCTCATGCCTGTAATCCTAGCACTTTGGGAGGCTGAGGCGGGAGCATCGCTGGAGCCCAGGAGTTTGAGACCAGTCTGGGCAACAGGGAGATCCTGTCTCTACAATCGATTTTAAAAAACTAGCCAGGCATGGTGGTATGTGCCTGTGGTCCCAGCTACTCAAGAGGCTGAGGCTGGAGGATTGCTTGAGCCCAGGAGGTCGAGGCTGCAGTGTGTCATGATTATGCCATTGCACTCCACCCTGAGCAACACAGCAAGACCCTGTCTTGAAAAAAAGAAAAAGGAAATTCTGACCCATGTCTTAACCTTGAAGGTATTACGGTAAGTGAAGCCAGACAGTCACAAAAGAACAATACTGTATGATTCCCCTTATATGAGTTAACCAGAGTAGTCAAATCCATAGAGGAAGGGAGAGTAGAATGGTAGATGCCAGGGACTGGAAGGAAGGGGGAATGGAGAGTTAGTGTTTAATGGGGACAGTTTCTCTTTGAGAAGATGAAAAACGTTCTGGAGATGGATAGTGGTGATGGTTGCACAACGATGTGAATGTAACTTAATGCCGCTGAACTATACATTTAAAAATGGTTAAAATGGGCCGGGCGCGGTGGCTCACGCCTGTAATCCCAGCACTTTGGGAGGCCGAGGCGGGCGGATCACAAGGTCAGGAGATCTAGACCACGGTGAAACCCCGTCTCTACTAAAAATACAAAAAATTAGCTGGGCGCGGTGGCGGGCGCCTGTAGTCCCAGCTACTCGGGAGGCTGAGGCAGGAGAATGGCGTGAACCCAGGAGGCGGAGCTTGCAGTGAGCCGAGATCACGCCACTGCACTCCAGCCTGGTGGACAGAGTGAGACTCCGTCTCAAAAAAAAAAAAAAAAAAAAAAAAAAAGGTTAAAATGGCAAATTTTATGTTATGTCTATTTTACCACCATTAAAAAATGTAGCAGCTGCAAATGCCACTTTCAAGCTGAAAACAGAATTTCGGAGCTCAAAAGAATTACAGTCATGAGTTGGTCTGTCCAGAGTCTCTGAAATGTTAGTGTTGGGCTGGCTGCAATGAGTCACCCACAAGCAACCTCACCATTCCAGTCCTAGATATTTACCCAGGAGAAATGAAAACATATGTCCACAAAAAGACTTGGACAGAAATGTCCACAGTAGCTTTACTCCGAGTAGCCCAAACTGGAAACAATCCAAGTGTCCATCAATAGGAGAAGGAATAGACAAACTGTGGTATAGCCACAGGATATAGTTTGGATATTTGTCCCCACCCAAACCTCTTGTTACAATGTAATCCCCAGTTTTGGAAGTGGGGCCTGGTGGGAGGTGTTTGGATCATGAGGGCGGATCCCTCACAAATGACTTGGGCTGCCCCCTTGAGGATGAGGGAGCTCCCACTCTTGAGTTCACAGGAAATCTAGTGGCTTAAAAGTGTGTGCCACCTCCTGCTAATTCTCTCTCTTGTTCTTGCTTTCACCCTGTAACGTGCCTGTTCCCTCTTCATCTTCCGCCATGATTGTAAGCTACCTGAGGCCTCCCCAGGAGCCAAGCATGCCAGCACCTTGCTTCTTGTAGAGCCTGCAGAACCAGGAGACAATGAAGGCTCTTTTCTTTACAAATTACCAAGTCTCAGGTATTTCCTTATAGCAGTGCAACAACAGCCTAACACACACCATACCGTGTAATACTCCCCAGCTACAAAATGAATGAACTACTGAAACACACAACAACTTAGATGAATCTCAAACTAACACAGGATCAGAAAACCAAATACCACATGTTCTCACTCATAAATTGGAGTTGAACAATGAGAACACATGGGCACAAGGAGGGGAACATCACACACCGGGGCCTGTTGTGGAGTGGGAGGCAAGGGGAGGGATAGCATTAGGACAAATACCTAATGCATGTGGGGCTTAAAACCTAGATGACGGGTTGATAGGTGCAGCAAACTACCATGGCACATGTATACCTATATAATGAACCTGCACATTCTATACACGTATCCCGAACTTAAAGTAAAATAAGTAAAAAAATTTTTACTGAGTGAAAGCAGCCCAACATACTCTAGGATCCATGTAGATGCAGTTCTAGATCGGGCAAAACTAATCTATACTGATAGAACTTAGAGTCATGTTTGCAGGAGTAGAGGGAGGGCTATGTTGGGAAGGGGCACAAAGGCGTTTTCCAGGATGATGGAAAGATTCCGTATCTTGGTAGGGGTACGAATTGCATCAGTGTGTGCACTTGTCAAAACTCATCAAACTGTACATTTAAGATCTGTACATTATCTTTTTTTTTTTTGAGACGGAGTCTCACTCTGTTGCCCAGGCTGGAGTGCAGTGGCGTGATCTCGGCTCACTGCAAGCTCCGCCTCCCGGGTTCATGCCATTCTCCTGCCTCAGCCTCCCTAGTAGCTCGGACTACAGGCGCCCGCCACCACGCCTGGCTAATTATTTTGTATTTTTAGTAGAGACAGGGTTTCACCGTGTTCGCCAGGATAGTCTCGATCTCCTGACCTCGTGATCTGCCCCCCTCGGCCTCCCAAAGTGCTGGGATTATAGGCGTGAGCAACCGCACCCAGCCAAGATCTGTGCATTTCACTGTATGTGAATCATACCATAATTTTTTTTAAAAAGATAATTTTTAAAAAAATCACTTAGAGAATGTAATTAAAAACATCACCTCCCAGAGAGATTCTGGTTTAGTAGGTCTGGAGTGAGGGCCCAGCATCTGCCGGCTTTAAACATTCAACAAGTGAGTTGTATGGTCAGCTGGGCCCCAGCCACCTTCTCCCTCCTGTCCTGTTGGTCTCAAAGCCTCTCCTTCCTCACTGCATCCTTCAGCCTTGACACCAGTGGTGCCTCCTTGAGCCTTAGCCACAAATCACTCCTCACTTGTGCTCAACAAGACTGAGACAGGAATGAGATCCTTAGGCACCCCAGTGGTGGAGCATGACTGTCTGGGTTCTAAACCTGATGCCTGTCCGACTAGCCAAGTGACCTTGGCCATGTTCCTTACCTCTCTAAGCCTCAGTTTCCCCATTTGAACAACGGGGATGCCGCTGTCATTAGTACCTCCCTCACAGGGCCAATGTGAGGATTTAAACAGTCAATACAAACATGTAAGGGACCTGATTGGTCATGCTTTTTATTTTCTAGAGTTTACAATGCTTGGACATCTTGGTGCCTTTCAGACCTGGGGAGGGAATGTTAGATCCTAGAGACAGCAAACAACCCGCCTGTGAACACACCTTTGCTATGCAAATCAACCAATCCGGAACCCACAGCCCCTACCACTGCCTTTATCAAACTGTCACATACCAAACCAATATTCCCCCTATCCTATATCACCCCAGGGCCAGGCATGTGACAAACAGGGACCACTCCCGCACTCCAGAGCTCACCAAAATTATTCAAAGAATCCAATCCTAAACTTACTTGGTGTACTTACTCTGCCTTGCCTATTCCTTCCACAGAAAAGACCCAACAAAAGCTCTGGCCCAAGCTTTCCCCTTGCCTCCTTCAGCCTGCTAACCCACCCTGGTACTTCCCCATGTGGCCCTACATGGCCTGGCCGGCCCCCTTCTCTTGAGAACTGTAAGTAACAAACTATATTTTCAATGGCAATTGTCTCTTGATCTATGGACTTCACCATACCCGAATAAAGAGAAAATTCCAGATACATTTTATACAAGCATGACGAGCGTCTGACACATAGTAGGCTTGCAAAAGGTAAAGTCTGTGCATTAACAGAAAACTTTGCTGCTTTTTCACAGCATTTACCACAATCTGTAATTATACATTTTGGGGGTTATGTAATTAATCTCTGGTCCCCTCACTAACCTGTAAGCTCCAAAAAGGTGAGGCTGATGTCCTTTTTCTGTTCACTATTATAACCCCATCCCCTTGCTGAGAGCCAGGCAAAGAGTAGGGCCATAGCAAAGGCTTGATGAGTAACGCTGGACTCACTGGTTTTGCAGTTTAGCACCACCTTTAGTAAATAATGAAACCTGAGCCTGAGAGGGGAAGGGACTTGCCCCGCATCACACAGCCCAAGGGAGCTGGAGCTAAGGTGCTATATTAGTCAGGGTTCTCTAGAGGGATGGAGCTAATAGGACATATGTATATATAAAAGGGACTTTATTAAGGAGAACTGACTCACACCGTCACAGGGTAAAGTTCCATGACAGGCCGTCTGCAAGTTGAGCAAGGAAGCCAGCAGTGGCTTGGTCCAAGTCCCAAAACCTCAAAAGTAAGGAAGCCAGCAGTGCAGCCTGCAGTCTGTGGCCAAAGGCCTGAGACCCCCTCGCAAACCACTGGTGTTGAGTCCAAGAGTCCAAAAGCCGAAGAACTTGCAGTCTGATGTTCGAGGGTACGAAGCCTCCAGTACGGAGGAAGATGAAGACCGGAAGACTCAGCAAGTCAGCTTCTTCCACCTTCTGCCTGCTTTTTCTAGTCGCAGTGGCAGCTGATTGGATAGTGCCCACCCACCTTGTGGGTGGGTCTTCCTGAGGGCAGGTCTTTCCTTCCCAGACTCAAATGTTAATCTCTTCTGGCAACACCCAGAAACGATACTTTGCATCTTCAATCCAATCCAGTCCACACTTAATCTAACCATCAAAAGTGCCAGAGCCCCTTGCCTCTCAGAGTCCCTTCTGCCACATCAGACAATCATTCCCAATTCTGGGGTCAGACCTCGTAGGGCATGAGGAGCAGCTCAGGGCCCCCAAACAGCCCATTTCTGCACAAGCTATCTGTGTTTTCTCTGTAAAGCACACACACCAGCTGCACGGACACCTGGAAGGCTCTGGGACCTCCCTTGAGGAGCTGCTGTCCTCTGCACACCCCATTGACAGTTACAGAGTTTTCTGTCTCCACTCAGCAGCTCTTTGATATACTGGTGCAGACCCTGACTATTTTGGACTTGGCAGGCCACATTCTCGGTCTCTCTTCACAGATGGGAGCAGGCTCAAGGGAACCCCATCAATAAATAATTCCTGAGGCCTGGAAGTGTCCTCCTCTTCGCATGATGTGATTGAAAGCTGATTTTCAACCTTTCCCAGAGGAATGCTGGGATGGTCTTCCTAAGCTTCTGGGTAGGTGCCTGTCATCGCCAAGGTCTGAAAATGAGGCCCTGGGGTGTCTTAGAGTCTGTCATCAGCTCTCAGAATTCTTGGATTCCACTCTTACCCCACAGGCCAAAGACACCACTGGCTAGTCTCATGGGTGAGTCATTCATGAGCCAGTCAATTTCTACAGCTCGGAAGGTTCACTTACATTGACCAGGGAGATATTTCTGCCTTTCCAATGGGAGTCTTGGGTATCACCAGCTAAATCCTAAGAACCATTTTAAGTTAAACAATGGCTAGGTCTCCAAAAAATAAGTTACATCATTATCCCTCAGAAGCCCTTGAAGTGAGATAGCAGCATGGGATAATGGGAAGGGTCTAGGCTTTGGGGTCCAGGCGGTCTCTTAATAGCCCTGTAACCTGTACCCTTGATCATGGGCCTTCACTTCTCTAATCCTCGGTTTTCTTTACAAAATAAAGATGACACCAAGAAAGGCATGCACTGCTCTTGTCGTACTGCTGGGCACACAGTTGGCACTAAACAAATGCTGGGATATGAACAGGATGCTGTTGATGATGGCAACATTCCAATGCTACGCATTCTATATCTTACTCAGTCCTTTCCCATATGCGTGTTAATTTTATTATTGTGGATATAATACTTATACCCTAAAATTCACCCTTTCAAAGTATACAATTCAGTGGTTTTTAGCATACTCACAAAGTTCTGCAACCATCATCACTGCATAATTCCAGAGCATTTTCATCAGCCCTAAAAGAAACTCTATCCCTATAAGCAGTCATGCCCCATTCTCCCCTTCCTGTAGCTCTTGGCACCCACCAATCTGCTTTCCATCTCTGTGGATTTGCCTATTCTGGACATTTCCTATAAACAGGATCATACAATACATGACCTTTTGTGTCTGGCTTTTTCCCTTGAGCATAATGTTTTCAAGATTCATCCATACTATGGCATGAATCACTGCTTCATTCCTTTTCACTGCTGGATAATACTCTGTTGTATGGATATACCACATTTTGCTTACCTATTCATCAACTCATGGACATTTGGGTTGTCTCCACTTTTTAGCTCCCATTCATTATTTTATTCAGTCCTTACAACCTTCCCTGGAGGAGGACAGAGCAAGCATCATCTTTTCTATCATAGTGATGGGAACTGAGGCTCAGGGAGGTGAAGTAACCTCCCTAGGTAAGGCTGCTTAGCTGGTTAGACACAGGCTAGGGATCAAAGTTGATCTTCCTAACCTCAAGCTCAGTGTCTCTGGGTGAGACAAGAAGGACCTGACATTTTGTATATAGAGGGAATCCAACAGAATATTACAGATCATTTCAGCCTGGCCTTGCAGGCAGGGGAAGGAGTGTAATTAAAGGTCATCTTGCTTGGTAATCCCAGCAGGGAGTCAACAGCTGATTCAAAGTGGATCGATACCAGCATCCGAGGAGGGAAAACAGCTCATTCAAACTAAAAAACCCAGGAACAACCACATCTCACCCCTGGGGCTTTTCCCGAGGATTCTCAAGTTGCAGGTACTGGTCACTCTCCCCCTTCATTCCCAACACGTCCAGTCAGCGTCTCCTTCACCTCCCCTACATTTTGGCCCCTTTCTCAGATGTCCTGTGCTTAGACCTGGAGGGGACCAACCATACTCGGGGTATAGAGCAGGGCCAAAGAGAAAGTCACTGCCACTCAGAGCAAAAGAAAATGAAAATAATCCACAAGGCAAGAGAGGACTCTCTATTCTATCAAACGCAGGGCCAGAAGATTCTCTGAGAACAACCTTGGCTATTCCCCCAAAGTCCCCATTTCTCAAGCAATGAACAAACAATTATTGAGCACGTACTTTTACTTAACATCCACTCCTCAGAATATTTATTATGCATCTACAGGGCATCACGCATGGAAGTATTAGAAGAAGACCGAGTCCAGCTCTGAAATGTAAGTTCTAATGATGGAGATGGGTAATAGCCATGCCAAAAAAAGAGAAAACAGGACATAATAAAGAAATCAGATGGTAGATTGGGGTGGGGAGAGGCAGGTGGGGGATATCAGCCGGCCCTCCTTGACTGGATGCCACACACTGGTCCAGGCACTGAGGATACAGGCACGAAAGACCCAGGAGCATCTTCCAAGTGGAAGGACAAACATTGAAAAAAAGAACAGCAAAAATAAGAGGGAAATATTTCCAAAGAGAACATCCCCAAGTGCCCTGGAGCTCATTTCCTACCAGATGTCTGAGGGTTGCCCTGTAGGCCCTCTCCTGATGCTGAGCATTCCAGATGCACTCTGAGAACTTGACTTCAAGTTCAACAGAGTCAGTTCAACCCAATCCTACTTCAAATTCAATGTCAGGTCAACCCAATCCTGCTGCCCTCTTGGTGTGAAGGCAGTGGGGCCTGGTGGCAGCCTGTGGCTCTTGCTCCAGGCAGCCAGGACATCCTTGGTAGGAGGAACACACCAGCTGTCCCAATGTGCCACACCAAACAGTATAGTCACATCCAAATAACTAACATCACGAGACTAACCTCAATGTCAGCACAGGGCACCTCGGAGTGAGGGGATGTGGGAGCCTTGAAGATAAAATTGTCCTGACCAACCTGGGCAACATAGCGAGATCTTGTCCCTACAAAACTTAAAACAAAAAAAATTAGCTGGGTGTGGTGGCGCGTGTCTCTATTCCCAGCTACTCAGGAGGCTGAGGTGGGAAGATGGCTTTAACCCAGGAGTTCGCAGCTGCTGTGAGCTATGATTGCACCACTGCACTCTAGCCTGGGCAACAGAATGACCCTGTCCTAAAAAAAAAAAGAAAGAAAAAAAAGAAAAAGAAAAGAAAAGAAGGTAAAATTGCATTGGGTACATCTGGAGATAAAATGATTTTCAGTTAATTTTCCTTTTAAACTGAATCTCTGTCTACTTTCAGCTACAGGGCCAGTTACACTGCCAAAGAAACATCAATAGCAGCATCCCAGAGTGGGCCAAGAACCAGTGGTCAAGACATTTGGCCTTAGTCCTCTGCTTAAGCTTAGAAGTCCCTAACTCATCCTGGTGAGTGGCAAGGTCTAGGGTTGCATGAATAAAATCTACCTGGGGAAGGCAGCATGTATCCCTGAAGAAGGTAGAGAGTGTCACAGGAGAGGCGTGTAAGCCACTGGGCACTCGTGTGGCACGTAGAAAGTGCCCCATCCTTCAGGAGCCCATGGTGACCTTTGCTTTCAGCAACAAGTCCACTAACCTGATCAAATCCATAACATAGCTGGTTCATGGTTCTTTTGGTGACCACAGCTGCATTTAAGAGAGGATGCATCTCACAACTTTGCAGGAAAGATCTTCTTGGCATAAAACAGGGCTCACTTTCAGTTCTGCTGTTCACTTTCAATGCCTCCTAATTTAGATACCAAAAAAAGATCTGCTGGAGAAGCCAGAAGATCAGAGTCAGAAATAAAGGACTAGAAATATGAATAAGAAAATTCTAGGCTCAGCTCTGCTAGTGGCCATCTGTTCACCTTTGAGCAAGTTTCTGTACTTCTCTTCTGAGTCTGCATTTCCTCATGCATAAGATGAGGAGGTTGGATTACATCTATGGGTTCTTGAATTTCAGCGTGCACACAAATAACCTGAGCTTTTGTAAAAACTCACATCCCTGGGCATCACTGCAGAGTGATTCAGGAACTTTGCTTCTAACCAAAGTTCAGTGATGAATCTGATAAAGAAGGACTGAGGACTTTGAGAATCCCTGGACTTGATGACCCACAGGACCTTCTTTGAGATTCTGAACAGTAAAGGTGTTAAGACTCCTTCACCTGGGAAGAGAAAGCACATGGAGGGAAGGGGAAGGGGTTGACCAGCACCAAGAATTCAGGAAAGATTTTGTTTGATGAATATGTTGAACTATGTCAGTTCCTGGTAAGTTTCTGTCAAAGTCACTCAGGAATCTCCACGTCCCTGTTTCCGCAGCCTGCACCCTTGAGGCAGCACAATGGATCCAACAGCAGCTGATGGATTCGATAACACATCTGCCTTCTCCAGCTGCTCCTCCCATGAAATACAGGGGCTGGCCCTGATGATCTCGAAGGATGCTTCCTCCCTGACGTTCTGAATTTCAGGCATTCTTCAAACTGCCTTCACATCATGCATGCCCTTCTTCAGGCCATCACTTGTTCCCATCTCAAAACAATCAAAGCATCACAAGCCCACGGCTGTCGCTTCCAAGAAGAAAACAAAGGCTCAGTGCAATGGGCCACTTTGAAACCATCACCTGGGTGTCCAAGAAGCTTTGCTGTGGGTTGTAAGCATGGTTATGGGTCCATCCAGGGCCAGCCCTGGTCAGTTCCTTGCAGTATCCACCTTCAGTCAAGGACTGGAAGCGGGGGGCTGGTAAAATCTCAGTGCAGTTGAGCCTGTGAGGGGACACAGGGTCTGTGGCAATCCTTTGAAGGGTCCTGTCTCTTGCTGCCCTATAACCTCCAGCTCACTGTGATATAATGTACCGAGGTAAGACCTTCCTAGGCTATTGGGCATCTGTCATTCTTTTGGGCCATGCTGATCTTTGAACACCATTTTCATTTCAAGAGTTCTCCAATGTTATAAGCCTACATCTTTCCAAATTAAAAGCCAGAAACATTCTCAGCCTCCTTTGCAGGTGGGCTGGGATCCAACGATCAGGCTGTGCCTAAGTCAGACTCTGAGGTAGAAGCTTGTGGCTGGGAGAAGAGAGCATCAGACAGATCTTGGAGAAGGCTATGGCAGCCCTATCCTGTGCCCAGAGATAGCAGTGACAGCAGCTTAGAGGTGGCACTTGGTGCATGGCGTCAGGGCTACACTTTTTGGTGTCTGTGCCCAGCAATGGCAGTGCTGGTGTCTCTGTAAAGCAATGCTGCAATGGCGTCTGGGCATTGTTCCTGCTGTGTAGCTGCCCTGAACCTGGTTCTCTGACCTGGATTCTGTGAGCCCCCTGACAGACTTTGATAAATTTTGTGTCTGCTGAAACTTGCCAGAGAGAAATTCTTCCATCCACACCTAAGTGCCTGGTTACAAACAGATGATACGCTGGACACAGCCAGAGAGGAGAGAGCTGATTCTTTGGGTGGGATCTAAAACGACTGAGCTTTCAACGATCCTTGGCCTTGGGAGCTCTTCAAGAAAGAACCAGACTGTTATGGGATTGACCTGTCGAAAGGGAGGGCCCAGGCCACATCATTTTCAAAGACTCTTCCTTCTCTGGATGCAACAATGACCTGTCCACATTAAAACCCAGCTGTGAATGCTGGGCAGAGGACACTGCAGAAAAGACTTGACTTTCTCTTTTCTTCTCTTTTTAACCTACCACTCGATTTGGAGGAAATGAACCACAGTAAGTGAACCATGAAGTGTAGCACAGGGTGGGCTTTTCTTTCCCAACCAGCCGGGGGAATGCAAATGAGCTCAGAGGTGCTCCTTTCATTATGGGGTTGGCCTCTTCTACATCACACACATTAGACACATTCCGCCAGCTTGGACTTCATAAATAGCCCTGTAGGGATGACATGTCTCCCAAAAGAAAAAATAAATAAGGACAAAATTCTGAGGCAAGGATGTTCATTTCTAGGCTGTGCAGAAGCTCTAAAGTAATGAAAGACCAACGATAATTAGAACGTGTTTCTGTAATATTCTCTTTTCTGAAGAGCGTAGCACAAAGGTGCCTCAGAGGCTTGCGCTAATGGGAAAATGGAATGTTTTAAAAAGAGCCCCTCTGAATCCACACTCCTCGGCTCACTCTAGCCAATGCAGACACACAAATTAAGGGTCTGATTTTCCGATTTTCAAAAAATACGGGGAAAGAACTTTCTGGATAGAAATGAGGTTAAAAAAGAAAAGCAGTGAATGAAAAGAGATATAAACATTTATTTTCATTTTTACTTTTCTCTGTGATATACAGAGATTCCTTTCCTGGCATCATAAAATTAGGATGTTTCAAACAGTCCTTTAAAAAAAAAAAAAAGGAAGGGCCCTTTGCCTATGGGGGGAAATTCTACTGCCCTTCTCTACATGTCTGAAAGGCAATAAATAAGTGGTGGGCCTATCTCATAGCCTTGACCAAGAACAGATCAAGGGTTTGTGCCTAGGGAGCTGGTGCAAAGCAGGTCTTTAATATGTTTTATGAATGGATGAGTAAAAGAATGATGACACAAATAATTTTGCCATCTCCCCTAGTATGTGACCCAGCACCAGCCTCCTTTCTGTTTCTCCAAAGACTCTGCCATTCACTCATTCATTTACTCTTTCCTGAGCACCTACTATGTGCCAGGCACTGTTCTTGGTACTGCAGATACCTAAATGAACCAACCAGATGTTCTAACCCTTCTGAAGTTTGCATTCTAGCAGGGGAAATGCTATAAGTAAGACATGTAAGTTAAATATATATTAGATAGCAGCATGTGCTGTGGAGAAGGGAGACCCTAGATAAACCAAATATTGGACAACAGCCCTCATTTAAGTACCCCCTCCTCCAGGAAGCCTTCACTGACCACCCTGGCTCATCATCTGAGATTAGGCAACTTCTCAAGGCCTTTGTCTACCACAGGACCTCTCAACCTCAGCACTATTCCAATTTTGAGATTGAATCCTTTGTTTTTCTGTGCGCTGTGGGATGTTTGACATCATCTACGGCCTCTACCTACCGGATGCCAGTAGAATTTTCCCCACCCTCCAGCCATGATAAATAAAAATGTTTCCAGACATTGTCAAATGTTCCTCAGAAGGTAAGCCACCCTTCGTCAAGAAACACTGGACTACCCCCTGCTATTCAAAGTGTGGCGCCTGTACCACCTGCACAGGCATCATCTGAGAACTTACCAGAAATGCAGAATCTCAGGCCTTGAGCCATGACCTACTGAATCAGCATCTGTATTTTAACAAGAGATTCAAATCCACATGCACTAGCCTATGCCACTTATTTGACTCTTAAGGGCAATGATTCTCAAACTCTTAGTACGAATCGGGATCATTTGGAGGGCCTGTTAAAAGTAGAGATGACCAGACCCCTCACTAGATCTACTAAATCAGAATCAGAGGGGGATGAGGTCACGGTCATGTTATCCGGGATTTTCACCTGCTTTCCAGGTAACTCTGATGCATACTATCATATGAGAATCATCGCTGTAGACCAGCGGTTCTCAGAGCGTAGCCCCCAGAGTAGTGGCAGCAGCATCACCTGGGTACCTGTTAGGAACATAAATCAGCGGGACCCACCTCAGACCTACTGAAGCGGAATTAAGCAGAAGCCCTAGGGTGGGACCCAGCAATCTGTTTTTAACAAGACTTCCAGGTGCCTCTGAGGCTCGCTCAAGCTTGAATACCTCTGCCTTTGACTAGGAGGACACAAACATAAATGCCTTCAAGAGCTGGGCTTGCACCTCTGGGGCTGCTAAAGATGAAATATCTTGTGGGGAGAGAAACTTACAGTATACTAGAGAGTCTAAGTTTTTGCCTAGAAGTAGGAAAGAAAGGAAAAAGGAAGAAGGAAGGGAAAGGGGAGAGGAAGAAGGGAAGGAAAAGGAGGACGAAAGGAAGGGAAAGAGAGAAAAGGGAAGGGAAGGGAAGGGAGGCAAGGGAGAAGGGAAGGGAAGGGAGAAGGGAAGGGAGAAGGGAAGGGAGAAGGGAAGGGGGAAGGGAGAAGAGAAGGGAAGGGGGAAGGGAGAAGAGAAGGGAAGGGGGAAGGGAGAAGAGAAGGGAAGGGGAAGGGAAGAGAAAGGAGAAGGGAAGTAGCTGGAGAACTCCTGCGTAGTTGGGAGTACAGGTGCACATCACCGTACCTGGCTAATTTTTAAACATTTTTGTATAGAGACGTGGTTTTGTTATGTTGCCCAGGCTGTTCTCAGACTCCTGGCCTCAAACAATCCTCCCTACTCAGCCTCACAAAGTGCTGGGATTAGAGGTGTGAGTCACTGTGCCCAGCTCTTGGTTCTATTATTTGAAAATCAAAAGGGTTGAATTAGAGCCAGGTTTTTCAACCTTGGCACTGTGGACATCTGGGGTCAGATAATTCCTTGTTGTGGGGAGACTGTCTTGTTCATTGTGGGATGTTTGGCAGCCTCCCCTGACCTTTACCTACTGGCTCCTAATAGCACCCCAGAGCGCTCAGCCAGCTTATAGGAGAGCTCCAGCGCCCAGACGGCCTCTTTTCCGCAGACTGGAGATGCTAACAAAATCCATCCTCCCACAGGAGAGAGCAAGGGCTTCCCAAGTTGGGGTGGAGGTGGATGGTGGTTGCACCCCAGGCCAACTCCTAGCCTTGAATAAAGGTTCCACCCTGTCTCTTCAGTTTCCCATCATTTCCAAGCAATAGAAGAAACACCTTGACAACAATGGGTTAAAAGATGTTTACGAATAGCATAAACCTTTGAAAATCCCCCTTTGTCCAAGGCCATGATAAATGTTCTCTGTCTGAAAGGGTCTCTGGGGTCTCTGCATGGTTTCTATTCTATGTACTGCTCTGGGAGAAGAGAATTCCAAACACAAACTCCTTTTCAATATATAACAGATTGCAGTTACAAATTGATGTCAAGCTGCGTGAGCTGCAGCCGGCTTCACGCCATTAACATGCACCTATTCTATTATTTTATTTTTTCAAAAACAGGAGCTCTCAGACGCATGTCGCAGAAGGGGAGATGACGTTTACAGTCTGAATTCCTGCGACAAACTATCACCTTACGGAGGCCTAGGGAGCAGCTGCTGACAGATTTTTAAAGCAGCATCAACATCCTAGCAGGGAGGGGAGGAGGCAACACCTCCTGCTTTACAGAGAAGAAGAGAGAGGAAGTGGGTAGGGACAGGTGGGGAAGGAGGAGGAGAAACAGGAAGAAGGGATTCGGCTCTTTCCCCAGGTGGGCTCCGGGAGACGGGTAAAACTGACCCTTTTTCAAGTCCACTGGCTACTCCGGAGAAAGAACTCAGCACTTGGGTGAGGAGACCTTCTGAGGTCGCTTTGTGCCTTTAGACCTCAGCTTCCTCATCTGAGATATGGGCCCAAATTCCTTTTCCTGCCACTTCACATAGGACTGGAAAGCTGGGACAAAGAACAGCCATGAACTGCTGATGGACTCACCCAGGGACATTGAGTTCAATAAACTTCTGAAGCAGAATAGGTTCCCACAGACCAGGCCAGACTGAAAGGGGCCTGCTTGCAAAGTTTTTATTCGAGGGCCTTCTATTTGCAAGAAAGGAAATTACAGATAAAGTTCCCAGGTTTCTTGGAGACTTTCATTTCCCTCTCATTTTCCTTCTTGTTAATGGTGGAAGAATTTATTTAGACGTATAGAAGAGCCTCTTTGGGGCCATACAATCATAGCATTTGAAAGCAACGTCAGAATTGGTGTTTTTTTCCCCTGGTAATCTTCCTGTCTGAGCATCGGTCACATCAGTGTTTATTCCTGCGCCTGGAGCTTAAAGGATTTTGATTTTCAAAAGGAAGATGAAGAAGATGGATTTAAGGTGTTAAGTGTAGAGAATCTGGGTTTTGTTCTGGTTTGGTTTCAAGGAGCAATTTCATCACTCAGAGTTATACAGAATGGTATCTAATCTGAAAATGAAATTATTTTCATTCTTGTTTTGTTTTGTTTTGTTTTGAGAACTCATCTACATAAAAGAGAGCAAGCTGGACTGCAGCCAACAGTTATCCGGGTCAACTTCAGGACACTGTGTTTTGAAAATTTCCAGTGGGAATCTTTCCATACAGGAGGCATCATTGTTCCCACTGGGATGCCCCTTCCCATCTTCTCTGTTTGTTCCAACATAATTACAACCTGAAGAGAAAATCTGCCTGGGGTTAAAGTCAGATGTTTGGTTCAGATAAAACACAGTCAGTCTGACTGGCAAAGCACAACTTATTCAGTGTTCCTGTATCATGGATTAATTCATACCCTCAAATGCATAATCAGATGAACGTGGTTCCGAGAACGGCACAGTCCTCTAGTGCTCTGGCTAAAACAACAATTTTTCTCAACTTCTGGGTGCTCAAGAGGTTGGAGGCAAACTGATGCTTGGCTGAAAGGAAACCCAATGCACATTCACCTCCTAGTCCCCTCGTCAAGGTGATGTGAACCTTTCTGGAGGTCCTGGCCTTCAAGGCGAGCTGAAAACCACATGCTCTGAGGATGCTGATGGACTCTGTTCTATTTCCATGGACAGCCAGTACTCCTTACGTTTCGCTTTCCTCATCTGTCCTGGGAGTATCCCAGCTGGCAGATGCAGTAAACAGCCAGAGTGTGTTCAATGGTGTCCAGACAAAATTCACATCCATCTGGAATCTCAGAACGGAAACCTTATTTGGAAAAGCGTCTTTGCAGATGGGATTAGTTAAGAATCTTGAGATGATGTCTTCCTGGATTTAGCGTGGGTCTTAAATTCAATGGTTGGTTCTCTTATAAGAAGAGGAGAGGTTGGGAGGCCGAAGTGGGTAGATCACGAGGTCAAGAGATCGAGACCATCCTGGCCAACACGGTGAAACCCTGTCTCTACTAAAACTACAAAAGTTAGCTGGGTGTGGTGGCGCATGCCTGTAGTCCCAGCTACTTGGGAGGCTGTGACAGGAAAGTTGCTTGAACCCAGGAGGCTGAGGTTGCAGTGAGCCAAGATCATGCCACTGCACTACAGCTTGGCGACAGAGTGAGACTCTATCTCAAAACATAAAAAAAGAAGAGGAAAGGACTGAGAGACATGGCGAAGGCCCCGTGAAAAGGAGAAAGGGACTGGAGTGACGCAGCTACAAGCCAAGGAGCGTCTGGAGCCACCAGAAGCTGAAAGAGGCAAGGAAGGATCCTCCCCAGAGCCTTCAGAGGGCGTGTATCCTTGTGGACACCTGGATCTGGTACTTCCAGCTTTCTCAATAGACACAGTAACTTTCTGTTGCCTTAAGGGATTCAGTTTGTAGGAATTTGTTCTGGCAGCCGCAGGAAATGAATATCTTAATTACATGCAACTCCCCAAATTCCGAATCTCTTGGTTTCCCTCCTTGAAAACCTTTCCCTTCTTTTTAATCCAATTAATAACTTCTTTATTATAGAAAAGCAAATGCAAGTCCTATTCATGTAAACACGGACATTACAAAGTACAGAGAAAGGGGGCAAGGAGAAGAACAAAAAACTCTCTACAAATCCTGCTGATACTGTCTCACCCAACAAAACCATAATGCTTCGTCCCATACTCAATCACTTCTATCACAACTACACATGAGACCTTCTCTGGTAGATACACAGATCCTCTCTGAGACAGCAGGGAAAGGGGGCCAGAAGTTGGGGTAGGAGGCTCTATTCTTTCGGCAGACCCTCTCCGTCATTATAGATATTGCTGTACTGTTAACAAAAAATAAAGGCTTCTCTGTAAAGCTTTTTTTTTTTTTTAATTCCAAGGATGAGATGGCTGAGACAGCTCAACTTATCTCCAAAGACATTGATTATTACCCATCTCCTGACCTTTCTGTATGTTACTTTTTTTTTTTTTTTTTTTTTTTTTGAGCAAAGCTTTTCCTTCTTGTAGCCCCCAAACTGCCAAAGGAAAATGACACCCTTGGACACTAGTGTTGAACTTCAGTCTTTAGTAGGGAGGGGCTGACTTTTACCCGAACTAGGCAGCTGTGTGCTTTAACAGAACAACCAGGCTATGGAGAGCTGTGATGGTAATGGTGAGGATTCAGGCTTGACAATGGGCCAAGTCCAGTGCCTAACACTCTCTAGGCTTTCTCTAACTGAATCGTTAGGAGGTAAGGATGGTTATCACCTCCACTTTTCATATCAGGGAAATGTAAACACTGAGAGGTTCTGGCCCTGATTCCAGGCCTGGAGTTGGCCTACAGAACCTGTGCCCTCACCCACGTCACCATTCTGCCTCCCCACCTCCACCCCAGCCCCTAACACGCACCTGAAGGTTGACTCTTGTGATGTCAGACTTCTTGACAGCAAATACAAATGTACAGCCCTTAAATAATTGATTTTGAGGGGGACTGAAACCATTGCATGACTTACTCATCAATCACTCTATCAGCAGAGTCGATAAATGTCATTCCTTTGATGCCAAACTAGTCAATGGGATGAAAAGGTTGCACAGCAAACAGTGATAACACATTTTCAAAGCAACAGCAGTGATTAAAAAAAAAAAAAAAAAAGGCAGCCACTGGACATATTTAAAGATTGCTAGAAGAGGACAGAGAGGTCTGCTCAGTGCCCAAGGATCTCCTGTTTGTTTGAATACCCCGTTGTCCGCAGGAGCTGGCTGGATGCTGGTGGTGTAACACAGAGTGAGCTTGGTCACAGGTATCTAAGTGGAAAGGACCATCTTTGTTGGGGCAGTGGAAGAAAGAAGTGTACATGGGCGGCCCCAAATGTAAAGATACAGAACCAGTCCCATGCCTGGGCAGAAGGACCATTTGTGCTGTTGGTGCTCAAACACTGGGTTGGTTGCATTAGAACCTGCAGAGGAGCCAAATCAAAATATGGATCCAGCTGGGTGCCTGTAATCCCAGTACTTTGGGAGGCCAAGGTGAGCAGATTACAAGGTCAGGAGATTGAGACCATCCTGGTTAACATGGTGAAACCCCGTCTCTACTAAAAATACAAAGAAAAATTAGCCGGGTATGGTGGCGGGTGCCTGTAGTCTCAGCTACTCAGGAGGCTGAGGCAGGAGAATAGCATGAACCAGGGAGGTAGAGCTTGCAGTGAGCCCAGATCGCGCCACTGCACTCCAGCCTGGCCTGGGTGATAGACCGAGACTCCGTCTCAAAAAAAAAAAAAAAAAAAAAAAGAAAAAAAGGCCGGGCGCGGTGGCTCAAGCCTGTAATCCCAGCACTTTGGGAGGCCGAGGCGGGCGGATCACAAGGTCAGGAGGTCGAGACCATCCTGGCTAACACAGTGAAACCCCGTCTCCACTTAAAAAAAAAATACAAAAAATTAGCCGGGCGAGATGGCGGCGCCTGTAGTCCCAGCTACTCGGGAGGCTGAGGCAGGAGAATGGCGTGGACCCGGGAGGCGGAGCTTGCAGTGAGCTGAGATCCGGCCACTGCACTCCAGCCTGGGCGACAGAGCGAGACTCCGTCTCAAAAAAAAAAAAAAAAAAAAGAAAAAAAAAAAAGAAAAGGATCCCTGGGCCCCACCGCCAGTGGAAATCTGGAGTAGGGTTGGGATCTTGTACTTGTCACAGTGACCCATTTTTAACGAGCTTACTAGAAGATTCTGATGCATAATCAGGTAGGAATCACTAAATTGTTTTTTTCACTGAAGCAAAAGTTTGGTCAAATCAATATCAACATGGTCACCCCTGGTAACTGCCATTCTACTTCCTTTTGAGGCAGAGTCTCACTCTGTCGCCCAGGCTGGAGTGCAGTGGTGTGATCTCGGCTCACTGCAACCTCTGCCCCCCAGGCTTAAGCAATTCTCATGCCTCAGCCTCCCAAGTACCTGGGACTACAGGTGCCCACCACCATGCCCAGCTAGTTTTTGTAGTTTTAGTAGAGACCGGGTTTTGCCATGTTGGGCAGGCTGATCTTGAACTCCTGACCTCAGGTGATCGGCCCACCTTGGCCTCCCACAGTGCTGGGATTACAGGCGTGAGCCACCACGCCCGGCCGGTCAGCTCTGTTTTCTGTTTTTATAAATCTGACTACTCTAACTACCTCATATAGGTGGAATCATATAATATTTGTCTTTTTGGGATGCTTATTTCACTTAGCATACTATCCCTAAGGTTGACCCATGTGGTAGCATGTGTCAACATTTTCTTCCTTTTTAGGGCTGAGTAATATTCCACTGTATGGATAGAACACATTTTGCTTTTCCACTCATTTGTCGATGTACACTTGGACTGTTTCCAACATTTTTTTGGCTTTTGAAAATAATGCTAGTATGAACGTTGGTGTACAAATATCTTTTCAAGACCTTCCTTTCTATTCTTTGGGTTTTCAAGACCCTCCTTTCCATTCTTTTGGGTACATAACTAGAAGCAGAATTGCTGGACCATAGGGTAATTTTATTTTCAAAAATTTTGAGGAATCATCATCCTGTCATTGGTAACGACTGCATCATTTTCCTTTCCCACCAACGGTGCATGAAGAGTCCAGTTTTTCCTTACCGGCACTTGTGATTTTTCTGTTTGTTTTGTTTTGGTTTTGTTTGTTTGTTCGTTTTTGTTTTTTATAGCAGCCATCCTAATGGGTGTAACTCATTGGCTTCTAACATGAGGATATGAAATATGTTGATGTCCTTTTAACTTGACAGGGAATATCAAACTCTGCTCCAAAATATGCGCTAGAAAGACACCTCTGACCGCTGACTCCGCAGAGGATGGGTTAAAGAGAGAGGGGATCGCTGGCAATCAAGAAAGGAGAAAAGTGCTTCTGTGTTAGGTAGGTCTTGGCTTGGCCCCTGACTCTCCCTCTCTTGCCTATGTGGCTCCGGAGAATCAAGTTCCCTTCCTGTCTTCAGTTTCATCATGTGCAAATAGGAATAAGGATGCCTCCCACGTACTACTTAAAAGATACACACATATTGCTGGGTGTGCCTGTAATCCCAGCACTTTGGGAGGCAAAGGCAGGAGGATTGCTTGAGCCCATGAGTTTGAGACCAGCCTGGGCAACATGGTGAGATTCTGTCTGTATGGAAAAAAAGAATTTAAAAACTGGCCAGGCATGGTGATGCACGCCTGTTGTTCCAGCTACTCAGGAGGCTGAGGTAGGAAGATCACTTGAGCCCAGGAGGTCAAGGCTGCAGTGAGCTATGATTGCATCACTGTGCACTCTCGGCTTACTGCAAGCTCCACCTCCTGAGTTCACGCCATTCTCCTGCCTCAGCTTCCTGAGTAGCTGGGACTACAGGTGCTCGCCACCATGCCTGGCTAATTTTTTGTAATTTTAGTAGAGATGAGGTTTCACCATGTTAGCCAGGATGGTCTCAATTTCCTGACCTCGTGATCCACCCACCTAGGCCCTCCCAGCGTGCTGGGATTACAAGCATGAGCCACTGCGCCCAGCCTATATATATATACATATATATATATAAATTTACATATATATGTAAGTACTGGCAATAATGGGTGAAAAGCACTCAGGTTAGTACTTGGCACATGGCAAGTGATCAGTAAATAGTATCTTTCTTAGAAAAATGAGAAGTTTAGGAGAGAGAGGTGTTTCTCGTGAATTACCTACCTCTATTCCGCAAGACACACTGATACATATACACACATACATATATACATGCACACAGACACACACACAGGCAAACATACTCATATACATATACACATACACACACTCACACACACCCCACTAAAAGAAAGATATCAAGAAAGACCAGTATTGGTCAGAGAGGTAAAGATATCATATAAAAATCATATCATATATGTTTTATATATCGTATAAAACAGAAATGTACTTAGCTTTTAAGAACCAAAATACTCATGGTTTTGAGGGAGGAGCTGCTAGGAATGGTGCCTGGGACCTGGTGTGTTAGCTGAACTCCGTCCTCCCACGGCATAACATCGGCCTCCTGTTTAGTCCTGAAGACAAGGGATGGAACCGACCCAAACACGCTCAGACTGGAAGTGAGAAGCTTCATGAGGTGTCTCTGCCCACTCTTTGGGGCTTAGCAACAAGCAAACCACTGGCCTATGGTGTCAGCAACCCACTGCGGATGGTCCCAGCAGCCTCCTTTGGACCTGTGCCCACACTGACACCTAGTAACAGGGCAATCGCTCAAAGGAAACAGCTGCTGTCCAGTCCTGCTGGCTGCTGGCTAAAGCCTGCCCCCTGGGGGAGAGGAATAATGAAGTTGATGGTGTTGATCGCTCCCCTGGGAGCCTCCTCTTGCCTCCTTCCTGACTCAAGGCACACAGACACCTCAGATGACACAGGTGTGACTACAGACCCACTTTATGGATGAAAAGACCGAGGCTTATGATATAAGGAACATTTCTCAGAATCTAAAAAGCATTTCTCAAAATCACACAGCTAATAGGGGATGACGACATGATTCTACCCCAGGCCTATCTGACTTCAGTAACCATGCTTTTATATATGAAACAGAGTCTCGCTCTGTTGCCCAGGCTGGAGTGCAGTGGCGTGATCTCAGCTCACTGCAACCTCCACCTCCCAGATTCAAGTGATCCTCATGCCTCGGCTACCCAAGCAGCTAGGATTACAGGCATGTGCCACCACACCCAGCTAATTTTTGTACTTTCAGTAGAGATGGGGTTTCGCCATATTGGCTGGGCCGGTCTCAAACCCCTGACCTCAAGAGATCCACCCGTTTTGGCCTCCGAAAGTGCTGGGATTACAGGCGTGAGTCACTGAGCCTGGACAGCAACTATGCTCTTAACCAGGATCAGCAAACTACAGCCCACCACCTGTTCTTGTAAATAAAGTTTTATTGGAACATAGCCAAATCCATGCATTTACATATTGTCTACAGCTGCTTTCCGGTTACAACGGCAGAGCTGAATAGTGCAACAGAGACCATATGTTGTACAAAGCCTAAAATAGTTAATCTCTGGACCATTATGGAGAAAGTTTGCCAAGCTCTGCTCTTAACCCAGAGTAATGTTCAATTGGTCACAGGTCCAGGGGGCCTCAGGAGACCATCCATGAGAAAACAGAGGTGGCTCAACTGGGCAGGAGGGGCTCGAGACCACTCAGACGGAATCATCAGAGAGTAGGTCTGTCCTCATCGCCTTTATTCACGGCCTCTGACCTCCAGCAAGTAATATCACCCTTTCCTGTTGGCCCAATAATTGCTCAGCTTCTCAAGCCTCAGTTCTCCTATCTACAAATGGGGAGAACAGCACCATTTCCCTCATAGAATTTTTGTGACATTTAAATGAGATCTATTAAGTAAAAGGCCTAATACAGGGCTCGGCACAGAGTCAAAGCTCAACAAACACTTATTTCCTTCTTTCCTCTGGCCTCTTAATCAATGACGTTATTCTGTGACTTCAGATGTTTCTGGTGAAAGTACGGTGCTGTGGAGGATGCGGCTGTCACAGCCTGCTGGTGCGGGTGCATTAGGTAGAGGTGCAGAGTGGGCACTGCTTTCCGGATGGATAAAAAAGCAAAGGGCAAAATGTAACAGAAACGAGGAGGATCTTATTTGCACAGCCACATTCTGTTCCTCCTTGGCCATGATTTCAGCAGGAATCACAGCTGCCTGGTTATTTCGCTGCCGAGTGGGAGTGGAGATTGCCAGTACATAAAAGTTTTCCAAGAGATCTGAGTCGTTTGCAGTTAAGTATCCAACCACACACTCCTGTAGATTGATCATAGCAGCAAAAGGCAAGGTTCAGCCATTAGCAGACCTGGGTTTGAATCCCAGCTCTGCTGCTGATCAGGTGTGTGGCTTCAGGGAAGAAAAAAAAGAGAGAGAGAGAGAAAGAGACAGAAACTTGGAGAGAGAAAGAATATTTTCAAGCAATATTTTAAGAACTCCGATGGGTACAAAAGATCTGTGATGAAGGAAATTTCAAAATTGTCCATCAAGACAGCATCAGCATTGATGATTTCTGCACTTGTCTGAAAATGGGTGTGTGTGCGGGTGTGTCTATGACAGCATCTGCCTTGCAGAATAGAAAGGAGAAAATACGTGTGAGACTTTAGCACAGCTTGTAGGGAGCCGTCAATAAATGTTATTGTTTGTCTTATTGTTTCAAGCACCTACCGGTAGCCCCCAAGAGCAGAGGTCCATTGTCCAGTCATGGGGAGATCGAGGCGTCTGTGTTCGGGCACCGGCAGTTGCAGGTGACTTAGTAGAGCTCCCGCTTGGGCATCTCGCCTTCCCTTCCCCTCCCAGCCCCATACAAGCAGGTCCTAATCGCATTATCAAGATTATCTCCTGGTAGTCACAGAGCGACTGCCCTGGGACTTGGGTTTAATTCCGTTTTAATAACAGGTTCTTAAACACATTTGAAAACAAAATTATGATGCCCTTTCATCCTTCAGTTGGGAAAAAAAAACCTTTCTAGTGTACAGTAATGTCTTGGGGTTTGTGTTATCTATTGTTTTGTTGTTCAGCTTTTTTTTTTTTTTTTTTTTTTTTTTTTTTTTTTTAAAGAATGTTTTGAGGATTGTTGGGGGCTGGGATTCAGGGGTTTTTCCATTTTGAAATGATTTCCCTGGCAACAAAGAAAACAGCCAGTCTCCCCAGATGCCAGGACCTGCCTGATATATGAAAATTGCCTTGTTGTCGGACCAATAGGGATCATGGTTTCTAAATGCAGCAAACTCACTTTAAAATGATCTATCCAATTCAGGGATAGGCTTTGAATGCTGTCTTCATCTTGTATTTATGGAAAACATAAAATTTTACTTTCCCAGACAGAACCAAGGTGGTGGTTGACTTTCTAGAAGTTTACGGTGCCACCGGTTTCCTCTGATTATAAAAAACTCAACATAAAGTGCTACCTACGGAGATAGCAAAGGAAAAGGAACTCTTTGGACTTAAAGGTGAGCAGAGAGGCTAGGTAACTGACGATTTTTCTTCCCTTATCTTCCCAGTAGTTCCCCCCATGTTACTCTCCCATGAAACCCCCACAGTGTCCTAGATTTCATCAAGGTTAAAAGGCCATCTCCTCGCCTGACTGATCGATAGAACCCTCTAATTCCAATTCCACCATTTGTAATACATTCCTTTGACTAGATTCTGTCCTTTCCTGGCAGTCTCTTTTATTTATTTATTTATTTATTTATTTATTTATTTATTTATTTATTTATTTATATTTTATTTTATTTTATTTTGAGACAAGAGTCTTGCTCTGTCACACAGGCTGGAGTGCAGTGGCGCAATCCCGGCTCACTACAACCGGGTTCAAGCAATTCTTGTGCCTCAGCCTCCCAAGTAGCTGGGATCACAGACGTGCACCACCACACCCGGCTAATTTTTGTATTTTTAGTAGAGATGGGGTTTCACCATGTTGGCCAGAATGGTCTCGAACTGTGGCCTCATGTGATCCAACCACCTCGGCCTCTCAAAGTGCTGGGTTTACAGGCGTGAGCCATTGCTCCCAGCCCTGGCAGCCTCTTTTAAAACATAAATAATGGCCGGGCGCGGTGGCTCAAGCCTGTAATCCCAGTACTTTGGGAGGCCGAGGCGGGCGGATCACGAGGTCAGGAGATCGAGACCATCCTGGCTAACCTGGTGAAACCCCGTCTCTACTAAAAAATACAAAATCTAGCCGGGCGAGGTGGCGGGCGCCTGTAGTCCCAGCTACTCGGGAGGCTGAGGCAGGAGAATGGTGGGAACCCGGGAGGCGGAGCTTGCAGTGAGCTGAGATCCGGCCACTGCACTCCAGCCCCGGCGACAGAGCGAGACTCCATCTCAAAAAAATAAAAAAAATAAAAAAAATAAAACATAAATAACGTGAGAGCAGGTCAAAGTGGAAGCTCTTGCCAGTTTCTTAAACATTTCTGTGTGAATTACAATAAATTGTATCCTGCTGGGAGTACCCTAAAGCAGCATGCAGTGGAGAAACCTGGTAGGGAAGATACTGGGGGCTTCATATGCAGGGAGTCTGGGGTGGGGCGAGGGAATGTGGGGATGCAGAGAACTCACCAGTGGACACTAGCCTAAGTGAGTTCCTGTCCACTGCAGAGATTCTAAATCTGATTCAAGAGATGGCTTAGAGAGCCAAATTCTGTGTCCCAAAGTGGAAAATGTTGTCTTATATACACATATTTTTTCCAAGTCCACAGTTTTTATCAGATTCTCAAAAGACTTTGACCTAGAAAGGTTCTAAGTGCTGAGGCCAGATGACATTTATCAACGACTTTCTAGGACCCAGGCTCTGTACACAATACTTTGCACACATTGGTTCACATAACCGTCCCTTCCCACAGAGAAGGAATTTTACTCCCATTCACAGATAGAGGAACGGAGGCTCAGAGGTGGTGAAACAGTGAAGAATAATAGTGATAAATAAAAATATCAGCTCATATTTATTTAGTGCTTACTATGTCCCAAACACAATTTCTGTATCATCCCAGGTCCCTAGGCACAGAGAATTTGAAAAGACTCACCCAAGGTCACAGAGCTAAGATGTGGCAGGTCCCGCTCCAGTTCTGTCGGGGTTTTATAAATGCTGTGATTCCACTCCTGACAACTGCTTTGGAAATTCCCCCTTCCAGCTCCTCCCCAGGGGTTCCCCAGCCCTACTGCCCACAGGTCAGGACAAGACTCCAGGTGCAATGGCTTTGCCTAAGGACGCTGACTTTTCCAGGGTCTGGGACACCAGCGCCAGGTGCCTGCACTGCCATGTGCCTATGGACTCCACGCCTTGGTCTCAAGATGGATCACTTCACGTGGCATGAGTGTCACCTGAGCAAGAATCCAGCTTTGTCTTGGGCTAACCAAAAAAAAAAAAAAAAAAACTAGGAGCAGGAGACTAACTAAAAACAAACAAAGAAACAAATGAACACTAGGAGCAGGAGGCAGGGAGAATCTCGTTCATTCCATAATTTCTGCTGAGAGCCTACTGGGTTCCAGGCTGTGCTCTGGGGGGATGGGGAAGGTTCACCTGGGATCACGAGGGACTTTGTCCCTGTCTCAAGGAGCTTAACTCATGTCCGGTCCTGAGCCCAAGACACAGCCCGAGATCCCCCAGTCTTCATGACAGCACTGCACAAATCCCACCCTTTAGGAATGCCCATGATAGGGATATGCCTCCTAAACTTCAGGTCTTCAGGGCGGCCAAGGTGGCAACTCACACAGCCCGAGTGGGGTAGTATTTAGGTACCCCCAAAGTGTGGTCCCTGGGCCACCAGCATCAGCATCACCTGGAAACTTGTGAGAAATGCAAATCATTGGAGCTTAGCCCTGATACATTGTAGCAGAAGCTCTAAGTCCAGCAATCTGCATTTTAAGAAGCCTCTTGCAGCCAGGCATGGTGGCTCATGCCGGTAATCCCTGCATTTTGGGAGGCCAAGGCAGGCAGATCACCTGAGGTTGGGAGTTTGAGACCAGCCTGACCAACATGAAGAAACCCTGTCTCTACTGAAAATACAAAATTAGCTAGGTGTGGTGGCACACGCCTCTAATCCCAGCCACTCGGGAGGCCGAGGCAGAAGAATCACTTGAACCCAGGAGGCAGAGGTTGCAGTGAGCCGAGATTGCTGCCTCAAACTATGGGCTTTGAAGAAGACATACCTAGGTTGGTGACCTGGCTGTGCCCTTTAGTGGTCAGAATCATTCTGCCAGCTAAAGGAATCTCCACCAGCTTCAGTTTCCTGGGCTGTAAAATGGTTTAATAGCACGACTTTGCATTGTTTGAAGGATGGTATGTGATATGGTTTAAATTTGTGACTCTGCCCAAATCTCCTCTTGAATTGTAATTCCCAGTGTTGGAAGAGCGGCCTGGTGGGGAGGTGCTTGGATCATGGGGAGGAATTTCCCCCTTGCTGTTCTCGTGATAGTGAGTTCTCACGAGATCTGGTGGTTTAAAAGTGTGTAGCACCTTTCCCTTGGCTATCTTCCTCCTACTCCGGCCATGTAAGACTGTGCCTGCTTCCCCTTTGCCTTCTGCCATGATTGTAAATTTCCTGAGGCTTCCTCAGCCATGCTTCCTTTAGGGCCTGTAGAACTGTGAGTCAATTAAACCTCTTTTCTTTATAAATGACCCAGTCTCAGGTAGTTCTTGATAGCAATGCAATAATGGACTAATACAATGTGAGACATGAGGATTGAGCATCTGGCATGTAAGTACTCAAAACTGGCTGGCAATTGCTGGTATCTTGAGACTTCTGAACTCTGCCTGCCCGGAGTTTCCAGCCAATATCCTCCTCTGAGCTAGGCTGACCCCACTGTCTGGGTTATATGGAACGAAGGCGTCTGAGACCAGAAACTGTCACTGCTGAAACCAGAAAAGTCCCAAGCAAATTGGGATAAGTGGGTCACCTGACTCTGAAAAAGCAGCTCCCGCCCTGATGACACATGCATCTAACAGCAATATCTTAAGTACACCCCAAGAGTGACCTTGTATGGCAGATGCACCTGAAAGTGCGTCCTGAGCTAGGGAATCTGGGAGTGGTCATCCTGGAGATTCATTCCTTGTCTCTGAGGAACATCTGAGCCCCCATCCTGTCCCATGGAACACAGGCTGTACAGGGGATGGAGGGTTGAAGTAGGGGTTGAATGAAGGTTGCCGGGCAGAGGTTGTTAAGGGGAGGGTGCTAAGTGAAAATGCTGTATAAGCTGCATGCCTTTAGAAAGCTGTTGCAGCTCCTCTGCCCAGCACACCACTGCTGGACTCTCTCCACTGTATGTAAACCCTCAATAAAACCCTGTGTCTCATTTGCTGGCTCTGGGTCTCTTCTTTGGCCGCTTGAACCTGGTGCTATCCCCACTGAAGTCAATAGGGGTTCAGCACACTTCCCACCCCTAGACCCGTAGCAGCATGTAAGCATACAAAGCTAAATTATTTGGTAGATGCAGAAGTACAAGAGGCTTTTCCTTTCTGGAAAACAGCTCTGTACCAGAGCCACCAAAATGTCATGTCACAGTTTCCCCATCAGCAGAGAAGCAAATTGGTCTAATCTATATCTGTCGCAGCAGCTAAGCCTGCTTATAATGAAGCATTATCCAAGCACTTGCTGGAGAAGGCAATTCTGACGGCTGGTGATTTAAACCACCTCTGTTAAGCTCCAACAAACAAAAACCCATACAGAGGGATTTCACTAATTCACTCTAATGACCAGGAGACCCATCTGAATGTGCTACATTATCAAAGGGACAAGAAAAATAATTACAAAAAGAAGAAGCTGGTAGAGATATAAATTTACTTTATCGAACCAGGCTCATACTTGCAGAGCAAGTTACGGTTTAACCCAATGCCATTAGGACTTGCTGTGGTCTGTGAGTGGACAGGTAGAGAACCCAGAAAGGGCAGAGGAGCTGGGTTCCTAAACCCCTCGCCTCCCATCCTTCTTTCTCTGCCTTGGGGAGAAACTGGATAGAGGAAGGGGCTTGGAGTCTTCACTAGAGGCCAGATGAGGGTTCACAAAGTGCGGCCCCTTGGTCGGCAGCAGCAGCACTTAGGAACACATAAATTCTCAGACCCCTGGCCCAGACCTTCTGAGTCAGTAACTCTGGGGCTGGGTCCAACTCCCTGTCCCAAAGCTTAACAAGCCCTCCAGGAGGTTCTCGGGCTCACTCAAGTTTGAGAACCACTTGTCTGGGTCAGTGGGCACCCCAGCTACTCTTGTTCAACAAAATGAACAGCTGCTCCAGAATCCCCCTGTTGCTTTAATTTCTGATTCCATCCAAGACCTGGGTGAGACAGTGTCCTCCTTGTACCTGTAGACACATGGGCCAGGCTGGCATCCCTGGAGAGGAGGGGACTATTCCTCCAGCCCTTTTCCAATAAGTGGGCTGGAGGTGTGAGAAGCTGCCAGCATGTCCAGTCTCGCACAGTGCTTCTGTCAACATTAACCAAAGAAGCAACTGGGCCTGGAAGACTAAATCCAAAAGGCCTCAAAAGCAGCAGAGCCACAAAGTGACCTCTGTCCAGGAAGGAGGAGCCTGGATGCCCATCCTGGGGTGAACATCCCTGCTCTCCACTGCAGAGGAGGCTCACTATGTGACCTGGAAATGTGGGGGCTGGGGTGGGAAGGAGACAGGTAAATTTAGGTGAGTGATTCTTAAATGGGGGCTATTTTGCGTGAAACTCCTCTCCTCCTCTTGGTTCTTCCCTGGGACCAATAAAGCAGAGCATGAGAGGCAACGGGGGGATTTAGGGACCTCTTTCTGGGTTCTCTACCTGTGGCTGGCTGTCCACCAACAGACTACAGCAAAGTCCTCATGGCATTGCGTTAACTTGTAACTTGCTGTTCGAGTACATTGCTGGCAATGTCTGGAGATTTTTTTTTTCTTTGCTTTTTTTTGAGACAAAGTCTCGCTCTTTTTGCCCAGGCTGGAGTGCAATGGCACAATCTCGGCTCACTGCAACCTCTACCTCCTGGATTCAAGCAATTCTTCTGCCTCAGCCTCCTGAGTAGCTGGGATTACAGGCACCTGCCACCACGCCCGGCGAATTTTTTGTATTTTTAGTAGAGATGGGGGCTTCACCATGTTGGCCAGGCTGGTCTTGAACTCCTGAACTCAGGCGATACGCCCACCTTGGCCTCCCAAAGTGCTGGGATTACAGGCGTGAACCGTCATGCCTGGCCTGGAGATATTTTTGGTTGTTATAATTGTGGGAAGAGGAAAGGGAATGTTCCTGGCATCTGGTAGGTGGAGGCCAGGGATGCTGCTAAACATGCTACAGTTCGCAGGGCAGCCCCACGCACCAGAGAAGTGTCTGGCCCTAGTACCAATAGCGCTGGGGTTGGGAAAGCCTGATGTAGGTAAAGTCTTCATTTTAGAGAACCCTTAGGTGCTCTTCACGGTTTATTGCCAGATTCTGACTTAACCTTTACTCACTCTTAACCAATATTTATTGAACGCCTACTGTCTCTCAGGCACCATGTTGGCATTACAAGCCTTGAATCATTTTATCCCGAGAACGGAGGTCAAAACCCCGAGGGATGTGGCCCACGAGTGTGTTTTGTTTGGTTTGAACAGTGTTTTTGTTTTTGTTTTTTTTTTTTTTTTAAATCCTTTTAAACAAATATGAGATGAGTTATAAACATTTAAATCTCAGGAGATTTCCTACAAAGTCCGGGCTTCCAGCTTTTATGGAAAAATGAGATGGGTCTGGCCTCCCCAGGTCTACATTCTCAGATGGAGCCAGCTGACTGGGGCTGGGTGGCCACTGCCTCCTTCAGGGACCCCACTGTCTCCATGGACCCCAAAACGCCCCAGAGAGCTGGATCAGCTGCCACTTGTTGCTACCCTTTCCACTATCCCTGGCACCTGCAGGCGTCTGAGCTTATTACCTCTGCCTCATTCAGTGTTCCAAATTTCGGCCCCCACAATGTGTCCCAAACCTACACTTGTGGCCCTTTGTTCATCTAGCCTCTCTGCCTCACTTTCCAATTCCCACCGGACCTCTCCAGAGAAGAATTTTTTTCATAGATCCATGAATGGACATGTTTCTGAACCACCCTTCAAAGGAGAAATGACCACAAACACCTATGACCTCACCAGCAGCATCAGCACCATTTCCCTGTTTATCTGTCCACTTCCCCTGCAAGATTGTAAGTTTCATATGGTCAGGAACTCAGTTATTTACCTCGGAGTCAGCGGAATTTCTCCACCTTGACATATTACTTTTAGGCCAGCTTTCTTGAGCCCTGCAGTATGAGTAGCAGCATCCTTGAACTCCACCTGCCAGATGCCAGTGGCAACCCCTCTCTCCCCAGCTGTGTCAACCAAAAATGTCCCCAGTTGCCCTGGGAACAGGGTAGCAAAATCTCCCCAACTTGAAAATCATTAAACTGGTGTGTATGGCCTGGCACACAGGCATGAAATGTTTTCTGGATGCGTGGATGGGTGGATGAATGGGTGGGTGGATAGATGGATGGGTGGGTGAACGAATGGGTGCATGGATGGGTAGATGGATGGGTGGGTGGATGGACGGGTGGATGTCTGTGGATAGATGGATGGGTGGGTGTATGCGTGGATGAGTGGGTGGATGGGTGGATGAGTGGGTGCATGGGTGAATGGGTGGATGAGTAGATAGGTGGATGAGTGTGTGGGTGTATGGATAGGTGGATGGGTGAATAGGTGGATGGGTGGGAGAATAGATAGGTAGATGGGTAGGTGGATGGATGGATGGATAGGTGGATGGATGGGTGGATGGATGGATAGGTAGATAGGTAGGTGGGTGGATGGACAGGTGGATGGGTAGGTGGGTGGGATAGGTGGATGGATGAGTGGGTGGGTGGATGGATAGGCAGATAGGTAGATAGGCGGATAGGTGGATGGGTGGGTGGATAGATAGGCAGATGGATGGGTGGGTGGTTGAATGAACCAACACATAAATATATGATGCTGAGATAGAGAAACAGGAGGAGGAAGAAGGCAGAAAAAAATCTAAGCTGCAGATCTAAGCTGCAGTCAATTGAAAAATAATGAAGAGTGAAGATAATATGATGACTCTGAAATGGCAATTTTAAATGAAAGCAAATTGGGTTAAAATATCACACAACTTTTCAGGGATGCCTCCAGTTGTTTAAAGTGAAGAGCACTTGTCATAGATTTATAACAGGATCAAAATTACATGCCTGGGCTAAGTCCTTGCCAACATAAAGATGCAGTGTCCTGAACAGAATTTGTCTTCTGCTGCTTAGCTTGTTTTGGTTGATTTTTCATTCCTGAAGCGGGTCCTCACATGTGGCCTGGTGATCTGCCCTGCACAGACCTCATTTCAGTACCAAGATGTCCTGTTCTGTAGGAATTAATTTAAGGCAAAAGAAGGTAAAATTTGAAAAACTACAAACTGCTCAATGATTTTCTCCTTACAAGGACGATTTCCATTCCAAAAGGATCATGTGGGATCATTGGTGTTATTCAAACTACCCGTCTATTATGTGAAGAAGTTAAAAGGTGAGTAGGGTGCTTCCAGATTTAGCCACATTGGCCATTTAATCAGAGCAGACTAAGACACATTAACCAACCATAAAACCTTATGAGCTAAATTACGCTTTCTTTTCTTCTAATACTAGAGCTCACACGGTTCATTTTAGACCCTGCAATTATTCTCCGGGGGAAAAAAAGCCCCAGTCAAAATTTTGGAAAATAAATCAAATCAAACACTGTTCTTTTCAACGATGCTACCACAGACTAAAACCCTGAAGACTGAGTCAATGGTTTTGTACCAGGTGATTCCTGCTTGTAGAAACATTCATCGTTCCAGTGTCCAGTATGGGGCTAAACCCTGCCCTCTAATGATTCACAAATAACCTCCCCTGCCTGGTAGAAAAAGTTAGGAGGAGACAGGCTGACCTCTCACATATTATCCACTATTCCTCTGATCCCTGCTAAATACCAGGGGAGACAGATGTCAAAGTTAAAGAAAACCTCCCCAGTCATTACAGGCAAACTGACAAGAAACTCACCGGAATAGAGATCCCCCACGCACCCCTCCATCCCCAGAATGGAGAAGGCTATATGACTTCCTGCCATCAAAGTAAGTCTAAATATTTCTCCTTAACACTGGAGTTAGTGAAAATCACATTCCATTTTCAACAACGGTTTCTTTCTCTCAAAGGCTCACAGAGCCAAGCATGGCAAGTTAAAAATGAGATGAGGAATTACCAGGAAGTGTTTGTGCTCTAATTGCAATGCCTAATTTGGTCATTTAGAGAACACACGATTTTATCTTAATGATGCTCTTGGGTTGAACATGTGTTGAATGTGCTTGAGTGACTTTCTCCGAATTCTTGAGGTTCATGGAGTTTTAGGAAAGTCACTGAGGAGGTAGGTTCTCCTCTCCCTCTACCACACTCTCTTGCTCTATATGCATGGGTAGCATTTGGGAAAGTCAGTATTCAATTTGTTTTCTCTTTGATTTCCTAAACCACTTGCTTCCAACCTGGGGAGCCATGTACGCCATCAGGCCCTTGGTGTTAATTACATGGTCCAAAAACCCAGAAAAGCACCAAGTACTACCTGTAGGTAGGTTAATGAGATGCCTTCAATAGAAACATGTGCATGGTTTTCAATGCAAAAGGAACCCCCGCTGACTAATAAAATGCAAATTTATGTAAAGCAACATTGAATTATCATAGCTTCCATGTTAGTTGGATTTTTCTTAGTCAAAAGATATTGAAAGTAGAGCTATATTCTCATATACAATATCAGAAAACCCTTCTGTTGACTCTCGGTCCCATTATGTCTTTTTTGTTTATCTGTCTGTTTTTGAGGCAGGGTTCCGCTCCATCCCCCAGGCTGGAGTGTGGAGTACAGTGGCACGAACATGGCTCACTGCAGGTTCAACTCCTGGGTTCAAGCCATCCTCCTGCCTCAGCCTCCTGAGTAGCTGGGACAACAGGTGCATGGCACCGTGCCTGGGTAATTTTTTAATTTTTAGTAGAGATGAGGTCTTGCTATATTGTCCAGGCTGGTCTTGAACTTCTGGGCTCAAGTAATCCTTCCACCTTGGGCTCCCAAAGTGCTGGGATTACAGGTGTGAGTCATGGCGCCCACCCATAAGTCTTTAATGTGTATTTGGTTTAATGTTTCTTGTAAATTTTTAATATGTATTTGGCATAATTTTATATGACTGAGCATGGCCTGCAAAACCTGCTGGCCTACTTCTTTCCACATACACACACCCATAAATACAGTAACTTCTGTCAATTACTTGCTGTGTGACTATGGGAAAATTACTAAACTTCTCTGGGCTTCAGTTGCCTTATCAGTTAAAAAAAAGGGCGGGGCAGGGGAAAAGAAGGGGAATGATACCAGCACCCACTGTCATGGGAGAGTTAAGGAGATTTAGTGAAGTAGAATTTAGGTGCTAAGCCCTGTACCTGGCTTTTCTATAAATGGTGTCTCCCTAACCTTTACTTTCTTCCCTTTAATGTCATTCTACCAATGCACACTGCATTACAAAGCACAAATAAAAAAAATTAGGTACCAAATATTCTTGTATTAATGGGATCATGATAATTATTAAAATAAGATGATGTTGGAGTGAGGTTTCTGGCTTTTCTCTCCATCTCAGCTTATCACAGTTCATGCTGCTTTTTTTCCCTAACTCTGAGCTATAAACCACCCACTGAGAGGCATTCCTAATTCACAGGCTTTGCTGGTCGCCTTGACATTTGGTCTGTTTCAAAGTAGATACTGATTAAAGCTGTGTGTCTGTAAATGTACCGGCAGGCAAACCCTCAGACCTTCTTTCGGCTGCATGTGTTTATACACATCCTTGGTCACTGTAATGAGTAAAATGTGAACTTGGCCTATGACAATGGATCAATCAGGCTTTGAGGTGTAATGTGAACCATTAGCCATTTTCCCAAGACCAAGGACTCTGGAGAACACTGCCTGGGTTAAAACCCCAGCTCTACCAGTTACCTGCTGTGTGACCATCTGCAAGTCACTTAACCTCTCTGTGCTTTAGTTCCTCATCAGTAAAATGCAAACAACAATAGTGCCTCCCTCAACCCTAAAATCAGTTAACAAATGGTCCTGGCATAAAGCAATTTCTCTATCAATGGTATGAGGATTCGGCCTTCTGGAAGGAATCCATCAATCCTTGGGAAGAGAACAAATCTTTACTCAGCTAAAAAAGTCAGGGCCTGCCCACCACCAGGGCATCGATGTGGTGCCTGCACCAGGGTAACCAACCAATCTCTGGTCTTCTATGCTGAGATCCAGTGGCAAACAAGTCAGGGCACACTTCATTGTTCCAAGTGGTTTGGGAAATCATCCTGGAAAATCCAAATGTGGACAGAGCTGATGAGTTCATTCAAAGTCCTTTGCTGCCAGCTTAAAAGAACCAAGTGCACCAAACTGCCTATATTTAATGTGAAGACGTAAATGGAGTTGTCTAACCTAGGGCAGAATGTCTCATGCCCCAAAGACTCGAGTGACCATAGCCATTTGCAGCTCGCCCAGGGGATAGGCTGGTTCCCAATGGGGCATGACCCAAAGCACACAAACTACATTAGTGAGCACTATTATTTTTCCACTTTTACAGCAGGGACTCCCAGTCTCTAACTCCTTTACATACTCACGGAAGGAATAACCCCTTGAAGCAACGGTTCCATCCTTGTGTCTAACGGTCAGCTTGGACATTGCTCCTAAGTAAAATGTCCAAGTTCCAATCCCTCCTTATTACAACTCCAAGGAGAAACGTTAAGCCCAGCCTCTCTGCACCTCTAGTTTCCCTGCCAACAATCTCATCTAAGGGATGGAGAGGAGGGGACAAGTCTGTTTTTTCCTTTAGATCAGCTAAAATCAGATGTCCTACCACTGCATAAGTTAAAAAAAAACACTTGTGATTATCGACCAAAGAATCGATGCTCTTTAAATGTCACTATTGAACATTCTGTTTTCAAATGTTTCTCATTTAGTTTCCAAGTAAGATTTCCTTTAAAAAAATGTGTTCCATTATAAATTAGTAACAGCACATTCCCAGCATGAAACATACAAGAAAGTTGATGGGGATAAACAGTCGCTATTCTCATGCCCAGAGTTAACCACGGTCAATATTTTGCTGTGTCCCCTTCTCGTTGTATTTTTGTGTGCAATTTCTTGGTTATGATCTTTACATAATAAATGTGATCATTCTATCCAGACAACTTCCTACCCTGCTTTCTTTACTTGGGCTTTTTGGCTTAAGCATATTTTCCTTGCTTCTGTGATAAGAGTTAAACTGAAAAAGTTCCTATGGAAAAGTTCCTTCTTAATTTAGTTCAACAGTGGAGAGAAGGCAATGACTCTGACCTTCGTCGGGCAACAGAGGAAACAGAAAGGTCAGTTGGGAGGGACCTTGGCAGATCAGGAAGAAACAGGAAATGAATGGAGAATGATCACACCACTCTTTCTGGTAAGAAAGGATTCCCTCTCTAGGTCCAACTATCTAATTCCTGCAGAGTTGACCTTCAGGGGGTTGAGGTGCCGGAGAAGTCACAAATTGGTGAACCCCAGAATATACCTCGATTACAGATTTGTTCTTTTCAGTCTGAATTTATTGCAGCATTTACAAAGTAGAAGGGGTCAAATAAAGATTCTGGTTAAAAGTTCCATTGAAAACATAAAATGTGCCGATACCAGGCCCCGATTCCCACATGGTAACAATTATGTAGATGAAAGAAGGCACTTCGGTCTCCAGACTGGGCACGGGCTCTCTACCTAGCTGACTGCAGCCTGTTCCATCATTTACTTACCAGACCAGAGTCTGCAACCCTCTGTCCTAAAGTAACCTGTGATCTTTCCCTGATGTTCAGATGATCCAGGAAACTCCACTGCTGGTCCTTAGGTTAAAGACAATTGACTGGTACTTCTCTAACTCAGCCTCGTAAGACACCTTTGGAATAGGCAAAGCTCTTTAGAAATAAAGATGTGAACTCATCCACAATCTTTATCCTGGGCTAGAAAGTGTGTGAAACAGAAAATTTAGCAAGACAGCAAGGTGGTCTAGCGTGATGGAAGGCGTGTGGGTTCTGATTTCTTTTCATTACTTTTACATAATTCTGCAATTGGCTGCGGGCTGTTTTGACCATTATTTTTTCATGCAACGGGAAAAACTATGCCCCGGGGTGTGATTATTAAAATATGTTACTCTTCCATATTTAAATAGTGGAATGGCTTTTCTGAGCTCTAAAATGAGCCAAGGGAAATACCTCAGGCTTAAGATGTAAGTAAAATGTCGGCCTATTGTTGGAACCAATAACTGCCTGGACTTGGTCTTCCTCTGCCAAGTCATGAGTATGGAGTAACATGGGTGTGGAGAGAGGATATGAAGAAGGCGAGGGCCTTCCCCCATCCATGTGGTGGAGCAGAAGGCTCATGTGCCCTGGAGGACCCTGTCCTCAGGCATCTCAGCTTACACCTTGCAAATTCTTTGGCAGTTGTCACAAAGAGGCAAGGGAGACAGACAGAAAGCAAGGGGTTCTCTGAGAAAGGAAACAACCAATGGAAAGTTATTTAGTTGTAAGTAATTGAAACATACTCAGACTAGCCAGTGATTCTCAACCAGTGATGCCTTGTTCCTGTGGACATGGGGCCATGTCTGGAGACATTTTTGTTTGTCGTAACTGCAGGCTGGCGGACACTGCTGACATCTGGTGGGTAGAGGCCAGGGATGCTATAAGCCCCCCACAAGGCACAGGACAGCCCACAACAGAGAGTCACCCAGCCCCAAATGTGAGCTGCGCCAGGGTTTGAGAAACCCTGCCATAGCCCAACAAAGGGGATACCTTGGTAAATGAGGTACAGATGATTATCCAGTTACCCCCATCCTCCCTCACTATCACCACGCCTCTTTTCTGCCACAGTAATCATTTTTTTGTTTTGTTCTGTTTTTGAGACAGTCTTGCTCTATTGCCCAGGCTGGAGGGCAGTGGCACAACTATGGCTCACTGCAGCTTTGACCTCCTAGGTTCAAGTGATCCTCCTGCCTCAGCCTCCCAAAGTACTGGGATTACAGGCATGAGCCACAACACCCAGCCTAGTAACAGAGCTTTTTATGGTAAAGCTGATGTTTTTCGAGATGTATAAATCCATGAACACATGTATAGATTAACATAACCTGTACTCAGTCAGGATATGGCCTGGGTCTATCACCCAAAGCACTGCCTGGACTGTCCCTTTATAGCCAGAACCCACCCGCCCCAACCCCTACCCTCTAGTGATCTTTTCTTATCAACTGGAGTTTTGTCTTATTAAGAATGCTATACACATGGAACCACAGACTACGTGACCTTTTGGGACTGTTTCTTTCTCTCAGCATAATGTTTTTGAGATTCACCCACAGCGTTTCATGGATCAATTATCAATTCCTTTTGAACATACCTCAAAATAATAAGAGCCATCTTTGACAAACCCACAGCCAACATCATACTGAATGGGCTTAAGCTGGAAGCATTCCCCTTGAAAACTGGCACAAGACAAGGATGCCCTCTCTCACCAGTCCTATTCAGCATAGTATTGGAAGTCCTAGCCAAGGCAATCAGGCAAGAGAAAGACATAAAGGGCATCCAAATAGGAAGAGAGGAAGTCAAACTACCCCTGTTGGCAGAAGACATGATTCTGTATCTAGAAAAACCCCATAGTCTGGGCTCAAAAGTTCCTTCAGTTGATAAACAATTTCAGCAAAGTTTCAGGATACAAAATCAATGTACAAAAATTACCAGCATTCATATACACCAACAACAGCCAAGCCAAGAGCCAAATCAGGAAGGTCAGGGAGGTGAAAGATCTCTAGAATGAGAATTACAAAAACACTGCTCAAAGAAATCAGAGAAGACACAACTAATGGAAAACCATTCCATGTTCATGAATAGGAAGAATCAATATCATTAAAATGTCCATACTGCCCAAAGCAATTTACAGATTCAACGCTATTCCTATCAAACTACCACAACATTCTTTATAGAACTAGAAAAAACTATTTTAGAATTCATATGGAATCAAAAAAGAACCCGAATAGCCAAGGCAATTTTAAGTGAAAATAACAAAGCTGGAGGCATCATGTTACCTGACTTCAAACTATACTACAAGGCTACAGTAACCAAAACAGCATGGTACTGTTACAAAAACAGGCACACAGACCAATGAAACAGAATAGAGAGCCCAGAAATAAGGCTGCACACCCAAGACCACCCTATCTTTGACAAAGCTAACAAAAGCAATGGGGAAAAGACTGCCGATTCAATAAATGGTGCTGGGATAACTGGCTAGTCATATGCAGAAGACTGAAACTGGACCCCCTCCTTACACCACATGCACAAATTAACTGAGAACAGATTAAAGACTGAAATGTAAAATCCAAAACTATGAAAATCCTGGAAGACAACTTAGGCAATACCATTCTAGACAAAAGAAGAGGCAAAGATTTCATGACAAAGACACCAAAAGCAATCACAACAAAAGCAAAAATTGACAAATGGGATTTAATTAAAGAGCTTCTGCACAGAAAAAGAAACTATTAACAGAGTAAACAGACAACCTACAGAATGGGAGAAAGTATTTGCAAACTATGCATCTGATAAAAGTCTAATGTCCAGCATCTATATGGAACTTAAACAAATTTACAACAGAAAAACAGACAACTTTTTAAAAAGGTGGGCAGGCAGGGCATAGTAGCTCATGCCTGTAATCCCAGCACTTTGGGAGGCTGAAGCAGGTGGATCACCTGAGGTCAGGAACTCAAGACCAGCCTGGCCAACACAGTGAAACCCCATCTCTAATAAAAATACAAAAATTAGCTGGGTGTGGTGGCAGGCACCTGTAATCCCAGCTACTTGGGAGGCTGAGATGGGAGAATTGCTTGAACCCAGGAGGCAGAGGTTGCAGTGAGCCAAGATTGTGCCACTGCACTCCAGCCAGGGCAACAAACAGCAAAACTCAATCTCAAACAAACAAAAAAAAAGTGGGCAAAGGACATGAATAGACACTCAAGAAGATATACATGTGGCCAACAAGCATACAAAAAAAAAAAAGCTCAATATCACTGAGCATTAGAGAAATGCAAATCAAAATCACAGTGAGATACCATCTCATACTGGTCAGAATGGCTATTTATTAAAAAGTAAAAAAATAACAGATGCTGGTGAGGTTGCAGAGAAAGGGAACACATATATATTGTTGTTGGGAGTGTAAATTAGTTCAACCATTGTGGAGAGTGGTATGTCAATTCCTCAGAGAGCTAAAAGTAGAACTACCGTTCAACCCACCAATCCTATTACTGGGTATATACCCAGAGGAATATAAATCATTCTACCATAAAGACACATGCACACAAATGTTCATTGCAGAACTATTCACAATAGGAAAGACATGGAATCAAACTAAATGCCCATAATTGACAGACTGGATAAAGAAAATGTGGTACATATATACCATGGAATAGTATGCAGCCATAAAAAAATGAGATCATGTCTTTTTTAGGAACATAGATAGAGCTGGAGGCCTGAATACCACATGTTCTCACTTATAAGTCAGGGCTAAATGATGAGAACATGTGGACACAAAGAAGGGAAAAGCAGAAAATGGGGTCTACTTGAAGGTGGAGGCTGGGAGGAGGGTGAGGAGCAGAAAAGATAACTATTCGGTATTGGGCTTAATATCAAGGGGATGAAATAACCTGTAAGGCAACCCCCCCTCACTGTGACACAAGTTTACCTATATACCAAACTTTCACATGTACCTCTGAACCTAAAATAAAAGTTAAAAAAAAATCCATTCCTTTTTATTGTTGAGTAATAGTTCATTGTCTGGATATACCACATTTTATCTGTTCATTTGCTGAAGAAAGTTTCCAGTTTGGGGTTTTTATGCACAGAGCTGCTAAAACATTCACAACACACAGGTTGTTGTGTGAACACAGGGGTTTATGTACCCAGGAATGCACCTGCTGAGTCACATGGCTGATAGATATTTCACTTTATAAGACAGTGCCAAATCTTTTCAGAGTAGCCACACCAATTTATGTTCCTATAAAAGATCCAGTAGCTCTGTATCCTCGTCAGCACTTGGTATTGTCTTTTCCATTTAGGCCATTTTTTAAAAATCCTTATATTTTTGTTTTTAAACGGACAATAATTGTTCTTTTTCAGGGGATATAGTGATATTTTTATACATATAATGTATCAGATCAGAGTAATTAGCATATCCATCATCTCAAATATTTACCATTTGTCTTGGGAACATTCAATATTTTCCTTCTAGCTATTTGAAACTGTATCATGTATTATTGTAAACTATAGTCATCCTACAGTGGCATAGAACACTAGAACTTATTCCTCCTATTTACCTGTATCCTTTAACAAATCTCTCCCTATCTATGCCTTTCCCCAACCCCTCCCAGCTCCCAGTATCCTCTGTTCCACTTTTTACTTCTATGAGATCAGCTTTTTAAAGCTTCCACATGAGTGAGCCCATGCAGTGCTAACTTGATGGATGTTGGTATCTCACTGTGTGTTGTTGTTTTTTTTTTTCTTTTGAGACGGAGTTTCACTCTGTCACCCAGGCTGGAGTGCAGTGGCGTGATCTCAGCTCACTACAACCTCCACCTCCCAGGTTCAAGTGATTCTCCTGCCTCAGCCTCCTGAGTAGCTGGGACTACAGGCACTCGCCACCACGCCTGGCTATTTTTTTTGTATTTTTAGTAGAAACAGGGTTTCACCATGTTGGCCCAGATGGTCTTGATCTCCTGACCTTGTGATCCGCCTGCCTCCACCTCCCAAAGTGCTGGGATTGCAGGTGTCAGCCACCGCCCAGTCTCACTGTGGTTTTAATTTGCATTTCCCTCATAGGTAATGATGTTGGGCATCTTTTCATGAGCTTCTTTGCCATCCATATATCCTCTTCTGCATCCTCTTGAGTTCATGCCTTTTGCCAATTTTTAAAATGGACTTGTGTTCTTGATGTTTGAGTTTGAGAATCCTTTATGTATTCTGGATACATATCCTACGTCATGTATGTGACTTGCAAATACTTCTCCCCAGTTTGTAGCTTGTTGCTTCATTCTCTCACCAGTGTCTCTTGCAGAGAAGAAGTTTTTAATTTTGATAAAGTCCAATTTAATAAATGTTGTTGGTCATGGGATGTGCTTCTGGTGTCATGTCCAAGTGTAACAGAACTTACAAATGGCTCATGGCCACATCTTGCCTTTCTTGTAATGAAGGGTGGTATGTGACCAAGTTTTCTGGTCAATAGACTGAACAGGGTGTTGTGTTCCAGAAACCCTCCTGAAATTTCGGTTGGTAGACTTTCCCTGGCTCCTTCTTCTAGCCTCTTCCATCTTGATTTTTGGAGCAGGGTGGTGACAGCTGGAGCACCACCTTGAGGCACAGAGATGCAGGCCACACCATAGGCACGGTCCAATGGGGAGATGGGAGTCACCGTGTGCTTGAGAGCTTGTGGAGCCAAGCCTCATGCCAATCCTGCATGGCCTGCTATTGGCTTTTAGGGGAAGAATAAGAAACTTCCATTTTACTTAGACTACTGTTATTTTTTATTTTCCATCACCCTGGGCCAAATCTAGACCAAATGGATGCAGGGATATCTCATGAAACTCACCTAGGTGTCATGTAGACCATGGGAGCTAAACTGATCATCTGAGGCTTTTGCCTGGCCAGTCTACCTCCTTATTTTGATAACAACAATCAAAATATTCCTCCTGATCCTGGTATTCCCATCTCCCTATATCGCTGGGATAAAATCATATGGTTTGAGAGAGGCTGACTCTACTTCTTAGCTCCATGACCTAGCCTGACCAATCAGATTCACAGTGGAATTGCTTCAATGTTCTGCAAATGAATGATCCAGGACTCCTGCTGGGACTGCTCGGAATGAGGCCCTGTGGTTCATCTGGGGATATGAGTTCATGGTTACTGGCAGTCATTCTGCCACTAAAGAAAGGGCCTGCCCAAGAATACAGCCAGCTCAAAGAAAAGCAGAGCCAAGAGGTGGACAGGGATGTGCTGGTGGAAGCACAAGAGACTCTGATCAGGGACGTGGGAGGTCAGTAAGCCTTTCCAAACAGACAGGCATTGAATATGAGACCTGAAGCAAGAAGAAGGAGTTAATCTGCTAAAGGGGTCAGAGGTAAGGGGATGGAGAGTGAAGGCAAAGAGTTATCCAGGCAGAGCAAATGGCATGTGCAAAGTCCCAGGGGCAGGCTGACTGCCACGGAGGAGTAGTCAGAGCACAGGTTGCACCTTCTGGTTTGGATTGTGCTTTGCAAGGAAAGGGTGGGATCCCTACCAAGTTGTAGTTCTCTAGGTTACTGCGAAGGACCCTGCAGAGTACTGGATGAGTACTTCTGGAAAGAACTAAGACAGGAAGTCACTAAGCACCGAGGGAGGTGACACTAGAAACACAGGATAGAAACCAAGTATAGCCGGGCGCGGTGGCTCAAGCCTGTAATCCCAGCACTTTGGGAGGCCGAGACTGGTGGATCACGAGGTCAGGAGATCGAGACCATCCTGGCTAACATGGTGAAACCCCGTCTCTACTAAAAATACAAAAAACTAGCCGGGCGAGGTGGCGGGCGCCTGTAGTCCCAGCTACTCGGGAGGCTGAGGCAGGAGAATGGCGTGAACCCGGGAGGCAGAGCTTGCAGTGAGCCGAGATTGCGCCACTGCACTCCAGTCTGGGCGACAGAGCGAGACTCCGCCTAAAAAAAAAAAAAAAAAAAAAAAAAAAAAAAAAAAAAAAAAAGAAACCAAGTATAGCCAATCTCTCCAATGCCTGTCCCTTGCTAATGGCTACAATTAGGGACGTGAATATCCACTGCCCTGGGACCACAGGCTGCCCTGGACCCTGTACAATCAGGAAAAGACAGGAGCATGTTAGAGGTCCTATACGGAGCGATGAAAATTCAACTTCTTGCCTCCTCCATGGCAACAGAATGGAGGCTTATTCCTGCATTGGAATCAATAGTAACAGAGCATATTCCAGCAGGTCCCAGACGGTTGAAACCTGGCAAACACAAATTAGGCAGCTCATTAGGCCATGATTTTATTAAGCAGTATTTAATATAGTGAATAATTTTGAGCTTTATTATCTAAAATATAAAGGGGTATTTTTCAACATAGTTGAACAGCAGATTGGTTTTTAAAAGTATTGCTATTTCAGGCCCAACAAACCCAGAGCATTTCTCAAACAACCTTTTGTGGATTTCCAGATTCGAAGCTGTGCCCATGGTCCTCCCTCCCCACGTCCACCTAGCATTGCTGAGCCACCATCATGCCGCAGGGAGAAGTCCTCAGCTGTGGCTGCATACAAACTTCTCTGACCTCATAGCTACGGGAAAGTAGGGATTACAAATCCTGGGAGTCAGCGAGGTTCACGGCTGCTCGATGGAGATGAGGAGCCCTGCAGGCAGCAGCTGGTGGCCACAGGGGGTGTGCACCTCCCCTCCATATCCTGGATGGCTAAAAAAATCAAGAGATGGGTCTGAGCATCCAGCAGCCACGAGGATTGGTTGAGTGCAGTCCATCTACAAGTCTATCCTAGGTGTTGCCTATAGAATTAGTAGAGGAAAAACAGTAGAGATTGTAAAAAAAAAAAAAAAAAAAAAAAAACTGCTGAAGTTCACAAACGGCTTGTGAGAACAAAGGTCAGAGGACTGAGAAGGGGAGGAAGCCACTCGGCCTCTCCCGTGAACCTTCTAAGCCCAGCTCACCCTACAAATGGCGTCTACTCCATAGAGCATTTATACTGCCTCAAACAGGTCTATGGTCATGGTCCCCAATGTGCCCTATGGGGACAATTTCCAGACATTTAGCACCACAGGGGACATTTGACCACTAAAAGTGTTGATGTTCAACATTAATTTTTAATGTCTCAGAAAACCACTAAGCTGGTTTGTATTCTGCATCACATTGTTACAGTTGGTCAATCGTTTCCAGCTTGGAGAGTGCTGGGGACTCTCAATGGGGATATTCACAGGTTTCCTTGCCCTGTTCAAGGTTTAAAGGAGAGGCCCAAAGGGGAGGTCTTCTCTTCTCACTCCAGCTTCTGTCTGCTGGACTCTCTTGGGGCCAGGGCCCTGACCGAATGCATCAGCCTTTGGGGTCCACGGATTTGGGGTGCTGTCTGTCCAGCCTTCCTGGTAGGTGGAGCCACACCAAGGGTGCATGGAAGAAAAGGCATAAGAGATGTGTTTCAAGGACTGAAGCAACTTCGGGATGGCTGCAGCCCATTGTGCATGGTGGAAGGTAGCACTAGATGATGCCAGAGAGGTAAACTGAGGAAGGGTTGGAGGACAACAGGGAGCCACTGAAGGGTGTTAAGCTGAGAAGTAACAAGCGCAGGTTGCTCATTTAGAAGATGGGCTGCCAGCTGAGGATGAGCTGGGTGGAACTGGGTGGGATGGGGGACTGCAGAGTGTGGAAGGCAAGAGGCAAGGAGACCAGAGGGGAGGTGCTGCTGTCTGTCCAGGAGATGGACAGATGGTGGATGCCTAGATTGGGAAAGTGGCAGTGAAGATGGAGAAGTGGAAGGAGGTAAGACCCATTCCAGTGGCAAACTCAATCCCATCCTTCAGAGAGGCCCATCTCCCTGTTGCCTGCCGAAACGTACACGGTCATTTTCCACTGTGGGCAGGGTCTTCCCCTTAGAGTTCTCAACAGGACAACCATTTTGGGTGTGTTTGTTTGTTTGTCTGTCTCTTTGTTTTTGAGATGGAGTCTTGCTCTGTCGCCCAGGCTGGAGCGCTGTGGTGCAATCTCAGCTCACTGCAACCTCCGCCTCCCTGGTTCAAGCCATTCTCCTGCCTCAGCCTCCCGAGTAGCTGGGATTACAGGCGCGTACCACCACACCTGGCTAATTTTTGTATTTTTAGTAGAGATGGGGTTTCACCATGTTGGCCAGACTGGTCTCAAACTTCTGACCTCAGGTGATCCACCCTCCTTGGCCTCTCGAAGTGCTGGGATTACAGGCAAGAGCCACCACGCCCGGCCACCCCAGCTATTTTTTGCATGCATGCGCACACACACATTGTGGGATGAATAGTGTCCCCCCGAAATTCATGTCTACAAGGAACCTCAGAATGTGGCTGTATTTGAAAACAGGGTCTTAGCAGAGGTGATTTGTTAAGACGAGGCCATCCTGGATGAGGGTGGACCCTGGTCTAATGACCAGCGTCCCTATGAGAAGAGGAGAGGACTCATGGAGACGAAGACACGCAGGGGAGAGTGCCAGGTAAAGACAGAGAGAGAGACTACAGTGATGACAGTGTGAACCAAGGACGCCAAAGAGGGCTGGCAGTTGCCAGAGATGAGGACAGAGGCATGGGATAGTCTCTCCCTCAGACCTCCCAGAAGGAGCCAACCCTGAGGGCACCTTGATTTTGGATTTCTGGCCTCCTGGACTGTGAGAGAACAAATCTGTGTTGTTTGAAGCCTGCCAGTTTGTAGTACTTTGTCACAGTAGCCCTTAGAAACTGATAAAATGATAAAATATGCACACACACACACACATATATACACATTTATAAATAATTTTTCCTTTTTTAGGTCCCCACAAGAGCACACACACATATATTTACCATATATTTACGTGTGACAGTGGTTCTTAACCCTCACTCCCCATACAATCACCAAAGGAACTTTAAAACTAACATCCCCCCACCCCCGCCACACACTCACTCCCACTTCATCCAGGAGTAATTAAACCAGAATCTTTGGTAGCTGGAACCAGAGGACTCTACAGAGGGCCAGCCTTGAGAAGAGATTATCTGAGGAGGGTGGCGATCAAACAGACAGGATCTGCAGTCAAGCCACCTTCGTCTCCACCCTTCTCCACTGTGTGCCCTTGGCAAGTCATGTGACCTTTTCGAGCCTCCGTTTTCCTCATCTGTGGAATGGGGATGATAATCCTACTTGCCCCCGCCCCCACCCCCGGGATTGCTGTGACACTGAAATAAGTTAATGTAAGCAAAGAACTCAGCTCAGTGCCTGGCATCTAGGACGCTCTCAGTAAAGTGAACACAAGTATTATCGTATTCCTTTGAATACCATGATGTCAACAGCATGACTCTGCTCATCATTCCCATTTACATCACCCCTTACACTTTCTGATGAGCTGCTGCATGTGTTTTTCTGGCTCTGTTTTCACTGTGCACCTCCCATTACACACCCAAGATATGGAGGGAGATCATTACACACAAAGAGAGAATATGCAGCGGCCGACCACAGGAATGAGAAAGTCAGAAAAGGGGCCCTGGGCTCTCTGGGCAGCTTGCATAAAATGTCAGCTCAGATTCCTGGGTAACTACATCCAGCCCTCCAGAGGTCTCCTTGGAAATTATAGCTCTCAAGGTTTCCTTTGGCTGTGAAATGTCCGAACTTGGGGTCGAATTTCCCCTCCAACACGTCAGCTTGCATTTGGAGCAGGCGGGTAAGATCACTTTGGCTATTTCCTCTTTCAATTGCCTTTGGTCTTATTTCTCCCCTCCTAAGGAGGATGGTATCTCACACATTAGCTTCATCCCAAAATCAAATTACAACACTGTTTAGATTCCCCTTGTTCACGATTAGCCGTAAAGCCCAGTCTGGGATCTACTGGGGAAAGGACTCGCCTCCTTGCAACCTGGAGTGAGCGTCTCTCACTTCTTTTGTGGCCTCATGCATCAGGCTGCCTCAGTTTCCCTGTCTGTCAGGTGGAGGAAATGACGGTCCCTATCTCAAGAGACTGAGGGGTGACTCAAATGATGCCACACAGATGAGACGTGTCCAGAGCAGTGCTGGGGCCCAGTGAGTGTTCTGTGTCAGCCGCTGCTGTTACTGTCATAATTAACACAGTTTTAAGGGACAGAGGAGAGGCAGAAATGCCCAATGAACACAAAGAGCCCTCTATCCAAAAGGTGCAAGCACTTCTGTCTATCTCACCTTCCTCTGAGTTGGGGGTCAGACAACACTCTCTCCACCTAGAGGTCAGAGAATCCAAGTAATTCTCCACCAGCATCTAGAGAGGCAGACCACTGAGTTCGATTTCAAAGTTATAGTTAGGAATTTCAGAGCAGAATGGTAATTGACATCTAGCCCCACCCCTTCACTTGACAGATGAGGAAACTGAAGCCCAGAGACCGGAGTGCCTTGCCCCAAATCACCCCATCTCATAAGCATTAAGGGGTAGAACCAAACCCAGTTGTTCTGGTGCCCAGGCCCAGGCTCCACTGACACCCTCTCTTCAATTCTTTTCCCAGTCCTCCCCGCTTTCAGTTGGAATTGTTTCACTGAGGTTGGTGTTGAAGTGTGGAGGAGGGGAGTAGAGTATATTTTTACTCCATCCTTTACTCAACAACCATGATTTTCCATATGCCCACAGACCTGGGTGTAAACAGAAACCACCAATGGGGTAAAACCAGTCAATGTGGTTAGAACCGATGTGTCGGCCGGGCGCGGTGGCTCAAGCCTGTAATCCCAGCACTTTGGGAGGCCGAGACGGGTGGATCACGAGGTCAGGAGTTCGAGACCATCCTGGCTAACATGGTGAAACCCCGTCTCTACTAAAAATACAAAAATCTAGCCGGGCGAGGTGGCGGGCGCCTGTAGTCCCAGCTACTCAGGAGGCTGAGGCAGGAGAATGGCGTAAACCCGGGAGGCGGAGCTTGCAGTGAGCTGAGATCCGGCCACTGCACTCCAGCCTGGGCGACAGAGCAAGACTCCGTCTCAACAAAAAAAAAAAAAGAACCGATGTGTCATGAGATAGCATGGAATTCGGGGTTTTGGAACCTTGGCACCACTGGCAAGCTGGGTAGGGGGCTGGCATGTGCACTGTCTTAGGTGTATATGGGCCTCCCTGGCCTCCACCCACTGGATATCAGTAGCACCAAATGCAGCCAAATGGCCCCAGTTGAGAACCTCTGGTCTAGTTATTTCAGACCAGCTATAACACACAGATCGCTGTACCTGAAGCACACAGCCCTCTTAAGTACAGGTGGTGTTGCATCTCCAATGATGCCCTGAGAGAACGTGGCAGAGGGAAAGAATTACTCGGGGCGGCCTAAGAGACATCATCATCGGTAATAGCAGCAGCAGTAGCAGTCATCGTAATCATGTTAGTACAGAGGTAGAACAGCAGAAGCCGCTCTAGACTTAGAGCCAGCGAGGCACCCAACACTGACCCAGGCACTGGACAGGGACCTCCCTGCACCCCTCACAGGGTATGAGGGCACTGTCCTGTGCATTGTCAATGTGGCAATGTCTGGAGACATTTTTGGGTGTCACATCCAGGGGGAGGTGCCAGTGATATCCAGTGGGTGGAGACCAGGAATGATCATAAGCACCCAAGCCAGTGCACAGGACAGTTCCCTACCCCAAACAGGACATTTAGAGCAGGTGAAGGACTAGCCCAACAATGCCCAATGCTAGGGCACAGCAGCGAGGATGTCCGCATTTCAGAACTGTGCACCTCCCTAATCCATTCCACCACCTCATCCAATTAAAACGAACAACAACGAAAAGCTCATGTTCACTGAATACTTAGTCTGCACCAGTACAAACAACTTGGCATTCAACCTAATCCCCTCATGCCATTCCTGCAACACCTGTGGGGTGGGTACCATTCCCTTCCCCCTCATCATTGTACAGATGGGAAAAATGACATTTGTGGTTTTGGAACTTGCCCAGGTGCACTCAGCTGTTAGAAGGCAAAGCTGAGCTCTACCCTATGCAGTCACACTTACGGCCCAATTCCTGAGCCATTTACATCCGAGACATGTTTTACATGCATATAATAAGGCAAATGTTCAAACCCACCCACCCCTGAGTGGAATCCTGCTGAGGAAGAGGTGTTCGCTGATTGCAGAAGAAAAATGGACTGTGTATTCTGTGCATTCCTGCCCTGGGAAACTTCTCTGCTGGTCAGCACCTTCTGACCTCAGGAGCCTCTCCAAAGCCTACCATGAGATCTCAGAAAGGCAACTCAAGTAACAAAGCCAGCCTGTCCGGGAGCCACATAAACAGGATGTCACTGAACGGGTGAGGGAAGGAGCTGAGCTGTCCAGACCCACAGAACGTGGGCGAGAGCTCTCCATGGTTGACAAGAGCTGAGCGACTCCATGCTATTGTATTGTTATTCTCTTGAATGATCAGAAATTAGAAGCAATGACGGGCCTTATTTGCAGTGCTGCAGGCTTCCAGATGCAGCTAGGTATGTGTAAATAACTGGATATTTACACAACCTCCTGCTAACATATAATCCATTTTCAAAGACAGATCCTCTGTGTATGGTTAAGAAATGAAATGTTTTTTAAGACAAAAGAGAAAACCCCTTAGTGGTCTTTCAGCTTTTATCAGCCAGGCTGGTAAAAAATGAAGTTGGGAGGGATTTGATACATACTCGTGGGGACAGGGTTCACGGGAAAGGAACAGTTCAAGTGCCGGTATGGTGTAAATGTGGATTTTGTGCACTGGTTGAATTACAACAAATGGCATCCATTGCCTTATAGATGCACACACATAACTCCTTGTGACGGTAATAGGAACTAGGCACGCAAAGAGAGGGAAAAGAATGGGTCCCTCTCTGCAAACCCTATATTTATATTGAACATGATCTCCAGCTCTCTGCAGTTGTTGGGCCCTGCTATTAAGACCTTCAAAGACCAACACAGGTAGGCACTAGGGCACCAAAACAACCCCATTTTGTCAGGTTCTACTGTAAGCAATTGTGGTATTTTTCATCTCACACAAATGCTGACTGTTTCTACCAGGTGTCGAGCCGAGCTCTCTCTTAACCAATATAACGGGTACTTATTTTCATAATCATGTCCCCAAGGCACTGTAGGAGCCTCAGTATCTTCTGAATCCTCAAAGAGAGAATGAATAATACTCTGTGAGTCTGAGAGTCAGGACTGTGTGTCATTCTAATGCTCTGCAGAGTGAATGGCTGTGTAAGTTTCCTATGGCTGCTGCAACAAATCACCACAAACCTAGCGGCTTCGAGGAACACACGTGTATTATCTGACAGTGCTGGAGGTCAGAAGCTGGAAAGTGGGTCTTGGGGGCTAAAATCAAGATGGAGACAGGGCTGTGTTCCTTCTAGAAGCTCTAGGGGAGAATCTAGTTCCTTGCCTTTTCCAGCTTCTAGAAGCACCCACATTTCTTGAATCAAGGCTCCTTCCAGCAATGGCATCTCTCTAACTTCTGCTTCTGTTGTCACATGGCCTTCTCTGATTCGGACCCTCTTGCCTTCCTCTTACACGAACTCTTGTGATTACACTGGGTCCACATCTCAAGATCCTTAACATAATCCCACCTGCCATGCAAAGTTTTGGGGACTTGAGCCTACCAGTGTCTAATAACCAGAAGATCTGACAATATTAAGTGCATTTTGGCCGGGTGCAGTGGCTCACACCTGTAATCCCAGCACTTTGGGAGGCCAAGGCAGGTGGATCACTTGAGGTCAGGAGTTCGAGACCACCCTGGCCAACACAATGAAACCCCGTCTCTACTTAAAATACAAAAATTAGCCAGGCATGATGGCGGGTGCCTGTAATACCAGCTAGTCAGGAGGCTGAGGCAGGGGAATCGCTTGAATCTGGGAGGCGGAAGTTGCAGTGAGCCGAGATCGCGCCACTGCACTCCAGCCTGGGTGATAGAGTGATACTCTGTCTCAAATAAATAAATAAATAAATAAATAAATAAATAAATAAAGTGCATTTTGTCCTTCCTCCCAAACAGGAGAGTGTCTATAGTGACTCTTCCAATCCTGTACTGGTGACAAATGTATTCAGATCATGCCACGGTCCACACCTGGCTCAGTGTGGAAGAAGAGCATCAACAGAGGTGGCCAAGGTTAGGACTGCAGAGGGTACCTGAGGGATGAAATCAAACAAGCAGATTTCTGCCAGGTTTACACTTGCGGTCTCAGTTTCCTTTGTTAGTCCTAGCTGAGAACAGTGCAAGTTCATTTGGAAGCGAGGAGATGATTACCTGTAGCCTTCGGGTGGGCAGGAAAATGAATAGAATTCTGATGAGTGAATTAAAAAAAAAAACAGACAGCCCAAAAGAAAGGATTCTCCTTCTGGGCACTTGTTTAATGTTCTCGGAAAAGTTTGGAACTTCTGCCATAAATCTTCAGTGCACTTATTCTTCTCAACACAGACAATTCTTCATTATTTATATGTCACTGATCTAATTTTTACCATAGAAGCGTTTTCTGATGTTGACATGTTGACAGCAGGGTAATTCTTTCCCCGATAGAAGGATTCTTCTCTATACAAAGGATTCCCATTGAATTCCCTTAAAAACCAACCATGAAAGGGATGCTATGCTTCATACAAAGTTTGCTTTAAAATAAAAACAAGGACCTTCAACGCATTCAAAACATGTTTTGACTGATAAAATTATTGTAAGAATTCCCCTGAGGCTCCAACCCCATCCCCACCCCAGAAAGCCTTAGCTCCAGTAAGTGAGGTACACCTGTACACGATAAGGGGGAGATGAGAATGACAGCAAAGCCTCCCCAGAAACCTGGAATTGCAATGAAGGTGTTTCACACACACTGTTCCCTTTCCTGCTTTTTAAAAACTTAGCAGTTTGGCAGTCATACTTTGGTTTGACAGGGAAGTGTGAAAATGTGTCATTTTGTCTTCTCCAAACTTTTAAATCCAATCAAAATAACATTTATTCAAAACTGGGGGGTTGCTTGCCAGAATTTGTGGTGTGATATTAAGAGAGCCGACCCCAGATCTCTCTCACTGCTTTTCCTTTGTTCTGGTATAAAAACAACACAGAGCTTCAAATACACAACCCCCAAAGGTACATTTCACCCGCGAGCTTCCTCGCCAACACAAAGGGAGCAGCTACCTGGGGATGTTTGCCACTTCATTCCCTGGGAAAATTCCCAGCAGCCCAAGGATGCAGGCCCATGTGCTCGTGCCCTCTCTCCAGCACACAGGGTGGTGCGAGAAGTTGCAATGTGCACAATCTGGAGTCACACGTCTCTGCTGTACTGCAGCGGGGCCACCAGCTGGATGCCTGAGCGTGATCCTCCCAAGGCAGCAGCAGAGCCCTGGGGTGAGAGGTAGCAGGATCAGGGGCTGGAGGGCCTGGCCTGCGTCTCTACACCACCTCTCACCAGCAGTGCTACCTCTTTCCACCTATGCCACCTTTCCGAGGCTCAGTTTCTCCACGTGTCATGTATTAGATAGGATTTTTGGTTGTGATCGATGGTAATTCCCAGCCCAACCTAGCTTCAGAAAAAGACTGTATGGGTATATGTAACTGAAATGTCCAGGGATGAGGGCTTGATCCAGGCTCAAATTATTCTAGCCTTCACCATTTCTTGGCTCGTACTCGACACTCCCTACCTTGTGGTACTAAGATGGGTGCGGCAGCTCCACCCTTTTAATCTCTTAGGTCCCAGTGCAGAGGGGGTCACTTCCTAGCAGCTTTCCATAGCAGCTCTTGGATTCACTCTGATTGGATGCTGATGCACCTATCTCTGAACTAGTAACTGTGAACATAGGATGAGGCAGCAGGGTAGGGGATGTTCCATGAACCTCTCAGCCTAAGAGTCAGGGAAAAATGGATCCCCAAAGCAAAACTGGGGGCTACTGCTAGAAGATCAATACACTTGGAGGAAGCGGCAATCAACATATACTAGTTATGAAATTATATTTTAAACATATTGATTTTTACTTTTATTGTGCCCTTATTGACTTTATCCTATATCAATCTTTGCAACAACCCTTCAAAATAAGGCATTATTACCCCCATTTTATTGATGGGAAAACAAAGCTTCAGAGAGGTTAAGTGTCTTCCCCACAGTCACACGCTCAAAAGCAGCAGACCTGAAGTTTGAACCCAGGCTTGTCTGATTTCAGAGTTCATGACTTCTCTGCTAGGACTATTGTTGAATTGTGGTCCACTTGGGGTAGGTGAATCATTAGAGAGGAATAAATGCACATGCCTTACATTTATATACACATAGCATGTTATGGCTTATAAAGCATGCCCCAGTCAGCATTGCATTTAACCCCCACGATGGCCCTTTGGTGGAGCGGTCATTACTATAATCTTTTCAAAAAATATTATTTAAAAATAAATTAACATAGAGATGAGGTCTCACTGTATTGCCCAGGCTGCTCTTGAATGCCTGGGCTCAAGTGATCCTCCTGCTTCGGCCTCCCAAATTCCTGGGATTATAGGCATGAGCCACCTCACCTGGCCATTTTTATAGTTGAGTATACAGACAACGGTTAAGGAATTTGCCTAATGGCCCCAGCTTGAACAATAGTTGAAGAGTTAAATTCTCTCCACCATCCACAGTTTCACAGAAGAGACAGAAAACACCTACGAGCAGTTGGCTTAAAGCTGGACTGTGAAGAGCCAGGGTGAATACCGCATCAAGACCGAGCTGGGGCTTCATTTTAGCATGCCTGCATTTATTCATTTCCCCTTCTCTCATTTTTGTTTGAAGAGCCATTATTCCCTTTACAGAGCCCACAGACTCTAGGAACAGTGTTACAGTGGGGGACTCGCCTGAGAGCCAGTGATGTTTCTGTTCCCAGTGCCATGTTCAGTGACATTGCGTTCGTAGCTGAAAATCAACCCTAGCAGAAATATTTTACTTACACCATGGGAATTGGCAAATGTTGCATTTTGGGTTTGGGGTGGGGGGTAGGTGGGGCTTTATTTGCTTTTCAGAGAGCCACATGTTCAACATCCACCAGCATGCTGCTGGGTTTTCTCCAGCCCTAGCTCCAGGGTGTGTGGCTTCCTTAGGTCTTAAGAGTAGAACCCAGCATAACACCGGCCCTCGTGCCTCCCCGACTCCACTCCCACCACACCCTGCCTCAGTGCCTGGGTCAGAGGTGGGCATGCGACCCAACTGATCCCTTCAGAACTAAGTCCGGTATGTTTTTCCCAAAGATTAGACAGAATGGGCTCCTACCTAGTGGATGTGAACAAGAAAGCAAGGTGCCCTGAAGTCATGGCAGCCATCTTTGGACCGGAAGAGAAAGACTGCCACGAACGGAGGAAACCAGAGGGAGCAAAGGAGAGGCCGGGCATGGCCACCTCACCCAAGCTGCTGCATGGGCCATGCTGGGGTGCTCACAGCCTGCAAGGTTTTCCATCATGAGCATCCCTGACCATTTCAACCAGTTTAACGTGGGTTTCTGTTCGTTGCAACGAACCACCTCCTAAGTCACTTAGTAGAAGAGCAAAGGAAACAGCCTACAGAGTCGGGAGCTGCCGCTGGAATACAGCAACGAATACAGCAAACTGATGTTCACAAAAGGCTCTTGGAGAAAGAAAAACATGTTTCTTACAATGTCAGGCACTAACAAATAAACACATGCCAACCCCAACACCTTTCTTGGGGACCACTGGTTATCCAGAAGACACTGCATCCTCCCCAATTCACCATATGAGAATTGGTCTCTTTAAGAATTAACACGAGGCCGGGCACGGTGGTTCACACCTGTAATCCCAGCACTTTGGGAAGCTGAGATGGGCTGATCGCCTGAGGTCAGGAGTTCAAGACCAGCCTGGCCAACATGATGAAACCCCGTCTGCACTAAAAACACAAAAATTAGCCGGGCATGGTGGCACGCGCCTGTAGTCCCAGCCACTCAGGAGGCTGAGGCAGGCGAATTGCTTGAACCCGGAAGGCAGACGTTGCAGTGAGCGAAGATGGTGCCATTGTACTCCAGCCTGGGACGACAGAGCAAAGACTCCATCTCAAAAAAAAAAAAAAAAGAAAATGAATGTGAAAAGATGTGACAGTGCTTCCGGTTTTGTTACGGGTTAATGATGGAAGCAAGAGGTGTTGGTAGCAAGATTGCAGCTGACATGAATGTCTCCGTCCGGCTTTCTGGATTCCTCATCTCTGAAACAGGGATGGTAGGACCCATCCCTTGTAAATTTTCTGCGAAGATGAAATGAAATCAGTCAGGTTTGTGAAAATAGATTCCGTATCTGGCCCGGCATTCTCCAGATGAATTCCATTTACATGTGCATCTGAACTATTAAACCATATAAAATGCCTTCGCTTTTACTTGGGATAATAAATGAAAACTCTTTTGACATTTGAAGCATTTCATGTCTCTGTGCTTCCAGAGAACAGTTCCATTTAACTTGAAAGGGGTTTTCAGGGTAATTCACGTTTAATGTTATGAAAGCATTTCTCTCTCACATTGGGCTTTATCTAAATTTTTAAACAAGGCCTAATTTACAGGCCCCAAACGACTTGGCAAATTTCCTGCAATCTCATTGAAAAAGTCCTGGCTGCTTATATGCTGCTGGTGTGTTGAAAGACTGCTTTGTCTAGGGTGCCAACTAAAACTGAAATTACTCCGCCGACAAAAGGTCGTCCTTTCAAACAAACTCACGGGATCCACAGGCACGCCTGCTATACAGAACTGCACCCGGATCCGCTGCCCCAGGACCAGACCCGGTGTAATCTGTACCCGGTCTGTAGCAACGGAGACTGAGATGTCCCACTGCAAAGGGAGAAAATAACTCAGAGAACACACTGATTTTGTTTGCAAGTGGATGGGTGCTGCCTGTTTCTTGGGAAGGAGACGGTGAGAAGGTCAGACAGACGAGGGAGAGAGAGTTCCATATCCATCTTGCCCACGCTGTTGTCAGCTGTCGGACACATCCGTGATTCACACGTAACCCAAATGCCAAGTGGAGGCCTGATGTGCAGAGACTAAGCCTGTTGCCCCTCACCGCCACACAAGAACAGCCTCCTCAACACACCTGGGTGCCCCTTGCACAATGCTTATCAGGCCTAGGTGTGGAGCTTCTCTAAACTTAGCTGGTTGTTTGGCGGTTGGGGGGTATGCTACCCAGAACATGAGTACCCTGGCGTCAGCTGCTGTGGATTCTAACGGGAAACCAGCTTGGCTGGGAGTCATTGAACATATATTTATTAGGTACCCTCAGAAGGCAGGCACTGTGCTAAGCCCTAGGAATACAATGGTGATCAAACCAGACGCAGCCCCTGCCTTCACAGAGCTTACGGCGCAGCAGGAAGAAAGCAGATTAAATCAACAGTGATACAAGGGGAGTGAGGAGCGAGTCTTTTAAGTTCTCAGTGAGATCGTATCAGGCCTGTGCAGACAAACCTCCTCGGGCCTCCCAGCTCGCCAGCTGCAAGGGCTCACTCCCTCTGCCTGCTCTGACCCAGCCACCTCTCTGATCTCATCTCTTACTGACCTCCTGGGCAACTTGCTGGGTCCCAGCTGCAGGGGCCTCCTTGCATCCCTCAAGCACACTAAGCAGGCTGCAGCCTCATGTGCCTCTGCACATGCTCTTTCTTCTGCTTGGATGCTGAGATGCTTGGTCCCCGACATCCCATGGCTGGCTCCTTCACACCCTTCCCGCTCTCTCTGAGAAGGCTTCTCTGATGCCCCCATCAAAACAAGTACCCCAGCCACTCTCTAATTTCCCTTAGTATCCCCAGTGCACTATAGTTTTATTTGTTACTGTGTCTTTCCCCTGCTGGTCTGTCTGTTCACTGCTTTATCCCAGGGCCTCCAACAGTGCCTGGAACCTAGTAGGTGCTCAATAAATATTTACCAAGTAATAAATATTTACCAAGTGTCATAGTAAGTGACTTCAGAGTGCTAAGGGGGCACATTGTAGGAGCCCAGTCCCTGGCAGAGTCTGGAAGGCTTCCCAGAAGTGGCACTTAAGGATCAGTAGAATGTTTTTTTGCATGAAAAGCAGGGAACAGGGCTGCAAGCAGCATGAACAACCTTGAGAAGTCTGGAAGAGTCTTCGAGGATTTTGGTGTGGCTGGGGAGCAGGCTGCATGGGGGCAACAGCAAGAAATAGGACAAGGGAAAGAGGCAGTGTCAGGCATAGCGGTGCCTCAGGAGCCACGGTAAGGAGTTGAGGCTGGATCTGGAACCACAGAGAACCACCTAGCAGGTATTCAGAAGCAAAACCACACAGAGAAACTTGTGTTCCAGAAGGTTCACTTGGGCTGTGGCTTGGCGAAAGTGGACAAGAGGCTGGAAGATGCTGCTGTAGGGGCTCATGAGAGATGCTAAGACCCCTGGCCAGGCTGGTAACCCTGGGCAAGGCACTTGACCTGGACCCATTTGGACCTCCACTTTCTTATCTGCCAAATGGGTACACTAAACAACAGAATGGGCTGTTGTAAGAATCTGTGCACACAGTGTTGTTTCTGCTGGAGTGCAAAGGGAAGTGTTCTACAAAAGCACGCTGTTAGGAGGAAGACTAGCTTTACCGGCTAATGGCTGAAGCTTTACATTTTCATCCATGCTTAGCACTTAGTGCATATGTCAGAATCTAAACTCATGAATTTCAATAACAGTGTCATTGATTGACAGCCAGAAGTCATTAATTCCGTATAATGTGTACAGGCAGCAGGAGAGGAAGAGGACAGAATAAAAGGCCTCTAATGACACTTGCAAACTCTCAGCAGGGCTCAGTGCAGTCGGCTGGAGCCAGAATTCCGCAGCCCCACCAGGTATGAGAACGAAGGATGGAATTCTCATGAGCTGTGCCAGCTCTTTCAGCTCAAGTCCATGCTCAAGGAGAAGAGCTTCTAGATATAAATCTGCGTGACATATCGAATATCCCTCAGAATCCTGTAGGTCCCCTGAAAAGCGAGAAACCAGTAGACATCCAGGTATGAATATGGGTGTGGCCAGGGAGAAAAGACATCTGCTGAAAAGCACTAGGTTTCTTTGCCAGCCCAAACGACTACCACTTCCCACAACCTCTCGTTTCCGGGGAAATTGCAAACAGCAAATTATACCGAGTGCATCTGTCCCTGGGAAGAAATCACATCGTCCAACGCACAAACCTCCCGCCCTCTTTCATGTCTGCTAATTGCCTGCCGAATCGAGAGACTTTTGAAAGGCAGGATGATAATTGAAGTTTCACATAATTACATTTTAAAGTAACGCTTTTAGCTTCCCCCAACCTCAGTCAAAACTCTAACTTGTCAAAATAATCTTAAAGTTTTTTATCCCCCCCTTAAACAAAGATTGATGAAATATCACTGGAAATCTTTTAGCTGCTAATTATAAGTCAAGCCTCTTTGGGGCTTTTTGGGGATATCTCTTTGACTTCTCTAAGTGATTCGTTTGGTCCTCTGCTTTTAAACTGTTCATTTTCCACTTGCAGAGAAGAATGAAATTTCTTCCCCAGTTTTAATTACAATCGAGGCATTATCCTCGGATAGTAGAGAGCGAGGCATTGCAATGTGAGGGGGGGCCACCCTGTTAATCAGGGATACATCTAGTATACTGTGGAGGCTCCTACCTTTCATTACATTACCTTGTTGGTTTAATTAATGGTATTACCCTCTGAACTGTGTACTGAAGCTTAAAAGAAACTCCACACATGCAGAAAACACGCTCAAGGAAAAAGAGAAGAGTGCCTAATAGAACATCGCTCATCACCCTCGGTACCGCTGCTAATGTCTTCCATGATGACTATGCGGGGTCGGGGGTCGGGGGATCCTTCAGGGGACGCAGGTTGAGCTCACATAGTTCTCTTAGAAATGGTGGCCATGTCTGTATTTTGATTTCTGGCACAGACTGGCAATTTATCTGGGATACTTAATTTTAAAAACCAGACATCACCTCATCAAAAACTAAATGTTGTCCCTGTTTGTTCAGGTGAAGTTTTTGGTAATGTCTAGTGAGATCAGGCAGGGCAGGTAGAAGGACAGCGAAAAGGTCTTTTGCTCTTGAGTCACTAACCCAACTCAAATTATAATATTCTTGTGAAAGGCTATACTCGACAGTGTTAATTACCACAAAACTGTAAGCTCCAACATTTGAGTATAAACTCTTTGCAGATAGTGACCAGGTCGTGTTCAGCCATGACTTGGCACACTGAAAGGACTCAGTAAATGTTTGCTGAACAAATGAATGAACTCTCTTCACTGAGTCTAAGGCACACTGTGAGCCATGCACGGTCGGTGGAGATTTTGTTGAATCCTCTAAACTTTTCTCTTTTTTTTTTATCATGAGAAAGTAGTCAATTTGTCAAGTGAACATAACACACCTAAATATTTATGCACATAATAACAGAACTTCGGAATACAGTAAACGAAAGCTGAGAACTGCAGGGAGAAATAGACAAATCCACAATAGTTAGTGTTTTTTTTTTTTTTTTCTTAAGAGATAGAGTCTCTCTCTGTCACCCAGGCTGGAGTGCAGTGGCGTGATCCTGGCTCACTGCAACCTCCGCCTCCCAGATTCAAGCAATTCTCCTGCCTCAGCCTCCCAAGTAGCTGGGACTACAGGCACATGCCAGCACACCTGGCTAATTTTTTTGTTTTTAGTAGAGACGGGGTTTCACCATATTAGCCAGGATGGTCTCAATCTCCTGACTTTGTCATCCGCCTGCCTCAGCCTCCCAAAGTGCTGGGATTACAGGCATGAGCCACTGTGCCCAGCCTGGTTTTAATATTCTCTAAATAATTGATAGGACAAGTAGGGCTAAAATCAGTAAGGTCATGGTAGACTGGAATAACAGTATAGATCTACTTGACCTGATTAATATTTTTAGCACACACTGTTCAAAATAACAGAATACACATTCTTTTCAAGGGCACATGGAACCATTTACCAAGAAATACCACATTCTAAGATATAAAACAAGTCTCAAAAATTATTAAAGGACTTAAGTTACACAAAATATACGCTTTGACCACAAGGGAATAAAATCAGAGATCAATAACAGAAAGAATTATCTGTGAAAAAGCACAAAATATCTAGAAAACAAATAACAAGAGTTCTAAATAAACTATGGGTCAAATAAGATATCAAAAGAGAAATGAAAGTATTTTGAATTGAATGAAAATGAACATACAAGGTATTAAAATCTGTGGGATGCAGCCAAAGCAATACTTCAGGAAATTTTATAGCACTAAACACCTATATTAGAAAAGAAGAGAGATGTTTTTAAATTATTATGTTTAAACGTTTATTTTAGATTCAGGAGTACATATGCAGGCTTGTTATCTAGGTACATTGTGTGTCATGAGCATTTAGTGTATAGATTATTTCATCACTCAAGTATTAAGTTCAATATCCGATAATTATCCTTTCTGCTCCTCTCCCTCCTCCCATCCTTCCATCCTCAGGTAGACCCCAGTGTCTGTCGTTCCCTTCTTTGTGTCCAAGTGCACTAAATGTTTACCTCCCACTTATAAGTGAGGACATGTGGCATTTGGTTTTCTGTTCCTGCATTAGTTCACTGAGGATAATGGCCTCCAGTTCCATCTATGTGGCTGCAAAGGATAGGATCTTGTTCTTTTTTAGGCCTGCATAGTATTCCATGGTGTGTCTTACGTACTACATTTTCCTTATCCAGTCCACCATTGACAGGCATTTAAGTGGATTCCATATCTTTGCTATTGTGAATAGTGCTTCAGTGATCATATGCATGCATGTGTCTTTATGGTAGAATGATTTACATTCCTTTGGGTATATACCCAATAATGGGATTGCTGGGTCAGGTGGTCATTCTGTTTTACAATTTTCTGTGAGAAATTGTCAAACCACTTTTCATACAGCTGAACTAATTTACATTCCCACCAGCAGTGTATAAGCATTCTCTTTTCTCCACAACCTTACCATCTGTTATTATTTTGACTTTTAAACTAAAAAAAAAAAAAAAAAAAAAAAGTAAGAACACTGATATCCAAAGAAGTTGAGCAAATTTTCTAAGGTCATACAGGTATTTAAGCATCAGAGTTAAGATCTGAACCAGACTTACTAGATTCCAAAGACAAAGTTTTTGACACCTCCCTAATAAGAAGAATCAGAACAAAGGGATAAACCCATAATCTGAATTTCATTTCAGATAAGGCTTAAAGGTGAAACAGAGTTTAGACACATTTTAATTAATATTTTCAAAAAACACAAGAAAATCTCTTATTTCACTAAACATAATATTATTTATCACTGTCTGCTGTATTTTTTTCCAAACTCCCATGAAGGCCTAATACTAAGCAAACCCATACTTTCCAATTAGAATTGATCAATGTACTCTCCTCTTCCAGAATGGAGTCTCCATGGGCTGATTTCAGGGGCTTTTGATCAGTCAACATTTAACTTTTAGTAAATGTTCACTGTGTCTTAAAAGAAGTCAGAGCACATCTGATTTCAAGCAGCTCACAAGGTAAAGGAGGAAATGAATCTGTGTAATTTTCTTCTAAAACGGCCTCTTCAACCAGTGTTGGGAAGAGGAGATGCTGCCTCAGTAGCTGACTGTCTGCAATGTTCAAGTTAGAACAGCCTGGTCCCAGGGCTCTTATACTTTTTGCCCTGTTCAAGCAGTAAGTACAGGCTTTGTAAGGTTTCTTAGGGTTTGCAACTTTCCCATTGTATTAGTCTGTTCTCAGGTTGCTAATAAAGACATACCTGAGACTGAGTAATTTTTAAAGGAAAGAGGTTTAATGGACTCACAGTTCCACATGGTTGGGGAGTCCTCACAGTCATGGCGGAAGGCAAGGAGGAGCAAAGTCACATCTTACATGGCGGCAGGCAAGACAGCCTGTGCAGGGGAACTTCCCTTTATAAAACCATCAGATCTTGTGAGACTTATTCACTACCACAGGGAAACCAGCCCCATGATTCAATTATCTCCACCTGGCCCCGCCCTTGACACATGGGGATTATTACAATTCAAGGTGAGATTTCGGGGGGGACACAGCCAAACCATATCACCTATGCTTGCTATTTTCTTGTCTTCTGTCTGGTTCCCCAAAGCAAAGTGACCTTGGGGAGTTAGTGTGGTCCTAAGAGGTAGCCTGGGGGCTCTGAGGAGACCTGTCCCTGTGGTTCCTTATAACCCAGAGTCTAGCAGAACAGAGGTTGGTTAGAAGGCATAGCAGAATTAGTAGAGTCAGAGCTCTTCTTAAACAAGCATGTGGATTAAACACACGTACTTTCTGCATTCAGAAGTGACAAAGACCTACTTGTAAAATGCCATATCCATTTGTGAGAAAATAATACACTTGTGGCACAGCTGTCTTGAAAAGCCTGGCATGACTCTGGCTGCTGAGCAGTAAGCCCCCCTCTTTCCACCCTCCAGCCATTGATTAGCCCCATTAGCAGGTAACAAATGCCTTGGGTGGCCCCGCTCCAGTCCCGGTGGACCAGCACATGAAGGATTTGGCCTCCATCTCCAGCAACTGTCTTTTCACTTGGCAGCTCCCCTGAGAGGCAGAAGCTCCAGGAAAATGTCCCCCCCTTGGAGCTTCCCATCTGCTCTGTGGCCAGCCAGCAAGTTCCTACATGGGGAGGCTGATGTGACAGCTCCAGTTTCCAGGACAAGCAGAGATGATGAAGATCGTCTATCCCAACAAACCAGCACACTGATGATGACAATGGAGACACTTTCAAAGAAACTTAGCTTGTGCAAGAGACTCCGCTGGGAGATTTCCATGGCAGCACCTCTGAGGATCCTCACAACAACCCTAAAATGCAGATGCTTCTATTATTTCCATTTTAAAGATGCTAAAACGGGGGCTGAATGAGATGAGGCACTTCGCTCAAGGTCACTCACAGCTATTATAGTAGTGGCAGGGGTGGGACTTGAGCTCATGACTATTCTTTGAGAAGGCCTCTTGCCCACTATGGTATTCCGGCTGGCTACTGCCACCCTACAACCTTCTTGGTATTTTCAGAAAGAAGCAGCAGAAAGAAGAGGAAAGTTTCCATGGTTACCCTGTCACAAATCTCCTCTAGACAACATGTGCCCTAAATCTATCCAACAGGGCTCCCTAAAGACCTGGCCGAGCCCTGGAATCTTAGAAACCTATTCCAGCTTCTTGCCACCCAGAGAAGATGTGGCAAAATGGAGATTGCATCAATAATAACCAGTGATAATGATAGGAATGATCACAACCAGTTTCACTGGGTGTTTCTGATCTGTTAGGCACTGCTGAGTCTTGTGTGAATGAACGTATTGAATACTCTCAGCAACTTTCAGAAATGGGTGCTCTTACCAGCTGCATTTAACACTTGAGGAAAGCTGCCCATTAGTTTTAAATAGAATTGTTTCAAACAATTTCAAAATTATCTAATTTTTCTCTTGCGCTTACAATTTAGGGAGAAGCAGATGGTATACTTTTGTAGAGACTATACATACACATATAAAATACGCACATATACACAGATCTTACCATTGTACAAATGGGTAACTGTGCAGATGGGTAACTGTACTTACTATTGTACAGATGGGTAACTGTTAACCCAGCAGGGGCAAGGCTACAATGCATTGACCTGGGGAGATGAGATGAGGCTAAAACTGAACTTAAAGTGATTCGATGCCACTATTCAACAGCCAAAAAGGCAGAAACAACTCACGTGTCCATCAATAAATGAATGGATATTATGTGGTATAGCCACACACTGGAATAGTATACAGTAATAAAGAGGAATGAAGTGCCGATACATGCTACAACACGGATGAGTCTTTTTTGTCTTTTTTTTCTTTTTTTTTGAGACAGAGTCTCGCTCTGTCACCCAGGCTGGAGTGCGGTGGCCGGATCTCAGCTCACTGCAAGCTCTGCCTCCCGGGTTCATGCCATTCTCCTGCCTCAGCCTCCCGAGTAGCTGGGACTACAGGTGCCCACCACCTCGCCCGGCTAGTTTTTTGTATTTTTTAGTAGAGACAGGGTTTCACTGTGTTAGCCAGGATGGTCTCGATCTCCTGACCTCGTGATCCACCCGTCTCGGCCTCCCAGAGTGCTGGGATTACAGGCTTGAGCCACCGCGCCCGGCCATGGATGAGTCTTAACATCATCATGCCAAGTGAAAGAAGACAGTCACAAAAGGTCACATGTTGCATGATTCTATTTACATAAAATGTCTGGTATGAACAAATCCATAGACACAGAAAGCAGATTTGTGGTTGCCAGGAGGTGGAGGCAGGGAGAATGGGGAGTGACTGCTTAATGGGTACAGGGTTTCTGTGTGGGGTGGTTAAAAGGTTCTGGAACTAGATAGTGGCAATGGTTGCAAAACATTGTGAAAAGTATTTTTAATGTGAATTGCACATTTTAAAATGATTTAAATGGCAAACTTTCCATTATGTGTATTTCACTACAATAACAAAAGAATGATTCAATGCCTGGCACAGTGGCACATGCCTGTAATCCCAGTGCTTTGGAGGGATGAGGTGGGAGGATTGCTTGAGGCCAGGAGTTCAAAGACCAACCTGGACACCATAGCAAGACCCAGTCTTTACAAAAAAAATTAAAAAATTAGCCAGGTATGGTGACACCCACCTGTAGATCTAGCTACTTAGGAGGCAGAGGTAGGAGGACTGTTTGAGCCCAGAAGTTTGAGGCTGCAGTGAGCTATGATTGCATCACTGCACTTGAGCCCAGGCAACGGAGTAAAATTTTGTCTTAAAAAAAACAAAAAACAAAAAACACAAGAATGATTAAATTCCTTTTTCATTGTGCATGGGGTAAAACTGGATTCCTTTTCTTAGTTTATCAGAACCTTCTAACTCTGTCTTCCACCCCTTCATTCTCAATCTCACTGACTCTCATCTCAATGTCCCATTAATTCTCCCATCACACGCAGATCTTGAGCCAAACCCAAACACTGGCCAAACCCAACAAGCCATGCTGTCTCCCTGCCATGTCTGTATCCTGCAGCAAGCTCTGCCCAAAGACCCACCTACACCTTCTTGACCCGAAGAAGACCTACTTGCCCTTCTAGACTTCTGCTCAAGTGAAGGCTCCTTTGGAGACTGTCAGGGAACCCCTCACCTTTCCTTCAGCCTGGGCAAAGTGTCCCTTGTCAACACTTTTACATACCTTGCACATACTACTATCATTGTACTTGTCACAGTGTATTGTCATTGAGAGTGACACGTGCTGGTTGAAAATAGGCTTTGGGGTCAGTGGGCCAGAGTTCAAATGTCAACTCTACCCACGGTGTGGTCATAGACACATGATTTAATCACTCTGTGCCTCAGTTGCCTGACCTGTCAAAATTGGACTAATAATAAAACGATGTGAGGATTAAACACGAAAATACATATACAGCTTTTAGAACGGTGCCTAGTCCCTTCTAGTTACTCCATCATGTTAGTGTCACTTATTATCTTCATCATTACCATTGTCCTCTCCCTGCCCCAGGAGCTTCATGAACTCCATTAGCCCAGCATGGGGCCAGCCATGGGGCAGGTGCCCAAGAAATATGTGCAGAATAAAATTATGATCCCTTTATTCCATTCTTCTCATCTTCCTGACGGGAAAATGGAGACTTGAATGGCAAAGTCATTAGTCCAAAGTCATGTCACCAGCTCAAGGCAGAAGATAGTCTAGAACTTTGGCCTTTTCATGTCAAATCCTCACTCTCATCACTAGAATATGCCGGGGTGGAGGCCATGTCCCAGCATGTTTCCATGGACATGGGACACACCTTACAAACCAGATGAAGAGTGAAGCAAGTGCTGGACTCAGCTGCCATCTTGCAGCACCCAAGGCCTTTCCTTGCTTAACAATGAGAGCTTGAAATATCAGCAGCCGAGCTATAAATAACTGAGAAAAAAAAAGAATCCAGAAATTAACTAAGGGTCTGTCAGTGAGTCAGTGGGGCTCCCTCTCCCAGGGAGGATGATGCATGAGCTGTCGGAGATAAGACTCTGGTTGGGCATATTTAAGGTGAGCGCAGATAGCAGTGGGCACTTGGGGAGTCCCTTCTGCCACTGCCAAATGGAAAAGCCCATAGATCAAACCACAAAATAAATGAGGACATTAAAGCTTCATACACTTTGGGATTTTTATTTGAAAAACCAAGATTCCAATTTTAACTAGCTCCTCCTCAAATGGTTGTTTTGTCAGTCCCAAGAAATGTCACTCTTTAGCACTACAGGTCTTCCATGGGACACTCTGGACAGCTTTAATACACAGTTCCATATTCATAGCTGATATTTATTGAATCCTTAGCATGTATGTACCATGCACTTATCACCAGGATTCACGTATATTTACTCACTTTATCTTTATAAAAACCCCATAAGGTACGAGCTACAGGCAAACCTTGTTTTACTGCACTTCGTAGATACCAAGTTTTTTTTTCTTTTACACAAATCAAAGGCTTGTGGTAACCCCTCATGCAGCAAGTCTATCAATGCCATTTTCCCAACAGCATGTGCTGACTTCATGTCTCTGTATCAGCATTTTTTAGCAATAAAGCATTTTTAAATTAAGGTATGTAGACTTTTGAGACAGAATGCTCTTGTATGCTTAATAGGCTACAATGTAGTATAAACATAACTTTCATATGCGCTGGGAAACCAAAAAATTTATGTGACTCACTTTATTTCGATATTTGCTTTATTGTGGTGACCTGGAACGGAACCTGCAATCTCTCTAAAATATGCCTGTATCACAGAACAGCCGCATAACATAGATAGCAAAGCATCTGTTACGGGACCAGCAAAAAGGCATGCAGGGAAGTGGTGGGGCTGCAGGTTTAACCCAGGTATCTGAATCCAGTGAAAGGATTGGAGTCATACAACCAAGGTCGCTGTCTTGCAGGATCCTTGAGAGACTAAATAGAAACAACGATGGAAGTGGCTCATGACACTCACCGAATGACCAAAAGTATGGGCCATGTCATCCCCTGGACTTGTAAGGGACAGCATAGACAGCCCCTTAGGAGCTGGCTGGAGTTAATAGCGATTTGATGGACACCCACCACTATATTACAAATGGTCAAGAGCACAGTGAATGCAAATGAGGCCATGAGGGCAGAAACCCAGCCTTCCCAAGTGTATCCTGCCTGCATTGAAATGTCCTGGTTCTATCTCTGAGCTTCATATTTCATGCAAAAGGCAACCCTGAGATCGCGGCTCCAAGAAACCCTAGGGAGGACAATCAGGATGACAAATGGAACCCTCCCCCTTGTATCTCAGAAATGCCAAGAGGTGTAGGTGATGGGCTGAAATACCTAAACACAACAGGGGAGTGAGCCTTCGCTGAGGCTGATTTATGGGCAGAGGGGCCCAGCTCTCACCTTTATTTACATTGCTTGGAGCACATAAACTCCAAGAAAATTTAGTGTTTTAATTTGGGCATCTGGCTTGTGCTTTTTGTTTTTTTTTCCTAAATCACCCTCTTCTATGCTCCCTAGAAAGTCAGACCAAGCCATAAACTCCATACCACAGGTCTCCTCTGTTTCTAGCTTGTCTGTTTCAGAATTTAAGTTATTTGAGGGCACAGAAAGGATGAGTTTATGGCACACAAACGTTCTGCTGGGATCTGCAGCACAGATCTGTGTAGCAGCTGGGACACCGCATGAGGAAGCTTGGGAGTCAGGATAACACGAATTGGACCAAGAGGCCAGAGGTCTTGTTCTAGCCCAGGTTCTGCTATAAAGGGCTGTATAGCCTCAGCAGGCTCACTTGTGCTCTCCAGCCTCAGTTTCTCCAACTGCAAAGTAAAGACTAGATGAGGCTGTCTTCAATGTCCCTTTCTGGATTGTATAGGCATTGCGTCATTCCACAACCTACATGGGCACTTCCTTCTGGTGCTACCTTCTTCTCTGTACCCCAGCTTTCACGTGTCTCTCCTGCACCTGTCTCTGGCAGAGTTGGCAGGCTGACATCATCTCTGCTCAAGCCAGGTGAGACCACACTCTCCAAGATGAACTGCCTGTCCTTTAAGAAATGTTTTAAGGTGGAACTGATGGATTGGGTGATATTATGAATGGTCAGAAGTTGTAGAAATTCAGAAATGGGAGGGACTTCAGAGAAGTCTTACCAAATGCCAAATGCCCTCATTTTGACTGAACCAGTGTCTCAGTTCCTAAGTCACTTCCTGGGATGCCTCTCACAAGTTGCGGAGGCTGGCGGGGACGCCACACCCTACACCTTGGCCATACGGTTGGCACCAAGCCCTCGTGGAAGTGAGAAGTCCCCTCTACTCCTCTTTTTTCTTTTCTTTCTTTTTTTTTTTTTTTTGAGATGGAGTCTCACTCTGACATGGAGGCTGGAGTGCAGTGGCATGATCTCAGCTCACTGCAGCCTCTGCCTCCCAGTTTCAAGCAATTCTTGTGCTTCAGCCTCCTGAGTAGCTGGAATTACAGGTGTGTACCACCACACCAGGTAGTTTTTGTATTTTTAGTAGAGACAGGATATTGCCATGTTGGCTAGGCTGGTCTTGAACTCCTGGCTTCAAATAATCTGCCCGCCTCACCCTCCCAAAGTACTAGGATTATAGGTGTTGAGCCACCGTGCCTGGCCCACTCTGCTCTTCTTTAGCCTCTTGGTTGTAGGGTCGAGGCCAGAACCCAGGTTTCTGGATCCCACAATGGGGCTCTCCTCTGCAGTTCTTCCCTCCTCTGGCTTCCAGCAGGTGGTGGGCACCTTACTTGTCCGGGTATCCTGGGAGCTCCTCACGGTGCTCTGTCAATCATAGAGTGCTTCATGAATGTTAGCTGAACAAAGAAACCAAAGAATAAACTCAATTTCCTTCCTCATTGCCTGTAGGGATACTGGCGACTTATGAACATTTGTTAACGACATTTACAGGGGAATTGGCAAGTGCCAAGTAATGTGCTCTGTGCATCACACACATTCTACCTGAATCCTACAGTCCTGCGAGGTCAGGATCAGCATTATCCCTATGAGGAAACCAAGGCCTATTTTAGTAAAGCAACTTGCCCACTTCACCCAGCTAGGAAGTGTTAAGAGACAGGATTTGCACTTGGCAGTGGATTCCAGAGATTTCTGTCCCACGCTATAGATCCTGAACTTCCCTGCATCAGCATCTTCGTTTGTTCAAACAAATCGTTCACGCAAAAACCAGTGAGGCCCTTCTCCTAGTTATTACTGTCTCTCAGTGTTTTTCTGGGTTGTATTCAAATGACAACATACTGTGGCTGCTAAACTTGTCATTTTCTTTGGCGGTCAATCTTGAAAGCGAAACAGAATGAACAAAAGAGTCCTCCCAACCAGATCACATTGGGTTTTGCGCATGTATTTTTCTCCTGAACATCTAAACCCAACGTGGGAGGTGCTTTGCCAGCAGGCCCAGCAGATGGTCACCCAGGCTGAATCCAGCCTTGTACTGACCATGTCCTGCTGCAGAGCTCTCATCCTTAGCAAAGTTTGGCCTCTGCCTCTCTCTAATGTTCACTCCCAAGTCCTGCAGAGCCCTCCAGCCAAAGATTAACCAAACACGAAGGAAGAGAAATGAAAACCATTTTCTGGGCTCTTCCAGGTGGTTCTGATTGCAGGGAATAAACCACTGTTAAAAGGAAGGCTTATTATAAAGAAAATGGTTTATTATAAGACAGCTTAGGGTGTTTGCAGAGGAACAGTGAAATGGTTTTGTAAATGCCATCTTCTCTAATAAATATGAATGCTGCTGGAGAGATTAGGCCATTATCCATCGTTGGCATAAATGAGAAAATGATATGACGGATCACATGCTTGAGGGGTTTTAGGATATTGCTGGAGATGAGGCAGGGTGACACTAGTTAGTGATGGCAGTTGGCCAATCGCATCGTATTGCCGGAAATCTAGCGTGGGGCCAGTTCTGTTATTCTGACCATAACTGGTGCTTTCTGGTACTCATACCAGGATGTCACTCTGCAGAAATTTTGCAGAGTTTTCTGAAAGCCAGGGGCCCAAATTACAGGTTAATCAGCTGTGTCACAGGGAGGCAGAGTTGGGTTTGAAGAACAGAGGAATCCCTTAAAATCAGCAGAAGACTCAAAGTCCCAGGGCAGAGGCCATAGTTTTCCAAGGCACTTGTCAAGCACCTCACTGCACCTGACATTGTGGAGCACCACATTGATCCGGGCCCAACCTGTGGGCCGTAGAGACTCTGGGTGGCCAGAGAAGGTAACAAGAAGTCCAGAATCCACACATCTCCAACCTGCTGCCTGTGGGCACAATGAATTATTTTTCTTGCATGTGTATACCATTATTTTTCAAATATATACAATACAGAAGCAGCATCCATTTGACAAAGCTACTGAATTCACTGTAATCTTTTGCATTTAGGTATCTTCTCAAACAGAGAGCAAAAATATGACTACCAAAATGTAGGAGCCAGAATTTTCTTTCTCTCTTCATTAAAAACACTAGGAATCGCTATTCAGTGAGAATATGGATGGCAGAAACATGAAATCCAGATGTTAACTCTTGGTATGGAATAGCCATCTTAATCAAAGTTTATTTATTTATTTTTTTAATTATACTTTAAGTTCTAGGGTACATGTGCATAACGTGCAGGTTTGTTACATATGTATACTTGTGCCATGTTGGTGTGCTGCACCCATCAACTCGTCAGCACCCATCAACTCGTCATTTACATCAGGTATAATTAAAGTTTAAGCCATTGAAAACTGGCCCCTGGCTAAGTGAGTATGTGCCTGCTCACCAGGGAAATGATCATTCTGTTGGTGGGAGTTTGCGGCACACTATCTGTTTCCTCAGAGTACAATCCCCGGCCTCAGCCTGCCAGCCTCTGTGAGTTGAGCCTCTCAGTCTGTAGCCTTCCCTTTGGTTCATGGTGAAGACATCTGGATGATCTCTTGTATGAATCACTTATGATACTGACCATAACCTCGAATGCAAGTCTAGGGTACCTATGCATTAAAAAGCTAGGACACACTCAACAGGACATCATAGGAAGTTCGGCTCCTCCTGAGAACAAGGCTTCTAAGTGACACGGAAGGTTCAGGAGAAGGACTTGGGTTCTGGAACAAAATATCCAGTCTTGCCTTTGGGAGACAGAAATCAGTTAAGGAAATAAAGTGGTTTTGTTAATAAGTCAAAGAGGAGAGAATTCATAGTTCAATAATACAATGCACTATTAATAACCAAGAGTTCTATCTAAGGAATCCCAAAATCTGCTAAACTTCATGCCAGGCGCAGTATGTTAGTCCCTTAAACCAGCAGATCCCAAGCAGGGAATGCTTTCATCCCCAAAAGGACATTTGGCAATATCTGATGATGTTGGTTGTCACATAATGGGGTTGCTACTGGCATAGATGTTGCTAAATGTCCTCAAATGCACAGGACAGCCCCCCCCCCCCAACAAAGAATTATCTGGCCTAGAATATCAACAGTGCTGAGGTCAAGGACTCCTGCATGAAACCAGCCCAGTCACTCTACCACAGAGGTGTTATCAGCCTCATGTTCCAGATGAGGAAGCTGAGAGCTGGAACATCCCACAGCACCTACATCATATCACCAGGATCTGAATCAGGCCTCACTTGTTCCCTTAAACCCATATTTCTTTGCTGCATTATCTGGAAGATAGAAGTGACCTCCTCATTTCATAACAAGGAAACTGAGGCTCAGATGTCAAGTGTCCCACCCTGCATCTCACCATGACCAATGACTCTTTGTCCCTTCTCAGTTCTTTTGAAGTCAGTGATGAAGGCAAGGGCTCCATAGCTCAGGGGTTAGAGCACAGGTCTTGGGAAGTCAGTGATAAAGGCTGAACACAAGTGACTCCGTCTCAAACCACTGAGCGGCAGCAAATGTCTCTTCCTCCTGTCCATTAACCACAACACCCCTAGTAATTAACTTCTCATTTTTGCTCCTTTAACACTATAATCTAGTAGTTTTATTGCTCATGTTTAATTCACTAGCTCACTCATTCATCACCATTTATTAAGCTCCTCCTGTATGTCAAGCTGGGTCAGAGACAAATAAACAAGAACTATTAATACATGTCCAAGGGCTGGCAAATAATCACCCCAGGGCTACCTGTTTTTATAAATAAAGTTTTATTGGAATACAACCATGCCCATTTATTTACCTGTTGTCTATGGCTGCTTTTGCATTATAACAGCAGATTTGAGGAATTGCAACAGATACTTTATGGTGCTCAAAACCTAAACTATTTATTATTTGGCTGTTTTTAGAAGAAGTTTACCAACTTCCACACTAGCTCCACTATTGAAGTCATAAAGGGGAAGCACTAAAATGAACTTCAAAACAAGAAGCACTTTCGTCTATGCCTATATTAATAACTATAATATCCATTAGTTTGGGAAAATCTTTATTATTATTATTATTATTATTATTATTATTATTATTTTGAGACAGGGTTTTGCTCTATCACCAAAGCTGGAGTGCAGTGGTGCAATCATAGCTCACTGCACCCTCAAACTCCTGGTCCCAAGTTGATCCTCCTACCTCAGCCTCCCAAGTAGCTGGGACCATGAGTGTGCACCAACAAGGTCAGCTAATTTTTAAGATTTCTGTAGAGATAGTGTCTCACTATATTGGCCAGGCTGATCTTGAACTCTTGGGCTCAAGCAATCCTCCCACCTCGGGAGGGTACATACTCTTATGCATTTAATTCTAACACAAATCTAAAACTCAAAAGCCCCAACACATTTTGATCCTCAAAAATACTTTCTACTTTTCTAGAATCCATTATAAATAGATCTTCAAATGAAGTTCCAATGTCTATTATTTCTATTTTGCTGTCAGAAGTTGGGAAAGCCCAGAATGTTCCTTGTTGCACTGGAATTGAAACAGAGATCAGAGTCCCAGCCCCTGGACTTGCCACTTAGGAGTCAGTGGACCTCAGCTGGTCACCTGCTACACTGCAGAGACCACTGGGTTGATACCTCCCCTTCCATTCCCCTAAGATGCACAGAAAAAAATGCCCCATTCCAATCTCCCTGAGTTTTCTGCCATACTCTTGGCTTGTGATCTGCGGATAAAATTCCATTCACCTGAGTCCAGGATCTAGGCATGAAGCTGGACCACTTGCTGTCCAGGCAGTTACAGCCACAGCGAAAGTGACCACATGCATCTAAACAACCAACAGGTTAGCTAGAGAATTCAAACCAACACATTTTGGTTGCATATTAACCCAAAGACCCTAATAAAAGTTTCTAAAGGTCTAATGGGATCTCCCTAAAGGGATAGTGAAAAAGAGAGAGAAATTAGGCAGATTTATTGTGTTTGCTAAATCCTGCCCCCGGCACCCAAAGAATACACACATCTACTAGTCTCCACACAGGTGTATTTTCCAGAGTAAAATATCTTAAATTATGATGGTATAGAGTGCAAAAAAAACAAAAAAACAAAAAAACAAAATCTCCACAGGGGAGCCATTGTCAGATCTAGGCCACTGAAATAAACAGGACATTCTCCTGGTGTAATCCCTGACCTTGTTTACAGATCCCTAACTGCTTATTAGGGAAACTAGAAGAGGAGAAACTCTAAGCTCAGGCATTAAGAAGACAGGTCATTGGGGCCAGGCATGGTGGCTCACCCCTGTAATCCCAGCACTTTGGGAGGCCGAGGCGGATGGATCACGAGGTCAGGAGATCGAGACCATCCTGGCTAACACGGTGAAATCCCATCCCTATTAAAAATACAAAAAAATTAGCCAGGCATGGTGGCGGGTGCCTGTAGTCCCAGCTACTCGGGAGGCTGAGGCAGGAGAATGGCATGAACCCGGAAGGCGGAGCTTGCAGTGAGCCAAGGTTGCGCCACTGCACTCCAGCCTGGACGACAGTGAGACTCTGTCTCAAAAAAACAAAACAAAACAAAAAAACAGGTCATTGAAAGAGAAGTCAAATGATTGTAAAACCCCACTGAAAAGAGTAAAGAATCTAGTGTAAAAAAATTGGATTCATTTGTAAAAATGGATTCCCCTTTCATCATGGGCCACTCATTGGACAGGAGGCTCAGAGTATGAGGGCACAGTCTTGAAGTGATGGTGTCTCCATCCAGGCCTTACAAGACACAGTGGCCCATGCCCAGGAGGGAGTGGCCCAGCCAAGGTCAGACCTCACCCAGCCATGAGCTATGGGGCAGTTCTCCTCCCACACTGTGCAGCTGGGCCTGCTCTTAGAGTGGGGAAAGAGAGGGCAAAGTGGTTCAAAACCCAGCTCAACAATCTTAGACAAATCAATTTAAATTGCTGTGCCTCACTCTCCTGAGTTGAGAAATAGATTGCTGTGTCTACCTCAATTCAACGACATGGACCAGTTGGTAGGGTCCATTGGGATGATGCCTGTGAAACTCTTTGGACACTGCAAAGAGATGGCTAGGTAGAGAGACTATAGTGCTTCCAAGGAGCCCTCTTGATTGCCAAGAAAAGAGGAAAAGTGAATAAATGCAGGAGAATCCTGAAAAAAGCGTGCTGAGCATCAGCTCTGTAAACTGATGTTCCACCAAGCTCTTGTTTTATAATAAATGTGATAACACTGAAAGAGTTAGAGGGTGGGTTTTGAGTTGACTCATGGTAGAATCAACCCCGGTCTTGACCAGACGAGTTTAAACAAGGTTGTTTTTGTTTTATTTTGTTTTTGTAGTTGCTGATGAGAATGACCCAACCTGTGGAGGCTGACCAAGAGATCATGATCCTTCTCTACAGGACTTCCATTAAAACTTGAACATGCCTCTCTTCTCCAGCAGGGCTGCCTGGTACCATGTCAAGTTGCAAACAGGGCACTGTGAGTATGTTTGCCCGAGAACAGGCTGGCCATCCCTACAAAATGGCAGCCAAGCCTTGTCTTTCTGTTAACACCAAAATACTGAAGATGCACTGAATAGTACTGTTTTTTCTTGCTTTACATAGTAAACCTTATAGGAATAGGAAAAGCAATCCAGTTGATGAGCACATTTATTAAGATAATCAATACATATATAATTCCAGGTCATGTTTCCCCAGGTATCATTTATCATGCTCTATGGTCCCACAACTGCACTCTCCAGGGCCAGTATCAAATTTCTAACTCTCCTACCTTACCACCACCAAGAAATGGTGAGTGTATTCTTGCCAATTTCAAACGGCAGGAGTGGGGATTAAAAAAAAGAGATGATATTAATCCCACTGTATTCCAAGTTGCACTTGCCAAATTAAAGCAAATACATCATGTTCAATGGTTTAAATACACCATGTTCAAGTTAATCAAGGAAAATGAATGAATTCATTTGTTGCAGCTGACCAGAAGCCTGAGACCTGGCTGGGGAAGATGATACAAAGGGTGAGCTTACTTTAAAAGATGCTGGTATTTCTGTCCTGAAATTCACATCTTTTTAAAATTATCTTTGAAAAGAGGACAGAAAAACTATTATTCAAGACCTAAACCCAGTAACATCCACATCTTCCTTCTCCTTAAGATGCACTCTTTCTCTGGGGGAGAAGGTCCCAGGTACTAGCTGTTCTCTGCAGTGTCTGATACCAATCTATCCAAACAGTGGTACTTTTTAATAATCTATCACAGCCAGTTTTAACCTCTAGTGGTAAAAATAATGTATTTTCCAGCATGCTTTTATTACATATTACCATTGTCATGCACATCTGTGAAGGCTCCTGTATTTGTCACTTCACTGTCTATTTTTCCATTACACCCATCTAGACCTTTATTAGAAAATTATGTTTCCATGTCAGTTGTACCTTTGAGGCTATGAGTCCAAGATAACTCAGTCCCCATCTTATTAAATCTGTGGTCTCTGGGCCTATGTGCCCAATCTCTCACAATAGATGGAGACAGAGAGAAGGGAAGAAGAAGAAGAAAGGAAGAAAAAAAGGGGAAGGGAAGGCGTTAAGCAAAAAAGCAAAACCGTCCTACTGGCATGTCTTTGGGCTACCTGACAGTGACATCTGGATATTCTCGTCTTAATGAAGTGAGCAGATTCCAGGGTCGGCCAAACGTGTGAACCTGTGTTCTAATCCCCTGTTTTTCTGTTCACTAGTGGACTACTTTCCAGAACTTGGAAAAGCCATTTAACTCTTCTAAGCTTCAATGTCTTCATTGTGGAATGGAGGGGATAACAATATCTAACTCTCTGTAATATGAAGGTAAATTGAGGAAATGTTTGTTGAGCTCATCACAGTGTCTGGGGAAGCCTCAACGAACACTGGTTATTGCTCTTACTGCCCCCTTGGGTGATCTCAAAAGTCTTTCTGCCTCCCCAGTTCTGATCCTGGAACAGCCCTTTTGCTAAAAATGAGTCCAAATTCCACTAAGAAGCTCTGGGGTCCACTGTTCCCTTTCCCAAAAAGGTAGGAAGGTCAAGTCCTCTCTGCGATTCTCTTTGGTCACAGCCCAGCAGTGAGGCAGAGAGAAGAGATTCTCACATCTGAACATGGCTCAGCACTAAGCAGTCCTCTTACCTCTGGCCAGACAGGAGTCCTTGCTGGCTACGGATTCTCCAGCAGTGACAGAGCATATTTTGTCCAGCAGAACTTTGAGGATTGATGATGAATGAGTTAGTGTCTGACATGCAAATCCTAATTATAACTGCCACAATGCCAACATTAGAACAATAATGGCTTCTTGGGCAGTAACGGGAAAAAGGACGCCAAGCTCCAGAGCATCCTGGTGGAGACGCCAGGCAGTCTCTGGAATCACACTGGCTTGTGTTTGTATCCTGGCTCTGCCACTTGCTAGCTCGGTGACCCTGGGCAGGTCATGTGACCTTTCTGTGCCTCAACTTTCTCATCTGTGAAATGACAAACACTGTACTTATCTCATAAGGTGGTTTAAAGGATTAGTTGAGGTATTACAGATAAAGAATTTGAAACAGTGCTTAATATATGGTATGTAAGCACTCAGTTAAATTCATCTAATCATTAAATCAATGATCCTCATGATACCATGTATAAAGTAGACCAAATCCACACACCTCATAATTTAGTATTCATCAATCCATCCATCTACTCATTCAGCAAGTATTTACTGAGCTATTATATTATGTATAAAGCACTGTTCTAAGTGCTGAGGATACAATAAAATATAGACAAAACTCCCTGACCTCACAGAGCTGCCATTCCAAGACTAACGACTGACGTCTCCCCTAACACCACTGCACAAAAAGCAGTTTGCAACCAGGGATAATTGTGACCTGAAGGGGACATTTGGCAACTTCTAAAGACATTTTTGGTTGTTACAACTGGGGTGTGAAGGGTTCTACTGTCATCTAGTGGGTAGAGGCCAGGAATGCTGCTAAATATCCTACAACATACAGGACGGCCCCCTGAGAACACAGAATTATCTGCTCCACATATCAATAGTACTGAGGCTAAGAAACCCTAGCATGAAGGTATCTGTTTGAGGTTAATAAGTCCTTTGTTGGGCATGGTCTCGGGGTGCTGGAGGCTACTGCAGCCACAGAGAGAGAACTCAGGCAAAAGAAAGGACATGGGATGGATGGGGAATAAGGCTGCCACAAGATTCTGGCTTTGCCTGGACTCATCCTTCCTAAGAGAGATGAAACTCACAAAGTCCAAGAAATTGGAGACTCCGAGTCCAGGATCAAAATAGTCTTTTTCATTAATGATACGTGGCCCCTGGGCTGCCCATCTTGCAAACAGAATCCAGTCCCCTCTTTGTCAGTTGATGGCTGAGAGGCTGAGTGATCCCCTAACTCTCAAGCATAAGACTTTACCGTAAGGACCCAGGAACTACCACCAGTCTAGGGAAACATTAATCAGGAGTAGAGACAAGGCTACAGCTCCACGAACCTTCCTAATGGAACAAGCCAAAGGATGCTTCTGACTCAGGAGACAGGGCAGAGAAGCACACACAGGTTTAAACAGCAGAGAGACCTAGTGGGTTTGCATTCCTGGCTCAGTCATGTGGCAGTTGAGTGACCCTGGATGTCAAAGTGGAATGAATAAGAGCATAGACTTGAGAGCCAGAGCTTGGTCACTTCCTGACCATACGCCCTTTGGCAAGTAAATGTGTCATCTCTGCCTCAGTTTTCTCCTATGGAAAATAGGTACAAGAATGGTACCTGCCCAATAAGTCATTATGAAGACTGAATGCATTAACGAAATGTATTAATCCAGAAAATCACTTAGAACGGTATCTGGCTCAGAGTACACGCTATGCCGAAGTCTGATATTATCATCACCATTGTAGTTGTCACTATCTCACTGCAAACAAGTGATTTGGTTTCTCTGAGACTCAATCTCCTCTTTTGAAAAACGGGCATTATATAGTTGACCTTGAACCCCATAGGTCTGAATTGTGTAGGTCTGAATTGTGCAGGTCCACTTATATGTGAATTTTCTTCCACCTCTGGCACCCCTGAGACAGAGAGACCAACCTTTCCTCTTCCTCCTTCTCCTCAACATGAAGATGATGAGGATGAAGACCTTTATGATGATCCACTTCTGCTTAATGAATAGCAAATATATTTTCTCTTCCTTTTGATTTTCTTAATATTTTGTTTTCTCTAGCTTACTTGATTTCTCTACTTAATTATAAAATACATAACACATAGGGCATAAAAATATGTGTAAGTCAACTGCTTATGTTATCTGTTAACTGTTTATATTATGCTATGTTTATGTTATCATAAGGCTTCCAGTCAATAGTAGGCTAGTAGGAGTTAAGTATCGGGGGAGTCAAAAGTTATACACAGATTTTTGACTGTGCCCCGTGGGGGCCAGCTGTAGTTGTCACCTCGCTGTCCTCGGGATTCAATAATGCAAGTTAAGCACTTGCCAGGGTAGTTGATATATTGTAAGTGCCTATTATTATTTATTAAAAAGTTTGACCAAAGTAATGAAACTAGTTCTCATTTACTGCTACATTAAACTATTCACCTTGACCAAAGGGAAAAATACTACATGCTTCAAGATGGTCCCAGAATCCCAGCGTCTTGTGGCGTACCCAAAAGGTAAGTTCTGAGAACAATAATAATGAGGTATGCAAAGATGAGTGGACAATATCAGTTTCTTTAAAAGGGTGCTCTGTTCTTAATAACTCATTACTTCACACAATTTGTAGAGCAGAGGCAATATTGGGAATGGAAGGCCTTTACATCCCCACAAAGGTACCACAGCACTTGCGGTGGTGGAAGAGGACAGAGGAGAAGGGAGCTGGGCAGGACACTTCCTCTCCCCAACTTCTCTCCCCTCTCCAGCCTGACCGGAAAAGTAGGCAGAGGCCCTGGGGCTCTTTGCTTGCAGGACTGCCTGTTCCAAGCTCCATCTGAGCTCCAGTGCTGAGGTCTCAACTCATCAGAGAGTAAAGGGGCAGGGACCTTTCGGAAGCCTGACCCAAGGGTCTGGCAGGACCCAGTCTACAAAGCCAGCAGAATAAATTTAGCACCAATGATCTCGTACCACATAGCAGCCACCTGCTCAAACAGTTGTTCTTGCCAAACTCATTAAAACTACGTTCAGCTTCTTTCACGTTTCCAGCAGCCTAGGACTCCAAGGCGGTAGCAGGAAGGCCCACAGAGCACAACCTCGCCTCTACCACTTAGATCAAGGTTGCATCAAACAAGCAAGAATGTTCTGGTGTCGTGCAACCACACAGGGCAGAAGAAGGCATTCCTTTCCCTGATCTTCCAGCTTCTCCACAACTGAGATGGGACTGGCAGGGGAACTGGAGGGTGGTAGCAGGGGAACTAGAGGGTGGTGACAGGGGTCAGCAGAACTCTTAGCTGCTATGAATCGTCAAGTATGATCTGCCCCTGTGGATGGCTACCCTGTTGGCTTCGGGGAAGATATCCTTTCCTAAATGATTCTGCCTGAACCCCCTGTGCCTGCAATTCAGGGCACCAAGGCAGAGCAATGACTGCTGGCGGTGACACTCCTGCCATATTGTGTGCTACTCACCCTGATATGCAGCCCAAACACTGAGACCTATTTCCACATGCAATATTGCTTAAAAAGCCATTCTCTGGGCTCAGCAGGCAGAACGAGTTCTGCTCTTGCCTGATATATGGCGGGGGGTAAGAAGTCAGGGACCAATTTCAGGCAAACCATTAAGGTATGGAAAGAACAGAGGAGTTCATGTTGATTTCACTGTCCTTATCTACACAGCCCAGGAATGAATATATAGATATATAATACATAAAGGAAACATGCAGTGAACGTGGCCAAATCCCAAGCTTGACCTTCTGGGCCCCATATGATGTGCACAGTGAGCAGGCAAAGTTCCAATGAGCTCTTGCCACCTGCCAAGCCCATCTGCTACAAACTCACTGGCAGCCAGGAAGTCACACATTATAACCCTATAGGTTTCCTAAAAAGTGCCAACAGTCTTCTTGAGGAGTAACAGGGTGAAGGGCTGGAGACGGCCTCTCACGCCTCACCCTGAGAAGATATGTGACCAGGCTCCCGTTAGACAAGTCAGGTCAGCTCAGACTTCCGGGGTACATCAAAGAGGTGTTGGAAAACCACTAAAAATAATGAAGCGCACGCTGGAGGCATGAAATGAACCAGAACCAGAGACTTAAGAGGTCCTTTGAAGGCATTTTCCAAAGACAATGGAAAGATAGTAAATAATCCCCAATCAATAAGTAATTTCAACCACACTGTACTGATCTGTAAGTAATCCCTTTGTGACCACGCATGATAATTTTCAGGGAGAAGTCTGAATCCCCATCCCACGACAGCCTACCAGGTAAGGAAAAGACACGCTCTATTTCAGCCCCTTGATGTGGCTGGAAAACCAAGGCACAGGCTACTTGATGAGCTCTGTAACTTAGGGGCAAGCTAACAGAAGGCCTGAGATTCCCTAGCATTTTGTTCCATCCTCTCTGCCATTTGAAAATTCTCTTTCTCAAAAAAGATAAAAGTCTGCTTAGGAAAACAAGAGCAGAGGCAGAATGAATTGAGAAGGGGATGCCAGAAGACAGAACTTATTTTGCAAAGCGACAGTGTCTAGCGTCTCCGCAGACTACTCACACATTCAATTCACTCCAAAGGTAATTTATACTTCACGAAAGAGTTTCCAGTGTTGTAGTAATGGTAGATAAGAGCTGTCAGACCTTAAGTAACAGCCTCTTTTAATGCCTGGAGAGAAAAATACAACTTGCATGTATTTATGGAAATGTACAAAGGTACAGGAAACTGACCCTTTCCTCTATCCCATTCTAACAAATGCAGTAGGCAGTAAGTCCTCAACACCAAGGAAAGATGCTATCAGCACATTCACTTGCATAGGAATACAAATACAATTATTCCTTTAAAAAAGAAAACTAATGACAGTAGGCATACATCCTACTGGACATTAAGTATTTTGTTATATACAGTTAACACCTATTTGAATTGGGTATGGTAGCACTTAATTGTTTTATTCTATGCATAGCAAAGCAACCAATTGAATCTAATATTAGTCATTCATCAGATAAAACATTTTCAGAGAAACAAACTGCTACATTTTCCCCTCAAAGAACAGCAAGCATTTTAAACACATTTTCCCAGAGATGTTATGCTGAGGAAAACAGCTTAGAAATGTTACTTTAAACAAATCCCTTTTCTGGCTACCAACAACAAGATGAATTGGAACAAATGCTTGGCTCTGTTCTTTCCAAGCCTCCTTCTGTCCACCTGTCAAAGGCTGTCGTGACCCCACCAACGCAAAAGGCAGCCTCTGGAGCTCTGAAATGTGCCATCCTGCACGGACGCCCTCTGCACTGTATGCCAGCATTCTCATTAGGGATTATCCAACTCAGTTGCAGGAGGGAGAGACAAGATGGGCTGGCTGCCAGGAGTTCTTTTAACACGGATTCCGAAAGAATATCCTCCGAAGTGCCGAAAGCCCAGATTTTCAGCAGTTCACTTTCTAGATTCTGTTACATAGCAACCATGCCAGCTCACAGGGGCTACCAACCAAGTTAATATTTTGTTTAAATGACACACTGCATTAACCCGCTAGGAAAACCCAAGTTTTCTTCATCAAAAGGGGATACCAACCTACCTACTGCCAGTTGTCATCCCTGGAACAAAACAGCCAATGATGGATTGATGAGCTTGGTTTATTCATTTAAAAACATAATTAAAACAACAAAACCAAAAACATTTGAAAATGAATCTAACAATCTCTTGGCAGAGGAAGCAAAAGGTGACTCTCAAAACCATTTCTACTAATATTATTAAAAGTACATTAGCATGCATTTAATATGTGCATAATGCCCTTTCGTTAAAAGATGACTTACACCGTTGCATTTTGAAATGCAAAGATACTCGTTTTACTGAAAACCTTGATTTGAAAACTGATAACTCAATAGCACTTAAATACTCTTAGGGTCTGAGCCCATTGAATTGCACCAACACAGACAAAATGAAAACACAGACTAATTTGGAAGAACAGTCAGAAACTCTGAGCAGTTGAGCCTCTGGGAGCCTCCCTGGAGGTGTATTAAGAAGAAGCAAGTGGAATCCAATCAATTACACTTTAAAATTAACTTGTGTGAGAACTCAAGGCTTCTTTTTAGGATAATGAAAGGAATGGCAAAAGAAACTACCAGACCACCTCTGCAGAGGATTTCTGTGCTAGCAGGATGCTGCCACAGGCTATGAAAAAAAACAAAAACAAACCAAAACAACTACTGCCTCCATCAAAAAAAAAAAAAAAAAAAAAAAAAAAAAAAAAAAAAAAAAAAAAAAAAAAAAGAAAAGTCCCCAAAACTTACAGAGGCTAAATAATGCATCATGTAGTGTTGCTACAGACAAGTAAATGATACCTCACTGAACTTATATGGGGGGTTTGTTTTCTTTTCAACCATCACATCTGTTTAAATGCACATCAATTTAGGCGGTTATGCGGCCAACAATCAAGTAGAGTTTAAACCTTTTAACATTTTATTTTCTGATTATAAAAATCGCAAAGTGCCCCTAGTAAAGATTTTGAGACATACCAATGTACAAAGAGGAGAAATCAAGACCACCCTTCATCCTACCACCCACAGACAGTCACTGACATGGGCAGGCAGGGTCCTGAGAGCATATGGGAGCTGCTGGTTTTATGTGTTTTTAAGGATATGCAAGAGATCCAAAAGCCATTTTCATTTCCACAGCCCTGTGCATTTGTGTAGGAAAAAAGAACAAGGAAATAGCCCCCTGTTGTTCCACTACAACAATTTAACCATCCGCAAGTATGTCAGTTTCCAAGTTGAGCATGTGTATATCATCACTGCGATGACTGCCTTAGCCTGCCTAGTCTACAACCAGACCCAGGACTCAGATAAAAAGCCACTTAACTTTTCCTTCGCTGAGAAGGGGGGCAGACGGTGGAAAATAAATGAGCATTGTTCAGTATCCTTTACTATACAGCTTTTGATTCTTAGCAAAATGCCAGTTCTTAGCTATTTCTTTGATGTTAGCAGAGCCTCTGCCTATAAAAAGTGAAGCATTACCTTGCAGTCTGCCTTTCTTTTTTCTTTTTTTCTTTTTTCTTTTTTCTTTTTTTTTTTTTTTGCACAGGTTCCAGTAGAGAATGTTCTTTCACACACAATGACATCGCAAGGGATGACAAGAATAACCACATGTCAAGCTTGCAGCAAGCACTAGTACCACAACACCTTCTCACCATTACGTCATGGCTACTTCCTTACCAAAGTACTCCCCCCGATTCCCAAGACTTCCGACAGGCTCCCGGAGTACCAAGTTAAGATCTGACTTGGAATTCGACATAAAACTGCACACGGGCAGGCTTCACATCTCACATCAAAGAAAGCACACCTTCCCAGGAAGATAAGGTGGAAACAGAGGCTGATGGAGAGAACCAGATTCTTAGGAAAACAGACTCTCTCAACACTCAAGAGAAGCTCTTGAAATGACAACAGAACCAGAAAATCATTTTGAGCCACTGAGCAATTGGTACCCTGTACTTCAAGTGACATATTTAGACAAGTGGCCCTCATGGACTGGAGATTTTTTTTCTGTCCTGTTCTGGATTTCAGCAGTTTAATTTGCAATTCAAATGATATTAATAACCAGTGATACTGTTTCTCAAAGGGCAATTAGGGAAAAAGAAAAAAAAAATCCCCCAAAGCCTGCTTACCCTTTTACTTTCCAAGTCACAGAAACCAAACAGTACATTTTAGGGATGCCTCATCTGCCTTTATGTCTTGCAGCGGGGTTCAGAGCTTAATCTGTCAATGTGAACACAAACCAACTGTCTTTTTCTTCCTCTTCTCTAAACTGCAGAGTCCCTTCAAACAGGGGCTCCCTGCAGCCCACCACCCTAAGCCTTCATTTCTCTACCGCTCAACCTTTGAGGTCTACAATATCCCCCTGGAAAGTGCTCTCGGTGTTTATATTTTCGGAAATTCAAACTCCCTGCTGAGCTGAGCATCTACTGTTGCATCCATAGATTCCAATGCCTGCGAGACCTCAAATGAGAGGAAAATAAAGTCCAGATGCAACTGAGCCAAGGGATTTAGCATCCGCGGAGAAAAGTGCACAGCACTCCAATCCTCTATCCCAACTACGGGCGGCAGAGCCGGAGTTCTCTTTGGGAAAGAGTCATTTCAAAGGAAGGAGCCTAAGGAAGTGGGGGAACTGTGCCATTCACCCCTGCGGGGGGTGGGGAAAAGGCCCCGGCATGAAAAGTTTGCCACGGAGCTGGGGGCTGGTGCCATAGAAAGGGCACTTTCTGACGCCGGAAGGGACCTGCAGGCTGCGCCTCGCTCAGGCTGGCCGGGGCCGGTGTGACCGTGTGACCCCGTGCACACTGCGCCCGGGTTTTCATGAATGACAGCAGCCTGCAACTCCCAGCCGGGGAGCAGCGGTGGCCCCCACCGGGCGGAAAGGGTCACAAGCTAGAATGCAAAGCGATTTCGCCCCGGGCGTGGGGGACCCCGGGTCCCCGGCCACCTCCGAGGCCGGCCGTGCTCCGCTCGCCTTCCTCCGCCCTGGGCGCCGGGGCGATCCTACCTTGCGCTCCGAGCTGGGGGTTCTCCATGTTCGTCGCCGCCGAGTCCCCCGCCGCCGAGGCGCTGGCCGCGGCTCCCGGGCCCTGGCCGGGGCCGCCACCGCCGCTCAGTTCCGCCAGTCTCCGGTTGGTGGCCGTGAGTTCGGCTCGCAGGTTGGTCACCTCCTGGCTGGCCGACTGGACCGCCCCATCGATGCGGAGCGCGAGCTGCTTATTGTCTTCCATCATGCTCAGGATTTTGGCCTGGGGGCGAGAGAGGTGACAAAGAGCTGCATGATGCGCGGGGGGCGCGCGGCCGGGCACCCCCGGCTCTACCTGTTGGGTCCCCCCGCGGCCCGGCTCGCCCGCGCCCCGACCCCCAGGCACCGGCAGCGCCGGCTCCTCCGGCGCAGGAATGACAGCGGCGCCTTCAGCCCGAGCCGCGGCGGTGGCGAGGCGGCGGGGGGAGAAGGAGGAGGAGAAAAAGGAGGAGGAGAAGGAGGAGGAGGAGCAGCGATCGCCGAGACCCCGGCGGGCGGGCGCCGAGAGCTGCTCCGAGAAGGACACCGCGCGCCGCCAGGCACTCTTTCAATGGAGCCTACCATTCGCCGCCCGCTCGGGAGGGGGTCTGGGTCGGCGGCTGGGGGCACCCTTGGCCTCCCGCGCCCCCCTGCTTAGGAGACACACCCCCCCTGGGGGGCGGGGGCGGCGGGCGGCAGCCGGGAGGGGGCCAAGGTGGCGCCCCTGGCGAGTGGCGGGGGTCGCCTGGACCAAGGCCGGCCCTCTGTCCCCTCCCTGGAGCGGTGGGGCAGCCCCCGCCCTGAAGAACTGGTTCCCCGCGCAGTGCTAGGGTTGGGGAGGCGCTGGGTGCTCGGAAGAGAGGGTACTTGGAAAGGGGGCCTCAGAGGGGAGCAGAGGTGGATCTCCAGGGGAGGGGGACGCTTGCGCCAGCTCAGGAGTGGAGTTGGTGCTCCGCTGGTTCCTTAAACTGCGAGTACGAAATCCCCAGAGAGGAGCTGAGCTGGTGCCCCGCGTGCCTCTCACTCTCCAACCCCCACCCGCCGGCCAGACCTGCGCTGCCCACCCCCGGAGGGAGCGCCAACCTTCCTCGGCGTGGGCCGCTCGTGCTCCCGCCTCCCCACAGCCCTAGCCCTGTGTGTGCACCCAGGTGCAGGAGCAGCCTTAACCAGCTCCTAAGCTTCTTAGCTGAATATTAGCGGGGACAGAGATGAGGCTGAGAGATAAGAAGGAAGGCGTCGATGGGGCTTCTTCCCTTGCTTCTACTGGGACCAAAGAGTGGGGCCCTGCTGCCTCAGTTTGCCCATCCCCTCTTCACAGAAGAACTAAGGTAACCTGACGTTGATATACCCTTACCAGCTCCTCTTTCTCTCCCAGACCACAGGCTTTGCATTTTTCACTGGGGCCCTGGATTCCAGCCACCAGACCTTGTTACCATAGCGAGCTTCACTCCATGCAAATAGGACAATTTAAAACAGCCAGCAACCCTCTGGTCAACAGGGCGCCACCATTCCAGCTCCGCCAACCTCCGGAGAGCAGCAAAGAACAGATTGCAGAAGCCAGTGGGGTGCTGCAAGGAAGAATGAGGCTGCCCACCCTTAACGTTCTTACAGGAAACCCGTAAGAGCCAAGCAAAGGCCGGGTGCGGTGGCTCCCAGCACTTGGGAGGCCAAGGCAGGCGGATCACCTGAGGTCAGGAGTTCGAGACCAGCCTGACCAACATGGAGAAACCCTGTCTCTACTAAAAATACAAAATTAGCCGGGCATGGTGGTGCATGCCTGTAATCCCATCTGTTGGGAAGGCTGATGGCAGGAAAATCGCTTGAACCTGGGAGGTGGAGGTTGTGGAGAGCTGAGATTGTACCATTGCACTCCAGCCTGGGCAACAAGAGCAAAACTCTGTCTCAAAAAAAAAAAAAAAAAAAAGAACCAAGCAAAAACTGCATGCAGAGTGCTTTTCTATACATTCTTATGTCTTGTGAGTGAGGATTATTATTCCCATTTTAGGGATAAGGAAACTGAGGCTCTGCACAGGGTTAAGCAATTTACTTAAGAGGCCCGCAGAAACCAGGTGACACCAGGACTGGAAGAAAGTAATCATCTGATTGCAAATTCTTCCCGCTGCGCCTTCAGGAGGCCTTGGATAATAGATTTCTTCAGGAGGCTTTTATGTGGAACCATAAAAACAGTCTTGGTCCATTCCCCTGTGACCACTAACAAGCTTTTGCAAGAGGGCAGGATTCGATGGTGGAGCATGTGGCAGGAAGACGCAATTCTTCACTCTGTCCACGCTGCTCAACTAATGGGTCAGTGTGGGGATGGAACCCTGACCTTAACCTCATTAACACAAGTTCTTACCAACTGGCCCAACCAAAGTACTTAGAACTGCTTAGTGTATCTGCAAACCAGGATTCTGTTCTTTGCAGTCTTTCCGTTATGGGGAAAGCATCAAAACTACAGAACTTTGTGGGTCTTCAAAAGGGGGATGCTGTGGTGCAGCCATTGTGGAAAATATATTAGCAGTTCCTTGAAAAGTTAAACGTAGGATTACCATACAACTCACAAATCCACTCCTAGGTATATGTCCAAAAGAATATGTCCAAAACAAATATCCAAAAAAATTTGTACATAGATGTTCATAGCAGCACTGTTCATTAGTAGCCAGAAGGCAGAAACGACCCAAGTGTCCATCAACAGATGATTGGATGAACAAATTGCAGTAAACAATGGAATATTATTCAGCCATGAAAAGTACTGAAACATTCTACTACTACGTGGATGAAGCTCCAAAACATTATGCTTGGTGAAAGAAGGCTGACATAGAAGGTCACATATGATACAATTCAATTTATATGAAATATCCAGAATAAATCAATCCATAGAAACAGGAAGCAGACTGGTGTTTGTCAGGGGCTGCAGGGAGGGAAGAATGGGGAGTAACTGCTTAATAGGTGCCAGGTGTTACTTTGTGCTGATTGATGAAAATGTCTCAGAACTAGACAGAGGTGGTGGTAGCACAACACGGTGAATGTACTAAGTGCCATTGAATTCTTTAAGTGCTTAATTTCATGTTATGTAAATTTTACCTCAATCGAAAAGTCATATATGCAAATACACAGAGAGGGGATGGGAATGTTCTGGAACTAGGGCTTCTGAGGAAACGGTTAAGAGTAGCTCTATTTAGAGGACCATATGTATGTGTGTGTGTGTGTGTGTGTGTGTGTGTGTGTGTGTGTGTGTGCGCGCATGCACGAGCTCTCACCTTTGGTATAGCACTCAGCAGAAGAAACAGTAATTTATCTGTTTACATGTCTCTCTCCCACTTCACTGGGAACTTGTGGGTGGGGGAAGGAGGGTAATCTGGCTCTTTATGTTATTCATCTTTGCATCCTTGCCACCCTAGCCCATAGTAAGTGTTCTATAAATGAATGCGTGTGAGTGTGTTTGTGTGGTAAACAAACTGACCCAGTGTTACTCATTTTGCTCTTCGGTGAGATTATTCCCACACACTGGAATCTTCAAATCAAAACAAAAAAAACTAACAAGGAAAAAAGACAAGACTCATTCCTTGAGCCCCTTCTCATCCCTCTCTTTGAGGTTTCAAGAAGCTTGCTTTAGAAGCTCCTGGGGTGCCTCCTAGGAGTTTAAGAATTTTATTTTTTTGAGAGTTTTTTTTCCTAACGTGAAAAAAAGGGGCTTTTTCCAGTTGTGTGTCTTTACGTTCACCCACACACCAAAGGACTAGATCTTAGATAGATAGAAAGTCTGCAATCAATTAGCCTCTGCAGGTATACTTGATTTAAACCAAAAAGGTCTACCTTTCTTTTTTCTTTTGCTTTTTTCTTTCTTTTTCTTTCTTTCTTTCTTTTTTTTTTTTTTTTTTTTTTTTTTTTTTTTTTTTTGAGACAGAGTCTCACTTTGTCACCCAGGCTGGAGTGCAGTGCCACGATCTCAGCTCACTGCAGCCTCCACCTCCTGGGTTCAAGAGATTCTCTGCCTCAGCCTCCTGAGTAGTTGGGATTACAGGTGCGGGCCGCCACACCCCGCTAATTTTTCATATTTTTAGTAGAGACAGGGTTTCACCATGTTGGCCAGGTTGGTCTCGAACTCCTGACCTCAAGCAATCCACCTGCCTCAGCCTTCCAAAGTGTTGATATTACAGGCGTGAGCCACCACGCCCAGCCAGGTCTACCTTTCTTATCCCCATCCTCCACCACCACTCAAGGAGGAAAACAGTTGCTGTTTAACTTTTCAAGGAACTGCTAATATGTTTCCACAATGGCTGCACCACGGCATCCCCCTTTCGAAGACCCACAAAGTTCTGTAGTTTTGATGCCCCCCCCAATAAGGTAACTGAAAGACTGCAAAGAACTGAATCCTGGTTTGCAGATATACTAAGCAGTTCTTTTTGCTTGTTTGTTTGTTTTTTGTTTGTTTTGTTTTATTTTGAGATGGAGTCTTGGTCTGTCTCCCAGGCTGGAGTGCGGTGGTGCGATCTTGGCTCACTGCAACCTCTGCCTCCCGGGTTCAAGCAATTCTCTGCCTCAGGCTCCCGAGTAGCTGGGATTACAGGTGCCTGCCACCATCCCCCGCTAATTTTTGTATTTTTAGTAGAGATGGGGGTTTCACCATCTTGGCCAGACTGGTCTTGAACTCTTGACCTCGTGATCCACCTGCTTTGGCCTCCCAAAGTCACACTAAGCAGTTCTAAGTGCCTTGGTTGGTCCAGTTGGTCAGCGGAATCTGTGTCCCCTCCCACTGGCCTAACCCCCTCCTGCAAGCCAATTTGCCTGTCTGGGGGTGCTGATAGGCATTTACCGCCCATGTCCTGGGACATACCTGCAAACTGCTGGGGGAGGGGTTCCAGAGCGGTCCGGAACCCCTTTCCGAGGTTTCAAGAAGCTTGCTTTAGAAGCTCCTGGGGTGCCTCCTAGGATTTTAAGAAGTTTATTTTTTGAGAGTTTTTTTTTCCTAACGTGAAAAAAAGGGGCTTTTTCCAGTTGTGTGTCTTTATGTTCACCCACACACCAAAGGACTAGATCTTAGATAGATAGAAAGTCTGCAATCAATTAGCCTCTGTGGGTATACTTGATTTAAACCAAAAAGGTATACCTTTCTTTTTTATTTTTCCACAACTTTTTTCTTTTTCCACATGAATTTCCATGGGATCCACAACTATGAGAATTTGGCAGGACTGTGGGTTCTGTTTCAGGGTTCCCCCTTTTGCATGTTCCCAAAATAGTCCCAATCTCACACCCCAGTAGGCTGATGTTAAGACCCAAGACAGAAAATGGGTCTACTTCATAGGGACTTGCTGTCATTTTTCCACTGTCACTGCTGCTATCACTCCCAACCAGCCCAGCCCCATCCAAACCTCGGCCCATATGTGGTCACCAGCCTCTACCTACATTGTCCAGTCTTTCTGAGCAGAATGAGCCGACTGTGCCGTGTGTGTTTGTTTGTTGCCCATCAAAGCTTGCCTGGGCATTTTGAAAAGTTTGCAAAACCAACTTCCCTCTAGCTCAGAGAAAGGAAATTCCTACCAAGAATCAAGAATCAAGAATCAAGGCTTAGAGCCTAACCCATTGCTGACAGCACAGCCATATGCACCTCCCTTTTCCCAGAAATAGAGTGACCTCATAATGTAACGTCGAGACTGGGATGCTGCTGAGAGCAAAAGACGTCGCAGTGAGTAACTGAATTAAGCTAAAACAAGTGGCATACATAGGAACTGTCCCAGGAAACCCAGTATATCTGGTTGCCCTACTCTATGATTGAATGACCCTATTTGGTCCTAGAAAGCAATGGGGATTGTCTACTCTACTGCCCTCCTTATTTACAGACAGAGAAACAGAGACCTCAGATTTAGGAATGAACCATGCAGCTTTCTCAGTGAAGGAGCTGGGAAGAATTTAACCAGGGTCTTTAGAAAATGGCCCATCTTTCCACTGATGTGTGTCATGCGGCACTTCCTAAATTACAGTTGAAGGGTGGACCCACAGCCTTGCATAACCTGGCCACTGACTTCTTGTACCACACCCTTGCTCACCATTCTCTTGCCACGTAATTGTTTCCAACCTCAGGGTTTTTGTCTTTTCCCTTGCTTCTCCCTGGAACATTCTCCCCAGAACATTCTCCCCCTGGCTCTCTGTATCTGATTCCTTTTCATCCCTCAGATTGAACATTCACTATTTACTTATTTCATAGCATATATCACCATTGGTTATTGTTCTGTTTATTTATTTGCAAATTTGAAATACAGACTGAAGGATTTGAGAGATAAGTCACCAAGACTTTGGCTCCCTGGGGTGAAGGTCTTTAAACTCCTGGGGTTTCCAAAACAATCCTGCTTATTCTTCTTTGTCTTGGATTCCATGGAATTCCCAAGAATAAATGCCCCTTTCTTGAGCTCATTTGATTATTTCTATTGCATGCAGTAAAATGCCCTGGTTAAAACTACTCCATCCCTCCACCGTATGCACCCAACGAGCCAGACTGTGAGACTCGGGAAGGCAGGGTTTGTATCCCATTCTGCTTTCTGCTCCCCCTGTCTGGGCTCAATAGATGCTTCTCCAAAGAGTTTGTGGTTGATTGAACAAATTCATCTTCCTTGTCTCCTACAAATTCCTATCCACAAATATTCTTGCTACTCTCATTAAAACCCTTCTCATATTCAGTCTTCTCCAGGAATTCTAGTCACATCTTAATTTTGCAAAGCATTTTCACAGCTCTCTTATTTTATTCTTGCAACAACTCCATTGGGTAGAGAGGGTGCTGGAATCTGCATATGGCAGATGAAGACACTGAAGTTAAGAGATCTGTCCAAGCATCACAAAACTGCCTGCACTTCCTTCTACCTCTTACCCTCCAGTGCTCAACACATACTTGTTGAGTGGATAAGCTGGGGGCCAGGACTCAGATACTCCCACATAAAGCCCAGTTTTCTCTCCTATCCGATCAGGAGCATCGTTTCTCTTTGGCTCAGAGACCAGAGGCAGCATCCATGCATTCCTCTCGGTAAGGCTGAGTGATGAATCGTGGATTCCAGGAATCCATACGTGGGACAAGGTGGAAAGGGGGAAGGCTGAAAGGGAAGCCAGTGAGTGATGAACTTCTTGACCCTGGAGTCAGTGCCCTGAGAAACTCTCATGCTTCTTCGGGTTGCAAGTGGCTGCTTGCAGGAGCCAGACAGACATGCACGAATGGGGTCCTGCTCCCTGCAGCCAATGTTGAAGGCCACTTCCTGCAAATGGTATCCCTTCCTAGGCTCTAACCACAAGCCTCTGGACTCCAGTGTTTCTCGAAGCAAAGATGAAGACCACGTGATATGGAATCCTCAGAAGCTGCTTGTGAAAATGCAGAAGCCCAGGCCCCATTCCTGACCAACCAGAATCCCTGGGGTGGTGCCTGGTGTCTTGGTATCTGCATTTACAACAAGCTGCCCAGGAGAATCTGATGCGTCATGAAGTTGGAAACTCACCGCTCCAGACACCCAGATGCCCAGAAAGCACTGAGCACGTGTGAAATATGTATATGCCAGGAGCTGTTTGAGCCTCAGGAGTGGCTGTGAGGGCTCCCTGCTCTCTGTTTTCCAGATGGTATCTGTCCTGTGTCCCCACCTCATCCCCCTCCAAGAGAGAGTCCTTGGGGAATTACCCTCCCTCTCCACAGACGGAGTCTGTGTTTATTCTAATTGTCACATGTGAATCCTGGCCAATCTAGGAGATGAATTTCTTGTACATTTACATGGTTTACTTTGGCTGAGTGGGTTTTAACATGTGCTCTGGGGAAAAGGGCAACAGATCTCCAGACAGGAGTGGCCAGGGCTCAGGGATGTGAGTGAGAGGACCAGGAGAAGGGAAGAGAGCTGTAAAGAAGTGGGCAGGCAGCGGAACCCCAACAGCTATCCTCTTCCTATTCATCACCCTCATAATGACAGCTATGAAATGAAAGGATGGAGAAGAAAAGATACCAGGAGGAACAAACAGGGGAGAGGAGTGTGGGGCTTAAGGAGACAGCCAGCAGTTATAAGATGGAAATGTATACGTTCAGTGTTGATGAAACACACGGGCACATGCACGCACACACACCCCAGTACATATCAGTGTGGACACACAGCAGAGTTATTAGTGGAAAGAATGACAAGCTCTTCCTGTCTTCCCAAGCAGTCTCTCATCTAAAGCTGGGAAAGTCGGTCAGGCGTATCCCTTCTGTGTATGTATTTAACCAACTCAGTTCCTTCTGCGGATTTTTCATTTGCAAACAGTCCTTTAATAATCACTTCTAATTCAGAAGCTCCTAGGTATGAAATTGATACATATTAATAGACATTCTAACCACAGACTTAAACACATAAGCACATATACTTAAAGTCTCTATTCCTTGGTAGAAGTGCAAGTGCATTTTTTGCCCTCCTTGAATCTTTCTTGCGGTTTTTTTTTTTCTTTAATGTGTTTCTTCTTTCCCTGGTGGGAGGCTTACAAGAGAATAGGTGTGCTGGCCTGGGTTCTCGGCTGTGTCACAGCCTCTGTGAGTGACAGTGAACAACAGCCACAGCCAAGCAAAGCATAAAACCGAGAGACAAATATTTCCACCCTCAGAGAAACATCACTACACCTCCAAAGACCTGGTTCAACCCCTGGACGTCTTGCCCAGCTGACCTCTTGCCCTCTCATGTGGTGGCTGTGTTCATGGTGTGGGCATTATTTTATTTCCCAGCAACCCAGAACAATTTCTGAGAGATTCCCCCAACAAAGCTAAAGAGGTTAGGGTCAAGTGTTCTAGCCACTCCTACACTCTTGAATCTGCTCCAATTTCCCATTTTAGCGAAGGCACCCTCTCTACAGCCTACTGGCAGGAGGATGTTGGCTGACGTCATCAATGACCTCATCCCTCCTTTGGTGTGGGGGGAGGGGGAGCTCCAATGCATAGGCTCTAGACTTAGTTAGGCATGGGTTTAAGTCCAGCCCTGCCACTTACTAGCTCTGAGACACTCGATGAGTTGCTTACTGTCTCTGAGTCTCAAGTTCCTCATTGGGAAAATGGGGATAATATTGCTGCTGTTTCATAGACTTGTTGAGGAATTAAGAGAGATGATGCGTTGGAAACCATCTGGCAGAGTGCCTGGTGCCTAGAAAGAACTTAGTAGATATGATCGGTGATGGAGATGATGGTGATGACGATGAAGACCGTGGCTGTGATAGTTGTGACGGCAGCTCTCATTCTCTGGGCATCCACCGTGGTCTGCCAGTTTGCTCAGTCATTTATTTCTACTAACTCAGGCTGAATCTTCCCAACACTGAGGTCACCACGAGGAAAACACTCAGGCTCAGGAGGTTTGCTCACACTCACCTAGCTAAGAGGTACAATAACCAGATTCACACCTAGGCGTGCCCAATTCTAAGGTTTCCACCTTTTCTTTCTTTCTCATTTCCCCCTCTAATACATGAAGTCATCCCTGCTCTCCTGAGGCAGTGAGAGACCTTGTGTGTCCCTTCCAATCCCCTTCACTCTCTGCAAAAGGCTCAGATCTGAGGCAGAAGCAGAGGAGGGAGCTACTCCTCTGTGGCCGGTGCATTTGTTATTCCAGGCCCTGGGGACCCATTTGGTAAATGAGTTCTTTTGCCTCATAAAATGGTACCCCAGTGGTTTGAAATACTTAACAGACCTACCCTAAATGGGTAATTTACTTTTTCCCTCACTGGTAGTGTTATTATGCCTGTGATCTCTGTTCTATAAAAGTTGTTTTTGATGCTTTCTTGGAGGGTAGGGGGCTATTTTTAAACACAGGTGCATTCGATGTGGTGAGGAGCGGACTTTCACAAGATGGGGATTCTCAGGACGCCTTTAGCACCCTATTTTGCTCTTTCACATTTATTTATTTAACTAAAAATACCTTCCGGAGGAGAGTTTTCCACTCATTTCTCCTCAGGCCCGCACTCTTTTCCCAGATTGTCATGGACTTCTGCTTCCTTAAGTTCATTTCTTTCTACTCCCAGGATGCTTTACTCACCGAATAAGTCTTCTTCTTTTAGGAAAAGGACTTTCTCCCCCAAATACATCACAAAGAACAGCGCGAGCCCCCATTCAAGGCCACAGAGGAAACATTATATTAGGTACCACAAGACCAGAGGAATTAAGACTGTAACATCCCTCGATGATTTATTGCAAAGGGGTCTCAGATCTGGCAAGGTGCACCATCTTTCTTCGGGAATTGGAAGCAGCAGTAGTAGGAAGGGGACGTAGATCTTGTTCCTTAAGCCAATACTAAATTATTCCAGCATCAAAGTGCCCTGGAAAAAAATCTGTATTTGCCAAATGCTATACACTGTCTAAGTCAGTGTGTCATGAAGGGCTGTACCTGCAGCCATCTGCCCTAAAACTCAGTACTCACTGTCCAGTTGTATGCATAATCGGAAGGGAGATATTTTGTTCAATGGCCGACTTGTTAGGATGGTGTGTTTATAGCCAGCAAGGTGCAAAGCTGTCATATTTATCTTAATTGACTGCCTCTTTATTTTTTTGCACCTGCCTTGTTTTATGCTGGGGAGGTGAAAAACAATTTATGATATCATATTTGGAACTCCAAGGCCACATTATTAGGTGTCTCTGTAGTTCAAGAGGGAGCTGTGTTGCTCATGGCAGTGTCAACTGTTTTGCTTTTGGTCACATCCTCAGCCATCTTGGTAGCAAGAGGGCAGGTACTCTGACAGCTTCACCCAGGAACAGCCAGCTGCCAATGTCTTTCCTTTTGAGAAACAAACAAGTAGATTTGGTTTGGAAGAGGGCAAGTTGGGAGGTAAAAACAAGTACCAAGGGGAGGGGCTCACGTTTGCTCTTCCCTTGCCTGTTCTGGTGTTCCGCATCCATGCCCACGGCCCCAAACCCTCCTCCAGTACTGGCTCCATGCCTAGCTCCTCAAAACACTGGGACCGCAAGTGCAAGAACATACCTGTCCAGGCTCTGAAACAATTGTCATGTATTCAAGAGATGAAACTGTCTAGAAGAAAAGAAACTGAGCTTCATTCTTCCCCTGCCAGTGAGGAACCCCGAGGGAGTCCTGCAGAAAGCCAGGTTATAACACTGAGAGCCTGATACCTTCTAGGCAGCTTTGGGGAAGAAAAGAAAGACAGATCCAGGTTCTTGTCCTGTCATTCATTAGGAGGTATCAAACCAAAGCGTGCACTTCAATGTCTCTCAAAAGACGGACTGGCTAGCTCATGGTCACCTTTGTGCAAATTAGAAAAATATTTGCCCCCATCTCCCGGGCAAACGGAGCCGTGCTGGGGGGCACAGACTCAGAGAACGGAGCTCCAGTACTCGGGTGCGTTAGTCCCCTTTGGAAGCTAAGTAGGAAATGATCATATGTACCACTGACCAGTGGGATTTCCACCTTCCTCGCTCAGAGGGTATCTAGGTTCTGTTTTCAAGATCATTTTGTTGCTAGTGTTTTAATTCAAAATAACATGTACCTTCACAAATCTATGTATGCCTTTACATGAAGAACACTGAATGAAGCTATTTTACATTAAATTTCAGCAGCCATATACATCTTTTCTTTCTTGAATTTGTCTCAATGATCCAAGAAGAGGCTAAATGAGCTGGTAGATTCAAAATCCAGGTTTGCTTGAAAGTGCTTTTGGAAGGGGTACTATGAGAATGAGAAGTGGTAATGATTCTAGTGGGTTCTTACACCAGACCCGGTGCTAAGTACCTAATGGCAACTCTATGAGGAAGAAGCTACCATGATCATCCCCATTTTACAGAGAGGAGAACTGAGGCTCTGGAAGGTTAATTTACTCCCCCAAGGTCATACAGCTCAAGAGTGGCAGGGCAGAGACTCAGGTACAGGCCACAGGGATGCCAGTGGCCCCCCTTTTACTACTTTTCTGTATGGCCTCCTTCCACTCAAATGCAACATAAGTGCTATTGAGTTGAAAAATGTAACGAAGACGGGATTCATATACACATCTGAACTGAGGATGACGTTCCAACAGTAATCTTTTTTTCTGGGGAGGCGGGTAGAAGGGGAATGATAGAGTGTGGTTGTTTGTCCACTCCAAATCTCATGTTGAAATGAAATCCTCAATATGGGAGGTGGGCCTGGTGGGAGGTGATTGGATCATGGAGGCCGATGTCTTATGACCGACTTTGCACCAACCCCTTGGTGATGAGTTCTCACTCAGTTCACAAGAGATCTGGTTGTTTCAGGGAGTATGGCACCTCCTCCCTCTCTCTCTTCCTCACCTGCTCCCCACCCTCACTCCTGCTCCTGGCATATGACATGCCTGCTCCCACTTTGCCTTCCACCATGATTATAAGCTTCCTGAGGCCTCACCAGAAGCTAGCACCACACTTCCTGTACAGCCTGCAAAAGTGTAAGCCAGGTAAACCTCTTTTCTTTCTTTCTTTTTTTTTTTTTTTTTTTTTTTGTTGAGACAGAGTCTGGCTCTGTCACCCAGGCTGGAGTACGGTGGCGCAATCTCCGCTCATTGCAACCTCCACCTCCCAGGTTAAAGCAATTCTCCTGCCTCAGCCTCCTGAGTAGCTGGGATTACAGTTGCACGCCACCACACCCGGATGATTTTTGTATTTTTAGTAGAGACAGGGTTTCACCATGTTGGTCAGGCAGGTCTCGAACTCCTGATCTCAGGTGATCCATCCTCTTTGGCCTCCCAAAGTGCTGGGATTACAGTGAGCCACCACGCCCGGCCCCTCTTTCATTAATTACCCAGGCTCGGGTATTTCTTTGTAGTGACTGCAAGAACGAATACAGGGAACAATGAATATGCATGTAATTATTAATCTTCCGCTTCAGGGATTCTCAGCTTTACCATTGGGAAAAATCTTGAGCATTCTATGGTTCTCATAGCTTCAGCAGTGTGGGTTTCATTTTCTTTACGCACATCTCTAAATTTAATTGGATTCAAAATCCAGATTTGCTTGAAAACACCACCCAATTTGTGGACTTCAGAATTCTATATCTGGAAGGAACCTCAAAGTTCATGCTTGCTTTAAACTTACATGTTGAACCGTATTAAACTGGCATTTGATTGATGTCTATAATCCTAGCACTTTGAGAGGCCAAGGTGCGAGGATCACTTGAGCCCAATAATTTGAGATCAGCCTGGACAACAAAGCAAGACCCTATCTGAACAAAAAGTAAAAAAAACAAAACTGGGTGTGGTAGCACATCCCTGCAGTCCTAGGTACTCGGGAGGCCAAGGCAGGAGGGTCACCTGAGCCCAGGAGATCGAGGCTGCAGTGAGCTATGATTGCGCCACTGCACTCCAGTGCCTGGGCAACAGAATGAGACTCTATCTCTAAAAAAAAAAAAAAAACCAAAAAAACAAACAAACAAAAAAACCAGAAAGAAAAAAAAGTTCATGCTTAGTCGAACAGGCTTGTTTTACAGACGAAGACACTGAGACAGAGAGAGACCATTTAACTTGCCCAGATGACCCACACATGGAATGGCAATTCTTACTATGATTTGTTTATATTTGTTTAAGTGAGCCCAGGACTATGGTGGGTGTTCAGTAAACATTTGTTGAACCATATTAAACTGTGGCATTTGATTGATCCATCTGAGGCGCACATCACAAAAACAAACTAGCTCTACTTCTGATCATTCTGTTGTAAAAAGCTTCTAAACTTAATATGAGGTGAAAACCTCCACTAGGAAATATCCCTTTGATCTTACACTTCCTTTCCTTGAAACTGATAGCAAACTTGGCAACCGAGTCTTCCAGAAATTAATAATCAAACTTTACAAGTCTACTTTGGTTATCCCAACAACTTAAAACAAAAAGAAATGAAACATTTCCTACAGCATCTCCCCCTCTCCCTTCCAACACCCCCACTAGGGAACAGCTGTGTCTGTTTAAAATTGATTTTGATCTCCCAGGAAGGATCCGGTTTCTCTGCACACGGAGCTGCTGCCTCGCGATGGCATGTGCAGTTCTGGGAAGGTGTTGGGGTTCAGCTGACTCTGCTGTAATTCTAACAATCAGCAGAAGCCCATCTTCCCTCAGGGATGTGGGCGATGTGAGATTTTAGCTGATATTGGTGCGGTGGGCTGGGACGTTCTGCTGCCTCAGGAATTTTTCAGCACCCTCTCCTCATTCCCCTTGACTATTGCTGGTAGATTGGATTTTTGTTTGTCATTCCTCACTCCTTCCCACTCATAGTATTACCCATCCATCTTACCTTTTGCCTCATTACTTGAAGTAGGTGGAGCACCTTTCGCTGAGCCCCTGATGTTAGGCTTGGGCATGTGACTTGCTTTGGCCCCTGGAATGCTAGTGGGCTTGCAGCAAGGAGGGTCCTTGAATGTGCTTGTACCGTTTGGCTTGGCCTCCTCTGCTCTGGGATCCTGCGTGAGAAGAGCATGCCCCAGGTAACTGCCTTAATGTTCAGCCCTGAAATGCAGACATATGGAGCAAACCTGAACCTGGCCTGGGGTAAACCCCAGCCAAACCCTAGCCATGCCCTGCCATTAGGCAGATCCACAAACGAGAAAAATGAATATGGTTGCAAGTCACTGAGATTCTGAGGCTCTTCGTTGCACAGCAAAAGCTGACTAACACATGATTGAAACTAGCACTTTCCCTCAAGGGTATCATCCTGCCTGTAGCACTTTGCTAGGCAATCATAATCGAGAACTACAGACTAGTGGGTTTAACCAACAGAAATGTATTTCCTCAGAGTTCTGGAGACTGGAAGTCCAAAGTTAAGGGGTTGGCAGGGTTGGTTTCTTCTGAGGCCTCTCTCCTTGGCTTGTAGACAGTCACCTTCTCCCTGTATCATCCCATGTGCATTCCTCTGTGCATGTCTGTGTCCTCCTCTCTTCTTGTAAGGACACTAGTCGTGTTGGATTAGGGCTTACCCTCATGACCTCATTTTCCCTTCATCATCTCTTTAAAGACCGTATCTCCAGGCTGGGCATGGTGGCTCACGCCTGTAATCCAGCACTTTGGGGGGCCGAGGCAGGTGGATTACCTGAGGTTCGGAGTTTGAGACCAGCCTGACCAATGTGGAGAAACCCCGTCTCTACTTAAAATACAAAATTAGCCAGGCATGGTGGTGCATGCCTGTAATCCCAGCTACTTGGGAGGTTGAGGCAGGAGAATCGCTTGAACCTAGGAGGTGGAGGTTGCGGTGAGCCAAGATTGTGCCATTGCACTCCAGCCTGGTCAACAAGAGCGAAAACAGTCTAAAAATAAAAGACTGTATCTCCAAATGCAATTGCACGCTGAAATACTGGAGGTAGGATTTTAATCTATGAATTTCAAACAGGCACACTTTGGCCCATCGCATTGCTTGCAAGTGAGAGGAACTTGGTGTGCACTGGCTTAGATACCAAGGGGAATTTATGGCTCTCACGAGTGGGAAGTCTAGAGGCAGAGCTGACTTCAGGAACTCCAGCAGCTCAAGCAATGCCATTAAGTCCCTCTCCTTCTTGCTCCTCTCTGTGGCCTGGCCTCGTTTCTCATCCTATCCTGTGCCACTGGCCTTTCTCCATGCAGAGGAGGCTTGAACAACATGGCCATAGGCAACTCTGGGTTTACCTCATTCTACCTTAGCTGCCTCAGAGGAAAAAGGCAGCTTCTCTCTCCCATTGCTGGACAACTGGGCCTATCCCTGGGTCAGTCACCAAGACTAGGGCACACGCTCCTTTGATCGACTAGGCCTTGTGTATATGCCCAGCCCCAAGGCCCCAGGGAACTGGGTTGGTAGCCCTACCAGAGGTGCAAGGAGTGGGGAGGAGCGCATGCCCAGGGTAGGGGGAGTGACGTAGCAGAAGGAGAAGGAACCATGGGCAGACCAGGCAATGCATGTCCACACCCACCACATCCCTGCCCCAACAACAAGGTAATGAGCCCTGGCCTGCAGGCTGGGCAGGGACTTGGAGATGATGATCTAGGCCACTGATTTGGACTCTTAATCAGACACACTGGGCTTCCATCCGGCCTCAACTTCCTAGATGGCAGCTTTAGGTGAGCTGCACAACTTCCTGGAGTTCCAGTTTGCTGTGGGAGAAAACAAATGTCTAACTTGTTTCAGGATGGTGATGAGGAATAAATGCGATCATCATGCCAAATCCCTAGCCTGTAGAGTGGATACTGTAGCGTTCCTCTAGCCGTCCTCTTCTGGGCTATGTACCCACCTGCCAAGACCAGGCATATCAGCCACTAAAGTCCCACAGTTGCCCCCTCACCAGCCATCACCCTCTGCTGCAGGAGCAGGGACCTACCTCACCCAAGCTTATGCTCCCACCCAGGGACCAGCCTTGGGCCAGTGACTTGGATACAAAATTCCAGCTCCTTTGCCTCCATTTGGGACCCCTCTGAAGGGCCAGCTCGGGAGCTCCCTCAAGCCATCGCGGCAAAGCACACCACCTGCCAGCTTCTCTGCCCACCCAGTCCTGACTTCCTCACTCCTACACATGCATCTCCTAGAGCATTCCCATGTCTGCATGCAGGAAACGGGACTGCAGGTGTTCTGGTGGCTGGCACACAAGAAGCATTTATGTGTGCTAGTTGTAATCACTGTGATCACTCTTATATTTATTCACTCATTTGTCCACCACCCTCTGCTACGGATATACCTACAAGAGGCAGGATAGTGTACTAGCTTAGAGTGCTGACTTGCCTCTGGAGCTGGAATGCTTGGGGCCCAATGTTGACCTCCGCTAGGTCTGTGATGTTGGGTAAGGAACTTGCCTTCTCTTTGCCTCAGTTTTCTCATCTGTGGAATGGCAATAATAGTGTAGTTTCTGTCGCATAGGGTTGTTGTGAAGATTAAGTGAGTTGACAAGGGTAAAGGATTGACAAGTTCACCAGGCATGGAACAAATGCTTGTAAATGTTCACCTCTCTGCTTTCTGCTGGGCAGTATATTGCGTGATGGGGCTGCAGGGATGGAGGAGGCCCAGTCTCTGCCCTAACAGTGCTCATGGTCTAGTGTTTGAGACAGACAAATCAACATTCATGCCAGGAAGAACTTGATTCTGTGCCCCTTTAGGAGCATGTTTTTGAATGAAGATATGTCATTCATTGATTCTTTTAACTTCACATGATAAGGATCCATTAAAAATAAAAATTGTATTTTATTTCTCTCATCAAGAAAATTCTTAAGATTAAAAATCTTTGGAGACCAGTTCAAAATACAAGGGTCTCAAATCTCTTTTTCAAGTCTAGGTTAGAGGTGCTTCCCACCCCTTCCTGCTGAGCCGAATGACTGAAGGGGCTGAGCCCCACCTGAAGGTTCCGTTTCTCCAGTGCCCATCCACAGGTCCCAGATTTGGGAACAAGTGTTTGTAAAGGACAGTCTCATCCTGTTGTCTGAGAACTGCCTTTGCAACATGGATCCACTGACCCGAAGTGCCATCAGGGTTTGTGTGACATGGAATGAAAAATTCCCAGGTTTTCGAGCTGAAGAGTCAGTCTCTAAAAGTCTCCCAGGTCAGCCCTCTCATTGTGTAGAGTAACAGATAAGCTAAAATTGGGAAGTGACCTGCCCAAAATTGATTTTGCTCCACACCAAGAAACTCTTCTTTTTTTTGAGACGGAGTCTTGCTCTGTCGCCCAGGCTGGAGTGCAGTGGCGCGATCTCGGCTCACTGCAAGCTCCACCTCCCGGGTTCACGCCATTCTCCTGCCTCAGCCTCCCGAGTAGCTGGGACTACAGGCGCCCGACACTACACTCGGCTAATTTTTTGTATTTTTAGTAGAGACAGGGTTTCACCGTGTTAGCCAGGATGGTCTCAATCTCTTGACCTCGTGATCCACCCGCCTCAGCCTCCCAAAGTGCTGGAATTACAGGTGTGAGCCACAGAAGAAACTCTTCTTGATGCCCACTTTCAGATGGCAAATCCTTAGCGTTTTCTGGAGGAGGTGATGAGAACACAGGACTTGGAGTCAGGCAGACATGGCTAGGGTTCCTGTCACTTGATCTAGAGAGTCATCAGATTCCATGGAATTCTGGGAAAGTTACTGACCTCTCTAAACTTTAGGGTTTTTCTGCTTGTAAAATAGGGATGTTGTGATCTGTACTGACATATAGGTACTGAACACCTAATACATGTCAGATGCTATTCTAGGGGTTGTAAACACAGCAGTGAAAAAAAATTAGGCAAAGTCCCTGCCCTTTTGGAGCTTACATTCTAGTCTGGGTGGTAAGAGGTAGATACACCTACATATGAGTGTAAGTGTATAATGTGTAGGTAGGAGAAAGAGAGGGGAACAGGAACTAAAGGAGAAAGGGGGAGAAGGAGAACTGGGAGTGACACTTAGCTTCTATTTTATATGAGATGGTTGGGGAACCTGACTTATCCAGTAAGGTGACATTGAGTAGAGACCTGAAACACACACAGGAACAAGCCAGGAAGATTTCTAGGGAGGGCAAAGGCTCAGATATATGACAGTCCCCGGCTTGTCTGAGAAACAGTGGGGCAGGCATGGAGTGGAGTGAGGGGAGGGGTGAGCAGGAGATGAGGCCAGAGAGAAGTAGGACCCAATCAGGTCCCCTTGGGGACTGTAAAGTCTTGTAGGGACTTTGGCTCTTATTCTGAGTGAAATGGGGGACACTGACCAGTGTTGAGTAGAGGAACACCATGAGATGATTTATGCTTTGGCATGCTGTGTAGCAAAGGCTGTCCAGGGACAAAGTGAAGGCAGGAAACCATTTAGGCAGCTGTTGCCATATCTAGCAGGGTACCATGGTGGTTTAAAAGATGGTGATGGAGTTGAGAGGTAGTGTGTGGAAAGGTGAATGGATTCTAGATCAACATTGAAGGTGGAGCCACAGGTTTTGCTGACAGGCTAAATGCAGCACCTGTGATTAAAAGAGGAGACAAGGATGACCTGAATGCTTGTATTTAAGCAAGTGGAAGAATGAAACATTCATTTCCAGAATGGGGAAGGCAGTGGGAGGAGCAGGTTTGGGGATAGAGTGTATGCTGATTTTGAGATGTGTGTTAGACATCCAAACGGCAATATCAAGCAGGCAGTTGGATACACAAGCTTGGAGTTCAGGGGAGGGGTTTGAGCTGGAAATATGAATTTGGAAGGTGTCAGCATGTAGCTGGTATCCAGAGGCCCAAGAGTGGATGAAATCTAACCAATCCATGTTGAAGGAGAAGGGAAAGGCCCAGGGACTGAGTCTCCCAATATTTAGAGGTCAGGGTCGTAAGGAGACACAAGCAAAAAGGACCGAGAAGGAGCAGTGAGAGAAGTGGTGTCCTGAAAGCCAAGGAGAGAAAATGTTTGAAGGAGGCCCTGTTAAAACTTTCTAATAGGCTGAGTAAGCGACGACATTGATGATTGATGACATTGATGATTGACCAAGAATCTGGAATGCAGAGGTCAAAGGTGACTGCAAGAAGGAGTTTCACAGGGTGGTTGGGAGGATTAAGTGGGATAGCAGACACAAATAAAGCAGCATAAAACCTGCTTAAAACCCAGAGCAGAGTAGGTGTCCATTAAATGTTAGTCCCTTTTCTCCTAATCCTCGCCCACCATACAACTTGTCCAATTCACAGCTATGGAACCCTTACCTGGAGCCCCTCCATATCCACTGATATCAGCCACATTCCTCATTACACATGGCTATGCTATTAATATACTTTATTTATTTAATTGATTTTTTTGAGACAGAGTTTCGCTCTCGTTGACCAGGCTGGAGTGCAATGGTAAGATCTCGGCTCACCGCAACCTCCGCTTCCTGGATTCAAGGGATTCTCCTGCCTCAACCTCCCAAGTAGCTGGGATTACAGGCATGCGACAGCATGCATGGCTAATTTTGTATTTTTGGTAGAGATGGGGTTTCTTCATGTTGGTCAGGCTGGTCTCGAACTCCCAACCTCAGGTGATCCGCTTGCCTCGGCCTCCCAAAGTGCTGGGATTACAGGCACGAGCCACCTTGCCCGGCCCCAATATACTTTAAAGATACATTCTCCAGCAATGGTGAAACCTAAGCTGACTGCAACACAATTTAATTACCCTGGAAGTCTCAGTGATGGTCAGTGAATTTGCAAATATCCTAAATAATACACCAAGAAAAAGATGTTGGATTCCTGTAGCTGTGAGTCACAATGGGTACTAATTATCCCTTACTCAGAAATTAAATGAGCAGATTTCCCCAACCCCCCTCCCACTTGGCAAAAGGTCTATATGATGTCCTAGAAAATAATAAAGTGAATGAACCCAGTATGAAATGCAGCGGGCAGCCTCACACTGGGTTCTCTGCCGCTTATTAATATCAGTACATTGCATTAAATTAGAGAAGAGCCTTTTCACAGGAGTGCTAAGAATTCTGCCTGGCTGCCACGTGAGCCCCCTGGCTGCTGCTTCTCACCCGGCAATACACCAGCCACTCAGTGTGTTCCTGTTCATTCTGAATCAGATGATTAAAGCATGCTGAAATTGTTTTTTTTCAGCAGTGGTCAAATAGTATGCTTACTCTAGCAGTTTTTATTTTTATTTATGTATTTATTTTTTTTGCGACGGAGTCTCGCCCTGTTGCCCAGGCTGCAGTGCAGAGTGGTGCAATCTCGGCTCACTGCAAGCTCCGCCTCCCAGGTTCATGCCATTCTCCTGCCTCAGTCTCCTGAGTAGCTGTGACTACAGCCACCACGCCCAGCTAATTTTTTGTATTTTTAGTAGAGACGGGGTTTCACCATGTTAGCCAGGATGGTTTCGATCTCCTGACTTCGTGATCCGCCCGCCTTGGCCTCCCAAAGTGCTGGGATTATAGGCATGAGCCACCACAGCCGGCCTAATCTAGCATTTCTAAGTATACTCAGGAGATACTGAAAACCACAATTCGAATGCATTAATAGGTGCCAGAAATTGTACTAAGTACCTTGCACTTCTCCTCTCATTTTATCTTACAGAAATCTAATTATTACAACAACTCCATGAGGTAGGTATTACTAACACTGTTACAAGCTGAGATTTCAAGAAATAAGTTCCAAGGGTCACTTAGGCAAATCCCTAAGTGGCAGAGGCAGGATTGGAACTCCAGGAGGACTGATGGTACAGCGGAGCTCTACGCTTCTCTTCTGTGCTGCCTTCTAAGAAAAAACTGACATCTCAAGCAGAGCATTTGGGGGGTTCTGCTATACTATTCAACTTACATTTTTATTAGGCAGGTGCTGGGGATAGGAAAAAAAAAGGACAGAAAGTTTTGGTCCCTGGCTTCAAGTAGTATATATTATATTCTCATATACTGGTAGCAGTAATACTTACCTGCCTATCTCCAAAGGTTGTTGTAAAGTTCAAGTAAATTAATGGCTATGAAACCATCCTCTTTCCTAAATAGAATAAGGACTGTAACCAGAAGCTGATTTTAAAAAATTATAAGGCATATTAATATCAGCATATTTTCAAGTGCTCAATCAAGTTCTAAGTGACCAAATTTACTGCTCCATCCTACACTTTAACTTGTATATGAATGGACCAATTTCCTCCCAAAGAAACATGCATTTTTAAATTTCAGCTGACATAAATCTACCCTGCTCCTAGGACTTGATTCATTTACATTCTTTCCTTTTCAATTAAATAATCACCCAGAATCTAAAAGGACGTATTTCCATTAGTAGACTCTCAACCAGATGACCTTTGAGATCACAAGGGTTTATGTAAATTTTTCTGATTGCTTTTTATCTTCTTGTGTATCACTTCCCTAAAAATTCTGTCAGTTAGTGTATTTAAATTCTTTTCTCCTCTCCTCATTTCACCGCTATTTACAATAATGAGTCACAGCTGAAAGGGACTGAAATATCATGGGCTGCTTTTAACATATGCCAGCAAGAAGGGTGCTTCACAGTTGGTAAAGGCTAGTCTAAGGCAAGGGAGAGATTTTCCTTTACCGGTATGAAATGGAACTTAAAATCTCCCTTAATTACTTCCCAGGCCTTATCCAACTTGTTTTTCTTGGGTAGGGCCTGGAAAGTAATTAATGGAAATTTTGGATACAGCCCGATATTCTATATGAATAATAGCAAACTTGGATTATGTGCTCATTATGCATCCAATCTGAAGGAGCTCGTTGAATCTCCTGACAAGTAGGAGGTAGATACTCTTATTATCCTCACCGTACAGGTGAGAAAACTGCGGTTTGGGAAGGTTCAACACCTTCCCAAGGACACAGAGCTAGTAGATCATAGAGGGGAAATTTGAACACAGGGCTTGGACTTTTGACAGTTAGGCCGTGGGTCCCAGCTCTGCCAGCCGTGGAACTTCAGGCAAATCACGTTGCTTTCTAAACTTCTATTTTCTCATCTGTGAAATGGGCATGATAATATCTTGGCCTTGCCTCTCCTAGGGTTGTCATGAGATTCAAGGGGTTGCTGGATGTGAAAATGCTTTGTCGATGGTCAAGAATGCAATGATCACTACCATGGTTGGGAAGGGAACGCAATGGAAGTCAATCAGTGGAGCCCAAGATCACTCAATGAGTGGGCTCACATTTAAGACTATAACCAGTTGTGTTCAAATATCCAGTGGCCTGTAATGATCATGTGCTGACCACTAGCAGCTGAAGGGCTGGTTCCAGCAGGGCTCCCATCTCCCCAGCAGCCTGATCTTGCTGCTGAAGCACAGTACTACCCTTGGAAGCCAGCCCCAACAGCCCTCCAAAGCTACTTCTCACCTCCCCTCTGTGCCAAAGAGATTAGTTTTGCCACCCTCTTTGATTAGTGGCACATTTCCAAGCTGTGGGTGTCTGTGGAAGCAATCTTTATGCTCAGATTTATTAAAGTCACCGTTGGCTTAATGAATTACCGCAATCCAATGAGCCCATAGATAGCTTGTATTTAACTTTTATGTGGCTGCCCCAGAAACCAGCTTGAAAAGCAGGAATCAATGATTGTGACAAAATCTCGATACAATTTATTTTGAATGTTCAGTTTGGGATTTGATGTATGCCATTGTCAGATGTATTTTATGCTCTCAGATGAATTTTATTCTTACTGATTAAAGGGGGTTAGCAATATCAGTAGGATACAGTTTGACAAACCTTAAAAGAAATGTTGCAAAAGTGTTCTCATCCATTACATGCTGGTTTCTAACCGGATTCGTCTCACATTTTAATCAGCAGCACCAGTAGCTGTGTCTTCAAACTACCAAAGGGAGGCCCTATTTACCAGTTCTTAAATTAATTAGTCAAAATGCATTTAATTAATTATGCCCACTGTGAATATCTGATTCACCAGTAATTGGGTAGGATATAGGCAGGAACCAGGTGGTATGGGAGGAGTAGACAAATTGACTAGGACTTTTCCCATTGGACACCTTGGTTTCAATAAGTTTTATTTGTTCTTGGATTTTTTTCCTTTTTTTTTTTTTTTTGGTAAAGTACCAGCTACTATTTAGAAATAACCTGTTCAGAAGCAACACCTGCAGATTAACATAAAGTTCCTATTTAGAGAGGTGTCTAGACAGAACCTAAAATAGGAACTTTAAATCTTCAGCATTCAATGGCAGCAGGCCATAAGACTTTCACAGAAACCAAGACCAGATGGCTTTTTAATTTTTAGCACTAATCAATTTATTACGTAGTAGCCCCCAAAATGGGAATAAAGTTGGTCTGAAAAGGAGCATGACTTCATATCCTTTTCAGCATGTTCCCCTCATTTGTCCATGCATCCATCTATCAGTCCATCCATCCATCATTAATATATCCATCCATCCATCCATCCATCCATTGTTCCATTCATCCATCTACCCATCTATTTATCTGTCCATCCATCCATCCATCCATCCATCCATCCATCCATCCATCCATCCTTCTATCCTTCTAGTTTACTGAGTGTTTACTTTGTGTCATACACTGCTAACTTCTTGCCACTGATAACCTCTTTTAGTCCTTACTATAATCCGTGAGGTCCAATACTAATATTGCCTAACCTCTTTTAGTCCTTACTATAATCTGTGAGATCCAATACTAATATCGTCTTCATTTTACAAATGTGACAACTAAGGCTTGAGAGGTTAAGTGACTTATTCATCTCACACAGATCACAGGAGAAGAACAGGGACTCATGTTCATCTCCCAACTCCAAGTTATGGGCTCTTTTTCCTACCACTCCTAACCTGGATGACTTGGGTAAGAATTGGAATTGTCAAGGTTTGACAAGCTTAGTATCTGAAAAGAGAAATGACTCATAACATCCATAAAATGTTCACCTAAGGGGATGTAGTTTTATTCTTATGTGCCAGGCCCTATACTAAAGCCTAGAGATATAATGGTGGACAATAAAGGTATAGACATTGTCCCCCTCACCCCAGAAGCTTTCAGGCTAGCGGAAAGACAGGTCATAGACAATGATTTAGTGGCATTGTTCAGTGACTTGAAAAATATCCATAGGATAGATGAACGACCAGGTTCCTCAATGATGTGTTACTAGCCCTTGAAGATTCTACCTCCTGACTCTTTTAATTGTGTCCCCGCCCCCATTTAATCATGGCCATTGACCTAGTTCAAGTGCTGGTTAATTGTTATTTAGATGACTGCAGCAGCCTCCTCACTGGTTCCCTGACTACCTCCCTCATATGGTTTGGCTGTGTCCCCCAAATCTCATCTTGAATTGTAGCTCCCTTAATTCCCACATGTTTTGGGAGGGATCTGGTGGGAGATAATTGAATCATGGGGATGGTTTCCCCTATACTGTTCTCGTGGTAGTGAATAAGTCTCATGAGATCTGATGGTTTTATAAGGGGAAACCCCTTTCTCTTGGCTCTCATTTTCTCTTGTCTGCCACTATGTAAGACGTGCCTTTTGCCTTCTGCCATGATTGTGAGGCCTCCCCAGCCACGTGGAACTGAGTCCATTAAACCTCTTTTTCTTTATAAATTACCCAGTCTCAGGTATGTCTTTCTCAGCAGCATGAGAACAGACTAATACACTACTACCCAACTCTTGTCTCCTTCCCCTAACCAACTGAAATCCCACTCTACTGCCAGAGTGACCTCCATGACCTATTACTTTAATCAGGTCTTTCTGCTGAACCCCTTCAATGGATCCTTAATATCTTTAGGATTAAGCCTAAATTCCTTCGTGTGAAATAAAGGGTCCATCTGAACCAGCCACTACCTACCAGAACCCTCAAATGTGCCTTGAGCTCCCACACCTGTACCTTTCTACCTGCTGCTTAAGCCCCTCACCTGGCTGCATCTTCCTCTTGTTCCTCCTCCTCAATGCCCTGGAGAGCAAGTTCCTTTGTGAAGTCTTGGCTGAAGAGAGACAGCCACTGCTCTGTGCTGAGCACCCCTGACGACATTCCACCACCACACTTCCTCTATGATCATGCCACTGTCAGTTTCCTCCACTGGGCTGAAAGCTCGCAAGAGCAAGACGAGACCTCTCTTACCTTTGCATGCTCAGTGCCTAAGCATTCAGTCTGGCCAACAGCAGTTGCTCAACAAATGATGGTTGAATGAATGTAGGTGTATTAGTCTGCTGCCGATAAAGACATACCTGAGACTAGGTAATTTGTAAAGAAAAAGAGGTCTAATGGACACACAGTTCCATGGGCTGGGGAGGCCTCACGATCATGGCAGAAGATGAAAGGCATGCCTTACATGGTGGCTACATGGTGGCAGACAAGAGAGAATAAGAGCCAAGAGAAAGGGGTTTCCCCTCATAAAACCATCAGATCTTATGAGACTTATTCACTACCATAGACTAGTATAGGGGAAATCGCCAAGAGAAAGGGGTTTCCCCTCATAAAACCATCAGATCTTATGAGACTTATTCACTACCATAGACTAGTATAGGGGAAATCGCCTCCATGATTCAATTA